>NC_142880.1:37809166-38447500 GCF_051225735.1 Oryctolagus cuniculus
TAGAAGATGGCCCAAGTCCTTGGGCCCCTGCACCCACGTGGAAGACCCAGAAGAAGCTCCCGGCTCCTGACTTCAGATCTGCGCAGCTCTGGCCGTTGCGGCCAGTTGGGAAGTGAACCATCGGATGGAAGACCTCTCTGTCTCTCTGTGTAACTCTGACTTTCAAATAAATAAATAAATCTTTAAAAAAAAAAAAGTCTGTCCTGGGAACATGTCACCTGATGCAGCAAAAAGGACTTTGAAAATGTAGCTAAGGGTCTTGGATGGCCAAGCGGACCCAAGGTAAGAGGGAGGCAAGGTCAAAGGCAGAAAAAGGAGATGGGATGAGAGAAGCAAGTGTTGAAGTTACACCTCTGAAGACAGAGGAAGGGGACCATGAGCCAAGAAATAAAAATAGCTTCTAGAAGCCGGGACAGTCAGGGCAGCAATTCTGCACTGGAACCTCCAGAATATAGGCCTGCCAACATCTAGCTCCGGGAAACTCATTGCAGACTCCCGACCTCCAACTCTGTAACTATAAGATAATACATTTGTGTTGTTGTAAGCCACTAAGTTTGTGGCAACGTGTCATAGCTGCAATAGGAGACTAACACAGCATAGCGCCATGGGCACTGAACGTAGACCATGAGACTCCGGTCAATCCATTATTCACAACACGGCCAAGTGCAGGCTCATGGGCAGTGGAGCTGATTCCACGTCTCAGGGAGCAGAACTCTGCATGCAGTGGACTGTGCCACCTCTGTGGGGCCCAGCACCCCGCCCATCGATCAATCACCTTCTACCCAGGAGAGAGTTTCAGTATGGCAGTCATACCAGAGTCACCTTGACCTGCTCAATTGTCGGCGGGACTGACTGCAGAATCAGTTCAGGGTCAGAAGACGGTTTGGCCTTGAAGTCTGGCACACTCAGCCAGGACGTGTAGAGAGCTCGGGGCCAGGCGGGGCTCCCCTCCCCACAGGCCCTCCCAGGCCCGAGACACTGCCTTGATCCACCCAGGGCAGCCTCATTTCCAGGCCTCAGCAAATGCCTCCTTGTCCTTCAAGTGGTTCCTTTCAGGAAGTTCTTGCCCAGGCTTAGGAACTGGGCAGAGGTGTTCTCATCTGGGACTGCACAAATGCCCACACATTCTATGCAGGCCAAGCAAGGTCAGCGGGCAGCCAGCTCGCCGCCGTGCCACGGCCAGCCCCAGAGCTGAGCTTCAATCGGCTCTCTGTGCACTGTTGCTGGGAGCCTGTGGGAGACCTTGCAGACAGACTCACTGGGCTGTAGCCTCAGGGCAGGGCCCAGGCCTGTCTGCCTTCACCAGTCCGGTGCTTGGGAGAGTGACAGAGTTAAGAACTAGCCCCCTAGATGTCTCCTTAGTGTAGGGTTTGCATTTCTTTCTAAGAGGAAGCTCCTGGGGCCTGGCAGCATTAACATAAAGCTGTCTCCAGGGTTCTGGAAGTCAAGACTCCTTTAGGCAATGAAGGTCTTAAGTCTGTGCCTGTGTGTGCAAATCTGTGGCATGGACAAATAGGAAGAAAGATTGTAACCTTTTTCTTTAAGATACCACGGTGGTGACAACGTTCCCATCCTGGACTATTATCCCAGCCAGGACAATGGGTTTTCTGCAGTGTGACCAGGCTGGCCTCTTTCTGAGCAGTGCTTTCTCCTGTATTCGCCACTCTGGTCTGGGGATAGTGTGGTGGTACGAGGGGGATTACAAGTTCCCAAAGTAGACATTAAAGAACCCCAGCCTTGCGGCACAGTGGGTAAAGCATCCTTCTGTGACGCTGGCATCCCATACGAGTGCCGGTTCTACTCTTGGCTGCTCTGCTTCTGATCCACCTCATTGCTGATGGGAACACAGCAGAAGATGGCCGCTTCAGACAAGGCTTGGGCCTCTGCTTCCCATATGGGAGACCCAGATGGAGTTCCTAGCTCCTGGCTTTGGCCTAGCCCAACCCTGGCTATAGCAGTCAATTTGGGGTGTGAACCAGTGGATTTCTCTTTCTCTGTAACTCTGCCTTTCAAATAAATAAATATTAAAACAAAAGCAGAAATTACAGCCTTGTTATATCAGTGCTACCCAAACAAAGCTATCCAAACAAAGCAACAAGCAACAAAACCTAGTCTAGGCTAAACTCAAAGATAAAAACAACCTTTGGCTTACATGGGATCAGACAAAAACCTATGCAGGAAAGCCCTATTAGATAACTCATTGGTTTAATTGAATTGTAGAATTTAGTAGAAAGTCTCCCCAGGGAGACTTTGCAATCCAGCCAGTAACTAAAATGTGTGTTCCCTCAAGTTTCCACAGGTGGGTGACAAATAATGACAAGGAGATGCTGAGCACTGAGGCAGGGCCATCAGCGGCTGGGAACCCAGGACGGCGTCAGGTACAGTGAGGACTCAGTAAATGTGTGTTGAGTAGACTCACAGAAGAACAGAACCTCTCCCTTGAAGGCTGGTATGGACTCTATTCTTTCACATGAACTTGACAAAAAAAAAAAACTCACTGAGAAAATGACAAATTAAAATATAGCATGAAATATAAAATATAATATACTTTATTTTGCTCAGAAAAATTTTTAAATGTCAATGTAGGTAGAAGAGCATAGCAAAAAACTACTGAAAGTTTGCACCTTGCATTGCTGATGATGCTACATCTGAGGACTGGCACTGACTTCAGCTAAGAGAACTACCACGTTTTGCACAACTTACGTATTTCTGCATTGCTCAACCTGCTGAGGTAAGTTTGCATCTTGTAAATTGAAAAGTAAAGTTTTTTATTTTTATAGATTTATTTATGTATTTGAAAGGCAGAGTCAGAGAGAGAGAAGGGGAGAGACACAGAGAGAGGTCCTCCATCTGCTGGGTCACTCCCCCAGTGGCCTCAATGCTCAGAGCTGGGCTGATCCAAAGCCAGGATCCAGGAGGTTCTCCTGGGTCTCCTACTTAGGACGTCTTCCGCTGCCTTTCCCAGCACATCACCAGGGAGCTGGATGGGAAGTGAAGCAGCCAGGGCTGGAGCCACTGCTCACGCGGGATGCTGGCGGGGACTTTACCCGCCACACCGCAGCACCAGCCCCAAGATTGTTTTTAGATATCACACAACATATACAAAATTCTTTATTTTTTTAAAAAAAAGGTTATTAGAATGTTAAGAAATACATTAGTTTAAATATTTATGTTTTCAACAAATGTTTACTGAGTGCTAGCCTTACATTATTGGCTTTTAAATAAGCAGCGGTGTAGCCTAAAGGGAGATACAGTGGGAAGAAGGCAGGAAGCTAGGTGGAAGTTGTAGTCAGTGCTGTCAGAACTGACAGCAGGCAGTGGCCTCTCCTTGTCAAGGCTGGCAGTTACAATCTATTCTTCCTGCCAGTATTTCAGTCCACCAGTCTCATGGGGAAGATGCCCATTTAACAGGATATAGTCACGTGATGTGTTTCTTGTGAATGTATCATAAATGCCATTGTAGATCTATAACAATCTATACACTCCACGAAAATAAACCTTCTAATGAGGACTCGAACTAGCCACCTTACAGAATTGCTCTTTTTGATTGTGCTTTGAGGCCATTAAAATATTGGTTTGGTGATTTATTCTTCCTGTAGACAAATGTAGGGGTTGGTCTATTTTTCACATTACAGGGGACTTTTCTTTTTAAATATTCTCTTTAGCCTCATGGTGAAATGCATATTACACTATTTCTTCCTTGTGACATGCACCAAAATGCTGTTCTATTCTTCATAGTATTTCCAAGCATATTCTCACTATTTTCTCAAGTATCTAAATAGAGGAAAACCTTTTACTCTTTCCAAGTGGACTGGGAGCCAAAGACGTGGCACAGTTTCTGACACACATGTGTTTGGGCCATAAGAAAACAGGGCCACCCGATTGCCCAGAAAGCTCTCTCTTCTCCCTCTCCCACACAAAATACACAACTGTATTTGGCCCAATGCTAAATCAAGGTAAATGATTCGTAACCTATTAAAAAGGAAATGAATAATTTGAGCGAGGGGGACGTTGCATTCCTGGCTAGGAGCATGGACGCTATGGCATGAGTGCGCTGGTTTGTTCTAGAGTTTGCTAGATGGTTTTGCTTTTTGGGTGGCATGTCTTCCATCATCAAAATTACTTCATGAAGGCAGTGAGTAAGTTAAATCATGTTTCAATGCTATTCACTTTATATTTTTTTCCAGGGCTCTTTTTAATGGATTTTTTAAATTAATGGGTGTATATATAGCAGACCTCTTGGGATAGTTCTTATTAAATTCCCTAGAACTCAATCTAAATCAGGACTTAAATGACCTGTGTGAGAAGGCACATGGGCCAATTTTTCACCAGTAGAACTCTTAGTAGACCCCCTCACGTCTTCTCCGAGGTAATTGAGTCAGCCTCGTTCCTCCCTGTAGATGGTGGAACAAATGTGAGGTTTAAAAACAGTGGTTTAAGAGTCTGGCATTTATAAAATTACTAAGTCACCAAAGATTGTGTCTGAAAAGCATCTGCTAATTGGACCAAAGTCAGGAGCTGACAGTGTTTTGTGAATGTTTAACACTAACAATTATCACTGTAATCAAGAATAAGATGACCTATCTGTACGTATTTCTCACATAAAGATGTTTGCTTAGAAATATGCCTGCCAATCCCTAAGCTCTGAATTGTAGACCTGAACTTAATTTGATTTTGGTTTTGCTCTCCCTCCCTCCCTCCCTCTCTCCCTCTCTTTTAGCTTCATGATTTAAAATAATAATACAACAGCTTTTCAGGTACTTCATCATAGTCCCTGTGTTAGTCAGCTTTTCATCACTGTAATGAAATACCTGAGGCTGCCTAACTTTATAAGGGAAAGAGGTTTATTTTGGCTCACAGTTCTGGAGGTTCACAGGCCAAGATTGAGAGGGGCCTCTGTTGATGGTGTTCCTATGGGCAGAAGGCTGAGGTGGCACAGGACAGCACATGGCTACAAGAAGCAGGTGTGTCTATGTGTTGTCTATGATAGTCACCAGGATTTAGTCACAGGGGCTTCACCCGGCAACCCAGCCTAATCCAATCACATCCCAAAAGCCCTCCCCCCCCCAAGCACTGTAATTGGATTAGGTTCTGCCCTCTTAGTACCATTAATATAAACTCCTGAGTTCAAATGTTCAGACCATAGCAGCTCCACACTGGACATAGCTCAAATGTTCAGCAATGGAAGAGCAGATGAGCAAATTGTGACACATTCATAGAAGGGGGTTGCAGTGGTCAACAAGAAAGCTGCACACTCACTGATGAACCTCAAAAAAAAAGTTGACAAAAAAGCAGACATCACTGGGAGCAGGTATTTGGCCTAGTGGTTAAAACATTGGTTGGGGTGCAAGTATCCCATACTGGCGTGCCTAGGGTCAAGTCCTGGCTCTGCCTCTGCTTCCAGCTTCCTTCAAATGCACACCTTAGGAGACAGTGGTGATGGTTCAAGTTGCTGGCTCCTGACACCCATGCAAGAGACCTGGATTGAGCTGCCAGCTCCTGACTTTGGCCTGGCCCAGTTCTGGCTGTTGTGCGCATTTGGAGAGTGAATCAGCTGATGGCAATGCGCTTGGTCTCTCTCTCTCTCTCTCTCTCTCTCTCTCTCTCTCTCTCCCTGCTTCTCAAATTAAACATGAAACAAATCAGTCTGGCTCACTGCAAAAAAAAAAAAAAAAAAAAAAAAAAAAAAAAGTACTCACTGCATGATTCCGCCTGTATGAGATTTTAGGAAAGGCAAACTGGTTCATAACGGCAGGAGCAGATCCCCAGTTGCTTGGAGCCAAGGTGGGGTATTGCCTGCAAAGGAGCATCAGCGAGCTCCCAGGCTGTGCATCACAATGGTGGCAGTGGTCACGAGGGTGCCACACTTTCCAAACTCAGCCCACTGCGCACCTGACCCAGGTGTATTTTATTGTAGGTGAATGGATTCCAGTAAAATTGATTTTCAAACAAAAGCTGAAAACAACATCAACAACATAAACTTGGCCCTGGAGTGTTTATTTGGATCATTGGCAGTGTCAGATCTGAAAGGATGCACTCAGACAGGGAGTAGGATTTGGGGAGGAAGGAGATTTTGTTTTGTTTTGTTTTGTTAACTTTATACCCTTCTTATAAGTCGGCCTTACCTTCATAGTCTCAATAAGAAGAAATGCTTTTTTTAAAAGATTTATTTTACTTATTTGAAAGGAAGAGCTACAGACAGAGGAGAGAAAGGGAGAAGGGCAGAGAAAAAATCTTCCATTCCATGGTTCATGCCCCATATGGGTGCAAGGGCCAAGACTGGGCCAGGCCAAAGCCAGAGGCTTGGAACTCCATCCAGATCTCCCAGCGGGGTAGGAGCCCAAGCATGTGGGCTTGTCTTCCTTTGCTCTCCCAGCTGCATCAGCAGGGAGCTGCATCCGAAGTGGAGCAGCCGGGACACCAACTGATGCTCCTCTGGGACGTCGGCGTTGGCATTGCAGGTGGCAGCTTCACCAGTTGCACCACAATGCCGGCCCCAGGAGAAATGTTGTAAAACAAAGTCCAGGGCAAGATAACGGTGCACTGAGAACAGCCACCCTGGCTGTTCCCGCGCCCACTCTCACAGGATGTGGGGACAGCTGTACACGTGCTTGTCGTGTGGTGAAGCTGACATCACACTATGAGCTTGCAAGGGGGCTTCCCCGAGGGGAAACTGCACGCTCATTACCTGCACGGCTTTCTCAAGCAGAAAGTAAGTAGGAGCCCACTGGCTAGGCGTGGGAATAGCTGGGGGCAGGTTAGGCACCCCATAAAACCCCCCAGGTGTAAACAGCTTAGAAAAAGTGCCTTTGGTTTTCTAAAGAGCTCTCCTGGGGACTGGCACTGTGCTGTAGGGGTAAAGATGACGGCATCCCATATGAGCACTGGTTTGAGACCCAGCTGCTCCACTTCTGATCCAGCTCCCCGCTAATGTGCCTGGGAAAAGCAGTGGAAGATGGCCCAAGTCCTTGGGCCCCTACCAACCACATGGGAAACCTGGAAGAAGCTCTTGGCTTTGGTCTGGCCCAATCCAGGCTGTTGTGGCCCTCTGGGGCACGGACCAGCTGATGGAAGAGTTCTCTCACTCTCTCTAACTCTGCCTTTCAAATAGATAAAATAAATCGAGAGAGAGAGAGAGAGAGAGATTGAGATCCATGCTCCACTGATTTTACAGATTCTGGTTCCCACCCTAAGTGGTTTTTTCCTTGTTTCGTTTCATTTCAGTTTGGTTTGGTTTGGCTCATTTGTTGTTAAATTTATTTTCATTTTGTTTGAACTATAAAGACAGTGAGAGAGAGATCAGTCTTCCATTAGGGATTCACTCCCCAGCTGCCCAGCACAGCCTACTGAAGGTAGAAGCCCAGAATATGGGTGGCCGGGACCAAATGCTTGGGCCACCGTCTGCTGCCGGCCCCCTCCTCAGTGTTTGGGGTCCATCTCAGTTGGGATAAGAGGAACCAAACACTTTTTCTGGTCTCTCACTTGTTTTGTCATTTCAGAGAAGGGGAGATCCGATGTCTTCCATGGACAGACCTGGTGGGGATTGAAGGTGTGAAAACGAGCAGCAAAGAGCAAACGGCATTTAACAAGCTGCTCCCGCGCAGGCAGTTCTTCCAGAGCTTTCTGCGAAAACCTTGCGGCTGGCAGGTGGGGAGAGCCAGGCTTGGTTACCATTGCATAAAACCAAGGGCAGCAGTGCAGTGAGCCTGCCCAGCGCCGTGCTGGTCCACACGCAAGAAGCAAGTTTGGTTCTCGGCTTCTGTGTGCAGCAGGGATCTGGGATGAAGCAGCCTGTCTGGGCCCATCCACTTCGGAAACAGAACCTTCCCCTTTGGCACAGGAAAGAAAACAGGGAGCTAATCCTGAAAAGAGTAACTTTAAACCAGAGTCTGACCAAGAGAGTGGGAGAGAAACTGTCAGCGGAAATCAAAGTCCCATTGTCCTTGCAGGGACGGCCCGCCGGCCTTGCTCTGTGCTCAGCAGACACTTCTGGGACCCCGGAGAGCACATTTCAAGGGCGGGTGGCCAGCGTCCAGAGAGCTCACCCTGCAGGCACAGGACAGCAGACACGGGGGGTTATGACGTAGATGATGCAAAGCCGACAGAGTTAAGGTCAAGTCTGCTGGAAAACAGGAGGGTTGGACCCATGGGCTGAGAGCCCGGGGAGGTGCAGAACAGGGAGCTGTCCCAAGGCTGAGCCCGGGTCCCAGGAGACCTTTCAGTGCTCTGTAGGCTGAACTTCCTCCAGCAGCTCAGCCATGGTGGGCAGAAGCTGCCTGGGGCACCCACCTGCTTCACAAACATCCCTGAAAGGACAAAAGGCATGAGATGAAGGTGTTCCAGGAGTGGACAGAGCACCAGCAGAATAGCAAGGTGAATACAGGCCGGGTGGGGGTCAGGAGCCACTGGTGAGTCACCTCCAGCTTTGCTCTTGACACCCACTAGAGCCACGGGGATGGGCCCCGCCTTTCTATTCCTGGCTCCCGAGATGCTCTGAGCAGGTGCCTCCTGGGTCCAAAGAAGGGGGCTTCCTTGCCCGTCCCGACCTCCTTCTTGTCATCCTGTTCTCATGACTGCTTTCGACAGGTACCTAAGGTTTCTACCGGCTGGGAAACCACCCCGTTCTAAGACTGAAACCCATTCACACTCCAAGTTTCAAACCTTCAGACTGGAGGAAGACAGAGCTTGAGGGTTCTGAATGCAGGGGAGTACGGGGCTGCTCTCCCCACCCCCAGGGTAACAGGTGACAGGGCCCAAGGAGAGGAGGCTGGACCTGCCCACAACAGGCTTGGACTTCACAGCTGCACATCAAAGTCCACCTTCCTTACATTCAGCCAGAAGGCAGAGAATGGGAACTGTCTGCAGACCTGAAGAACATTCCTAAGAGCATGTTCATTACAGAGCACTTGTTAATCCAGGTGTGATGGTGCCCGGGTTAGGAGCAGGTGCCCTGGGCTTGTTTGCAAGCCTGGGTGTTGACAGTAGCTTTGGCCGTGGCCAGCTCTGTAGCTCTGGCGGATTCGCCACAGCTCTCTGACCTCCGTTTCCTCGTTCCTACAGTGACCTGATCCCTGATAGCCCTCAAGGGCACCTGCTCAGCTGCCCTCTCCTGTTCTCCTGTTCTCCCATCCTCCATCAGCCTCCTGAAGTGGGCAGGAGCCCTTGGTGGGACCCCCGCCCCAGGAGCAGCACAGTGGTCAGGGGACTCAGACACCAGCTCACTCCAGGCCACCATGGGCCTCCAGCAGCTCCTGCCCAGATGCAGGCCTTTTCCCCAGCAGCAGTGATGGGCATGGCAGAGGGCAAGACTGATCTTAATAGTGTTTAATGCCTTACTATTGCCATCTGTAAATTTTTTTAATTTTATTTAATTTATTTGAGAGGCAGAGATGATGGGGGTAATGATGCAGGGGAGCTTAGGTAGAAATAAATAGAGCGGGGCTGGCACTGTGGCATAGTAGGCTAAGCCTCCACCTGCATCCCATATGGACACCAGTTCATATCCCGGCTGCTCCTCTTCCAATCCAGCTCTCTGCTCATGGCCTGGGAAAGCAGTGGAGGGTGGTCCAAGTGCTTGGGCCCCTGCGCCTGCGTGGGAGACTTGGAGGAAGCTCCTGGCTCCTGGCTTCAGGTCAGCCCAGCTCCAGCCATTGTGGCCATTGAGGGAGTGAATCAGCAGACGGAAGACCTCTCTCTCTCTGTCCTCTGTCTCTCAAATAAATAAATAAATAAATATTTAAAGAAAGATAAATAAATACAGCTAGAATATATTCTCAGAATTTCTGCACAACCCTTCACTGTGCTTCACCCCCTTACCTGTCAATCCCATACATCCATTCCCATGATGCACCAGGTCTCATCCAGGACCAGGAAGGAGATGCCATGATGGAGGTGCCATGATACTCCCATAAAGCTTCACCTACATTAAACCCCACCTCATTTGCATATTCAATTAGGGGTCACCCCCTTTCTCATCAAAGAGACTGATAACATGGGAGCAGCCCTTCTTTTGCTGTTGGCTTCCAGACCATGCTTGTGTGTCCTTCTCTGGCCTCCTCCTTGTCCCTTTCCTCCTGGGCAACTTCCTGGCCTACTCATGATGGGTATCTCTCCATTTGGGGTGGCCCACACTCATGCATGAATCTATATTCACTCTCTTTTAAATAAACCCTGCTCTCACTTGTGCACTGTATTTGTACCCCTGCCTTGAATTCTTACCTCTGTGGGGGCAAGAATCTAGAATAAAAATTAAGATACTCTGCCCATAAGAGAAAGAGTGCTCCCATGTTCCATTTTACTCCACACTGGTGGCAGTGCTGGGACTGGGTGGGGCTGAAGCCAGGAACTCAATCCAAGGCTCCCCCATGAGTGACAGGATCCAATTGCTTGGATCATCACCACTGCCTCCCAGGGGCTTCATTAGTGGGAAGTTGGAATGAGGAGCCAGAGCTTGGTATGGAACCCAGGCCCTCTGATCTGGGACACAGGCATCTTAGCTGTTAGAAAAAGCACCTGTCCCTCCCCACACCTCGATCTTGAAATTTTTAATAACTTTTTCATAAGGATTCTGCATTTCCATTTCTCACTAGGCTCTGTAAGTTATGTAGCCCGGTCTAGTAGGACACTCCACCTTGCCAGTGGGCAGCTATCTGGATCAGGAGCCAGTGGTGACAGGTCTGGCGAGGGTACCATTGCCATAGAGAGCAGTTCTAGACTGCGGGGTAACAGATCCATGGGGTTTGTGCATGTGGCTAAACATAGGGATGTGCAGAGCACAGAGCTAAAAATACTGGCAACTCTCAGCTTGGAAACTGTTTTCTTTTTAACAAAAAGCAAAAACAAATGCATCTTTTTTATGTGGTAGAGAGAAGTATGTGTGTGCCCTCTCATATAAATACACACAGAAACCATACAATGGCCAAGGAGACCTTGAGCAAGGCAAAATTCATAGTTAATCAAATGTCAACTTGCATGTGTTTTGAAGAGCCTGGGAATATCCCAACACTTTGATAACTTTTCAGAGGTGGTTTTTAAGTGGAATATAATGTAGGAATCAGGACTGGGTGAAGACTGTCATGGCCAGGTGGCCAGGATTGTCATGCTCACATAGAAATTTATATGTCATTGTATTTAAAAGGAGATCCATTCACATGTCACAAGACCCGTGAATATTCCCAGACATTTGAGAATAAGAATGTCATTGCATTCGTCTTTGTGTCTTTCACAGAGGTGCCGCTGTGCCTGGCCAAGTATTTGTAAAATAAATATTTGCTTAATGAATCTCCAGATATACAGGACTTTCTTTTTCCAAGCCATAACACATTTAACAAAAGGGGATGAGTGCAATAATATCACAGATTTGCTGAACACAAGAAACCAAGATGCAAGACTACTGCCTAGTCCACCCTTCTCATTGGACAGATTAGAAAACCAAGGCTCATAGCATGTAAGCAAGTTATCTGAGGTCGCGTAGCTAACCTGGGCCGGAACCTAGCTCTTCTGCCATCCAACTCATGTGAATCTTCCCACCAAACCTCCCTGCTTTAAGAATCAGGAAGCACAAATAAAGAATCTGAGGTGTTTACTCAGTACTTATATATAGTCCTCCAAACCGGTCATTACCAGGAGAAGAACTCAGCGGTTTTAATTGCCACCTGCAGAAGCCCTACGGGGATCCGCTACAGTTACATTTTTGGCAAGTGCCTGTGAAAGACGGCTTGAGATCTACAGCTAAGTGGGAAGGAAAGAAGGCCTCATAAAAGCTTTTCATTTGTAGATTGGAATTAAGGGCGCTGAGCCCAGGCTGTTGCCTTTATACTGACTCCAGGATTGCCGCTTTAATGCTTCGGCGAGCAGAAAATTGAAGAGCAAGAGCATCAGTCACGCAGCCCGGGTGAGCACTGCCCCCCCACCCCAAACCCAGGCAAGATGGATTTGGCTCGCTCCGAACAACTCCAAAACTGGCTCGGCTGCACTCACACTGCGGGTTTTGAGGAAGCCACACGATGGGGATTTTGTGTCACCCGAGCATCTGCTCCTCTTGTGTAACTCCCCCAAGCTGGATTCCTAAAAAGGCGCTCCCAGGTCACAGGTGGCCAATGAGAAGCAGTTTCTAAGCCCCACGCAGCCAACTGCTGGGCAGGGCCAGCAGCAGGTCTCGGCTTCCAGGGAGGGTGGAGCCGTGAGCAGACAGCATTAAGGCTCAGCCAGGAAATTAGTGAGGTGCAAATTGCATGGTGGTGGCAGCAAGGCAAGAGGAAAATTGCAGGCCATCGCCCAAAGAGAGAGAGAAATAGTAGGGTGGTATTTTGGGGCCTGGCGACAGAGAGCCACTCGGGCATACTCATCATTGCCTTAAAAAAATAACAGCAACAACTTTTATTGCAGTACAATATGCAAACAGAAAGGCCCACGAAGCCTAAAGGCTCCGTGAACTCTTACAACCCTGGCCTATGCCCAGTAACCTGCACCCGGATCAAGAAAGAGAGCGCCCCCTTGTGTTCCTTTCCAATCACCCCCACACCAGGGGGAGCGCCTCTTCTGGTGCCTTTGTGTGTGTGTGTGTGTGTGTGTGTTTAGGATAAAATATATACATTTTGGGGGGGTATATATTTATGAAGTATGATACGATAATTAAAGGCATATGCATAATGTGTAATGATCAAATCGTAGCAATTAGTACTTCCATCTTCTCGTTGATCATTTCTCTGTGCGCGGAGCCTTTCCACGGTTCTCTAGCACCTAGAGCAACTAACTATAGTCTACAACAGTGTATGTTCCATCTCAAAATAACTAGAAAAGTCCGAATGTCGTTGGCTTTTCAATGTAAACCAAGTGGCAGCCCAGAGGAGACAGCAGATTGGAGTCCCTGCACATTCTTCCCACGGCCTGGCAGCCTGCTGGGTCCCGCCAGCAGCTCCCCTCCGGGTGCAAGGGGCTCCTGACAGGGCCAGATCAGGAGAGGAGGAGCAGGCAACGCATGCAGGAGAGGTGGGGGGGGGGGACAACACTGGGACTCCGTGCAGGGGAAGGCTGTCGAGGTAAGAGGGCAGAGCCCCTGCAGAGAGCCGAGATTCCTGGTCATAGTTTACAGTACTGGGCTGTTCACATAGGGTTTCTTCTGTTTCTTTTTTGGTGTTTCTGTGGGTTTTCTCTCATTGTAGGCTCTCTGCATTTCCTTATAGTGGTCAACCATTCCGGGGGAGGAGTATACGTTGTTCTGCTCCATGGGTTTCCTGTTAGGCAACAGCGTCAGGCCTCGGAGGCTTGGCAGCATCCACACTGATTTTTGTGGCCGGGAGTCATGGCTGCTTTGCCTCGTTTGCCACCTGGCTTCAGTGGACTATTTCACCCTGAGTCAGACGCTGCTTCTGATGTTTTAAATAAGTTCCATACTCTGGCTCCGAGTCTGAGTTTGCTTCCTACTGGCAGATGGTGCTTCAGCATGTGGGGGGAGGGAGGGCGTGTCTGTGCAGTGGGGGACAACCCCATTTTGATCTGGGCATTGAAGATGCCAGGGTCTTTTATGCCCCCTGTAGGGAGGTGAAGAGATGCTTACACTCCCCGGAGCAGCTCTGGGCCATCACCCCTGCGTTGCCGGCGTGCTGGAAGGAGCTGCATTGTCTCTCTTGGCTCACCTCCACTTACTTTTCACCCCCGTGCCGCTGGTCAGCTTCCCTGGCTCCACCCTGTTGCTCTTGCTCAGGCCACCCAAGACTTCTGAGATGGGAAGCCCTACTGGGAAATGAGCTTCTTGGCAGTGTCCGTCCTGGTGACCTCTCTGGCCACCGAGGCATTCTTTTCTCTCTTGCCTGCCAGGAGACCGTCCCTCCAGTGTTTGCTCCTATGTCTCAAGTTCCTTTAGTGCACCTCTCTCATAGTCCCTTCCTCTTCCACTTTCCTTGCTGGTATGGGGGCTTCCTAAAGTCTCTGTCCCCAGCCCTTTGGCTCTCCACCCTTTTCCTGGGCAATCACAGACACCCACATGGCTTCAACTTTAGACCTGGCTCTCCAGCCAGACAGCTCCAGGGTGACCATTGGCTTCTCCAGACCTTCCCTAAGCATCAACCCTGGCTGCACGCTGGAATCCTAGCAGCTATGGAAAATGTATCGGCATGTAGGCAGTATCACCTGAGTTATTGATGCGATTGGTCTGCATAGAATTACATGATTTAGACTGTCCCGAGGCTGGTGTTGTGGTGCAGTGAGTTAAGCTACAGCCTGCAGCATTGGCATCCCATATGGGCGCAGGTTTGAGTTCCGACTGCTCCACTTCCAATGCAGCCTTCTGCTATGGGCTGGGAAAGCAGCCCATAGCAATGGGCTTGGGCCCTTGCACCCATGTGGGAGACCAGGAAGAAGCTCCTGGCTCTTGGCTCCTGGTTTCAGACTCACTCAGCTCCAGCCACTGTGGCCATCTGGGGAGTGAACCAGCAGATGGAAGATCTCTCTCTCTCTCTCTCTCTCTCTCTCTCTCTCTATATATATATATATCTGTATCTCCTCTTTCTCTGTGATGTTGCCTTTCAAATAAATAAATAAATCTTTTAAAAAAAGACTGTCCCCAATTTACCATGGCACAATTTTGGATTTTTCAACGTGATGATGTGAAAGCAATATGCATTCAGGACTTTGAATTTTGATTTTCACCGACGCCACCAACATACAGTCTGATGCTTTCTCATGAAGCTGGGTGGTGGCGGCTTCCAGGTGGTTACCTTCTCCAGGAGAATCCCCCTACACTCCACAGCGCCCCCTTGTGGCTGGGCTGTGAGGTTCCCTAGATTCAACATCACGAATGCATTTTCAATCCGTGATGTTTTCAATTTATGATGGGTGTATCTGGGTAGAATTCCATCCTAAATCGAGGAGTATCTGTAGTTTGGCATCTCCCCAGGTTTGCTAGTGAGCAGGCAGAAATTAGGACACTGAGGCACAAGACACCCATCTGTAGACAGCTGATGTGCTTTGGGCAAGGACCCCTTTACATGGCCCGGCCGGGAACTCCTACAGACAGAATGAAAGAATCACACACGTGCCCAAGCTCTTCACAGGCGTCACTGGGCCGCTGTGGCCCACCCACTAGAAATCAGAACTCGTTGAGAAACCGAGGCTGCATCAGAGACGACTCCTCCCTGCACCTGCTGTGACCCCGCCTAAGTTCTGGAGCCCTTTAGGGGTGTTTCCTCTACCCGCTGCCCAGTGCTCAGGTGCTCCCTGCTTCTCCCGATGCCAGGAAGTCCTCAGGCTGTAGAACACCCACAGGAGCGGAGCAGAGACACCGCATCAGGACAGCCTGGGGAACCTGCTTCCCGAGGATGGAAACGGGAAGAGCAGTCCTCACTTTTGGAGAAGGTGTGAAAAGCAAGTAAGGAACCACGAAAACGCTCAGTATTGTTAGCGATGCTTCCGGCTTGAATCTGGACTTGAGTTTATCCACACCAGGGCCTGAAACAACCATACGGGTGTGTGGGCAGGAAGCAACTTCACAGTTCCTCCTCTGCGCCTCAGGCCGCTGTCTGCGCGTGCACCTCCGCAGGGACGGGGAGGGGCGGAAGGTAGACTTGCCACTCTCCCCGTGGTGTCGCCGAAGTCACAGACACAGCCTCCGAATCGCCCCCTCCTGGCCAATTCTGGGACCGGTCTCCGCCCCGCGCACCTCTGGGCTCCGCGCTGACTTGAGCCGCAACTACCGGAGAGCGGCCCCCAGGGCGCGCGCGACCAGCCGGAGAGGTCTGTGCCCCTGGGGCGCGTGCGGCTCGTGCACGACAGGCGCCCTCGGCTCGCTCTGGGCCGAATGCAGTCGGGATGTAGGAGGCAGGCACGGGCTGAGCCTCTCACCGAGCGAGGTCTCAAGGTCTCAGGTCCCCAAGCCCCGCGCCTCCTCGCGCTCCGCGGGGTCGCTCCAGGGATCCCAGGGAGAGGGCCCCTCCTTGATGCTCCTGCTGAAGTGTCTGCGAAAACAGATGGCTGCCCGGGCCGAGGAGGACCTAGCGGCCGAGTGCCCGGGGTTGGGGGGTGGGGGTGGGCTCCCCCTACCGTGGGCTCTGGCTCTGGATTGGAGCCCACTGCCCACGCTTATGGTTCTTTGCCACCACGGCGCTGAGGGCTCCGAGGGCGGCTGATCGCCGTGCGCGCACAGCGGGTGGCTCCGCGGGTGGGGGCAGTAGGCCACCGTCCCTGCTCACGACGAGTTGGCTCCCAGTCGCGGCTCCTCGGCGTGCGCCTCTCCCAGCTGACCGCAGTGTTCGTATAACCGCGCGTGCTTCAGCTCCTCTCTAGTGCAGTGAGGATAACCGCGCATCTACCCCCATGGGGATGTTGGGGGGCGGGGTAAGTGAGCCACACCCCTTAATAGGCTTATCATAAGCGCCGCAGACGTGATTTGATGCTGTTAATAAAGACTTGCTATGTTTACCCTGCAGCGTTGCTGTAGCATAAAACGAGGTAACAGGTAAATTGCTTGTGTTAACTGGGAAATGGATATCTACTCTTATATTATTATTACTTCCGGGAGTCAGATTTCTGTCTTAAAAAAAAAAAGTGGCCTCCGCACGTGTTCATCCCGGGACAGAATCGTGTGAACGGAGCTCCAGGCTTGGTGTAAAACGGCCCCCGACGCCTTGCCCGGCTGCCTGGTTCTGGCGGTTGGAAAGGACTCCTAGGCGTCCGCTTTTGTGTGCGCAAGAGCAGTGAGCAAATTGTGTCTTGAACTTAGCAAAGCAAAAACGCAAATACATAAGCATGTTCACAGTATGACTCTTCGGATGAGCTGTTCCATTTCTCTCTTGTATTTGTTCCTGGTCCTTGATGGTCTGCTGCAGAGTAATGAGATGCCGATGCGTCTCGGTGTTCCTAGTTGGGAGCTGAACGCGCGCTTGGCCTCACGCTGGCGGGGCGCTGGCAGCAGCCGTGGGGCCCCGAGTAAGGGCAAGGGCAGATTTTCTCTCTCCCTCTCTCCCTTTCCCTCTCCCGCTCTCCCTCCCTTTCCAAAACCCCTGGTCCGAATTCGTAGGGAAGCAGCTTCCGGATTGCTGGCGAATTTAAGCCAGCACTTTCCTGCTGGACCAAAAAGCCCAGGGCGCTCCTCTCCGCGGAGTTTGAGGTGGGCGAGGTTAAGCCTTCACCTGGGCCAGACGCCCGTCGGCCAAACCGCCCGCACCAGGACACCTGCTGTCCGTGGCGGGCGTGCTGGTGATGGTGGTATCGTTATGCAGGCCTTCCTAAAATGACGTCCCACCCGGGAACTGCATCCCCCTGCACTCCCCGGGTTGGGGGGGGGGGGGCTCTGGACTAGCCAAGAGCAGTCTGTAAAGCGGGCGCTATCGAGAGAGGAGAGAGAAGAGAGAGGAGAGAGAAGAGAGAGGAGAGAGAGAGAGAGGAGAGAGAAGAGAGAGAAGAGAGAGAGAGGAGAGAGAGAGAGAGAGAGAGAAAGAGGATGTCATCAGTTTCCATGTGTGGCGCACACTCGGGGATTTCTATGTCTAGGTGCCACCCACGCCCGCAGATCCCACCAGGACCTGACCAGCGCTGCTGGAGCTCAGTGGAAGTTCTGGGGCTCGCGGGAGCCGAGGGGAGGGAGACTACTCACTCGAGCTCCGGGCGCAGCCAAGGTTCTACCTTTTCACGGAAGAACCTTGCTCCCGTCCTTGGCCGCAAGGGGCCAAACAAGCAAAACGAAGCGGCGGGGCAGCTTTCCGGAAAGGGGCCCGGGGCGACGAGAAGGCCTGGGGAGGCCGCGTGCGCACTCGGCCCCCGGTGCGCTCGAGGGCGCCAGGATGCGCGGTTGTTTACGAACTCAGGGTGCCCGCGACGCCGCTGGTGTTGGAAGCCTTTCCTCCCGGAAGGGCAGGGTAAACAAAACCGTTTTGTGGCCACGCTCTGCAAACCCGTGGCGTTCCGACGCGTGACAGTTTCGTAGACGCCAAAGCAACAACGGCTCTTGCTTGCGTGTTTTGGTACAGAGAAAGAGAGCGAATGCGCCCGGAACCTTCCCTCGCGCGTATCCGTGATTCTGTCTCGGGGGTTGCACGCTTTGCCTCGGCCACCGCCGCCCTCCCGGGCCCAGGCGAGGCGCGCGCCCCAGGCTCGCGGCTCGGAAGAAAGGCGGCTGCAGACTTTGTCACCCCCACCCCGAACCCCACTCCGCAGGCCCTCGGATTCCGTCTCTTTCTTTTCTCTTTGCATGTTCAGTTTGTTTTCTCAAGACCTAAGCAATTTTTAATGTACTCTATACTTCCCGCTTAATCCTCCCCGTTTATTGTATAATTATGGTTTCAAAGTGATTATGTAATTAAAATCATGTTTCGTGGCAGCAGGACTTCAAAAGGGTGGCAGACCTCCGCTCCGGCATTATTTTCTGGTGATGTAATAATTTCCCTGTGATATTTAAAATAAACACATTAGTTCAAGAATTCCAAACATGTCTCCGAGTATATAGTAGGCTTGATTGGCACGAGGCTGGGTTGTAAAGCAACGGTAAAACCTATCACTAGTTTAATATATTTCTATGCTCCCATGCAGGGTAAATTATAGGATAATGGGGCGCAGGCGATGGTAAGCTCTGTTTATATAATCCGTTTCTTCACACGAGTTCCCATTGCTTTCCCTTCCCTTTGCTGTATGCGGTGGTTCTCTGAGCCTCTGACCCCGGCCATATGTTTTCACTTTTTCTTCTGATCTCAATTCCATGACCAGCGGGGAATAAAATACAAATTGAATAGTAACCATTCACAGGCCGCTCTTTTCAAACTGTTGTTAAAACCTCTTTGTCTTGTCTAGCGGCTGATAGATAAATGTGTTGTTTCGCCTTTTTCCCCCCCTTCTTCCTCCCATTCCACTACCTCCCCTCACCCCACACACCCCCACACACACACCCCGACTTGGCTCAGGAAAAAAAATAACCCTCCTCAGTCCAATTACACTCTTTAAAAATTAAAACCCGCCGCGCCCCACCCCCTCCAAACGCCACCGCGCGGCGCCCTGCCCCGGCCGCGCTGGCCACTCGGAAGGTTCACCACGTGGATCCGCCAGTGGCGGGAGCCGGGCGTCCTGCGCGCCCCGCGCCTTTGTCCCGCGGCCTGCAGGTCCACGGGACATCGAACCGGTGTCGCCTCTGCCCTCGTAGCCGAGCGCCCAGAACCGGCTCCGAGGGCTGGGGCCGCCCCTCCCAGGAATCCGAGGGGGCCGGGGTCGAGGAAGCGGGAGAGAGAAAAAATAAACCTCCCTCGCCCGCCCGCCGCTGTCTTCCCACAGGCAGCCTTGCTTTGGGGCCGAGCTGCTCAGCAGCGTTCCTCCCAAACGGGTAACACAATGGCCCCTGGATTCTGGATCTTGCTTCTCCCCAGTCTCTACTTCCTCGGCGGCTTCTCGAGAGGGAACGCGCCCCCACCCCCACCCCAGCCCCGCGCGCGCCTTTTCGGCCGAGCTTCCTCCGGGTCAGCGGAGCGGCCGCGGCTTGGTGGCTCCACCGCCAACGCCCCAGGGCGCGAGGGCGGAGCGGCGACCCCTGCGACGGGCGAGGGAGGGACCGCTGCTTCCGCTTGGCCCACGGCGCAGCGCCCACCGAGCAGGGGGCGCGCTCGAGGCTGCCCGCGAGCGCGCGCGCAGGCTGCCCCGGCCGGCGAGGACGCGCCCCGGCCGGCGAGGACGCGCCCCCGCAGTGCGGCCCCGCGGGTCCTTCCCCGGCGCGCGCCGCTCCGCCGCCCCGGCCGTGCCCGCCGAGCGAGCGCCAACGGCCGGGCGAGGGCGCCCAGCGGCGGGCCGGGAAGCTCGCCGCACTGGGGTGTGGGGTTCCCCGGCGGCGCAGACCCGGCGGAGAGCGGCGAGGCCGCGTACCTGTAAGCTGAGCCCGGCTCACATGCTTCGCATTAAGCCTCCGTGCCCGATGCCTTTTCTCTCTCTGTCTTTTTTTTTTTTCCTCCGAAAGGCTTCTTATAAACTTCCCTTCGTTTATTTAGCCTGGTTTTCATTGCTCCAGTTTTGCATGGGTTGCCTTTGTTTAGTTTATTAACCCACGGGGTTACTTTAACTAAACATTTGGGCTGAATACTTTGGGGTTGGATTTCAACGTTTTCTAACGAAATTACCGAGTTTTTTGAAGCCGCACAGAGAACGCTGTGTTGAGTTTATTAGTCAATTTAACAGACTATAAGGGAAGGGGGGAGAAAAACGCATTTAGGGCAGTCCGGGTTCTACCCACTGGGCGGAAGCAGCTCGCGAACCCCGCGCCGCTACGGTCGGGGCGCGCTTCCCGCCGCCGCAGAGCGCACGCTCCGCGGCCCCATCCCCGCCGGCCTTCTCCCGCGTCCACTGGCTCCCCGAAACGGCCACGAAGCAGATTCGCACGAATCCCGCCCCCAACACCTCCTCCCCATTGCCGCGCCGCCAAGGGATGCGGGAGAGGGCGAGTCCTGGGGCTCCACCGAGCGTCTCGGCGCTTCCCAACTTTCGCCCCGGCTCTTGCCTGCCCGGTGGGGTTGTTTAATGCCAGCAGCCGAGGCCCCGTAGATGGAACGTCCAGGGTTAAGGGTTTGTGGTGGAATCTGCAGGCAAGATTGGACACTGATGCGCAGCCATGTGAGGCGGGCGGGTCAGGATGCGCCCCTAGTGCACCTTGGAGGGAAAAGCTGGGGCAGTCCAGGCAGAGGGCACTGGACACCCTGGGGTGTGGCCTCCGGAACCCTGCCATCCTGGTGAAGGAATGAAGACCGGCGCTCGCTCGTCGCTTCTTCCACCGACGCGGCTTCCCGGGTCCACCCGAACTGGGGCCAGGACAAGGACCTCTGCCTCCACAGTGCCCTTGCCTGAGCAGCCAGCCCCCTGCCCTACGCACGCATGCCACCTTTCCCCAGGTTTGCCATCCATCCCAGATAAGAGATGGCCTAGCCGCAAATCGCTTGAAGACCGGGCGTCTCAAATGAGACCAGAACTATGCTGTGTGTCTTCCTGGAAGTAACGAAGTGCAAGCCCAAACTCAGACACAAACAGGAGCTTTCTGGTCACCTGCCCCAGGCTGGGCAGTGAGGGGCACATGGCTGAAAAGTGCAGTGTCTGCAGTACGACCTGCAACTCCCCGGCCCTGGATCCCACCATTTTAAAAGTTAATTACAGGGGGCAGTATCTGCAGGGAGGTGAAAATGGAACAGACAAAATTGTTTAAAAAGTTTATTTTACTTATTTGAAAAGCAGAGTGACTGAGGGAGAGGGAGAAACAGATATTTCACTGCTGGCTCATTCCCCAAATGGCCACAAAGACCAGGGCCAAAGCCAGGAGCCTGGGGCTCCATCGGGGTCTCCCAAGTGGGTGCAGGGACCCAAGCACTTGGGCCATGTTCCACTGCTTTCCCAGGCGCATTAGCAGGGAGCTGCATTGGAAGTGGAGCCGCTGGGATTCGAACTGCCGCCCCAGGAGGGGATGCTGGTGTCACAAGCGATGGTTTAACCTGCTGCACTGTGACACTGGCCCCGACAGAAAATTGCTTAGCAGGAAAAGGCCCTGGTCTTTGGCCTTCAGTCTCCCGACTGCCCTCTCTGGAGGCAGCCGCTGTTGGTGTGGTCTTGTGAATGATCTGCTACCCTCCTTCCTGGCTCTGCCCCCACCCTCTGGCATCCCTGTCCATTGTGGACTCTTCACCGAGACTGTTGCTCGTCACTTGCACTTCTCTCCCTTGCCCAGGCGGTCACCCTGAGCTCCACCGGCCTGTCTCCCTGAATGATGGAAAAGGCTCCTTCACACACAAGAGTGGCCGCCTCCCCCGGCCTTCTCTGAGTCCAGACTTCCTCTTCCGCCTGCTTTTCTGCATTCTCTGCTCCTTGTTCCTCATTATTCAAGCCGTGAAAAGAGCCCGCTGGCCAGCCCACCAGCGCCCACTGCCACAGCCAAGTGGAAGGCCAACTTGCACATCCTCTCTCCAATCCAAGCCCTCCACGGCTCGTGCACTGCCACTGAGTTTGCAGGCTGCTCAAGGGCCCGGCAGATCCACGCAGCCAGCGGCCAGGCCTGCAGTCTGGCTGACTCAGACCTCCCTGAGACCAAGTCAACTCCCTTTGCTACCCTGCTGGCCCCCCAGCCAGTGAGCACTGGTCAGTCTCACCCCCTTCTCCAGCATTTGACCCCTTCTCGGCCCCACTGCCCCAGCCCCCATATGGCTTTTCCCACCCACACTGGTCAGAATCCATCACGGCCTTGCTGGAAAGCTGCTCAGGCCTCCAGCCATACAAAACCCCTCCCTCCACAGTACCACTTCCGTAGAGGTGTTTAAGTCATGGGGTAGGGGGCGGTGGTGGTGTCCTGAGGAAGCCAGCATCCCATAGTCGAGCATGGGTTCGAGTCCCGGCTGCTCTGCTTCTGAGCCAGCTCCTTGCTGATGCACTTGGGAAAGCATCAGAAGATGGCTCAAGTGCCTGGGCCCCTGCCATCCACATGGGAGACCTGAGTGGAGTTCTTGGCTCCTAGCCTTGGCCATTGCGGCCATTTGGGGGCTAGATCCACAGATGGAAGGTCTCTCTGTCTCTCTCTTTCTCTTGCTCACTCCCTGTCACTCTGCCTTTCAAATAAATGAAAGCAAATGTTGTTGTTTTTAAGTTGTTTGGGTGTTTGTCCTATTTTCTCTTCCAGATATAAATTGTTAATTCCTAACACATACAAATGTACTTCATAAAGTCTGTGGGGAAGGGAATTAAAAGGTAAGTATGTGTTGGTCCAAAATATTTCAAAACCCATGCATGAGAGGTCTTCAAAAAGCTCATGTTAAGTGCATATTATGAAAAAAACTGTGCACACTTTTCAATTTTTTGCACCAAAATAAACATTACCTCTTAAAACATTTTTTTATATTTCTTTTCCGAGAAGAGAGAGAGAAACTCACTCTCCCAAATGCCCTAATGGCCAGGGCTGGACCAGGCTGAGGCCAGGGGTGAGGAACTCAATGTAGTGCCCGACTTGGGTGACAGAGACCCAACCCCTGGACCCATCCATCACTGCAGCCTGCCAGAGTACACATTAGCAGGCAGCTGGAGTCAGGAGCCAGAGGTGGGTACTGAACCTGTGCACTCAGATACAAGACACAGATGTCTTAACTGGCATTTTAACCACCAGGCCACGATGCTCACCCCTAAACATGCCGTTTAATTCCATCTTCCAGGGACTTTTTAAAGTACCTGTGTACAAAGCAAACAGTAACCTTTTCCAATGAACACCACTCCCCCTCTCCTCTGTGCCTCTTTCTCATCCCCCAAAAAAGGCCAAAAGAGAAGCTGTCATAAACATCAAAGTAGCTTTCTTAAGCACTAGATAAGATTAGCTGTTAGGGCCTTATTAGTGTAAATCTCTCTGAGGCGTGCCCGTGTGTGGGATTAACCCTTTCGGATCCCTATGCCCTGAAAGGGAGCTGGTTAGTCCGGGAGTCTCCACGTTGGCTGGGTTGGCTGGGGCAGGAGGCCAGAAGCACTGGCCGTGGTTCATGGCGGCGGAACAGTGAGTGCTGACTTGGGGCTCCACTTCTGACAGGTGGAGATGCTCCCGCTCCGAAACATAGCAACGGCATCACTGAAGGTCTGGGGTCACGTGACCAGCGGACATAATTTCTGAGATATTCCTGCCCTATTGTGCTTTTTAAGGCTGGGAACGTAGACTCCTGGGAGGAGAAGGAAGAGCCCCTGCACATTAAAAAAAAAAAAAAAATTGTCCTCAGATTCCCATTAGCAGGGCTCCACACCTCTAGCCAGGAGTCTGGGCCACTGGAGAAATCTGAGCCCCACTCCCTCCATCAGGAACGCTGGAAATAAAGTGCAGGCCAAGTAAAATCCAGTCGTGTTGGCTGTGCCTGCGCATCCGTAAGCCCCGGTTAGATTCCATGTGGTCAGATGGCTGTCTTTTTAACTTCCCTGGGGCCTGTGACTGGTCCGCCTGGAGTGTCAGCGCTGGAAGTCCTGCTCAGCACAGAGGTTCCGTGGAGGAAACGCCCTTGCCCACCTCACACCCACCACTGACGGGGAATGCCTGACTCACTCACTCACGCAGGTGCTGGGCTGCGTGGCAAATAAGACAGGGACCGCAGGAAATGTAAGACAGAACTTTGGACACTTGGCCAAAAAATGGAATCAAAAGATAGGCTTGGGGCCAGCGCTGTGGCTACTGGGTAAAGCCTGCAGCGCTGGCATCCCATATGGATGCCGGTTCGAGTCCTGGCTGTTCCACTTCCAATCCAGCTCTCTGCTATGGCCTGGGAAAGCAGTAGAAGATGGCCCAAGTCTTTGGGTCCCTGCACCTGTGTGGGGGACTTGGAGGAAGCTCCTGGCTCCTGGTTTCAGATCAGTGCAGTTCTGGCCATTGCAGCCAATTGGAGAGTGAAGCAGCAGATGGAAGATCTCTCTCTCTCTCTCTTTGCCTCTCCTCTCTCTGTGTAACTCTGACTTTCAAATAAATAAATCTTAAAAAAAAGAGATTAGCTTATTTTGGTACAAAAAATGGTGAAATCTTTGTAGAGTTTGCTTCTTAATACACATCATCCATGAACTTTTTGAAGTACTCTTTCATCTGGAGCTTAACTCCCATCCCGAGTCTCTGCGGATGTGTGAACCCCAAGCCGAGAGTCAGCCTTGGACGCCCCAGTCCCTTTTGGGCTCTGTGTGTGCCCAGAGTATTTTGTGCAACCTCAAGGGTCAGTTTCTCACCTCCAAGTTTGGAAGGATTTGTGAGACTGACCAAGCCAGCACACATTCAGATCTTCTAAATGTGGAATAGTCCCATGATCGGGTCTGGAAGTTTAATTGTGATTATACAAGGAAATCTGATCAGTTCTGTGTAACAGCAAAAACAGACACACACTCCTCTCTCCCGGTCCCCACCCCTCAAGTTAAAAAAAAAAAAAACACCCTGGAAAGAATCCTAACTTAAAATAAAAAGCAGCTGGCAACAGGCCCATCGTGTGTGAGGATAATTAGACCAATGCTTTCCAAGTACGGGATGAGCTGGGGAGCACAATGGTTGGTGGGGAAGCTTGGGACAGGGCATTTGGCGAAGCAGAACTTCCCGGCTGCCTTGCAAGGGTTTCAGTGGCACACGATGTCACGCCATCTCCAGTTCAGTATCTTTCATTAATTTTTTTTTCATGCATGCTAGGAAACATGTCTTCGGCTAAGACAGTGAAGAAAACCTTGAGGCTTTGATTTACAAAAATTAAAGCCACGAGCAGCCTTTGGAACAAGGTTGTGTCCCAGGCCTGGAGAGCCTCATCCTTCATCGTCTCAAACCTTTCCTGCCCCGAGGAAAACGAGTTAAGAGTCTTAAGCTAAAGCAGCTCCTCTGCCATCTGGGGCTCTGACTTGGCTGACCCTCTCCCAAATGGTGGTAATCCCGAGTCTGGAATGGATATAGAGCTGGTGGGGTGAGGGCAGCTGCCTCTGCTTCTGGGTGGTTTGGGACCTTCCCAGCGGGTCTGGTGGGGGCTGTGGTGGAGACTGACCAGCGGTGTGTGGCATCTGTGCCTCTCTTCCCCTCTTCCCCACCCCCCAGTCAAACGTAGAAAGCTCAGTAGACATTCACACCTTAGTGTGAATATTAAGGCCATGTGTCCAACTCACACAGTGTTATTTACATTTTAGATCTGGGCTTTGATTGTAGGTGAAAATAACTTATCTCCATTAAAAGCATCTCCAAGAATGTGAATATGTGGAGGAGGCTCTTGGGAGAAACAGAAATCGCCCGCTAATTTGGATGGTGTAGGGCTGGGAATAAGCCGGTGGGAGCTTCCTTCCCAGCTTGAGCCAAGGAGAGGTAGCACAGCAGAAAACAGGCGGAATAGAAGCAGAAGAAAGAGAAGTGGCAGAGAGAGGACCTTTGTTTCATAAAAACCCAGCTTCCTGCAGCTTCAAAGGCAGGACTTAAGCGCACTCCTAGCCTGGAACACCTACCCCAACACGCTGGAGGTGTTAACCGCTCACCGTGGCTGCTCCCTCAACCTCAGAGCTGACCGCAGGTGTGTGTCGTCTGTTCACACGAGGGACAGTGGAGTCTCTGTTGAGAACCAGGCTTGGAAATACTCAGAAAGCGGGGCCGTGACAACGGGTACCTGACACACACAGCATACACTGTGTCCCTGCCTGAAGGCTCTTGGTCTCTACTTACTTGTCTCTAGGAAAAAGAACAAGCAGTTTTTTTTTGTTTGTTTTTCTTTTAAATCAAGGAAGGATTCTGAAAAGGAAAAACCAGTTTCTAAGTAGAAAATGACACATCCACTGCGTAAAGATGTGAACCAATGCAGAAGAATCAAAGAGAGGAAAACAAACGAGAAACTCAAGCTCCTGTCCGGAGGAAGTCGCATTTCTAAGCATGCCGGCCTTCCAGGCTGGTGTCTGCAACTTCCTGGGAAGCGGATACACCGCCTGGACAGTCCCAGTCTGCCATGGGGCCTGGACATCCTTCCAGGGCCATACACGCAGAGCTGTACTGAGTCACCGCCCTGCCCTGCCCACCTCGTCTTTTTTTTTTTTTTTTTTTTTTGGTGTAGAGCAAAGTGCACACATCACACATGCGAGGTGCAATGGATTTCCACAAGGCGGTCACTCTGCTCTCCAAGTTCAGAAGCAGAGAGTTCCCAGCCCCCTGAACCCCCCAACCTCCTCCCAGGTGCCTGCCTTCTCATAGCCTGGAACTGGCTCTGCCCGGTGTCCTGCAGTCTGTTCTCCTGGGTTTCTTCACTCACTCAGCGCCATCATGCCCTTGTGTATACTGTTTATCCACCCTCTCACTGCCTGGCATTCTGTTGTATAACTGTAACCATGTTTTATTTATCCAGTCTGCTGTTGATGGACGCTTGGTAGTTTCCACTTTGGGGCTATTCTGAATAGAACTGCTGCGAGCATTGTTGTACATGATTTTTGGTGGACACAGGCACGTGTTCCTGGTGAGTGCAGACACAGCAGTGGCTTGTTGGGTCACTGGGCTGGCTGTTGTACAATGTTAGTAGATACTGCCCGATGTGTCATCATTTCAAAGGCCGCATGGGCTTCCATTGTGTTCCTGTAGCTCCTTTAACCAGACTCCGATGGGTGGACTTATAGTTTGTTCCCCAGGTTTTTCTAGTGAAGCAATAAAGGAACTCAACCAGCAGGAAGCTGAGAGAGAAATTGCTTTCTCTCTGCTTATTAAGTTAGGGCTCAATCTGCCCAAGTTCGTGTAGCTTAAGTGATAGCATTATCCAAGCAAGGGAGAGTAATCAGCCTGAAGCATTCCTGTCGCTCCCCCATTCGCGGAGGAACGACACTGGACCCTGCGCTGTTCTTTTGTCTGCTCGGCCCTTCCCGGGTTTGCTGCTGGTTCTTCCCGGGTTGGCTGCTGACCCTCCCACCTCCGTGGAAGGGCAGCTCCCCCTGCCACTTTCCCCACTTCCCCGGGGGAGCAGCACACCGCCGGCCAGCTCTCTCAGGGGCTGCTCAGATGTTATCCGGATGTTCCCCTTAGATGTTCCTGGTGCATGTTGTCTCTCTCCTCCTTTATAGTCCTCTTCCACCAATCCCAACTCTGCTACCCACACGCCGAGTGCGCTGCTCTCCTCCAATCAGGAGCAGGATCAGCTCCTACAGGTTATTGGTCGAACTGGAGGCAGCTGTGTAGAAGTTGTTTGGTCTCTCTCTCAGCGCCATATTGTGGGAGAGTAGATGCATAGAATAAGTCTTAATTCCAGTAACTTAGTCTAGTCCGAGTTGCTCCCCACACATTCCCAGTGCAGAATTTTTACTAAAAGAAAATCAAGTCAGGAGCTCAACTCCAGAGCATGGAAATATCTCCTGAATTTGAATTTTGTTGTCTATGAAGCCAAATGTATCACGTGCCCTCTCTGGTTCATATTCTTTGCTCCAAGATGGATGGGGCCCTCCCCACTGGAATCTTCCATATGACCTACACCAAACCTTGATGAGGTGATTATTGAATGGCAAGTCTCCAATCAATACCCATTAAAGAATTATTAAATATTTTAATTTAAAGACACTGTGGCAAAAAATGATCTACATGAAAGATCTCTGTGAGTGAGATCCCAGGGGAAAGAAGGGGCCATCAAAGAAGGAGGTACCTTTCTCTGAAGGGAGGAGAGAACTTCCACTTTGATTATGGCCTTGTCTAAATAAGGTTGGAGTTGGTGAACTCAAGAGGCTTCCATAGCCTTGGCAGCTCATGACAAGAGCCTCGGGTGATTACTGATGTCATAAACAAGAGTGTCAATTATTAAATCAACAGGAGACACCGTGCACTTACTCCTCATGTAGGATCTCTGTCCTTAATGTGTTGTACTGTGAGAATTAATGGTAAAACTAATATTCAAACAGTACTTTATACTTTGTGTGTCTGTGTGAGTGCAACTGTTGAAATCTTTACTTAGTACAGAGTTGATCTTCTGTATATAAAGATAATTAAAAATGAATCTTAATGAAGAATGGGATGGGAGAAGGAATGGGGTGGGAGGTTTTGGGGGTGGGAGGGTGGTTATGGAGGGAAGAACAGCTATAATCCAAAAGCTGTGCTTATGAAATTTATGCTTATTAAATAAAAGCTTTCTATAAAAATTAGAAGTAAATAAAAATATTCAAAGTTTGGCTTCAAAGAAATTATGTAATTCTAAGACTTATACAAAATTACAAGCTACTGCTTCTTTAAGATAGAAAAAAATCATTCTATCTATATTATGTAAAGTTATAATATGCTGATCTTGATTCCCTGTCTGATGAATGACATATAAAATCATTCCATTAACATTTTAAATAATTGCTTTGCCTTATATCTGATTGAATTTTTGCTACTTCACATTACATATGCTCTTAATAACAGGAAAGAACAATCAAAAATATTTTAACTTAATCTGTCAAAAAGTAGTTAATATGGTCACATGGTTCAGGAATCAAAAAAAGGGCTGGTGTTTGGCCTAGCAGTTAGGATGCTGGTTGGGATGGCCACATCCCATATCAGAGTGCCCGGGCTGAAGTCCCGGCTCTGCTCCTAACTCCAGCTTCCTGCTGATGCAGGCCCTGAGAGGCAGCAATGGTGGTTCAGGTGGTTGAATCCCTGCCACTGCTGTGGGAAGAGTCTTTGGCCTGGCACGGTGCCACTCTTGTGGGCATTTGGGAACTGAGCCAGCAGACAGGAGCACCGTCTGTCTCTCTGTCTTTCTCTTTTTTGGTCTCCCTACTTCATAAATAACAATAACGACAACAACAATAGTCAAGACAGCAGGGAGAGCTATGAGTGGAGAAGTCTTGTTCCTACTCTGGTGCCTGTTCCCCACTTCACCCGCCTGCGTGTTTAACCACTTTGATCGGCTTCTTCTGTTTCCTCCAGGGTCCATGCAGATGCAAGCACATTCTGCCTTCCCACCCCGCCTCTTTCATGCCAAACACAGCTTAGGATTTACGCTGCTCCGTGTCTTCAGTCCTGGAGCCGGCTCTGTATCAGGACCCAGGGAGCCGCAGGTCTGGGCAGTTCTGCCAGCGAAGGCCTAGGCCACAGCTAAATGCAGAAGAAATTAAAGACAGCTGAGCACACCCCCATGCCCTTCCATTTCACCCTTCATTTGAGCTTGCCTGGTTTCACATCTTTTTTTTTTTTAAGATTTATTTTATTTATTTGAAAGACAGAGTTACAGAGAGAGGTAGAGACACAGAGAGAGGTCTTCCATCCACTGGTTTACTCCCCAGATGGCTGCAACAGCTGGAGCTGCGCCAATCTGAAGCCAGGGGCCAGGAGCTTCTTCCAGGTCTCCCACGTGGGCGCAGGGGCCCAAGGACTTGGGCCATCTTCTACTGCTTTCCCAGGCCATAGCAGAGAGTTGGATCAGAAGAGGAGCAGCTGGGACTAGAACCGGCGTCCATATGGGATGCTGCCATTTCAGGCCAGGGCATTAACCCGCTGTTCCACAGCACCAGCCCCTGGTTTCACATCTTTCTACAAGGCACAGAAGCTGTGCCTGGAGCACTTTAGGGATTTCTTCGCACTTTCTCATCTAGAAAAATGCTTTAGGGAGAACCAGTGGTTTACATCGGCCTCCCCAGAGTGGTCATGGATTGTTTGTGCCTATCCTGGCTTCAGGGGTCACACTCCAGACTCATACTCCCTTTTCTGGGCTGGGGACCCCAGCTTCCCACTGTGAGCCATGGCTCTCCGAGGCTCCCCCAGGCACCTCCCCTCTGCCCAGCATCCTGCCCCAAGCTCCGAGAGGGCAGTATGGGTGAGCAGACAGGGCACGTGTCAGCAAGGAAGGCCTTGCTGAAGAGCTAACACTGTTGCTGAGCCAGCCACGAGAGGATCAGGGAGAAGAATATTCCAGAAAGAACTCAGAGAGGAGGGCGTGTGGTTCAGGAGCAAACCAAAGGTGGTTGGTGTGGCTGAGTGTGGTGAACACGTGCTCGGGTGGAATTTGTCACCTCCCCTTCCTCTGTGACTGTCCCCCCACTTCTCGGGCCCCCTCTGCAGTGACATCAGAGTCTCCTGGGAGCCCCTTTGCCTTCTCCTACATCCCATCCCCACATCCAGCTAATCCCAAAGTCTACACCTCCCCTCCCTGTTTCCACCCTGACTGTCTCATAGTCCCGTAAGCTGACACTGAATTTCAGACATAAAGAAACCTTCAAAGCCACAGGAGAGGGTGGCAGTGATAATAACTAGGGCTGGGCGTCTTGGTTCACTTTCACTGCTTTCCCGTGGTTATCGCCTGGTTCTAACCCCACATCCGCTCTTCCACAGGGAGACTTCCTGCTTTGTCTGGTGGCTGGCTGTTTTGTTTATTTATTTGTTTTATGTTAATTGTGCACCTCCTTTATCTGCCTTCCTTGTGGTGAACAGTACCTGCCAGGAAAGCAGCTATAGCTGTTGAGACAGGTGGCAAACGTGCAGGAACTATGAGACAGAAAGAAAATACTCTGTTAGTCTCGGGCTGGAAGGTCTTCTGGCTCCATGCATAGGGAGAAGAGAAGTGAAGAAGTTAGCCACGTAATTTAGGCAACAACCACAACCAAGAAATGATTTTGGTTGATTACAGTTTTTTTTAAAGCATTTTATTTATTTTATGTATTTGAAAGGCAGAGTTACAGAGAGAAAGGGAGAGAGAGAGAGAGAGAGAGAGAGAGAGAGAGGAAAGACCCAAGGGAGGATTCAGGGGCCACCCAATGCCTGGGGACTGGCACAGGAGTGAGAGTAGCTGCCCAGGGTGGGAGAAGCTTCAGGAAGAAAAGGCAGAGCTGGATCCTAATGGGCCTAGGAAGGCCAGGGATGGAATTCAGACCTGGTGCTTGAGGAGAGAGAGCAGGGAGAGCTGTGAGGAGCCCTGCCCAGCTCGGTGGAAGGCAAGGGAGGGGAGAACCCTGGGCTCACTCACCAGTCTCAGCCCTGGGGACAGAGGGCTCCCGGCTCAGGGGCTCTGAATGAGGGACATGGAGACCCCCCTGACAGCTCCCCTGGGCACTGATCAGGGACTGAGCCGGCTGTCTGTGAAGACAATGTGCATTTCAGGTGCAGTAACGGCGGGTCTCTCCTTTCCCTCCCCCGAGGGGTGGCGTGTGTTTGCAGTCTGGGGCAGGATATTGCATTTGGCAAGGCCTGGAGAAAGAGCACAAATGGGCCTGCTGCTTGCATCTTGCCCACCCCTGCTCCACCTTCTCAGCGGGCGGCGCTCAGAACACTGCCCCCGCAGCTTCATTTCAGGGCCCAGGGCATCATCTGGGTTCTGGGATTTCTGCTGTCTGTTTCCCCCACCACCGGGGTGGGGGGTGGAATTGGGGAGGGAGGGGCTGGCCCAGCAGGCAAAGGGGTCACCGCTTTTGAAACTGACTCAGCAGCCTCCGCCAAGCCGGGCAGGGGAAGGTCCCAGATGGACTCGGGCCATTCCTGAGGGCTGATGTTATCTCTGTGCTGGGAAATGTGCAAGTGCAACAATCCAATTACGGTATCTCGGTCCGGAAATCGTGTTCCTACATTCAGATTACAGAACCAAAGCAGAGAGTGATCCGATACTCGATACTCGGGGATTTGCTGCAGCCCAGGGAAGGGCCAGGCAGGAGACTCAGCCCTAGGTTCTCCACCACAATGCACTCGCAGCTGCGCACTCAGAGCTGTCAGGGGCGACGGGCAGCATCACTCCAACCAAGGGTGCTTCTGAAATGGAGAATTTTTTTAAAAAATGCTTAAATTGAGGCCGGCATCGCGGCTCACTAGGCTAATCCTCCGCCTAGCGGCGCCGGCACACCGGGTTCTAGTCCCGGTCGGGGCGCCGGATTCTGTCCCGGTTGCTCCTCTTCCAGGCCAGCCCTCTGCTGTGGCCAGGGAGTGCAGTGGAGGATGGCCCAGGTGCTTGGGCCCTGCACCCCATGGGAGACCAGGAAAAAGCACCTGGCTCCTGGCTCCTGCCATTGGATCAGCGCGGTGCGCCGGCTGCAGCGCGCCGGCCGCGGCGGCCATTGGAGGGTGAACCAACGGCAAAGGAATACCTTTCTCTCTGTCTCTCTCTCTCACTGTCCACTCTGCCTGTCAAAAAAAAAAAAAAAATGCTTAAATTGTAGTAAAATACAGGTAGCATAAAAGCTACCATCTTAATTATTTTCATTCACACTGGGCAACCAGTCTCCAGAATTATTTTGATCTTGCTCTATGCCCACTCAACAATAACTCCCAGGCCTGGTATTTGTGATTCAGATGGCACTGGGATGCCAGCATCCCATATCAGAGTGCCTGGACTGAAATTTCAGCTCTGCTCCCAGTTCTGGCTTCCCGCTACGGCGCACCCTGGGAGATCCTGCCACCCATGTGGGAGGCCCAAAGTCAGTTCCTGGCTTCTTGCTCTAGCCCGGCCCAGCCCTGGCAGTTGTAGACATTTGGGGAGTAAAGCAGCAGAAGGAAGATCTCTCTCTCTCTCTCTCTCTCTCTCCCTCTCTCTCTCTCTTTCTCAATCTCTTTTTCTTCTCTCCCTCTTGCCCTCCGTCACTCCTTCTCCAATCAATCAATCAATCAATCAGTCTCCATTGCCCCTCCTCTCAAACCCTTGGCAGCCATCACTCTTTCTCCATGAATCTGACTACTTTAGATGCCTCATACAAGTGGAATCATACAGTATTTGTCCTTTTGCAGCTAGCTAACTTTCACTTAACTTAATGCCCTCAGGGTTCATCCAGGTTGCAGCACACATCAGAATTCTTCTCTTTGCAGGTGAAAAATCATTTATTTTAAATTTGAATGGCACACTCACACATACACATACACACAAATTGAGAGAGATCTTCCATCAGCTGACTCATTCTCAAATGCCTACAACAGCCAGGATGAACCCAGGAGCCTGGGTTCCAGGAAGCAGGGACCCAAATACTTGAGCCTTTACCTGCTGTCTCCTGGGATGCACATTAGCAGGCGGTTTGATCAGAAGCAGAGCAGTGGGGACTTGAACAAAGCACTCCCATATGGGATTCGAGTGTCCTGTGTGATACATTGCACCAAACATCTGTCCCAGCGATATTCATTTTTAAGAAAACAATTTTTTTTCTTTTTTAAAATTTATTTTTTATATTTGAAAAGCAGCATTACAGAAAGAGGAGGACAGGGGCTGGCACTGTGGCATAGCAGGTAAAGCTGCCACCTGCAGTGCCAGCATCCCATATGGGTGCTGGTTTGAGTCCCGGCAGCTCTACTTCTAATCCAGCTCTCTGCTATGGCCTGGGGAAGCAGCAGAAGATGGCCCAAGTCCTTGGGTCCCTGCATCCACATGGGAGACCTGGAAGAAGCTCCTGGCTTTGGATTGGCGCAGCTCCAGCCATTGTAGCCATTTGGGGAGTAAACTAGCAGATGGAAGAACTCTCTCTCTGTCTGTCTGCCTCTGCCTCTCTGTAACTCTGCCTTTCAAGTGGATAAATAAATATTAAAAAAAAAAGTTAGTGACCATTAGAAAGGAAATCCAAGTAGTAAAAAAAAAAAAAAAAGAAAGAGGAGAGATAGACACACACACACATACAGAGTCTTCCACTCACTGGTTCACTTGCCAAATAGCTACAATAGCCAGGGCTGGGCCAGGCCAAAGCCAGGAGCCAGGAGCCAGGAGTTTATTCAAGTCTCCCACACAGGTACAGGGGCCCAAGCATTTGGGCCATTTCCCACTGCTTTCCCAGGCCATAGCAGAGAGCTGGATTGGAAGAGGAGCAGCCAGGTCTTGAACTAGTGTCCATATGGGATGCTGGCATTGCAGGTGGAGGCTTAACCTGCCATGCCACAATGCCAGCCCCAAGCCAACTATTTTTTTTTTGCCTGATTTTATATGGGTTACACATTCACATGGCTCAAAATTCAAACAGCATTATGAAAGTTAAGTGGAGAATCTCCCTCTGTCCTTGTCCTCCAGCCACCAGTGTCATTTGCTTCTTGTACCTCTTTCCAGATTGTTCAAACACATAAGTGGTAACACCCTAGCCACGCTATTCAGCAGCCTCGTTTCTGACTTAGCATTCCTTAGAGATATTTACGTACATAGAATGTAAACACACATGTGCACTGTGCTAGTCTGCATTCCCCAGAGAAGCAGAAACAATGGCATACATACGTAAGAGACTTACTGTGGGGCACTGACTCACACGAGTGCACATGCAGAGAAGCCCCCCAGCCTGCCATGCTGGAGACCCAGGAAAGCTGGTGGCACAGCTCCAGTCCTAGCGCAAAAGCCCGAGCCCTGAATACCTGCGCTCCCGGGGCTCGGGCTTTTGCACTAGGACTGTGCAGAGAGAGCAGCCCGGTCCTTCCTCTGCCTTTCTCTTTGGGCCTTCCTTTGTCTCGGCCTTTAGCAGCGTGGGTAATGCCCATCCACGCCGGGGAACCTGATCTTCTTTGCTCAGCCTACAATTTCAAATGCTGATGTTTCCCAGACGCACCCAGAAACAAGGGCAGACCAGCCATGTGGGCAGCCCTTAGCTCAGTCAAGTTGACAACTGAAACTAACCATCGCATGCACACATACACACGCCTAGAGATCTGCACTGTGTTCTACGTCATCATGCCCAAGTGCCCCACTGATGGACAAGCACGTTGTTTACAATCTTTTGCAAATAATTTTGCAATGAAAAGTTAACATTGTACATTTGCGGTTTGACATAAGTGAGAATGTCTGTAGGATAAATTCTTTTCTTAAAGATTTATTTTATTTATTTGAAAGGCAGAGTTACAGAGAGAAAGAGGGAGACAGAAAGAGACACACGCACACAGACAGAGACACAAAGAGAGGAGAATCTTCCATCAGCTGGTTCATTTCTCAATCGGCTATAACTGCCAGGGCTGAGCCAGGGCCAGGTCGAAGCCAGGAGCAGGAGCTTCATTAGGGTCTCCCACATGGGTGCAGGGACCCCGGCACTTGGGCCATCTTCCACTGCTTTCCCAGGTGCATTCTCAGGGAGCTGGATCAGAAATGGAACAGCTAGGACTCAAACCGGCACTCCCATGGAATGCTGGCATCGAACACACACCTTTACCAGCTGTGCCACAGTGCAGGCCCCAGTAGGATAAATTATTGAAAGCAGGGTTGCTTCATCAGGGGTTCATCTGTCGGAATGGGAGGCTGTGATTGGCTGTGATTGACGCTGCCACACACCTTTCATGGGGTCGCGTCAGTTTCCACTCCAACCAGCCCTGTCGGAATCCGGTTTCCTCACACTCTGACTGATAGGAGGAGTCACTTATTTTCTGAATCTACGCAGCAAAAAGTTGAGAAACACTGGGCATTATGCCACAAGCTCGATGAAAACAACATTTGTGTTCTTTCTGTTTCTCTCCTCTCCTTGGGAAGTTTTCGGGAGTGATTTCTGCACCCCTGACAAGGCTGACTCAAGCCGGAGTGGCAGGGCCAGTGTGCAGAGTGGGGCTGGTGTTGGACAGGGGGCTTTTCACCCGGAGCCATCCAAGGGCACAGGCTGGGGACGGGTCCCCTCCTCAGGCTACAATTTCAATGCTGATCTCTTCTAGAAACGCCCACCAAGACAATGTGGGAGCAGCCATTTGGGCATCCCCTAGTCCAATCAAGTTGACACATGAAACAGGCACACTCGGCTAGATCTGCACTGTATCCCACTCCACCACTTATTGGTCAAGTACACCCCTGATGGGCAGCTTCAGCAACTAATGTGCTGTGTGCAGTGGCTGCCCCACAACCCACCTGGAATGGCTTGAGGCCTTCATGCAGTCTCCCAGGCAGGTGTCACTTCCCCAGACCCTCCTACAAGCAGCCTTAACTGGCACCTCTTTCCTCTGAGTGGGATGCATGGTCTCCAGCCAGGGCCAGCCCTCCCAGCTCAGGGCCACCCTCTGGGAAAGTCTCCACAGTTGCAGCCTGGCTGGGCTCTTGAGGGGGAAAGAGCAATGCACTCGCTGGCCTCTCTGTAAAAGCCACCTCAGCACAGGCGGTTTCCATTCCCTCTTGCTAGGCCAGCCAAGTGTTCAGTATTGGGATGGCACAATCCCTTCCAGCCATGCACATAGTAGGTGCCGGCTGGGGTTCCTTACGCACCTTGCTCAATCCTCATAATCCCTATAACTAAGCTTTATTCTGCCTGTTTTGAAGTCAAGATCTATGAGAAGCAAAGCAACTCGCTCTGGGTGACAGCCACACGATGGGGACAGTGTGGCTTTTAGGTTTGGCACTGCGCACATGACACTGCCATCTCTGCTTGAGGTGGGTCTGCCGCCTGGAGTGCCCCCACCCCCTTTGTCCCCACTGATCCCTTTCTTTCCCCTGCACAGTCTGGAGCAAGCCCACCAGGGGACCGGAGACACTGCTCCAGGCACCTGCTGCCAGCCCAGTGGCTGCTGGTGAGCTCTGGGAGTGGCTCAAGGCAAAGGAGTCAAAAGGAAAGCACCATTGAGTGCTCCCAGCAAAGGCTGGGAACAAACCAAACTGCAGGCGCCTCCTCCTGTCCCCTACCTCCCACGTGGTGGCCCCTAGTTTTGCTGTTCTCATCTCCCTGGAGGATCTACTCCCTCGCTATCTCTAGGCCACGCCCTCCTCTGCACGCCCCTCACAACCACTCTCAGCACGTTGAGTTATCAAACTGCCTCCTTGTCCATCACCATGACCAAGGAGCTTCAGGAGGGTGATATTTGATGTTGCTTGAAACTCAGCTTTGTAGCCCCAGTGTCCCACTCAGAGCTGGCCTGCTCTGAACTGTGTTGAGCTGACCTGACATCTCTCACTTGATCCTGAGCAAGACCAGGAGTGAATGTGAAAATGGAAGACCAGGTGCAGAGGCAGAGTGCAAGGTGGGCAGAGCTCGGACTTTGTGGGCTTGGGAAAAGAGGCCAGGGTGTGTGGGTGTGGGTGTGTGCGGGGGGTGAGTGTGCCAGCACTGTGGGTGTAGTGGGCTAAGCCTCTGTCTGCAGCACCGGCATCCCATATGGCACCAGTTCCAGTCCCAGCTGCTTCTCTCCAAACCAGCTCTCTGCTATGGCTGGGAAAGCAGTAATAGTAGATGGCCCAAGTGCTTGGGTCTTTGCACCCATGTGGGAGACCTGGAGTAAGTTCCTGGCTCCTGGCTTCGGATAGGTCCAGCTCTGGCCATTGTGGCCATCTAGGGAGTGAATAAGTGGATAGGAGACCTCTCTCTTTGTCCCTCCCTCTGTGTAGCACTGCCTAGGGCAGTAGCCCCACAGTCATGGGCAATTAGAGGAAAAAGATGGGGGTAGCCCATGCCCACCCCTCAAGGCCCTGACTCAGGTCCCACTGCTCCCTAGAAGTCCATTCTGACTACTTCGTCCCTACTGATCCCTTTCTCTAGTCCTGAAATGCTCTCTGTATATCCTCACATGTGGCCTTGTCTTTACCGGGTATGACATTTTTTATTTTTAATTTATTGGATTTTTTAAGGTTTCATTTATTTGAGAGGCAGAGTTACAGACAGAGAAACAGAGAGGTCTTCCATCCACTGGTTCACTCCCAAGATGGCTGCAACAGCCATATCTGCACCGATCTGAAGCCAGGAGCCAGCAGCTGGTAGCTACCTGGGAGTAGCCATGAGAGTGCAGGGGCCCAAGCACCTGGGCTATCTCCTGTATTCCCAGGATAAGGCAGAGAGACGGATGGGAAGTGGGGCAGCTGGGACTCAAACCGGCACCCATATGGGATGCCAGTGCCACAGGCAGAGGCTTAGCCCACTAGGCCACAGTGCCGGCCCTCCTTGGGTATGACTTGACACACATCTTGCCAGGTAATGCCAGCTAGCCCTCACCTAGCACAATGCATGTGGCCAACACTGTTCCAAGCTTCCAAGCCTGCAGATGTGTTCAGCCATGGGTCCTCGCAGTAACCCCACCTACATGGTAGCTTTCTACAGAGAGGAAAGGAAGGTACAAAATGCTTACGTTGCCCAAAGTCACAGTGTTAGTAATTGCTGTGGCCAAGATTCAAAGCCAGGTGGTTTGGGTTCAGAATCTATAAGCCTGTACCCATCGCAAGTGGCTTAGTGTTCCTGTTGGGTCACATGCTCACCCACTTGCCACCAGCCTGCTAGGCCCCAGCCAGGACCAGGGTGAGGATCTCAGTGACATTCGTGGAGACCAGTGGGCAGCAGGATTCCAGCCTGCCACTTAGCTGGTGACGTTCCAGTGTAGTTGGAGGTCACCTGGACATTAAAAAACATTTGCTCCGATTATTCTCCCGCCATGGGTTTCACGGCCAAGGTTGCTTTCCGGTGTAGACCGTGACCTGGAGATCTCATAATCTTTCCTTGTCTGCAGTTCTGTATGGGTTTATCTTCTGTAAGAAGGGAAGAAAAGTAGCAGGCGCTTTCCCCCAAAGAGTGTGTGTCCTGCACATGCAGGCTTGTGTGTGGGTGGTGCACATGTATGTGTGCCCACGTGTGTGTTCTTCAATAATGAAAGATGAGAAGTCCCTGAACAAGGCCTTTCTGGTCCTGCCTTCAGTTTGGGAAGGGGACACCAGAAATCGCAGGTGACAGAGGGCAGCTGTGAGAGGCCAGAGGCAGCCAGGACAGCTGGAGAACTGGGAGCGGCCAATCCCACTGCCTTTGGAGGGGGCAGGGGACGTGGATCTGTAGTGTCGCAGATCCTCGTCTTCAGAGGGAGAGGGCGGGAGAGGGGGGAAAGAGATGGACCTCCAGGGACACATGCATTAAGCGCCGGGGAGCTGGCATTCCTTTCCCAGGGCGGGACAGAGCAGAGCTCAGCCTGTGCTGGCCAGGCCTTGGCCGTTTGGGTGCAGGGAGTGTGTCAGCTCTCATCTGGAAGTCGGTTGTGGCCTTCTGCTCCAGGCCCTCACCCCCGCACGGAGGACACCAGGCCTCTCAGTGAGCCACTTACTGCTGGGGCTTGGCAAAGTCGTGCCTGCACAGTCTGTCCCCTTGAAATCAGGCCGCAGGGCCGCAGGCCAGGCTAGCAGCATGACTTTGCTGCCTGTGCCTCCCACAGGGTGGCCAGCTGGGGGGCGCCCCGTGTGGGCTGCTCACGTTTTCACATCGACTTGCGGAGGCTCCCACTGATCCTAATGTCATAGCTGGTCTGGTATTCAAAGTTTAAATTCCTTGATTCGGGTCAACTATTTTGTGCAAACCAAACCTGATGACAGTGCACAGAATGAGTTAAGAACGGGCGCTGATTCTAAAACGAGGTGACGGATCTTCAAACAAAGAAATCAGGACCTGCGTCTCTGCAGAGCTCACCTGTGAGGCTGGCAGGTACAGTTTTCTCGCCCAGAGCAGTTTTGCCCCCCACGCTTTGCATGCACCTCCTTTTGCACGCCCAGGGAGTAAAGATTTGCATTGTTGAGAGTGGATTTCATTTTTGAAAACTGTCAAAAAATCATTCAGAGCTGAGCGCGGTGAATCAGTTGGGTGATACCACTTGGAAATTGAAATTAAAAAGCATAATTATCAAGCGACGGATCTAATTTGCCTCCTGGGCTGCCCTGAAGCCCTCCACAATGAATAATAGGATTATTTTCGACCATCGCCACTTCCCAAGGTTTTGATACCAGCTTGGAAGGGCTGGTGTTTACTGGGCTAAAAAGCTAGTGAATTAACTTGTGTTTTTCTTTAATCAACCCTATTGCTTCAAATCATAGACGTTCATGTAAAAACTCCCCCTCCTCTTAAAAGACATGTGATTCTGGTTGGCGTAGGAGCTCATTAACTGGCACTGTTTTCCCTGTATTTATCATAGGCCATTAATTTATTTCAATGGTCCTGCCACCGCTCCCGTGTTGCCCTTGGCAGCCGGCCAGCTCCTGAATGTACTGCCTAGCAAGGAGCAAGTAGTTTATCATAACAAGGGGCTGGGATTACTGTGGAGAAAAGCCGAGGGAGGTCGCATCCGCACTGCTGCCCGGGGCAGCTGCTCAGGAGGCCATCTCTTCATTTGCCTGCCACTCGCTGGGCCCTAACCTTGTGCCCAGCCTTGGGCGTTGGCGCCTGAGAAGGTTCACCGAGGAGACGGCGGTTGCCAGTTTCCAGCGATTCATCAACCACTCCCAATGAAGAAGAGCCCGGTGCTATGGGAGAGGCGCCAATTAAATGCGGGGTGGGGGTGGGGGATGTCACAGAGAGGGAAAGATCCGATGGCGGAGGCAGAAAGCAGTGCCCCGAAGGAGGTGGCATCCACAGGGAGGTGGGCGCGCAGGTCGGGGCCGATGCGGGGCCGCCTCTGAGCGGCTCTGACAGCCCGGGCGGGTGCTGCGTATGGGATTACAGCATTGGGTGAGAAGTTAATCACAAACATGAATCAGCCTTGTTTTCCCTTCCAGGCTCGGCTCCCGAGCTCGGCGGGGGAGTGGGCAGGGGCCCCTCGCTGGATATACCGGAAATCGTCCTGGGGGAACCTGACGCCAGCCATTTCTCACCAGGGTCACGCTGTTACCTGCATCACGAGATTCCTGGGGGATCTGTTACGTGGCAAAGGAAGAGAAAGCCCTCAGCGTGGCAGGCAGGAAGAAGAACCACCTCCTGGGCCTACTGGCTTCCCCCTGTCCACCCTGGCTGGAACCACTGGGCAGCCCCACCCCCACCTCAGCGCTGCACCGCCGACTGCGCTGAACCGGAGCCAGGTCAGAAACCTGTCTCAGCTGCTGTTTCTCTTCTGCCTTGCTTCTCCCACCAGCGTATACAGAAAATCCGCTTCTCATCCAAACCAGCAGGGCTGGGACAGGACCTGTGGTTCTGCCAAAGCCCCTCCCTCCCCACCCCTCTTCTGGAATGTTCCACCCCTCAGCTACTACCCTCCTGTTCCCACACACTCTCGCCCCTTCAGCTCTAGACAGTTCCGCTTGCTGCCTCCTATTTGCAGGGTGCCTGTCACTTTCGAAGCCGGCTGTGGCGTCTGCCTTGCCGGCTTTAGGGATCTCTCTCACCCTGTGCGTTGTTCAGCTCCATCAATGCCGCCCTCTGTGCCCGTGCTGACCCCGCCAGGCAGCCTTTTAGTCAATGCTGTGTTTGGCTCGGAATCATTCCCTCCCTCGGATTTCTGTTTGCAAAATCCTCCGTGGCCGGCAGCTCCTCACAAAGACCATCAGAGGAAAATAAAACCTCACCAGAATTTAGTCAGTCTCAGCAGGGAGCCAGCACTGCAAAGTGTTTCAGGTCTTTCTTTCTTTTGCTTTTTGTAGAGCATGGAAGTTACTCCATGCAACTAATTAATCAGAAAACTTTAGGGGCTTTGACTACATAGGTCATTGCACAAGCCTACCAATGTTCAAGAAATTCCATTTAACTCTGGGTTTGAATGTCACATCCGTTCATGTAGCAAAAGAGATCCATGTGGGTTTTTTTTTTCTCTCTGTCTCTCTCTCTCTCTCTTTCTTTCCTTATGCTCCAAGGAAGTTTCACCTAGGACACAGCGCTATGGAGTGCTAGAACCAACGGGGTTTCTTACGGTTCAACCTCAGCCGAAGATCTTTGTCAAGCCCACAGCTGGAGTCAAAGCAAAAGTGGGCTTTGGCCATTTAACTAGAAGAGTGAGGTGGTGCCTGGCTGAGGCGAGCTGCCTGCGAGGACCGGGGGGACGAGGCAGGATGAGAAGCAAGGAAAGCAGGCAAGGAGCTTTTGTTGTCTGCTAACAACCACAGCTGCACAGGAAAAGGTCTAGCTAACCTATGCAACCCGACACGGATGTGCGTTCAAACGTGGACACACACATGCCAAGGTTATGCACACAGGACACCCCTCGAAGACAAAATCACTGGCTATCAGCAAGACTCATGCTCACACCTGGGCAAACACACAGACGTACACACATGCACGCTGTCCCCTGAGACGTGGAAGAGCAGGCGTGCTGTCCAGAGCTGTCGCCTCCCTCTGTGACAGCTGCAGGGGTCTTCAGCGGCGCCTCTCTGGGTGCCTTTCTCAGCTAATTGCTTTCTCAGACCTCTGTTTTTACTTCCAGGACAATTAAAGACATTCCCAGAACAGCTCAGCCAGGGTTTGCTAGGACTATGGCGTTGGCATCCTGCGAGGGTGGGAACAGTGCCCAGGAGATCTGGCAGAGTGTCGGTGAGAAGTCAGGGCAAGAGCACTACCATTTCGGAAAACTTCTTAGAGCCAACTTCAGGGACCAACGTCTAAGAAGTTTCCCCGGAAGCTGGGAGCCTGCTGCTGTGATTCCATCAGCCTCCGGCCTAGGCGAGCTGTGTGTGGACGCTGTGTAGTCATATCAGATGTTAGGAGGGCTCAACGCTTCCAAGGGTTTCTAGTTTGCAGATGAGACTTGAAGACAATCCCTGGAAAACTGAGGTCATGCTGCATTCTTCAAAAACCCTGTGGCTTGGCCAACGCCCAACCCACCTACCCCACTTGGAAGCTTCTGGAAGATCACCTGAATGAAGCACTCCTCAGATGGTGAGTTTCACACTGCTCACAGCCCGTGGATGCCAGCTCTGCTGTGACTCACTTTCCAGACAAGGGAAATGTATCCGATCGCCCTGGGAGGATTCAAGGGAGCGAATCAATCCTTTAATTCCCAGGGATGGATTTGAAAAATGTTAACGAGGGGTCAGCTTTGTGGCACACTGGGTTAAGCTGTTACCTGCAACACATATCAAAGTGCAGGTTCAAATTCCAACTGCTCTGCTTCCAACCCAGCTCCCTGCTAATGTGCCTGAGAAAGCAGCAAAAGATGGCCCGAGTGCTTGGATCCCTGCCACCGGCGTGGGAGACTAGGTTGGAATTTCAGGCTCCTGGCTTTGGCCAGGCCCAGCCCCGGCTGTTGCAGCCATTTAGGGAGGAAATCTCTTTCTCTCGGTGTGTCTCCTTCTGTCTCTGTTACTCTGCCTTTCAAAGAGAGAAAATGAATTCCTAAAAAAAGAAAAATACTAATGAGCATTTATATTCAGAAAATGGAAGAAATTTTATACAGTTTTCTGTTTTCCAAATCTTTGCGACTGTTGCACCAAGGATGTGCTCTGGTTCTGACATAGAGCACACAGTTAAATAGACATCTAACTGATGGTGATTGGAGCCGCCCTAACTTGGACACTCACATTCAAGAACTCAGCTGGGCGGAAGAAAGGGTGCTGGGGCCAGCACTGGCTGGGGGGGGGGGGGCTCAGTCCCGCCCCTTAACCCATGCAGCCAGTGCAAGGTTGCACATGCCAGGCATCAGAGAACAATGCTTATCCACCAAGGTGGGGAGGGGGAGTCCTGGGGCGGGGTAACTAAAGGAGATCTCAGCATTAAAAAAAAGCATCACAGACGCTTAAGGTTTCAGCGAAAATGCAATGCACTAATGGGCCTGCCACCCCTGGAGGGCCCAGGGCTTTGTCAGATGTGCAGGATGCATCGGGAGCAGCACAGAGCTCCAGCCTCATGCAAAATGTATAGCACGATCAATCCGCGGCGTGCGTTTTCCCAACTGGAAGAGGCTTTTAGGATGCTTAAATGTGGAAGAGAGAGAACTGGCACAGAGCTCCCTGGCTATCTCCGGGGCACTGGCTGCAGGCCCCCTGCAGATGCCAGAACCTGCAGATGCCCACGTGGCTGATACAAAAGGGCTTGGTATTTGTGAATAACCTACACGCATCCTCCTGTACAGTTTAAATCACCTCTAGAGCCCCTACAGTGCCTAATACTGTAAATGTTGAGTAGATAGCTAATATGTTGTGTATCGTTTAAGGAATGACAAGAAAAAGTCTGTATATGTGTAGTACAGAGACAGTTGTTTTCCCTAACCTCAGTCCGTGACTGTTGAATCCATGGGTGTGGAACCTGCTGATATGCAGAGCTAACATTGTGTGTGTGTGTGGACTGTGTTGTTGAAGACACAGGAGTGAAAGGAAGAGTAATTCATGCAAAGCAAGGGTGGGAATCTGAGGACAAGTGTAGGGATTGGCTGTCCCAAGGGCAGGCTGCCTCTCTTACACTGCACTTGGGTTTGGAGATTTGCTGTTCACAGAGCCTGAGCGCTCACTCACCAATCCTGTTCTTTTTATTTTTAATTTAATTAAAAAAATTTTTTGACAGGCAGAGTTAGACAGTGAGAGAGAGAGAGACAGAGAGAAAGGTCTTCCTTCCGTTGGTTCACCCCCAAAATGGCCGCTACTTCCGGCGCGCTGCGAGGATCCGAAGGCAGGAGCCAGGTGCTTCCTCCTGGTCTCCCATGCGGGTGCAGGGCCCAAGCACTCGGGTCATCCTCCACTGTCTTCCCGGGCCACAGCAGAGAGCTGGACTGGAAGAGGAGCAACCGGGAAAGAATCTGGCACCTGAACCGGGACTAGAACCCGGAGTACCGGAGCTGCAGGTGGAGGATTAGCCTAGTGAGTCGCGGCGCTGGCCTAATTTTTAAATTTTATTTTAATCAATATAATACATTTTTAATTCATTTAAATCTATTTTTAAATTTTCATTTCATTAAAAAATTTACTTATTTTATTTCTTTGAAAGAGAGAGAGAGAAAACCTAATTGTAGGCTAACTCCCCAAATGCCCACAATATGCAGGGTTGGGTCAGGCTGAAGGTAGGTCTCCCCCAGGGGTGGCAGGAGCTATCACCACCTGTCTCCCCGAGTGCACATTAGCAGGAAACGGGAATGAAGAGGAGAGCTGGGACTCAAACCCTGGCACCCACCATGGGGTGCAGTCATCCCCACACTGTCTTGACTCTAGCTCAAGCCCCCACCTCACCAATCGAATTCTGCGTGGAGGCAAGTGCTGGCCTGTCACCTAAGTATTTTTGCAAGCACTGATTTTTAGGAATTGGAGAGGGACAAAGAGAAAAGAAGTGATGGTGAGAGGTCAGGATTATGAAGAGAGCACTAGGTGGGGTGTGCGGGGCTGGAGACACAGCCTGGGGCGTCTAACTCTAACTGATGGTGAACGCCAGGGACAGACACAGACCGCTTCCCAAAGGGGTGTGGGAAACCTTGGGGACACCTGCACTTACTGCGTGGGAAGGAGAGGAGAGTCCTACAGGACGTGGGCTAGAAGTGGAGGGGAAAGAAGTGCCCGGGAGGTAGGGGAGGAGAGTGCATCACAGAGGAGGAAGTAGGGCCCGGGGCCAGCCGCAGAGACATTCAGTGGGTCGGGGGCCGCGTGGAACTGACTCAGCAAGGGGGAGCTTACTCACTTCACACTTTCCCGCTGCCTCCAGGCCCTCATGCTACAAAATGAGAAGGGAGTCTTGTCTGTCTACCAGTTGGAGCATTCCTGGGCTTAAAATGATGGTGTCACGTTTGTGTTTTGGAATTTTATATTGGTTAGAACTGCATGGAGGGCATTTAAGAGAAACCTAAATACAAATCTTTCTCTTTTTTTTAAAAAAAGATTTATTTTATTTATTTGAAAGTCAAAGTTTCAGAGAGAGGGAGAGAGAGAGAGAGAGAGAGAGAGGTTTTCCATCTACTGGTTCACTCTCCAAATGGCCACAATGGCCAGAGCTGAGCTGATCGGAAGCCAGGAGCCAGGAGCTTCCTCTAGGTCTCCTATGAGGGTGCAGGGGTCCAAGCACTTGGGTCATCTTCAACTGATTTCCCAGGCCATAGCAGAGAGCTGGATCAGAAATAGAGCAGCTGGGACTTGAACCAGTGCCCATATGGGATGCCAGCATTGCATCCATTGTGGCTTTAACCGGCTGTGCCACAGCAACTGGCCTCTAAATATAAATCTTAATCAAATATATTTTATTTTACTTTTAAAAAAATATTGATTTATTTGAAAGGCAGGGTTCTAGGGGGCGGGGTGGGATGGAGTGGGGTGGGTAGTCCATCTGTTGGTTCACTCCTTCAAATGGCCACAATGGCTGGAGCTGGGTTAGGCCAAAACCAGGAGCCAGGAAATCTTTCCAGGTCTCCCACATGGGTGTTAGGGACCCAGCACTTGGGCCATCTTCTGCTGCTTTCCCAGGTGCATTAGCAGGGAGCTGGATCAGAACTGGAGCAGCTGGGATGTAAACTGATGCCCATATGGGATGCTGGCATGGCGGGTGGCAGTTTAACCCACTGTACCACAGTGCCGGCTCCTAAATAGATTTTAATTTGCTCTGCTGAGAAGAGATTTTGAGGCAGGCAGCCAAGGCTGTTACAAGTGGTCGAGGTGGAGCAAGGACCCATTGCCCCTTGGAGCTTTTGTATTTTTGTGGCCCCCCCCCCAACCTCCCTCCCTCCTGTGGCCCTCCCCTCTCCCACTCCCTCTCCCATCCCGCCCTTCATCGAGTTTCATTTTCAATCACCTTCATATACAGAAGATCAACTTAGTATACACTAAGCAAGGATTTCAACAGGCTGCCCTCACACAACCGCACAAGGTATAGGGTATTGTTCGACTAGTAGTGTTGTCTTTAAGTTTCATAGTAAAACACATTAAGGACAGAGATCCTACTTGGGGAGCATGTACCTAGTGACTCCCGTTGTTGATTCAACAATTGGCACTCTTATTCATGACGTCAGCAATCACCCAAGGCTCTTGCCATGAGCTGTCTAGGCTATGGAAGCCCTTGAGTTCACCAACTCTGAACTTGTTTAGTCAAGGCCATATCACAGTGGAGGTTCCTTCCTCCCTTTGGAGAAAGGCGCCTCCCTCCTTGATGGCCTGTTCCTTCCGCTGGGGTCTTGTTCACCAGGATCTTTCATTTAGGTTGTTTTTGCCACCGTGTCATGGCTTTCCATGCCTGTGAGGCTCCCATGGGCCTTTTAGCCAGATCCGAAGCCCAAGGGTTGATTCCGAGGCCGGAGTGCTATGTGGGGCGTTTGCCATTCTATGAGTCTGCTGGCTTCACCACCCTTACAATGGGGATTTCCTCCCCATGGTTGCCAAAGTGGCTGCTCTGGCTCCAACCGTTGTGTCCACATTCTGACCAAGAAAACAGATAAAGGTGGGTGCAATGTTCCCATAGGATCTGAGTGTGTGCATTTTCATCAGAGGTGCCACCCAAGGACTCTGGCTAAGGACTTTCCTTAGCCTGGTGGACCTGGTGGAGCGGCTGCTCCTACAAATAGGGGAGACTGAGCACATGGCCAACCATTTCTCCTGGTGAGGAAGAGGAGAAGGGATGCTCAGGAAGCCACTAACAATACTCTCGTCTGTTGCGAGGTGATTACGGAGGTGTGCAGACTTCTGGGATTTGTGGTGTTTCTCTGTGAGAGACACAAATGTTGAAGCAACCCACTTGTCTCTAATGTTAACAGGAAGTAAAGTGGACCAATGAGAAGCACCAGGCCCCGCCACACCTGTGTGTTCACGCCAGTTTTTTTTTTTTTTTTTTTTTTTTTTTAATTAAATTCGGCCTTGCAAAAGGAGCTGGAAAAACCCAAGCTCAGCAAGTTGCTAGGAAACCCGAGGGGACGTCACTGGGTCCTGCAGGGCTGAATGCAGCAGGCTACGCCACTGCCTGCAATGCCAGCATCGCGTTCGAGCCGGGTTCCAGTCCTGGCCGAGTGGCCGATCCAGCTCCCCGAAATGGCAGCTTTGTTTTCTCCAAGCCTGGGCCCTGGCCCTGGCAGTTCCCCCCCAGCCCCCGGGGCTGGTGTAGCCACTGGGGAAGGGGTTTCTGAGTTCCTCTGCACCCTTTCCCCTCCCACTCCCGCCCCCTCTCTGCCCCATCTCCCCATTGTCACTCTGCCCAGATAATACCTTTGTTAGCCAAATGTGGGCGCAGAGCAGGGGACGGGGCCTGGCTAGGCAGGGCAGGGCAGACCCCATGAGCCTGCCGGCCCCAGTGGCCCTATTTGCAGAAGAGCGGGTGTGCCAGCTGGTGGTCCATGCCAGGAGGCCCAGAGATCTTTCCTGACTGCTGTCCCTGCCTGGCACCCTGCAGCTGGCATGAGGGTTGCCTCAGGGGAATTCTAGTGGGTAATTCATTTACACAGGATAAACAGCTGCAGCTCTGGAAGGCTCAGCCCTGCGCACAAGGCCCTTGGAATCCACACAGGGGCTGGGCTGAGTCCCTGAAACCTAAACTCCAGGAGTCAGGAGGTCCCACCCCCTAGGTTACAGGACCTGCGCCAGTGCCTGCACCCCTCTGGTCCCAGTCTCTCTCCCTGAGGGGCTGTAAGGGATTTAAGAGTTTCCACAAACATTTAACTTAAATTTCATTAAAACTTTTTTAACAATATAAAAAAAGACACAATCAAATGTGACATGTGCCATATTTTTAAAAGGAGATTTATTTTATTTGAAAGGCAGGGGGCTGGTGCTGTAGCGCAGAGGATTAAAGCCCTGGCCTTAAGCACAGGCACCCCATATGGGCACTGGTTCTAGTCCTGGCTGCTTCTCTTCCGATCCAGCTCTCTACTATGGCCTGAGAAAGCAGTAAAAGATGGCCCAAGTCTTTGGGCCCCTGCACCTACGTGGGAGGCCTGGAAGAAGCTCCTGGCTCCTGGCTTCGGATCAGCACAGCTCCAGCTATTGCGGCCAACTGGGGAGTGAACCAGCAGATGGAAGACCTCTCTCTATCTCTACCTCTCTCTGTAACTCTATCTTTCAAATAAATAAAATAAATCTTTAAAAAAAAAATGAAGGGCAGAGTTACCGAGCAAGAGAGAGAGGTCTTCCATCTGCTAGTTCACTGCCCATATGGCTGCAACAGCCAGGGCTGGGCCAGACTAAAGCCAGAAGCCAGGAGCTTCTTTTGGGTCTCCCACATAGGTGCAGGGGCCGACGTATGTGGGCCATCTCCTACTTCTTTCCCAGGTGCGTCAGCAGGGAGGGAGTTGGATCAGAAGTGGAGCAGCTGGAACTCAAACAGGCACCTTTACAGAATGCCGGCACTGCAGGCAGTGGCTTCACCTGCTATGCCATGACTCCTGCCCCATGTGCCACTTTTCATCCCACTGAAGATTGTCATTGTGTTCATACTAATGCCACAGAACCACTTCTTCATGCGTGAATCCTTGGACTAAAGCTTCCCCACCATCTGTTTAATAGAAGAGCACCCCAAGATTGCAAGGAGAGCCACCTTTTTCTCCGAAAAGGTTTATTTTACATGGATGAAAGGAAGAGTTAACAGAAAGGGAGAGAGAGATCTTCTATCCACTGGTTCACTCCCCAGATGGCTGCAACAGCCAGGGTTAAGCCAGGCTGAAACCAGGAGCTTGGAACTCTAGCCAGGTCTCCCTTGTGGGTGGCAGGGGCCCAGACACGTGGGGCATCTTCTGTTGCTTTCCCAGGTATATTAGCAGGGAGCTGGATCAGAGGTGGAGCAGCTGGGGCTGGCACTGTGGTGTAGCGGGTAAAGTCACTCCCTGTAGTGCCAGCATCCCATTTGGGTGCCAGTTCGAGTCCTGACTGCTCCACTTCCAATCCAGCTCTCTGCTGTTAAAGATGGCCCAAATACTTGCGGCTCTACCACATATGTGGGAGACCTGGAAGAAGCTCCTGGCTCCTGGCTTTGGATGGGCACAGCTTCGGCCATTGCAGTCATCTGAGGAGTGAACGAGAGGATGGAAGACCTCTCTCTCTCTCTCTCTCTCTTTCTCTCTGCCTCTGCCTCTCTGTAACTCTGCCTTTCTAATAAATAAATAAATCTTTAAAAGAGAGAGAGAGAGACAGAGAGAGAGAGAGAGAGAAGTGGAGCAGCTGGGACTCAAACTGGTGCCTGTATGGAGTGTTGGTGTTGCAGGTAGCAGCTTAACCTGCTGCACCACCATGCTGGCCATAATGCTATATATTTTTTTTGAATTAAAAATGAGTTTATTTGGGTCAAAAAATTTTGAGATCCATGCATAGCTTTTATCGTGCTATACATTTTCTTTTTTTAAAACTTTTATTTAATAACTATAAATTTCCAAAGTAAAGCTTATGGATTACAATGGCTCCACCCCCCCCCCCCTAACTTCCCTCCCATCCGCAACCCTCCCATCTCCGGCTTCCTCTCCCATTCCACGCAATGCTATCTTCAAACAAACAAACAAACAAACAAAACAAGACAAAACCCTGTTCCATGTGCACCTACTTATCTAGGTAAGGCTTTTCTATATATTACACAATGAATCAGTCCAGAGAGTGAGCGAACATGTGGACCTGGCTGCTCTCATTAGAAAGCTTCACTTCTGGCCAGCACCGTGGCTCAATAGGCTAATCCTCTGCCTGCGGCGCCAGCACACTGGGTTCTGGTCCCGGTCGGGGTGCCGAATTCTGTCCCGGTTGCCCCTCTTCTAGGCCAGCTCTCTGCTGTGGCCAGGGAGTGCAGTGGAGGATGGCCCAAGTGCTTGGGCCCTGCACCCGCATGGGAGACCAGGAGGAAGCATCTGGCTCCTGGCTTCAGATCAGCGCGGTGCGCCGGCCGCAGCAGCCATTGGAGGGTGAACCAACGGCAAAGGAAGACCTTTCTCTCTGTCTCTCTCTCTCTCACTGTCTGCTCTGCCTGTCCAAAAAAAAAGCTTCACTTCTGGGGGCCACCACACAAGCGTTACTGTGGTCACCGATAATCAGTCATGAGACTTCATTTCCCTGCCAAACTATGTTAACAAAATACTGGTTTGATTGTGTGAGTGTGCTCATGTGGTGACACCACGACAATGCTTGAACGTCACTGGTGCAGAGACTGCTTCCAGGGGATTCACACCCCTAATCACAGTGCTGGTTCAAGTCCGGGCACCTCTGTTTTGCATCCAGCTTCTTGCTGAAGTGTGCCCTGAGAGGCAGCAGGTGAGGGTGCCAGTGCTTGGGCCCCTGCCACCCATAGGGGAGACCCAGATGGAGTTCTGGCTCCTGGCTTCTGCCTAGCCCAGCCCTGCCTGTTGGAAGCATTTGGGGAGTGAACTAGTGGATGGAAGATAGATCTCTCTATGTATCTCTTTCTTTGCCTTTCAAATAAACTGAAAATAAATAAAAACAAAAACAAAACAAAATGTAGACTTCTGGGACAGGCATTTGACCTAGTGGGTAAATTGCCCATATCCCATATCAGAGTGCCTGGGTTCAAGTCCCAGCTCTCTTCTTCTTCTTCTTCTTCCTCTTTGTTGTCGTCGTCGTCTTCTTTTTTTTGTTAAAGATTTTATTTATTTATTTGAGAGGCAGAGTTACAGGCAGAGAGGGAGCAACAGGGAAAGGGCTTCCATTCACTGGTTCACTCCTCAAATGGCCAGAGCTGCACCGATCCGAAGCCAGGAGCCAGGAGCTGCTTCTGGGTCTCCCACATGGGTGCAAGGGCCCAAGCACTTGGGCCATTTTCTACTGCTTTTCCAGGCCATCAGCAGGGAGCTGGATCAAAAGTGGAGCAACCAGGACACAAACTGGCGCTCACATGGGTTGCCGGTGCTACAGATAAAGACTTAAGCTACTATGCCACAGTGCTGACTCCCCAGCTTCCTTCTAATGGGCACTTCAGGAGTCAGCAGTGATAGATTCGGTAGCTGGGTCCCTGCCACCTACATGGGAAATGCAGATTAGATGCCCGGCTTCTGGCTTCAGCTGGTCCAATCCCAGTTGTGGGCATTTGGGGAATAAAACAGTGGATCTCTCTCTCTCTCTCTCTCTCTCTCTCTCTCTCTCTCTCCCCCCCCCAAATAAATTAATTAAAAATAAACCAGATTCCTGGGCCCACTCTCAGACATCCTGATTCAGTAGGTTTCGCATGGGGCCTGAGGAGTTTCACTTCTAACAAGCTCACGAGTTAGAGCAGCGTCGACGGTCCTTGAACATGGAGTGGCACTGACCTCAACACCGATGACTTACTCCACCTTCAGCATAGCACAGGGGGGCTACGGAAACCAGGAAGAATTCCTTCACAGAGTAACAGGGACCGCGGATCTCCCTTCACCCCCAGTGAGTGGGGAAGGTTGAAGAGAACCCTCAGATTTGGATCCACAGGAATGGAGGCAAGAGGTCCCAGGAACACAGGCGATACAAGGCCAGGCCCAGCCTCTGACCTGGCTTCCAAACCATGGTCCACCCCAGAGTGTCGCTCCCCGTCTTCGTGGAGGAACGACACTAAACCCTGCCTAGGCTTCATATCCGAGTCACGGCACCATTATGTCGCTCCCCGTCTTCGTGGAGGAACGACACAGGACCCTGCGCTGTTCTTTTATCTGCTCGGCCCTCCCCGGGTTTGCTGCTGGTTCTTCCCGGGTTGGCTACCGACCCTTCCACCTCCGTGGAGGGGCGGGCCCCCTGCCACTTTTCCCCACTTCCGCGGGGGAGCGGCACACCGCCGGCTGGCTCTCTCGGGGGCTGCACAGGTGTTCCTCTTAGATGTTCCTGGTGCATGTTGTCTCTCTCCTCCTTTATAGTCCTCTTCCACCAATCCCAACTCTGCTACCCACACGCCGAGTACGCTGCTCTCCTCCAATCAGGAGTAGGTCCTACAGTTTATTGGTTGAACTGGAGGCAGCTGTGTAGAAGCTGTTTCCTCCTCTCCCAGCGCCATATTGTGGGAGAGCAGATGCATAGAATAAGTCTTAATTCCAGTAACTTAGTCTAGTCCGAGTTGCTCCCCACACCAGAGGACAAGATGAAGAGGAAAACTCAGGTCAGGAGCAAGCCCTTGGGAAAAAATGAGAGGGAATCATAAAGTGTTTGGAAGGCGTCCCCAAGGCTGGGGCTAACCAGCTGTGGCCATCTGAGCAGGGCGAGGAGGCACTTTCTTGAAAGTTCTGTTGTGGAGAAGAGTGTCCATGGGATGCCAAGAGCAAGGCTTACCCAGAGTAATTTGCCTAGTCCCAGACCACCTGCTCTCCTGTCTTTGCCCTTCTCTCATTATTCTCACGATGAACACCTTCATTTGGCAAATGAGACACCAGCAAGGGCCCCTGCCCCCATCACTGGTTTGAAAAGCATGAGACAGCCTCAGCAGAGCTCACGGGCAGCTCTCTGCACAGGAAGAAAGGGCCCAGGCCAAACCCTCTGCCAGCGTGGTGCTGAGTGTAGCTGTGTTATTTCCAAATCTGCTCTTTAAAACCCAGTACGCAACCTTTTGAAAGAGACCAACAGATGTCCTACAGCGAAGGGTGTTGTGTGTTGTGGCTTCCGTTGGGGGAATCGTATGACTCATTCCCATCAACTTATTAAAATATCTTCTTTATTTCAAAACGTAGCCGCAAGCATTAAGGCAAGCATCAAAGGCCATGCTTTTGGATCTATGAAATCTTCACAACCAGCCAAAACGCAAAAGGAAAAATTAGCGAACACTTAGAGCTTCCAAAATGCATTTTCAGAACGACTCTGTTGGAGCTGAGCATTCTTGTTTAGCAACGTTAAACTCCAGACAGGAAAATAAAAACTAAGTCACGAGCCAACCTGCCTGTGAGACTTATCCTGTGGTGAGAATATTGTTCCCCTTGGGAGATACAGCCCGAAACGTGTTTGTGCTGAATCATCCACGTGGATGTGTGACAGAGAGAGTCCTCAATTTGGATTTATTTACAGATTTGTTTAGTTATTGTTATTTAGAAAAACGATTAATTCTGCTCCTTTCACACATCACGTTGGTCAGGAACCAGTCTCGCACATGTGTCTGAAATGTCATCTTATCATCCACTCGATTCAAAGGCGCAGCACCAGGGGTGAAGCTCACCCGCTGTGCCGGTTCTCAGCTCATGCGATCATGCTTCCTGATTTTCCATTAAGCTCTGAACATCAGAAATGTCATCTCCAAAAAATGCTAAAGAGGCTGTAAAATATTATTCAATATTATAATTGTAGGAATAGAATGTATTTTATTTCTTTAAATATATTTTTAAGATATATTTATTTGAGAGGCAGAGTTACAGAGAGGGAGAGACAGAGAGAGGTCTTCCAACTGCTGGATCACTCCCCAAGTAGCTGAAAAGGCTGGAGCTGGGCTGATCTGAAGCCAAGAACCAGGAGCTTCATCTGGGTCTCCCATGTGGATGCAAGGGCCCAAGTACTTGGGCCTTCTTCCGCTGCTTTCCCAGGCCATAGCAAAGAGCTGGATCAGAACAGGAGCAGCTGGGACACAAACCAGTGTCCATATGGGATTCATGTGCCACAGGCAGAGGCTTAGCCTACTATGCCACAGTGCAGGCCCTGAGTGTATTTTTTTTAAGAAATGAAAAACTAAGAGGAAATCACCACTTCTCATTGTTGGTATGTCAATACAGGTCAGCAGGAAAAAATACTGTGAAAAACAGTCTGTGCTACCAAGAAGACATTGCAGTCCAAGCCTTACTATTCTTCCTGTGTTTAGTTGACATTTTTTACTACTGTCTGTCATTCTTTTCTTTAAAAAAAAAAGATTTATTTTATTTCAAAACAGAATTACAGAGAGAGAGAGAGAGGGAGCAAGAAAGCGCAAGAGGTCGTCCATCTGCTGGTTCACTCCCCAAATGGCCGCAATGTCCAGGGTTGGGCCAGGATAGAGCAAGGAGCCAGGAGCTTCTTCCAGTTCTTTCACATGTGTGCAGGGGCCCAAACACTTGGGCCATCTGCCACTGCTTTCCCAGGCGCATTAGCCAGGAGATGAATCAGATGTGGAGGAGCCGGGACTTGAACCAGCTCCCCTATAGGATGCCAGCATCGCAGGTGGCTTCATCCACTATGCCACATGCCGGCTCTGGCACAACCTCTAAAATTTTGTTAGCAGGGGCAAATCCAGAATCTATTGAGTTCTTCTGAAAAGGCTGTCTAACCTATCATATAGCCAAGCAGTTCCATTCTAGAGGATACACTAGCCACGAAGAAACCCAACAGGACAAAAAGGAATCTGATGAATAGAAGAAGATATCTGGTGAGTTTTGGAATATTTGGTGCACTGGATTAGTCTAGGATCTCAAAATGGAAGCTCTCATAGTAAGCAGGAAGCTGGATGCAAGTCCCTGCATAATACGTCATCCATTTATTCTGAAGGCCAAGAAAGCCACTGACCTCTGGTGCCTGTGTCCATCAGTCAGAGAGCCAACACTTGGAGGTTCACCAACAGCATCATAAATTATTCCCCTGGTGATGAGGAAGTGTGACGCCATCAGAGCATACACGTCACAAGCGCTGGTGCCTGCACCCAGGGAGGCTTCTTCAGCTTCAGGATGGGACATCCGAGCACTAAGAATGGGACTCAGTACAAGGTTTCCATGTTCAAGATTTATTTATTTGAAAGACAGTTCAAGATTTATTCATTTGAAAGAGAGAGAGAGAGAGAGAGAGAGAGAATCTTCCATCCACTGGTTCACTTTCCCAAATGACTGCAATGGCTGGGGCTGCACCAGGCTGAGGCAGGAGCCTGGTGTCCCTTGTGGGTGACAGGGACACAAGCACCTAGGCCATCCTCTGCTACCTTCCCAGGAGCACCAGCAGGGACCTGGATCAGAAGCAGAGCAGCCGGGACTCCAAAGGGCACTCGGGTATGGGATGCCAGCTTCTTAACCCACAATGCCATGCTGGCCCCAGCCCTCAGCTTTAAAATTTTTAAACAGCTCATTTTGAAGTTGCTGTTAAAACAAAGAATGCGGCCGGCGCCACGGCTCAATAGGCTAATCCTCTGCCTGCGGCGCCGGCACACTGGGTTCTAGTCCCAGTTGAGGTGCTGAATTCTGTCCCGGTCACTCCTCTTCCTGTCCAACTCTCTGCTGTGGCCGGGGAGTGCAGTGGAGGATGGCCCAGGTCCTTGGGCCCTGCACCCGCATGGGAGACCAGGGAGACCTGGCTTTGGATCAGTGTGGTGCGCCGGCCGCAGCGGCCACTGGGGGTGAACCAATGGAAAAGGAAGACCATTCTCTCTTTCTCTCTGTCTCTCTCTCTCTCACACACACTGTCCACTCTGCCTGTCAAAAAAAAAAAAAAAACAAAGAACGCATTTTCTCATAAAAAGGAAATAATCTATAGAAAAAATAAAATGCCAGGTGGACACATACAAGGAGCCGGAACCTGGAACCTGGGTGAAGTTTAAGAGTGGGACCAGGGCTGCTCCCTTGAGAAATGGTGCTGCATTTGATGGACAGGAAGCTGTGGCAGGGGATGGGACTAGGGAGGGCAGGAGACACACACACACACACACATACCCTATCCTTCCCTGTGGCTGAGTACTGGAAACAGAGTGCTGTATTTTATTCAAATAAATACATTTTTGTTGAGCATGCTATGTGCCAGAAACCATGCTAGGCACAGCCAGTGGACAGCCTGAAAGATCTCTGCCCTCATATCATGAATATTTTAAACGGAAAGGAGGGACAGTATAATAAAGAGATATGGCTGACCTTTAGGGAAATATGGGAGCACCTGATTCAGGTTTGGGGTATCAGGAAGGCTTCCCAGAAGAAGTGACATCTAAGCTGAGGCTAAAAAAATGAAGGACAGCTCATTAGCCAGGTAAAGGGGTTGGAGGATCAAGGGGAAGAGGAACGCTTTCCAAACAGGGGTATCTGCATACACAGAGTCCCTGGGCCAGGACGCATCGGGCAGGTGGGTTTGGGCCGGTTCTGGAGGCGTTGATGGGCCTGTCTGTGAGGTGTTGTGGACCTGCCTGCGAGCTGTCGGTGGACCCGTCTGGAAACACAGGCTGTCCCACAGACTGCTGGGGATGGGAGTGCTCACCTGCACAGTGAGGTCGTGGCAGAGGGTGGAGTCTCCCAGGGAGAATGGGACCCCTGGAGTGGGGCTGAAGGGAGGCAGGAGGCAGGAAGAAGTCTCCAGATTCCAGAGTCTGGGGAGGCAGAGACCCAAGTTTCCACTGTGTTTTATCACAAGGCCGCTGGGGACTCAGGGAGGAGACTGACAGAGCGGCTGAGGTGGGCTGAGCAGAGCGTGGGAAGGGGGTGAGGACAGGGGAAGCAAAGGGTGCAGGCAGATTTCCTACGCAGCTTGGTGGAGAGGGCCGGGGCATCGCTGGGGTGGGACTTGTGTCTAGAGAGTGCTTCTTCGGCTCATCTACTTAGAAGGTCAGATACATCTGAGGAGGCGGCGACAAGAAGGCGAAGATGCCGCAGACAGAGGGGAAAGGGACAGAAAGTCAGGTGGCTGAGAGGAAGCAGCAGGGGGACGCAGGCCAGCAGCCAGGTGGGCGCCTGCAGGTCAGACGGGCGAGCTGGCGGGGTTGGTGGTGGGCAGCGAGGGAGGCCTTCGCACGTCTTCTCACTCTCTGTGAGGGGGTGATGCGGGGCCGCTCTCTCTCCAAGCGCCATGTGTGCAGCCCTTCTTCAGTCCATGTGCTCGCTGCTGCCTTCATCTTCTAGCTGCATGCTGCCATCCGCACCTACCCAGCTCCCTTTAGAGAGGAGGACTTCCGTTTCTTGTTAGCCAATCAGGCATCAGAAGGAAAGCAATGGATTTCTGCTAAGGTCTGTCTGGAAGGCTGATGGCTCATCACCCTATTGGAGTGATGCCTTTGCACTTCTGGGAAAGGATCTTGTTGATCTAAATAAACCTCTAATTCAAGGGTCTTCAAATAGAGGAACAAATAGCTGAATGGAACTGGCAGCTAAAACAAATAGGACAACTGGATTTTGCCTCTGAGGCTGTCTTTTGTCCCCAAAGGGATGCAAAGGACAAACGTCAAGAAGCAGGAAGATCGGCAGACCTCCGTGTGCAGAGGGGACCTTGTGCAGGCAGTCCCACCATATGACTGGCACAAGTGCCCAGGAGCAAATTTCTGCAGCTCCCCCAGCTCCAGCTTTTCCAGGCCCTGGACTGGCTCATCATCTGGAGATCAGGCTCCTGAAATAACCAGTACCATTAGAGCCCATGGCCAGGAACAGCCTGGCCTCCACCGTAGCACATCCGCTTCCACTACGTTAGGCTCATTTGTAGCACACATAAGGTATAGAGCAATGCATCACTCACAGTTAGATTTGACTTTGCAGATGGTGTGGGCTGATGGTGATGATAACAATTTGCAATAGGTCGGCACTAAAGAACACTTTGTTTCATCATCTGTTGCTGTGTAGCCCGGGGGCATTGGAACTGTTACAATATGTGGAGGTTAGAAAAGTCTTTATATTGCTCTGTGAGCTGTGGGCAAAGTGTGTGAGTGTGTATCTGCAAGCTCCCAGCTCTCTCTGGCCTGGGGTGCGCTAACCAAATGGAAACTGCCTTTAACAACCCTGGACTCCATCGGCCTGTGTGGTTAGACTTGGAGGTAAAGATCATTGCATTTTGAATCAGAGCCATTTATTTAACTGGTTTGTTGTTTTTGCTAGAGAAAAACATGGTCACTCTAAAGTTGGAAAAACACAAAAAGGTCAAAAGATAAAATGAAATTAACCTGTAATAGCAGCTCCCAGAGTGCATCACTAGAATCTATTTGGATCTATTTCATTTTAATTTTTTAAAATTTATTTACTTATTCGAAAGGCAGTTACAGAGAGGTAGAGGCAGAGAGAGGGGTCTTCCATTTGTCAGTTCATTCCCCAAATGGCCACAATGGCTGGAGCTGCATCGATCTGAAGCCAGGAGCCAGGAGCTTCTTCTGGGTCTCCCACGTGGGTGCAGGGGCCCAAGGACTCAGGCCATCTTCCACTGCTTTCCCAGGCCATAGCAGAGCTGGATCGGAAGTGGAGCAGCTGGGACTAGAACCGGTGTCCATATGGGGTGCTGGCACTGCAGGCGGTGGCTTTACCTGCTGTGCCACAGCGTGGTCCCCTATTTCATTTTTATCATCTCTCTCTCTCTCCCTCTCTCCTCTCTCATTAGCAATCACATCTCTCTATAATTGTGTCCTGCCTTTTTTTGCTTAACTAAATCAGGAAACGTAAACACACTAACAGAACTCTTTATTTCCACATTCTCTCTTCTATTTCTGGCTGCCTCTGTCCTTCCCCTGCCAGTGTTCCTTTCTTCGGGAGGATTTCCATTTTTACCAAAGTTCCATCGAAAATGTAAAACAGTGCGTGCCTTTCGGGCTCTATTTCCTCTCTCCACTTGTTGAAACAGACCAGAAAAAGAACAGTTTTCCAGATTATGATGGATCCACCTCCAGCTACATAACTGGTTCCACTTAGAGTCTTTAGCAGACTGGTCTGCCACCACATGTGGGTTACGGCTTGAGGTTTCCATAAAAACGTATCTTGGATCAGCTGCCTGTGCCACAGTCCTGAGTAGCTGGCTCGTCTCTAGGGTGACAAACCCTTGACATTTGCATGATGCAGTGGGGTAGAGCATTCTGAGAAAGGCAAAAGAAACCACCAGTTAGGGACGTGGCTTCAGGTGCGGTCCCCTCCAATGGGGGTGTGTGCTCCCTGCTGAGGACCTCCTACCAGGGAGCAGCAATGCCTGAGAAGTCGCTTGTCATTGGGAAAAGGTGCTGCCTGCCACAGAAAGTAGCTTCTTTGGGGTGGGGTGGGGAGCGGGGTGAGTTTGCGCAATTTTGCGATTGAGTTGCATGACCTCCTGAGCCCACGACCACGAGCAAACCTCAAGACGTGACTGCTCCCTCTCTTCTGATCACTCCTGTTCTAAAACAAAAGCACAAGCTGGAGTACCTCCCCACGCTGGTGCCCTGCCCCCCCAGCCCCTAGCCTGTTAACTGCTTCTGCTGGGATTATTTTCGTTTGGGTTGTGTTTTTCTGACCGAAGGCCAGGCCCTTGTCTTTGTGTATTTGTAAAGTGCCATGTCTACTTACTGGTCTTTAGAAATTACAGACAACAACAGGAATGCAAGAGAAACTGGCAGCTGAAACCTAGCAGCTCTGCTGCACCCAGCCTCTGCCCGAGAACCAGAATGGAACATTTTTATATGGCAGTGTTGAAATATTTTAATCCTAAGAAATGAAATGAAGTCTACATTAGCTGCCTGTAAGCCGGCGCGTCGTGTTGGCCCGGGCTCTGCCTGCCGCTTCGTGGCCAGCCACACTGCTGCTGTACGTTAGCAGAGGACCTGGCCTCCCCAGGGAGGGCACCCTCTGGCCTCTTGGTGCCAACTTCTCGGAGGCTCACAAGTCCCTTGGACATGATGGTTCTCATCTTGTGACAAAAATGTGGCCACTCCCAACTGGTGGCACATAGGAGCCACAGGAGAGCGAGCCCAGCCTGGAAGAGACACAGAAGTGTAAGTGCTGAGAGGCACCAGGAGGTGAGGTCATTACAGCAGCCTGAAGACAGAGCAGAGGCGCAGTGGGCAGAGCAGAAGGTTCTTCCTCCCTCCATTCCTTCTTTCCTCCTCTTTCTCTTGTTTTTCAACAATTTGTAAAAACGATTTATTTTATTTACTTGAAAGGCACAGTTAGAGAGACAGAGACAGAGAGGTCTTCCACTCTCTGGTTCAGTCCACAGGTGGCTGCAATGGCCCAGTCTGAGCCAAACCAAAGCCAGGAGCCAGGAACTTCATCTGGGTCTCTCACAGGGGTTCAGGGGCCCAAGGACCTGGGTCATCCTCCTCTTCACTCTGACTATAGACAGACCATCAAAAAGCCAGAAATAAATGGAAATTAACATTTGAGATCTTAATATCATACAATTCAAACACAAGATTGCTTCAAAGTATTTGTGGAAAGATGGAATTAAAAGGCACGTTTACTCTGGTGCAAAAACGATTTAAATCCATAAACAGTCTATTTGTTTTTTATATAAAACTTTTATTTAATAAATATAAATTTTGAAAGTACAACTTTGGATTATAGCGGTTCTTCCCTCCATAACCACCCTCCTACCCCCAAACCCTCCCACCTCCTACTCCCTCTCCCATCCCATTCTTCATTAAGATTCATTTTTAATTATCTTTATATACAGAAGATCAACTCTGTACTAAGTAAAGATTTCAACAGTTTGCACCCACACAGACACACAAAGTATAAAGTACTGTTTGAAGACTAGTTTTACCACTAATTCTTATAGTACAACACATTAAGTACAACACAGAGGTCCTACATGGGGAGTAAGTGCACAGTGACTCCTATTGTTGATTTAACAATAGGCACTCTTATTTATGATGTCAGTAATCACCCAAGGCTCTTGTCATGAGCTGCCAAGGCTATGGAAGCCTCTTTAGTTCGCCAATTCCGACCTTATTTAGACAAGGCCACAATCAAAGTGGAAGTTCTCCCCTCCCATCAGAGAAAGGTACCTCCTTCTTTGATGGCCCCTCATGAATAGTCTTTTCAAAACATTCATTTTCCGGGGGGCCGGTGCTGTGGTGCAGCAGGTTAAAGCCCAGGCCTGAAGCACCGGCATCCTATATGGGCGCTGGTTTGAGACCTGGCTGCTCCACTTCCAATCCAGCTCTCTGCTATGGCCTAGGAAAGCAGTGGAAGATGGCCCAAGTGCTTGGGCCCTGCACCCATGTGGGAGACCTAGAGGAAGCTCCTGGCTCCTGGCTTCGGATGGGTGCAGCTCCGGCCGTTGTGGCCATCTGGGGAGTGAACCAGTGGATGGAAGACCTCTCTCTCTCTCTCTCTCTCTCTCTTTCTCACTCTCTCTGCCTCTCCTTCTCTCTCTGTGTAACTCTGCCTTTCAAATAAATAAATCTTTAAAAAATATTCATTTTCCATGATCATTTCAAAGATTTCTCACATGCATAGATCTCAACATTTTTTGCACCAAAACAAGCATCTTTTTTTTTTTTTTTACAAACATTTATTTTATTTATTTGAAAGGCAGAGTTATGGAGACAGAGGGAGAGAAAGAGCTCTTCCATTCACTGGTTTACTCCCCAAATGGCCACAATGTCTGGGGCTGAGCCAAGCTGAAACCAGAATCCTGGAACTCCGTATGGGTCCTCTATGTGGATACAGAGGCCTAAGCACTTGGGCCATCTTCCCCCGGCTTTCCCAGGCACATTAGCAGGGACCTGGATTGGAAGTGGAGCAGCTGGGACTCCAACCGGCGCTCATATGGGATGCCGGTGTCACAGGCGAGGCTTAACTGGCTTCACCATAGCACCAGCTCCACATTTTTCATTTAATTCCACTCTCCACTAATATTTTGGTGGGTTTCTTTTTTTCCACTGACATTTTGAAGGGCCCTCCTGCGGCCTGAGCAATAGATTAGACCTTTCAGGGGGGGCTGTGCCAAACGTCCCCTCTCCCAGGAGACAGTGATGGCACTCAGGTCCCCGGGGAAGTAGACACAGCAGTGTCAGGAGGGCTTGCAGACCGCGGGTGTTTCAAGGGCTCCAGCACCAGATCAGTATCACCCCATGGAAAGTGCCCAGCCCTTTCATTATCAAAGGTCATGCTCCTGACCCATGCCGAAAGGGGCTGGAGCTCTTTGCCCTGGGCTGGCAGGTGATGGGCCAGGCCCAGTTACCACACAATGAGGCCAGGAAGCCAAAGTGTGCTGACTTTACTGGCGCAGGTAGCAGCAGAGGTCACTGGAACGGAACTCAGAGGAAGTTGCGCCCTACCACCCACCCCCATGGAACACCATGGAACACCACTGCCTTTCACTTTAAAGTGGCCCTGACAATCATTCAGAGCCTGGCCAGAATCTAAACTCACATTGCGCTTTTTCATGGTAGGGATGGAAAGCTGAAACAGTTAATCAAATGCAAACCTCATTTAAAAATCAGGCTTGAAACCCAACAATGAGGTTTTCTTCGCAGATTTGTTTTCAAATGTACACTATTGAGGAAAAGCAGTTAAAATAGAAATTTTAAAACAATTGTTACTATTCTAAGGGAATTTTTATGAGAACATTGTTCAATGTAGTCACATTTCTAAAAATAGACAAATGAAATGACTCACAGATGTCAAGTATGAGAAAAATTGTGAGCTCTGTGGACTGAAATGTAGTTGAAGGAAGGATGGAGGTCCTCTTTGGAAACCATTCCACTGGGGCCAGGGCTGGGCGCAGCGGAAGAAGCCACTGCCTGCAACGCAGCAGCCCACTTGTACACCAGTTCAGGTCCTGGCTGCTCTACTTCCGATCCAGCTCCCTGCTAACGGCCTGGGAAAAGAAGCAGAAGACCATCTGAGAGATGGGCCCCTGCCATGCATGAGGGAGACCTGGAAGAAGCTCCTGGCTCCTGGCTCTTGGCTCCTGGCTTTGGCCTGAGCCTGTCCTGGCGGCTATCTGGGGAGTGAACCAGTGGATAGAAGATCCCCCTCACACTCTCAACCCTGATTTTCAAGCAAATAAATCAATCTAAAAAAAAGGAATAAACTAAAACTTACATACTTAGAAAAAAGATAGATGAAAGAAAGAAGGAAAGAAAGGAAGAATGAATGGATTCTGTAAAAAACACCTCCTTGGATGAGCATTTGGTCCAGTGGTTAAGTCACTCAAACCAACTCAGAGTGCTTGGTTTGAGTCTGAGCTCCTCTGCTTCCAACTTGCTTCCTGCTACTGTGCACCCTGGGAGGCAGCAGAGGATGGCTCAAGTACTTGGGTCGCTGCCACCCCCAATGCGGACCCTGAATAAATGAGCTCCAGGCTCCTGGCTTTGGCCTGGCCCAGACCCTGTTGCTGGCAGGCATCTGGGGAGGCTTGCAGCAGATGAAAGATCTCTGTCTCTCTCGATCTTTCAAATAGAATGAAAATAAATAATTTTTTAAAAAGCACTCCCTTCCCCCTGACTGCTCAGGAAACTCCAGGCCCTGGCCGGTTCCCAGAGGAGTGTGATATGCACACAGGTCCAGCGTGGGGCCAGCCCGGAACACAGGGCCTCAGACGGTAGCTGATAATCTGAGCATCCTGCCCAGCACTCTCAGTCAGGAGTGAGCCCTGCAGGAGGTGGGCTTTGGAGGTGATGCTTCCCAACTTCAGAATCCCTGTGTTGCTGGGGAAAAACGGTTCCAGCCTCCACCCCTTGCAACCCAGATTCCAAGGATCTAGGCTGCAGCCCACAAATCTGCAGACTGAGCCTGTATCCCCGGGCCCCGGAGGGACTCCACTGAAATCATTGTCCCACTGCCAGAATCCTGCCTGCTGTTCCCGCCTGGGGTCCATCCTCTCCAGCTGGTAATTTCCACAGGTACCTGAAGGAGTCTCTACTACCCAAGATTTTGAAAGCCATAAAAGGGAGCAATCTAGAAGCGACAGAGTTGTGGATTGAGCTGAGAACCGTTACTGTTAACTTACTCATAATTAACAGATCAGACTGCTGTTTACAGAGGGCTGGTTCTGGAGCTGCAGCCTGAACTCTACTAACTGTCCCTCCTACCTAGAGGTCACCTTGGCATTGAACTTTCCGCCCTGGTTGTGCCAGCGACCTGTGAGTGGGCAGCAGAAGCTCTAAGAGCCGGGACAGAAACTAACTCCCTCGGTCCGGACCTGAGTGCGGAGGGCCGTGGAAGGTGGTGGGCAGAGCTGCATGAGAATCCATAGTGGCTCACCCTGCACCACAGCTTAGCAACACCAGCAGGCCAGGGCAGCTTCTCATTAGCACTGGTGACATGCTAAGCCGGCCATGGCTGAGGGCAATGTCTCATCCCCTTGGTTCTGTCTGGAATTTTCTTCTGTCATCTAAATTCTTTGTTTCCACACCCGTATGTGCTTCCTTTCAATGGCACATGTAACAGGACTGAGGAAAATTGTGAATGCTACATTCAGAGTTGAATACCAAAGTTTCATCAGCTGTGTCTCCATGAGGGTATTTGAAAATGTTTGGGGGAAGCAGACAAGAAAAGATAAGTTCATGTTGATGCAAAAAAATTTTTGAAATCATGTATAGGTTTTCATGGACATGATTTCCATGAGCTTTTGGAAGATTCCCTGTATGCATGCATTTTAGAAAACGTTCCCAGGGGGGCCCCGGCGCTGAGGCCTAGTGGGTAAAGCCACCATCTGCAGTGCCAGTACCCCATGTGGGTGCCAGTTCAAGTCCCGGCTGCTCCACTTCTGATCCAGTTCTCTGTTATGGCCTAGGAAAGCAGTAGAGGATGGCTCAAGTCCTTGGGCCCTTGCACCCACATGGGAGACCTGGAAGAAGCTCCTGGCTCCTGGCTTCAGATCAGTGCAGCTCCAGCCTTTTCAGCCAACTGGGGAATGAACCAGCAGATGGAAGACCTCTCTCTCTCTCTCTGCCTCTCCTTCTCTCTCTCCATAACTCTTTCAAATAAATAAGTAAATCTTAAAAAAAAAATAAAGAGTTTGCTCCAGAACAAACATATCTTAAATACATCTCCCATAAACTTTTTGAAAACCCATTGGATCTCAGCATTTATTGCACCAAAATAAATTTATATTTGAATTTCATTTCCCACAGGCTTTTTTGCCATGCCTTTGAGTATGTCAGTGCTTTATAACACAGAACCTCAGACACTCCCTCCACTCCCCATGCTCTCTGTGTGTGATCTGTGCCCAGCAGTGGACGGGCAGGGCTGCCACCTGTGCAGGTGCCCCACATGCTGCTGTGAGTCTGCTGCAGTCTATGTGATGTGCTGCCATGGAGGTGTGGTGGTTACCGAGGGTGTTTCTTGCTTCTACTTTGTGATGGGAGAAAAAAGTGGTTTCCATTTGAGACTGGGCTCCAGTGTGGGCTCCAGGATATTTCCTGTGTCACATTATCAGATATCTCTGTGGACACTGGAGTTGTGTTGTTGAACCATTTCCTATTCCCCACTGTGCTCAGGAGGTGACCATGCATGAGTGTCTGTGTGCACTGGGGTTCAGCTCTGAGGTTTCCAGGGGAACACACTAGGGGTATCCCATAGCCCCTCTGAGCTCCATGGCCACTGGTAGTGGGTAGCCCAGTTTTTAAAATTTATTTTGCATTTTATTTGGAAGGTAGAGAGAGATCTTGCACCCACTGGTTCACTCCCCAAATGTCTACAATAGCCAGGGCTGGGCCAGGCTGAAGCGGAAAGCCATGAACACACTCTAGGTCTCTCTGGTGAGGGCCAGGGACCCAAGGTGCACGTTAGCAGGAAGCTGGCTCAGACACAGAGCAGGACTTGAACCCAGGCACTGTGATATGGGACACAGCCATCCCACATGGTGTCTTTACCATTGCCCCAAACACCCACGCCAAGTGACCAACTTTCTGATAACCACACCTAGAGTTTTATCATGTCAACTTCTGCATTTGCCCTGACACCCTGGGGCTGGGCTAAGCACCAGAGAGAGAAGAATCTATTCCAAGATCACGAGGATTGCAGCTTGCTCTAGGAAAAGCCTGGTAGCAACACTGTGGGAGCCGGGCCAAGGTGTCCCTTTCCAGGGCTCTCTCTCCAGGTCTCTTTGTCCCTGTGGACTTCCTGCCTCTGCTCCCCCAGCTCCATAATGGGATGAGGCCACCAACATCTTGAGGCCACATGCGCTGCTTGCCCCAGCGCGGAAGGAATCACTTAGTTGATCTCAATCCTCAGCACCATCAGGCTGACAATTAGTTACTAAGCATTTTCTATGTTCCAGACACTGTGGTAGGTGCTTGGGATACAGGGAATAAAGAGGCGGGAGCAGGGAACCAGGATTATGTTGGGCAAACATGGTGACGAGGAGCCCAATCCTACAGATCCCACCAGGGCCTCAGAAAGAAGGGTCATTGCAGCTGGGAGGAAGCCCCAGAAAGTGGACCTTGAGAGAGAAAGTGTCAATGGGAAAAGGCTGCCTTTTCCTACGTGCGGGCGGGTGTGGTCTCACCCAGCCTTTCTCACCCAAGTCGCGTCCGTGCGCGGCCAGCCTGGTGTTATTGCTTCTCGTGAGTTCTCTCTGCTCAGAGCCAGGTCAGTGGCTCGGGCTGTTAACTCCATTTCACAGAAAACAAAAACCAAAACAGGGTCAACAGAGGGGAAGGAGCGGGGGACGTCAGTGTTACTTGGGCGCTGCTCCACAGGGTTCTTTCCAGAACTGATGATTCTCCAAGTGCGGCCAAGTAACCCCGGAGTTCACTTCTGGAATGAATTAGTGTTTTTTTCTCTCACAGTATTACTGAAAGCTGTAAATCCAGTGCTGAGCTCCTCTTATTAACCGTCTGTTCAGGTCTATTTGGGAAGAGAAAAGAAAATAGGCTTTGCCACAACAGAGCACCTGACACTGGGTCATTTTTTTTTAATATTTTAAAAATTTTTTGAGATAACAATTTTTTAAAGATTATTTTATTTAAAAGTCAGATTTACAGAGAGAGAAGGAGAGGCAGAGAGAGAGAGGTCCTCTATCCTCTGGTTTACTCCCCATTTGGCTGCAATGGCTGGTGCTGCACCGATCCGAAGCCAGGAGCCAGGAGCTTCTTTTGGGTCTCCCACATGGGTGCAGGAACCCAAGCACTTGGGCCATCCTCCACTGCCTTCCCAGGCCATAGCAGAGAGCTGGATCAGAAGTAGAGCAGCCAGGACTAGAACCAGCGATGATACAGGATGCTGGTGTTGTAGGTGGTGGCCCAACCCATGTGTCACAGCACCAGCCCTAAGACTGGGTAATTCATAAGGAAAGAAAGTTTATTTTGGTGGCCCAACCCATGTGTCACAGCACCAGCCCTAAGACTGGGTAATTTATAAGGAAAGAAAGTTTATTTTGGTTCACGGTTTTGGAGGCTGGGAAGACCAAGATCGGTGGCCACACCTGGTCAACCTCTGGTGAGGTTGTATGGATACACAATGGAAGATTACTCAACCACAGAAAAGAATGGAATCTTGATATTCACAACAGAGTGGATGGAACTGGAGATTATTATGCTAAGTGACACAAGCCACACCCAGAAAAACAAGTGTCACATGTTTTCTCTTAGTTATAATGTAGAGAGAGAGTATAAAAACCGTGTGGATGTCATACAAGTTGATGCAGAGTTGTAACAGAAATTGCTTCGGTGAATCATGCCACAGAAGTGACGATACACCCTCCTTCCCCACAGCAATCTCTGTGACTCTCACTTTGTGATATTAAAATCTCCGTTTTCGGGCCAGCACTGTGGCTCCCTTGGTTAATCCTCCTCCTGCGGCACCGGCATCCCATATGGGCACCGGGTTCTAGTCCCAGTTGCTCCTCTTCCAGGTCAGCTCTCTGCTGTGGCCAGGGAGTGCAGTGGAGGATGGCCCAGTGCTTGGGCCCTGCACCCGCATGGGAGACCAGGGGGAAGCCCCTGGCTCCTGGCTTCGGATCAGCATAGCTCCAACTGTAGTGGCCATTAGGGGGGTGAACCAACAGAAGGAAGATTTTTCTCTCTGTCTCTCACTGTCTATAACCGGTCAAATAGTTTTTTTTAAAAATCTCTGTTTTCAAGGAAAAACTGTATGTATTATGCATACAATGTTTTCATTTGAAGTGAAGGTGGCAAAATGCTAAAATATTACAAAATCGTAAAGCCTAAAAGAATAGACTTGTAACTAAAAAGCAATAGAAGGACAAGTAGGTGCAAGTGGGAGTAGAGAGGGAGGCTGCACTCCTGGGACGGCTCACCCATTCCTGTGATAAAGACCTCCATCTATGCTTGATGGCTCCAACCGCAGGACCCAGACACCTCCCACTGGGCCTTGTCTCCAACACCCTGCACTGAGGTTCCCACACACGGATTTTCGGAGACCCTCTCAAACCACAGCAGGTGGCTTTGCTCAGGCGGACCTAGGCCAGCGTTCCAAACCTCCCTCTGCTCCTGCTAGATGAGCCGAGGCCTCCATTTGGAGTTCACACAGCGATGGTATGAAGGGCTAGTTTGTGAATGAAAATACACATTGGACTTGGTGAAGAGAAAGCAGCCAGACACAGAGCAGGGCCAGCCCGAGTGGGGAGACAGCTCAGCCCCCAGGGGCGGGGGTGGGAGGGGAGCAAGGAATGATTATGGAAGTCAGGTCTTCACCCAGCCCTGCCACGGGAGTTGCTAAGAAAATGAGTCATAGAGACTCATTTCACGGGAATGTGCTGTGCCCTCATCATTTAGGGAAAGAAGAAAACAGTTGCAAGTGGTAAATATTAGTCCAACAGAGAGCAACGCTTGCTGGCCCCATATCCCCGTACGCAAACACCAAGCCAGCAACCTCCAGAAGCCTTGGAAAGGAAATGCGCAGCGCAGTGAGGAAGAGGTGTCCAGGGGAGGAAATTCAGGCAGGCGAGCTGCTCCAGCGAAGACCCAGAGACCAGAAGGAGCAGAGTCTGCGTGAGGCTGCACGTTTCTGGGTTGCCCACGTGAGACCGGGCCGCGGTGGGCAGGGGGAGCTCAAACACCCTGATCGTATCCAGAGGAAGCCGTTGTCTGGCCTCACTGGGACTGTGGCTTCACCCCGTGTTTACCTCTTCATCCGCGTGTCTGTGAGTGAAATACTCACTGCCCTTTGTCATCGCGGATTATTTTTTCAGATATCTGTGTAGCAAGCATCTTTGAAAAATGAAGAGACTCCCTTTGGAGCAAAGAGCAGGCATCTAGGCTTGCAGCCCGTGACAGATTATTCAGGTTCCCTAACCTGGGGCTGCTCGGCAGAGGTAGAAGGCCGCTGCGTGTGGCGTCCACCTGGGTCACTCGTGCTCCCCGTGTGGCCTCAGGGAGCAGGGCCACTGAAGTGAGCGGGCTCGCTGTGCTGGCAGTGGTGAAGTCCTTTGTTCTCACCCAGGGTCAGAACCCATGAAGCCAACAGCATGCAGGCTCACTTTTCACCACAGTCCACAGGCCCTTCCCCAGACTACGACCTTGGCTAACCTCCACGCCTCACCTCACCTGAATCCCTTGTCCCAACATCAGAAATGAAAGAGGATCCCACAGACATTTGAAGGATAATCAAGGAATACTGTGGGGGCCAGCACTGTGGCGTTGCAGATAAAGCCACCAGCTGCAGGGCCAGCATCCCATTGTGGGCACCAGTTCAAGTCCCTGCTGCCCCACTTCTGATCCAACTCTCTGCTAATGGCCTGGGAAAGCAGCAGAAGATGATCCAAGTCCTTGGGCCCCTGCGCCCATACAGATGGGAAACCCAGAAGAAGCTCCTGGCTCCTGGCTTCAGATTGGTACAGTTCCAGCCATTGTAGCCATTTGGGGAGTGAACCATTGGATGGAAGATTCTTTCTCTCTCTCTGTCTCTGCCTCTACCTCTGTAACTCTGCCTTTCAAATAAATAAATAAATCCTTTTTTAAAAAAAGAATACTGTGAACAAATATATGTCCAAAAATTTATTTTTATTTATTCATTTAAAAAAATTAGTTATTTATTTAAAAGGCAGAATTACAGAGAGAGAGAGAGAGAGAGAGAGAGAGCTAGCTCTTCTATCTGCTGGTTCACTCCCCACATGGCTGCAATGGCCAAGGTTGGGCTATGCCAAAGCCAGGAGCCAGGAGCTTCATCCAGGTCTCTCATATGGGTGCCAGGGCCTCAAACCATCTTTCGCTGCTGAGAAGGCACATTAGCAGGGAGCTGAATCAGAAGTGGAGCAGCTGGGACATGAACTGGAGCCCATATGGTACCACAACACCAGCCTTCATACTCCAAAGTCTTATAGCTTATGTAAAATGGGTCAATTCTTGAAAGATACAAATGATCAGAACTGGCACAAGGAGAAATAGGTCATCTGGATAGACCTCTATCTATTAAATGATTCAATAATCACTAGTATTCCAAAGAAGAACACCAGGCCCAGATGATTTCACTAAGTGAATGCAACCAAGTAGTAACCTACAATAGAATTCTCTCCCCAATCTCTTCCAGAAGACAGAAGCAGGGGGAATATTTCCTAACTCATTCCATCATACCAGCATTATCCTAATGCCAAAACCAGACTGACATTTTACAAAAAGACATTTTTACAGGCCAATATCTCTTATGAACATAGACACAAAAGTCCTCAACAAAAAATGTATGAAGAGTTACACATCATGATTTAGTGGAATTTATTCCAGTATACAAGTCTTGTTTGATAGGCAAAAATCAAGCAATGCATTTAGCTGCATCAACAAGCTAAAGGAGAAAAATCAATGCTCTTATCAATACATGCATGAAAAACACTTACACAACATCTATTCCCAATAAAAATCCAGCAAACTGTGAATAGAGGGAAGTTTCCTGAACTTGATAAAGAACATCTACAAAAAACAAACAAACAAACAAACAAAAAAACCTCTATATTTAACACTGCATACAATGGCTAGAAATGAGAAATAGTCCCCTGAGGTCAGGAAGAAGGCAAGGATGTCCCCTCTTATGATTCTTTGGCAATATTGTATTAGAGGGGCTGGCACTGTGGTGTAGTAGGTAAAGCCATCGCTTGCAGTGCTGGCATCCCATATGAGCGCCTGTTCAAGTCTTAGCTGCTCCTCTTCTGATCCAGCTCTCTGCTACGGCCTGGAAAAGCAGTAGAAGATGGCCCAAGTCCTTGGGCCTCTGCATCTGCATGGGAGGACCCAGAGAAAGCTCCTGGTTCCTGGCTTCGGATCAGCACAGCTCTGGCCATTGTGGCCAACTGGGGAATGAATTAGCAGATGGACGACCTCTCTCTATCTGCCTCTCCTCTCTCTGTGTAACTCTTTCATATAAATAAATAAATCTTTAAATAATTGTATTAAAAGTCCTAGGTAATGTAACACAACAGGAAAAAGAAACAAAAGATACACAGATCAGCAAAGAAAACTAAAACTGGCTTTGTTTGCAGGTGACATGATTGTACATGTGAAATATTCCAAAGAATCAATAAAAGAGAATTCTGGAACTAATATGCTAGTGCCGCAAGCTTCTAGTACCCACAGTTAAAAGCCTCATCTCCCATTATTTCCTACTGTTTCTCAGGATATCTTAGTCACCCCCCAGATTCCCCAATGTTCCAGAACTTTCTGCACAGTGAGGGCATGACCTGATGATTGTCAGTCATCTTCATGCTCTTCCAGGTCCTTGATCGTAGGAGCAAGCATGGCTCTGACCTCTCCTTGCCCAGATATCCATAGTTGTCTGATTTTTTTTTTATTACAATCAGAAGGTACCAGAAGCTGGGAAGTTTATAAACAAAAGATGCAGATTTTGGCTTATATTTCTGGGTGCCCATAGCCAAGGGGCCTCCTCTGGTGATGGCCTTCCTGCTGGCAGAGTCTCGAGACAGTGTACTGTCACTCCCCCTCTTCATGGAGGAACGACACAGGACCCTGCGCTGTTCTTTTGTCTGCTTGGCCCTTCCCGGGTTTGCTGCTGGTTCTTCCCGGGTTGGCTACCGTCCCTTCCACCTCCGTGGAAGGGCAGTTCCCCCTGCCACTTTCCCCACTTCCGCGGGGGAGCGGCACACCGCCGGCTGGCTCTCTCGGGGGCTGCTCAGGTGTTCCTCATAGATGTTCCTGGTGCATGTTGTCTCTCTCCTCCTTCCACCAATCCCAACTCTGCTACCCACATGCCGAGTACGCTGCTCTCCTGCAATCAGGAGCAGGTCCTACAGTTTATTGGTGGAACTGGAGGCAGCTGTGTAGAAGCTGTTTCTCCCTTCTCAGCACCATATTGTGGGAGAGCAGATGCATAGAATAAGTCTTAATTCCAGTAACTTAGTCTAGTCCAAGTTGCTCCCAGTTGCTCCCCACAGTGTACAGCCTCACGTGGCCGGGGACAGGGAGCATGGTGGTGTGTCTATGAATCTTCTGGTCCCTCTCCACTTCTTATAAAATAATCCAATCACAGAGCTCCACACTAATGACATCATTGGCTCTTAGTCCTCTCCCAAAGGCCCCATCTCAAAACACCCTTGTGGGAGAAGCTTCCACCCTGGTAATACCTCACAATGGGGGTCAAGTTCCAACACAAGAATCCTTGGGGCACAAACTCAAGCTATACCCCAACTGCAGCAGGACCCGACACCTTTGCCCACATGCTCATTCCGTGTTCATGCGCAGAGAGAGTTGCTCTTCCCAAAAGCCTGATGGTGAAAGCTCAAGTTCTCTTTGCTAAAGAGAACAAATGCAGGTGGACATTGTGGCGCAGTGTTAAAGCTGGTTTGGGACGTCTGCCTTCCAGGTGGAGGTGCCTGGGTCCAGTCTGGTCTCTGCTTTCAATCAAGCTCTTTGCTAATGTGCACCCTGGGAGGCAGCAGGTGATGACAAAAGTACTTGGATCCCTGCCACCCATGGGAGACCCAGGTGGGATTCTGGGCTCCTGGTTTTGACCTGGCCCAGCCTGGGATATGGCAGGTATTTAGGGGAGTAGGCCAGCAGATGGAAACTCTCCCTCTCTCATTCTGTGTCTTCCTCTCTTCCTGTCACTCTGCCTTTCAAATGACTAAAGATATTCTCACTTGCATCACTTCTCTGTTGAGAAAAAATTATTTTACTTCAATATTCAAAATGTTCAAAATCCGTGCTAAAGACAATGCTTTTGTAAAAAAAGATTCATTTATGTATCTGAAAGGCATCATTACAAAGAGAGAAGAAGCACAGAAAGAGAGATCTTCCACCTGCTGGTTCGCTCTCTAAAATGGCTGCAATGACCAGGGCTGGGCCAGACCAAAACCAGGAGCCTGGAACTCGATCTCTGTCTCCCATGTGGGCCATTTGCTGCTTTTCTAGAACTATTAGTAGGGAGCTGGATCAGAAGTGGAATAGCCAGGTGTGGGGGTGGGTGAGGGTCGGCCTTATGGCCTAGTGGACTAGGCCTCTGCTTGTGGCATCAGCATCCCATATGGGTGCCAGTTTGTGTCCCGGCTGCTCCTCTTCTGATCTGGCTCTCTGCTATGGCCTGGGGAAGCAGTAGAGGATGGCCCAAGTGCTTGGGCCTATGCACCCATGTGGGAGACCCAGAAGAAGCTCCTGGTTCCTGGCTTTGGATCAGCCCAGCTCTGGCCATTGTGGCCATCTGGGGAGTGAACCAGTGGATGGAAGACATTTCTCTCTGTCTCTCGCTTCTCTGTAACTCTACCTCTCAAATAAATAAATAAAATTTTTTTTGAAAAAAAAAACAACTCATTTTCGAAACTATCAAAAAAAAAAAAAAAAAAGTGGAGCAGCCAAGACTGGAACCAGTGCCCATAAGGGATGTCAGTATCACAGGTGGAGGCTTAGCCTGCTACGCCACAACACCTGCCCAGGACAGTGCTTTTAATTTGATATATCTAATTATCAGAGGTAGCAAGAAGGCCAGCAGAATTCCTGCCCTCAGATGTATCTATGACAAACAGATGACATGGTATCACATCTGGGTTCCAGCATTGTCTCAATCCTCATGTCAGCAAAATGTTTTTTGATAGAATATGCTGTATGATCAATGGTTGCCAAGTTCCAAATCAGTTCAACTGCCCGATGACCTGAGGAAGAGCAACGGTGCTGATGCAAATGACAGAAACAATGAGTGGTGGTAACACAGAGGGGCCTCCCAGAGCTGGCTGGAAAGATTCGGCTGTGAGATCTGTGTGCTGGGTCGGCCAGTGGGAACGGAAGTGTAAGGGCATCACCCAACGCCTTTGCACACGGACCCCCTGTCCCGGCAGGGGACCTGCAGAGACATAGCTGTCTGGTGTGGTCACATGGGCTTTCTCTTTGAAGTTCAAGTTCATGTTGGTGGAGAGGACCGAGAACGGCTGCAAGGGGATCCTTCTTACAGGGTCGCCACTTCCTAGCAGCTTCCAGATTCCTCTCCAGAGTGAGTCAGGTCTGAAGCGGAGCAATTTTGTCCTCTGGATCTATGGTCCCTTTTTCTGATACCTCTGCAATACTTACTAAGCACAGAGGGCAATGGGTTTGAATGAGCAGTTTTGTAATGCACCAGCCTGAAACGTGTAAGACATTGCCATATGACATCTTGACCTGAGAATAACTCAACATGCTGGACAGAAGGTCCCTGTGAGGAAGAGGAGGGTGTTTTGTTCTCTCTGGTAACCACGTTAGCCGGTATATTACAAGGGAGCCACATCACCTGGCACAAAGTTTAATACATTTGGAGGTGAATAAATGTCATTCACTTTTCCTTCTCCAACATGTGGGGAGCAACCCAGACTAGACTAAGTTACTGGAATTAAGACTTATTCTATGCATCTGCTCTCCCACAATATGGCGCTGAGAAGGAAGAAACAGCTTCTACACAGCTGCCTCCAGTTCCACCAATAAACTGTAGGACCTGCTCCTGATTGGAGGAGAGCAGCGTACTCGGCGTGTGGGTAGCAGAGTTGGGATTGGTGGAAGAGGACTATAAAGGAGGAGAGAGACAACATGCACCAGGAACATCTAAGAGGAACATCTATCTGAAGGAACACCTGTGCAGCCCCCGAGAGAGCCGGCTGGCGGTGTGCTGCTCCCCCGCGGAAGTGGGGAAAGTGGCAGGGGGAACCGCCCTTCCACGGAGGTGGAAGGGACAGCAACCAACCCGGGAAGAACCAGCAGCAAACCCGGGGAGGGCCGAGCAGAAAAGAACAGCGCAGGGTCTTGTGTCGTTCCTCCATGAAGAGGGGGAGCGGCACAACAAATACTCATGTTGCCCTGACCAACTCAACTGTGTCCTAGATACTTCCCCAGGCCAGGCCTTTATGGATACACAGTGAGGGGCTGGCGCTGTGGTGCAGTTGGGTAAGCCTCCATGTGCACCGCTGCCATCACATACGGGCACCAGTTCAAGTCCTGACTGCTCCACTTCCGATTCAGCTCCCTACTAATGTGCCTGGGAAAGCAGCAGAAGATGGCCCCAGTCCTTAGGCCCCTGTGCCCACATAGAGACCTGGAAGAAGCTCCTGGCTCCTGGCTTCAGCCTGGCCCAGCCCCAGCCATTGTGGCCCTTTGGGGAGTGAACCAGCAGATGGAAGACTCTCTCTCTCTCTCTGCCTTCCAAGTAAATAAATAAACGTTTTTAAAAAATACCCAGTGAACGGATGTATGTTCATTTTATTTCACAACACAGGGATCACAAGCCTATTGAGCAAAATACAGACAGTCTCCCTCTCCCTGCCAAATATAAATTTCATCTTAATCCGTGCCCCTCGTTCCACATGTGTGGCTTTTCCATCCCCGTTGATTGAAGTGTCTGTGGCACACAGCTTGCCCTGCTGGCCTGTGTCCTGGACAGCTCACTCTTTTGTGGGTTTATTTGTGGGTTTAGACAGAGGTCTGATTCTAGACGTTGGGGCGAGCTCTGGCTCGATTTAAAAACTGGCTGTAATAAAATCAATGAGTGTTTAAGACAGCTTACTCTCTCTTCAAGTCCTAACCCACCGCTTTAAGATGTGAAAAGGACCTCACATCGAGACGTGGCGGAGGCTGCTGAGAGCTCTGTGGAAGCTCGCTGTTCGCATCAGTGAGGAGGGTGCCTGACGCGTCTGCATCACACTGATTTATTTAGAGAGTGTCATGTGTTTGAGAGCAGCCCTGGCGAGGAGCTGTGCTAAACATAGAGATCCACACTCCATGCCCACTGGGCTGACATAAAAGGGGAACATACGCAATAGGGGTTACCTCAGTGGGGTGAGGCTTGATGCTTTCCAGATGGCGACAACACAAGAGGGCTCAATAGAAATTTCTTTAGCAAAAGATGCTCAAATATGAAATAAGCAGTGAATATACATCAAGCCACGATCTGCTGCATTTCTTTACATCTGGGCTGGGAGTGTCTCTTGTCCCCAGCTGCAGATGGGGTGGTCCTCTCTGTCCGTGGGAGGCCCCATTAGATTTCTCATGAGGATGATTATGCTGGCAGGGTAAGTTCTAGAACCTGAACGTTGTCCGCAAATAGATTCAGGGCCTCTCTTGGGATAAAGAAGGGGGAGGGAGAAAAAGAGCGGCAAAGAGATTTTTCCCCCTTGGATCCTGGAGTCGAGTTGTATGCATTGCATGTGCAAGGGTAGGCGTTTCCTTCTGTCTTGGGAGGGCTCAGGAAGCATACCAGTTGGTGTAAAAGGGAGCTGGTCAAATGGTGATCAGAAACCAGAGAGCCAGCGACGAGACAGGAGACCGTTGAAAGCGAGCACAGAGTCAGCCTTTTTTTTTTTTTTTTTTTTTTTTGACAGGCAGAGTGGACAGTGAGAGAGAGAGACAGAGAGAAAGGTCTTCCTTTGCCGTTGGTTCACCCTCCAATGGCTGCCGCGGCCAGCGCGCTGCGGCTGGCGCACCGTGCTGATCCGATGGCAGGAGCCAGGTGCTTTTCCTGGTCTCCCATGGGGTGCAGGGCCCAACCACTTGGGCCATCCTCCACTGCACTCCCTGGCCACAGCAGAGAGCTGGCCTGGAAGAGGGGCAACCGGGACAGAATCCGGTGCCCTCACCAGGACTAGAACCCGGTGTGCTGGCGCCACAAGGTGGAAGATTAGCCTAGTGAGCCGCGGCGCCGGCTCAGAGTCAGCCTTTCATCATGCACTTAATAGGCCTACGTGCAAGGAATTCAAGGCAGACACAGGAGGCTCACTTCATTGTCATCTGGGGTGTGTGTGTGTACACAGGTAGGATCCAAGTGACACCAGAAGAGAGAAGAGAAGATGACGGCCCCGTCCAGTGCTGCCCTGGGGCCTGCATCACCCCCACCTGCCTGTCTTATGGAATCACTCTCCCCCAGTGTTTGGCTAAAGTCTGGGACGCTCAGGATAAATGAGTACAATCAAAACCCAGGTTTTCATCAGAGGCGTAACAGTGCACAGTTGTGGAGTTGCACACTTGTGCAGTGCTATAAGCCATTCCAGCTCAGGGCCAGTTCACGGTGCCGTCCCTAGTCTGAAGCCTCAGCCCCATGATGGCAGAGCCAAAGACCCTCCCATCGGCTCCACACGGCCAGCGACAGACTCCAAGGAGACCCACTTCTACATCTGAAGCCAGTCCGCGTTTGCCAGACTTGCCTTAAGATGAGAATCACCCCAGAGTGTGTGAAATCACAGGGCTTCCACCCTAATCTGTGAAAACATCATTTTGTGGAAGGGAGGCATGGTCATCAGAATTCCCAGTCCCAAGGGGCTTTTCAAAAATGCCCACGTTCAAAGTCAATGCCTCAGTGGCCCAGAGGCTCAGCTGTTGAGCAATAAAGCCTGGCCGTACACGCTGTTACACAGCTGCTCCGACTGCAGGCTGGGGAGTCAGACTTCATGTCTGCATGGCTGTGCTGTAGCTGGGTACCTGTGCAAGTCCAGGCAATTCAATCAACTCCTCTGAGCCTCCATGTACTCAGGGAGCACAGTGTGACCTGGCTCCTGGGATGTCGCCGGAGACGAAGGAGCAGATTGCGTAAACAGCAAGCACTCAGTAGCTTTCAGCTTCCATTCTGAACTTCACACATGCCTCCGTGTTCAGACCTAGGGGCCCCAAGAGGAAGTAACTCCTTGCCATCCCCTGGGGCACACAGACCCAGCAGGCTAATGGGTCACAGTTGAGCTTGGGCAGGGCACTGAATGCCTCCAGCAGGAGCAGGTGACACAGGAGCTGAGGTCTGAGCACTGGGGATGAGAAGGTGGCAGGTGGGCCACCCCAGAACAGGAAGCAGAGGGAGCTCAGGGTGTCCCAGCAGGGAGCCCTGCAGAGCGGCCGAGCTCAGGGTTCAGTGGATGAGCCCAAGGTGGGTCATGGTCACATTCTGAAGACCTGCCAAGGCTATTTTGAGGGTTTTGGGTTTGGGCAATGGAGGGCCCAATGACTAGGGGATTGCTTGGTTGATAAGGGGTGCAGCTGGGTCTCTGTTTTCGATTGATAATCCTGACAGTGACGCACAAGATGGGGAGGTGAGAAGGGAAGACAAAGGCTGACTTCATTCATTCTGCAAGTATTTTTTGAGCACTTTCTGCTACCACTCCTTAAATGCTGAGCTGCAACGGTGAACAGAGTGGAATGACTGCCCCCACCCCACCCCGGGAGAATGTGGTTGTGCTAATGGGCTGCCACTTGGTGTTGCCATCAAGACCCCGTATCAGGGCGCCTGTACCCTCCATCAGGGTGCTTGGGTCTGAGTCCCGACTCTGCTCCCTGTTCCAGCTTCCTGCTGGTGCGCCTGGGAGGCAGCAGGTACTTGGGTCTCTGCCACCCACACAGGAGACCTGGCCCAGCCACAGCCATGGAGGGCATTTGGGGGAGTGAACCAGTGGGTGGGAGATCTTTCTCTCTCTCTCCCCTCTCTCCCTTGGTCTCTCTGCCTATAAAGTCAAATAAAATAAATAAAACTTTTTTAAAACACCAGAGTGGTCATCCAGGCAAGTGACGGGGAGGCCGGAGAGCACCTGCAGATACGCACACAAGCAGAGAGGAAAGCGGGGCAGAGGCTGTGGCACCCCAACCACAGACGCAAGTCTGTCTGAAAAAGAAGAGAGTTTGCCAGTGCGGCAGCTGGGGCTGCGTGTGGGACCGTCTTGCTCCAGGTCATATTGCTACAGCGGACTATTGCAGAGCACATTATCTGTGAAGCATGGAGCTCACTCTGCCCATGGTGCTGGAGGCGGGGTGGCCCAGGTTGAATGCCACCTCTGAGGAAGGCCTTCCTGCTGGTGGGAACCCTGCCGAGGGCCAGGGCCAGAGCAGCACACGGTTTGGGGCTCATCCTGGAGACAAACTGGCTTGTGAGATCCCTCATTTTTTTCTTAAGATGTATTTATTTATTCAAAAGGCAGAGTTATAGAGAGGCAGAGGCAGAGGAAGAGGCAGAGAGAGAGAGAGAGAGAGAGAGAAATTTTCCATCCTCTGGTTCACTCCCCAAATGGCCACAATGGCCAGAGCTGGACCAAACTGAAGTCAGGAGCCTGGAGCTTTTTCCCAGTCTCCCATGAGGGTACAGGGGCCCAAGCACTGGATCAGAAGTGGAGCATACAGTTTCGAGTCCCAGCTGCTCTACTTCCATTCCAGCTCTCTGCTTTGGCCTGGGATAGCAGTAGAAGATGGCCCAAGTCCTTGGGCCCCTGCACCCGCGTGGGAGACCCAGAAGAAGCTCCTGGCTTCAGATCAGCCCAGCTCTGACCATTGCAGCCATTTGGGGAATGAACCAGTGGATGAAAGACTCTCCCCCCCCCTCTCTCTCTCCCCCTCTGCCTCTCTGCCTCTCTGTAACTCTGCCTTTCAAATAAATAAATAAATCTAAAAAAAAAAAAAAAAAAGTGGAGCAGCCAGGACTCGAACTGGCACTCCCATATGTGACGCTGGCATTGCAGGCAGTAGTTTATCTGGCTGTGCCACAACACTGACCCTGGGAATGAAATTTCAACATGAGTCGTGGTGAGGACATTCAAATTACAGCAGGGAGAGGCCACTTGCACCAGCCACTCAGCCTGCTTTCAAAACTGATCCAAGCTCTTTCCTGGGGAGGGGCCTTTGTGCAGCCACTTCCCTTATTTCTAACTTCTTCATGGCTGGTTCTTTCTCATTCTCAGAGAGGCCTTCACTGACCAGCCCAACTAAGCAGGATACTCAGTCAGTACTACCAACACAAGTTACTCCATGAAGATGATCGTGTTTACAGTCTTTGTAGCATTCCCCAGGAGTGCTCTCCTCCAGACACAATATTCCGTGCAAGTGAGAGGTGTACTGTTTGGCTCACCGCTGTGCCCCTAGCACACTGCAGCGTCTAGACAGAGTGAACACTCAATAAATAGTTACCAAATGAATGAACCTCTGTTCCGCCACCATCTCTCAGGAGTGGAGGAGAAGGCTGCCTTGTCGGAATGGTGCCACTCACGACTTGGCAGTGAGTATGTTGAGGGTATTGAGCCTTCATCCGGGCAGAATACACTCTGGCCCACAAGGTTGCAGGTGCAAAGGACGAATGAGGGGCTGGCACTGCGGCCTAGCGGGTAAAGCCGCCACCTTCTATGCCAGCATCCCATATGGGCACCGCTTCAAGTCCCAGCTGCTCCACTTCTGATCCAGCTCCCTGCTAACATGCCAGGGAACGCAGTGGGAGGTGACAAAAGCACTTAAGCTCCTGCATCCACGTGAGAGACCTGGATGAAGCTTCTGGCTCCTGGCTTTGTCCTGACCCAGCTCTGGCTATTGTGGCCATCTGTGGAGTGAACCAGTGGATGGAAGATCTCTCTTTCCCTCCTTTTCTTTTTCAGTAACTCTGTCTCTCAAATAAATAAATAAATGATTTTTTTTAAAAAAAAAGGACTAGTGAGGAATGCTATCAGAAAATGGCACACAGGAGCTGGGCACTTATAAGCTGCAACACACAGAAAAGTTTCTTATCTACCCTGCCTATCCAAGTATTTTTCCCTCCATTGCTCCATGGATCTGGGAGGTCTGAGTGACTCGGGTTGATGCTAAATGATGGGAACCTGCTCTGTCGTCTGCACTTAGCATTTGGTGCCTGGAGTTGCCTCAGTCTTGAATCGGTTGGACTGTACAGGACAGAAACCCACTTAAAGAGTGCAATGATGAGTAACGGGCAATGTCGCAGGTGCCCAGGGCCACAGATGGCCCAGGACTTTTGGCTGCAAGGCTCTGGGGCTTGGAGATAAAGAGTGAGGGCTCTGCCCTTCCTCTCTCGTGCCCCAGATCCCTCTGTGGGCTCTGTTCTCCCTTTTCACTGTGGTCTACCTCCTCACTACTCCAACTTGTACAGGGACTGACCTCGACCCCGCTCCCCATGACCTTCACTCCATCACCGCTGACCAACAGGCCGACTCAGTCTCTCCCTCTCCAACTGTGAGTGGTCTCAGGGTCTAGGGGCTGCCCCTCAACTGGGCTGGGCATCTGGCCCTGGTCCAGTCATCTCCGGCCAGACCTCCAGGTGAAAGCTCAGCTGTGCCTGGGGTGGGAGGCGGGCGTCAAGAAGAGAGAGAAGGACGTGGACCAACTCTTGCACCACCCCACCTCCCAGTTCTACTGTTGAAAAAGTCTCAGTGGTTGGGCCCGGCACCATGGCTCACCTGGTTAATTCTCTGCCTGTGGCGCCGGCATCCCATACGGGCACTGGTTTCTAGTCCTGGTTGCCCCTCTTCCAGTCCAGCTCTCTGCTGTGGCCCGGGAGGGCAGTGGAGGACGGTCCAAGTGCTTGGGCCCTGCACCCGCATGGGAGACCAGGAGGAAGCACCTGGCTCCTGGCTTCGGATCGGCATAGCTCCAATCATAGTGGCCATTTTGGGGGTGAACCAACGGAAGGAAGACCTTTCTCTCTGTCTCTCTCTGTCTGTAACTCTACCTGTCAAATAAATAAATAAAAAATCATTTTTAAAAAAAAAAGTCTCAGTGGTGTGGGAAGAAAGTCCAGGCAGCATTGCCATCATTCATGACAGCTCCTGAAATTACCCAACCTTAATAAAAGCAGTGAAGTCTCAGCTAAGAATGGTAACTGGATTCTAACATTACAAGTTAAATAAAATATTTAATATATGTCCAACACAGTAACTGGAGTTTGCTAAAATGGTATTCTTTATGATTCAAGCAGGTCCCATTCTAAACTTCTAATGTTTATTTGAGATTATTTATCCTAAAACATCTTGAAACTCTGAATGACTCAGATGGAAAAGGATCAAGTAGCGTTTTATTTGCTTAAATATTACATGAACTCTAAGTGATGTTTATGTTTGGATTTCGAAAATGGAATATATAGTAGTTTTATGTGCATTGGCTCATATGCATGTAGATTATACAGTTTTATAGGGCTAACCAAACCCTCAAAATGATTTCTAGCGCTGGGTTCCTCTAAGTTTGTTTCTTTAAACTCACTTTAGAAATGAATGATCAAATTGAATCATAAAGACACCACAGAACTCCCTGGAGAGACAAAGCTGAAGGGTGTTATAATTTCTGCTCACTTCATAACAAATCCAGAGGCGAAAAAATAAAGAACATGCTATTCAGAAGACAGGTTTGGTCTGGGAGACTGGAAGGTAAGGTGTCAGTCTGGTTTGCCAAGCCTGAAGCAAAACTCCAGCGCCCACGGAGGGCTGCCTTTCCTGCTTCCGTGAGCACGAACCGAGGCGGAACATCCCGAGCTGCAACTGAGCCGGGAAGCTCCCTGTCACGTGCTGCAGGTGTGTGAGGACTGAAACCCCCCCGGCGTGGGAGCTGCTCAGTAACCCGTCGTTGCTGCTACCAATGCTGAGAAAGCAAAAACGAAGGTAGGTCCGTCAAGGTCCCAGCCCGCTTCTATGGAAACCCTTTGGAGAGTGCTTTCTCTCACACTCCCTGTCTCTGCTAAGCCCATTCCATGTCCTCTAACCCCAGCCTCTTGGCTCCAAGTTGTCCTCTCTTCCACCTGGGAGCCCCCTGCCCACCCATCACTTCCTGCCACCATGGACTCAGCCTGAGCCACACATCCAGTGGGGCACGGGGAAGCCAGTTGTCCAGAAACACTCCCACTATGGCTGATTGCAGGCTATCGAAGGTTTAACAGCTGGATCATAAGTTCCTGATTATTCTCCTTAAGAGAATAATCTCCTAGGGCTACAGCTTTCTGCCAAAGAGTTGGTGATCAAGGTCAACATGTGAGTCGTGTTAGTGGTGTGTGCCCTTGACGCAACGTGGTGACAATGCCATTGCATCTCTGCAAGCTTCTTCTGAAAACATGGAACCCTGGTCTAATCGTGAGAGAATATATACAGATCTCAGTGGAGTGACAGTCCACAAAACACTGACCAGACCTCCCCCAAATTGTCAAGGTCATCAAAAACAAGTAAAGTCTGAGAAACCGTCACAACTTGAGGAGCCTAAGGAGAGGACAATGCAAGGTGAGACCCTGGATGGACTCCTGGAATGGGAAAAGGGCTTTGGGTAAAAACAAAGAGGGGCCAGTGCCGTGGCACACTAGGCTAATCCTCCGCTTGCGGCACTGGCATCCCATAAGGGCACGGGTTCTAGTCCTGGTTGCTCTTCTTCCAGTCCAGCTCTCTGCTGTGGCCCGGGAAGGCAGTGGAGGATGGCCCAAGTGCTTGGGCCCTGCACCCACATGGGGGACCAGGAAGAAACTCCTGGCTCCTGGCTTCGGATCGGCGCAGTTCCAGCCATTGCAGCCATTTGGGGGGTGAACCAACGGAAGGAAGACCTTTCTCTCTGTCTCTCTCTCTCACTGTCTGTAACTCTACCTGTTAAATAAATAAATATAAAAAAATTTAAAAAACAAGAAAATTTGAATCAAGTATGGACTTTGGTTGATAACAATGCATCAATATAGGTTCATTAATTGCAGGAAAATTTAACACATGTGAGATATTAAAAACAGGGGCAAATAGATGTAGAGTATACAGGAGACTATCTTAGCATCTTTGCAATTTTTCTGTAAACCTAAAACCATTCTAAAATTGAAAGTTTGTATTAAAAATGTTCCTAGGAGGAGCCAGCATTGTAGCACAGTGGATTAAGCTGCTTGCCGCATTGGCATCCCGTATGAGTACCAATTGGAGTCCTGGCTGCTCCATGTCTGATCTAGCTCCCTTCTAATGTGCCTGGGAAAGCAGTGGATGATGGCCCAAGTGATTGGGCCCCTGCCACCCACATGGGAGACCTGGATGGAGTTCCAGGCTCCCGGCTTCAGCTTGGCCCAGCCCTGGCTGTTATAGCAATTTGGAGAGTGAACCAGCATATGACAGGATGGAAGGTAGTGATCTCTCTCTCTCTCTCTCTCTCCCTCCCTCCCTTTGTCTGTTCCTCTGTCTTTCAAATGGATACTCCTTTTAAAAAAAGTTCCTAGGGGTTGGCATTTGGCCCAGCAGTTAAGATGGTGGTTGAGACATTGAGCCCCATATGAGAGTGCCTAGGTTCGAGTCTCAGCTTCAGATCCCGATTCCAGGTTCCTTCTAATGCAGACCATGGGAGGCAGCCGGTGATGGTTCAAGTGATTGGGTCCTGCCATCCATGTGGGAGACCTCCATTGAGTTCCCAGGTCCTGGCTTTGCCCAGCCCAGCTCTGGACACTGAATACTTGGAGACTGAATCAGTGGATGGAAGCTCCCTGTCTCTTTCTGTGTGCCTCTGCCTCACAAACAAACAAAACACCACCTGAATGTATCTGTTGGCTCTCACAGGCCAATATGGCCGGATCCTGCCATCCCCCTTAGCCTGTGTGCTCAGCTGGACTGGTGACTCTCACCAGAACGCAAGGCCATAGGAGGCAGGGTGCATGCTGTCCTCAGCTGTGCGGCCGGGGGCACAAAGCACAGGGTGCAGGTGTGCAATCGCTGCCCTGGCCTGAACGTCACTGGGGGTACTTGCCAAGAACAGTCAGTTGAGCTCCCTTTCCCATCTGGCTTCTCATCAAGTCAGTGGCCCTGCAGTGTAGGAGCTCAGAGAGTGGCTTCTAACCAGAATGCCTGGGAAAAGCCGCACTCGGTTGCCTTCCAGTTGTGTGGTCCTTAGGAAGTTATGGAATCTCTGAGCATCTTTGCCTATAAAAATGGGGTGATAATGAGATCATCATAGCTTTGGGGAAGAAACACCGAATCTACCTAGAGTGCTTACTGTAGTGCTTGGGACATGGCCCAGCTCCTGGGAGAGGTGACTCTTACTAGTCCGTGGCTGCCGTCACCTGAGCCAGAGAGTTTTACCCAAGTGATGCACCTGCTTTGAGCGCTGGGCTCAACTTCACCAGGTCTTCACTCCAGCTGCCTCCTTATCCTTATCCTCTGGGATCCTGAATCTTCCCAGGCTGAATCAGTGGATAGACTCTGGGCCTTGTCCCGTAGACACCCTTCAACCTGCACACTGCCAGCTTGCCTTTCATCTCAGTTTGAAATCACCACTAGGCATGGCTGGGAGAGAACTGTCACACAAACCTGTCTCCGTTTACTCAGGAACTCAAATATTTAGATTCTGAAAGGAAGTGTGGCTTTTTCTTTGCTGTCTCTCTTTTTCGCCACCTCGGAGGAATGGGGGAGGTGGAAGAAACACAGAAAGATGAAATCCCAAAGAAACTGCTTGAGGAGCTGAGGTGAGCCACAAAGTCTATATACGTAGGGGTCCCTTGTGAAAATACAAAAACAAAAATGAAAATGTCTCCCGCTGTTTCCATGGCTCCATCCCAAGGATGCCTCCCCCACCATCTCTTTAAAAACAAATGGAAAAACTAAGACGTGTTGATGGCAGATGCTGGGGGGCCAGAGGATGTCCCTGGTGTAGGAGAGGCTGCTCTCGCACAAAGCACAGCTCTGTCTTGACAGACAAGCCCTCAGAAACAAAAACCCACATAGCAACTCTGGATTATGTCTGTGTGTGTGTGTGTTGATGGCTGAGCTGGAAGTGGGGCTCGGCAAAAGCCTGCATTTCATTTACAAGATTATGAAATGTCTTGAATGTTTTGAGAAAAGTTTGATGATTTAACATTTTTTTCTCTCTTTATTTTTGTTTGATTTGAAAGGGATAGAGAAAGAAAAAGTGACAAAGAGACTTTTTCATCTGCTGGTTCTTTTCCCAGAACCAAGAGCTCCATTCGATTCCGTGTCTCCTACATGGGTGGTGCAGTTCTAAGTACCTGCGCCAGCATCTGCTGCCTCCCAGGGTGTGCATTCGCAGGAGACAGAATAGCCAGGACTCAAATGCACGCACTCCAATATGGGATGTGGCTTAACCACTTAGCTACATACCTGCTCCAAGGTTGAGGATTTGGCGGCTATCTGAGAATTAGAAGTTTTCTTTGAAGGACATTTATGGATTAAGAGTTGATCACGTGGGAAATGTTTAAGGCCATTCTCTGTCCATAGCTACTTTCATGAGTGTCCTTTGCTACCAGGAAGTTTGAAGTTCTTTAACAAGGTCTCAACTCTAAAGAAAAGGAAAGGAGAGGTAAAAAGTGTCCAACACTGCTTGACATCTGGGCACTAGATGGCCATGCATTACCCTTGGAACATGCAAGAGCCTGCAAGTATATGACGTATAAGTGGATTCTGTTGCCAAAGCCAGGGGCCCCAGAACTCAATCTGGGTCTCCCATGTGGGTGACAGGGACACAAACACTTGAGCCAACACCTGCTAATCCCCAGGATGGCATTAGAAAGACCCCGAGCCAGGACTTGAACACAGACATTCCATTATGAGATGCAAGCCTCTCGAGTCTTCCATACCACTGTGCCTTTACGGCTGCACCTACCCCCGAGCCGGGCTGTGAGGAGTAGATTGACTAATAGGCAGTTAGGTTGTCCTTGTCCCAATGTAGAAAGAGGAAGTCTCCTTAAAAGGGTACAAAATGCATGCTTCTTCCCAGAAGCTGCTTTTAGCAAGATAAAAGTGCCGGGGGCCCGTGCTGTGGCATAGTAGGCTAAGCCTCCACCTGCGGCACCCACAACCTATATGGGTACCGGTTAGAGTTCCAGCTGCTCCACTTCCTATCCAGCTCTCTGCTGTGGCCAGGGAAAGCAGCGGAAGATGGTCCAAGTCCTTGGGCCCCTGCACCCATGTGGGAGATGCAGGAGAAGCTCCTGGCTCCTGGCTTTGGATTGGCCCAGCTCCGGCTCGCTCGCTCTCTCTCTCTCTCCCCCCACCCCTTGGATCAGCCCTTTCTGAGGGATGGGATAAGGTCCTGAGATGCCTAAGGAATTCTGGCCAGGGCACATCCCAGTGTTTTCTGAAAATCTCTTGGCTGGACCCAGTCCTTGATAAGCCCGTGTGGGTGCTGGGCTGTGAAGCACACTTGTCTGCAGGGAACAGGCACGGTTTGGAGTGAGGCCATGGGCTGCTGGTAAAGGGAACTGACCACTCCCTGCTCATGCTGTTCTGACAAATGGATATCCTGGGTTACAGGCCTGGCAGGCTGGGGTAATACGTGCTAATCCCACCCGCACCTTCCTCCCTTCCCTGTGGGCTTCAGTGCATGTCTGGATGCCAGAGGCAGCGAGTTTTGAGAGATGTGTTAAACTCAGAGATAAGACCTGAGGAACACTTGTGTTCTTATCCTCTTGTTCCAGATGGGAAGCAAACCATCTGCAGCAGGTTTTCTCTTAAAATTCATCCTCAACACGGATTCCTTTGATACTGCACACACACACACACACACACACACACCGCCCAAGAGCTTAAGGAAAAAATGCCTCACCTTTCTCTGCACTGTCACTTGGCCTGGTTACAAGCTTGGGGATGGAGAACGTTAGCCTAAGATTCCCTATGTCCGGGCTTTCTTTGTGCTAAACTATCCGTGATGGATCTGATTCCTAACTCAGTCTGCCCTGGACATTAGGAGAAAGCTCCAGAGGCTTGCAGTGGGACCCGAGAGCACCCTGGACAACCTCTTAATAGTGGCCACCATGGTCTTTTATAACAGAGATCAGAGGGGGCCCAACAGCAGGAGAAAGGGGATAAGAGGAGGGGTGTGCACCAGTGACATCTCAGCTCCAGCAAGGCTCCCAGGGACCTCCCAAGTGCTTCTAGTGCAAAAGCAGTGGGCACTTCACCAAGGACCTTTGAAAAGGACCCCAGGGCCACGTCCTATTTGCGGAGATCATTGGCAAATTGACTCAGATGGCCAAGAATTCTGGGGTTGGGCATTTCTGATAGCTCTCCCACATGGTACTGAAGGGGTCCAGGACTCTCTTTACGGGTTCCAGGGATGCATCGGATCAGCACACAGGAGCTCAAAGTGGTTCTCATAGTGGAAGAAAAGCCTATCAATCTCCTTCTCCAGAAAGATAGCAACTCTCTCTGTTCTCTATTCTAGCTTTGCCCCACCCCCTCCTCTCATGCAACTGTCCAAGGGTCTCAGGAGTCACCTAAGTTAGGTATTTCACTCTACCTTCAAGCTGTGTCTGGAATCATCTAGAATGTACTCACTCTTTTTGATCTTCCCAGAGAGCCCAGCTCCTTCACCAGGTGCTGGCCCAGATGAAGACTACAGCTCTTACAGGGGCAGGAGAGACCCTGCCTCCCTCTGACACAGACAGACATTAATCCTGACCTTCAGAGCATCCAGGGAAAAGTTAGTTGGGTTAGAACTGCTCAGCCTGTCTGGGTTCATCTTAAAGACCCATCCTCCTTTCCCTATCAGAGATGATATCCATTAAAGCTGGAGACTCGGAAAAGACTAGGAACCATAGCAGACAATCTCAAGGTGCAGGAGCTTTTAAGGCCACACAGCAGTCACTGCACCACTCCAGTTCTATGGGTTCAGAATCCAAATGGAGAATGGAGAGCAGTATAGGACTTCCACATCATCAGTGGGGCAGTGGGGCCCATACTAATCCTGCATGCTCCTAATTCAATACCTTGCTGTCTTGTTTACTGCTACGCACCATCTCCCATTTAAATTCTTTCTTGTGTGAAGACAAAACCTCTCACCAGCCAGTCTCTTGGCCACACTCAGGAGCCATCGCCCACTGCCTCTCAGGATGTGCAATAGCAGGAAGCTGGAATCGGGAGCTGGGGCTGAGCCTTGAATCCAGGCACAGGTGTCTTCACAAACAGGCTTTTGTTGCTGTTTCCATAATTTCCCTGTGTCTGATTTACTTGTGTATTTCTCAATGAATTCTGAACCCAGTGAGGGAAAAGACTCATATATTAGGCTCCCTTGAATTCTAATAGTTCAACATATGCCTAAAAAAAGAACTCCAGAAAACAAGAATAAAATACAGAGGAAAAATACTGAAAAGACAATGGATGGCAGTGGCTGCACGACCCTGTGAATATGCTAATCCCACTGGTGCAAATCCTTCAAAAGGCTGAATTTTGTGGTATGTGAAAAATCAATGAAAAAAAAAAAAGACAATGGTTGGAAAGGTTTCAGAAATCATGGAAGTCACTACTTCTTTCAGAAATTGCAGTATAAATCAAAATGGAGGCAACTTCAGGTATTTCATAGTGAAAGGGAATAACCCTTCAGACAGAAAAGATCTTAAAAGCTACCAGGAAGGAAGACAGCTGTCTATAGAAGAATGGCAATTAGGGGGCCTGCTGGCTTCTGCAGCATCCCATACTGCAGTTCCAGTTCAAGTCTCAGCTGCTCTGCATCAGATCCAGTTCCTTGCTAATGCACCTGCATGATGATCCAAGTGCTAGGCTCCTGGCTTCAGTACAGACTAGCTCAGGTGTCGCAGTCATTTGGGGAGTGAACCAGTGGGTGGAAAATCTGTGTGTGTGTGTGTGTGTGTGTGTATGTGTGTCCCTCTTTCTCTCTGCCTTTCAAATAAATTAATTAATCTTTAAAATTTTTTGGAAGAATGGAAATTAGGTTAACAGACCCCTCAGCAGAATAATACAAGCTAGAAGACAATGGAATAATATCTGAAGAATGCTGACAGACTTCTGTACCCAGCTAAACTGTCAGTTTGAAGATTAGATGAAATAAAGACTTTCTGAAGTCTGAATTTGCTGTTGTTACACCTTCACTCAGTAAATCCAAAGAAAGAAGGAACTGTTAAGACATGAGAAGAAACAGATGAAAGAAATAGATTTGAAAGTCAAACTTAGGGGCCGGCACTGCGGTTTAGCAGGTAAAGCTGCCACCATATGGGGGTGCCAGCTCCCCCCATATGGGTGCCAGTTCAAGTCCCGGCTGCTCCACTTCTGATCCAGCTCTCTGCTATGGCCCAGTAGAAGATGGTCCAAGTCCTTGGACCCCTGCACTCACATGGGAAGACCTGGAGGAAACTCCCAACTTCTGGCCTCAGATCAGCACAGCCCCGGCCACTGTGGCCAATTGGGGAGTGTACCAGAACTCAGTACCTCCCTGACCCACCAGGTCCTCTATTCCATTCATCACCTCTCATGCCTTGATGACCTCATTGCATCTTTAAAAAGAAATTATATATTTTTTAATTTACTTGAAAGGCAAAACTACAGAGGGAGAGAGAGAGAAAAAGCGATCTTCCATCCACTGGTTTTCTCCCTAACTGGCTACAATGGCCCCGGCAGGGCCAGGATGAGGCCAAGAGCCCAGAACGCTCTGCTGGCCTCCCCGATGGGTGGCATGGGAACAAGCCAGGACTCAAACGCCCTCTTCCATACGGGATGCCGGCCTTGCAGGCGGTGGCTGAGCCTGCTTTGCTGCAACGCCAGCCCCCTCTTCCCAGCTTACCCAGCTGAAACCCCTGGGGACCCTTGCCCCCTTCCCTTCGTCATACTCACTTGGCTGAATCACGAGCTTATTTAAATCCAGTTTTCCACCTACTTGGAGCCTGCAGAGGAAAAAGCACAGGTCGATCTCATGGGCCCATTTTAATTCAGGATCGCAAACCTCAAGTGAGCCCTTAATGTTCGCTGGCAGACAAACTCCATTTCCTAACCCATTTGTCTCCAACTACATTATTTCGTACCCTTCCCTCTGTCCTCAGACGGCCAACGGCGCCTCCCACATCCTCACGCACTGAAAACCTCACTTCCTGCCTCCCTGAGAAAGCGGAAGCAACGCAAAGGGAATCGCCACAGCTTCCCCCGTCCCTGGCCCACGCCCTCACCTGGAGTCAACCCCACTTCAGAACCAGGTGCTGTTTCTTCTTGCTTATCTAAGGGCTAGTAAGTACTCCTCTCCAGCAATTGTTTCTCTCCTCTCTCTCCCATCCCATCCCTGCCACTCTGCCTTTGGAATAAATACTTAATCTTTAAGAAATTAGCATACAGTTAGTTCATCCATCTCAAAAGGGTTTTTCTTACCAGCTCCAGGCAGTTTCTGGGCTCATTCTTTTTTTTTAAGATTTTTTTTTTTATTTGAAAGTCAGAGTTACACAGAGAGGAGAGGCAGAGAGAGAGAGAGAGGTCTTCCATCTTATGGTTCATTCCCCAATTGGCCACACGGCCAGAGCTGTGCCGATCCGAAGCCAGGAGTCAGAAGTTTCCTCCAGGTCTCCCATGTGGGTGCAGGGGCCCAAAGACTTGGACCATCTTCCACTGCTTTCCCAGGCCACAGCAGAGAGCTGGATCGGAAGTGGAGCCGCCAGGTCTCGAACCGGCACCCATACGGGATGCCTGTGCTTCAGGCCAGGGCGTTAACCCGCCGCTCCACCCAGACCCTCTGGGCTCATCGTGATGATGACGTTCCTTGGAAGTTCTGTCTCCTCGCTGTCTTGGGCATGAGGTGCCCACCAGGTTTCCGCCTGCACCACTGCATGCCGTCTGCAAGTCCTCCCACGTGTGCATTTTGGCAGCCCTGCACTTGCCCGCGGAGCAGTTCCCACACAGAGCGCATGGAGAACTCCCTCCCCCGCCCCTGACAGCCCCTCTTCACTGGGCTTCTTCACAGGCTCCACCCTCATCCCTGTGCCTGCGCATCCTTTCCTGTCCTTGCTTCTCAGCCTTGGGTTGCTGGGCGCTCGCCCCCCCCCCCCAGGTGCTCCTTTCCTCCTGGCTGTCAGAACAATGGCCGAATGTTGTCTCCAGTCCCCTGCCCCCCACCTGGAGAGCAGACTCATCTATCTAATGGCCTGAGACACACCCACTCTTTTTTCTTAAATATTTATTTATTTGAAAGGCAGAGATACAGAGAAAAGGGGGAATCAGGGGTGGGGGGCAGGTCTTCTATCTGCTGGTTCACTCCCCAAGTGGCCACAATGGCTGTGACTGGGCCAGACTGAAGCCAGGAGCCAGGAGCTTCTTCCTGGTCTCCCATGTGGGTGCAGGGGCCCAAGGACTTGAGCCATCTTCCACCGCTTTCCCAAGCCATAGCAGAGAGCTGGGTCGAAAGTGTAACAGCCAGGACTCGAACCAGCACCCTTATGGGATACCTGCATTGCAGGTGGAGGCTTAACCTTCTACATACAGCACTGACCCCAACACAGCCCCTCGTGAGAGTCAATACAAACTCCCCTGTAACACACTTCATACTGAATTTCTGACCCTTCCCCACATCATCTATCCCAGTTTTCACCATCCCAACTAATAACAATAGTATCTTTTGTAAAAAAAAAAAAAAAAAGCTTATTCATTTTTATTTGAAAGGCAGCGTGACAGAGAGGCAGGGAGAGAGAGACACCCAGAGACATCTGGGTCTCCCATGTGGGTGGTGGGGAATCAAGTCCTTGGGCAATAATCTGCCGCCTCTCAGAGCATTAGCAAGAAGCTGTATTGGAAGCGGAGATGGAACTTGATCCCAGGCACTCAGGCAGGATGCAGGCCTCCAAAGTAGCAGCTTAACAACCTGTGCCACGCCTACCTAGCCACATCTTTCTAGCAGCCTGGTAGCCTTAACTCCATTCCTGCTATACTCCACCTCCTATTCATCAGGAAATTCTTTTTTTTTTTCTTTTCTTTTTTTAATTTTTTTTGACAGGCAGAGTGGACAGTGAGAGAGAGAGACAGAGAGAAAGGTCTTCCTTTGCCGTTGGTTCACCCTCCAATGGCCGCCGCTGCAGCCGGCGCACCGCGCTGATCCGATGGCAGGAGCCAGGATCCAGGTGCTTTTCCTGGTCTCCCATGGGGTGCAGGGCCCAAGCACCTGGGCCATCCTCCACTGCACTCCCTGGCCATAGCAGAGAGCTGGCCTGGAAGAGGGGCAACCGGGACAGAATCCGGTGCCCCGACGGGGACTAGAACCCGGTATGCCGGCGCTGCTAGGCGGAGGATTAGCCTAGTGAGCCGCGGCGCCGGCCCCATCAGGAAATTCTGTCGGCTGACACTTGTCACTGCTTGCACTGCCACTGTGGTGCTCTGGGCTTCCACCTCCTGCCTGGTCTCCCTTCATGCTTCCTGCCCTTCTGCACTGCCCAGAGCCTTGGGAAAGCCAGGACTCGCCCTTCCTCCCCTGCAGAGGGCTTCCACCAGCCGCAGTGCCCCCACTGGCCTCCCTTTCCACGGCCCACTGCTGCTCCTCCCTGCACTCCAGCCGCCAGCCCAGCCCCAACACCTGGGGCAGCCCCAGCTTGTGTGTCCTTGAGCCCACTTTGACCCAAATCCAGCATTTAGTTATTCACACACCGCACAAGTTACTCACGGAAAGCATTGAGTCTACTCACAGCCATCATCACAAGCCGTCTCAGAACATGTTTCCTGCTGTAAAAGGAAACCGCATTGGAATCCATCGTGCCTCGTTTTCCCCCAAATTCTGCTCCTACCAGCCCTGAGCAAACACTACTGATCCGCTCTCCATGTCTCCCATCTCGCCCACCCTGGACATTTCACGTAAGCAGAGTCCTAGAATGTGTGGTCCCCTGTGAGCGGCTCTTTCCACTTCACATTATGCAGGCGAGGCTCACCCACGCTGTAGCAGGTGCCTGCCTTGCCCCTGGAGGATGAGGCTGCTGCAGGACGAAGCCTGCATCTCGGCTTTCTCTCTTTCTGTGGCTGACCGAGATTCCGTCGAATGGCTTTGCCACGTTTTGGGTGTCTCCTCGGCCCTGATGGACATTTAGGCTGGTTCTGAGGAATAACGCTGCACTGGTCATTTGTGTGCCTACAAGCTTTTGTGTGGATGCATGCTTTCTTTGTCTTGGCTGCACAGCCAAGAGTAGAAAAGCTGGCTCATAGGGTAACTGTATGGTTAAGCTGCCGAGGCACTGGCAGACTCTTTTCCAGAGCGGCTGCACCCCTGAGCGTTTCCCCCACCTCGGAGGGAGGCTCCAGTTCCTCCACAGCCCTTCCCTGGCTTGCTTTTCCAACAGCACTTACCATTCCCCAACATCTCTGATCTTTATTTATTCCCTAAGTTCTCTACATTAGTCTCTCTCCACTACAATATATACTTAGTGGAGGTAGGGATTTCTGCCCTCTTTTCCCCAAATATCTACTTACTTACTTATTTGAAAGTCAGAGTGATAGGGAGGGAGGGACAGAGGGAGAGATCAGTCCACTGGTTCTCTCCTGAAATGCCCCCCAATAGACATGGCCAGGACAAAGTCAGAAGTCTGGAACTCCATCTGGGGTCTCCTAGGTGGGTGGCAGGGGCCAAGTATTTGTGCCATGTTCTGCTGCTTTCTCCAGCGCATTAGCTGGGAACTAGATTAGAAACAGAATAGCTGGGACTCCAACCGGCAGTATGATAAAGCATCCTGGAGTCCCAAGTGGCGGCTTAACCCACTGCACCCCAACACCAGTCCCTTTGCTTTTGCCTTTTAAAATCTATTTAGTTCACAGTTGAAAATGCCTAGACCATAGGACGCACTCAATGTATATTTGCAGATTGAATTGGGAAAAGTTTAGTATAACTGATGTTAAAACCAGACAACCACATAACAAAAGCAAGTATGAGTAGAAGCAAGTCTTATTTTTCAGACTAAAAAAATTCTGCTTTTTTAGAAGCTTTATTGTATTTTTCATTGATAAATAATAATCACCCATATGTGATGTTTTGTTGCAGGCATACAATGTGAAAGGATCAAATCAGGCTAGTTAACTTATTCATCATTTTAAATGTTTATTTCTTTGGTGCGAATATTTAAAATCTCTCTCTTAGCAAGTTTGAAATATATTCTAATTATCTATCATCACCATGCTGTGCAATCAAGAGGACTTATTCCTTGTGTCCACCTAAAACTTTACACCCTTCGACCAACACCTCCTGCTTCCCAGACGTGCCCCATGCCTGCAGCAGCCTGTGTTCACCATCCTACTCTGTTCTTCTGTGAGCCCAGAATAGATTGTACACCCATAAGTCAGTGACGCTGTGCCTGGCTTCATCCACGTAGTCACAAGGACAGGGTGGCCTGCTCTTTCAAAGCAGAATGGAACTCAGGTATGTATATACGCGGCATGTTCTAAATCCCTCCATCCATTTATGGGCGCATCAGTGGTTGCCATATCTTGGCTACTGTGATTAAGGCTGCGATGAACACATGAGAGCAAGCATCTCTTTGACAAGCTCATTTCAGCTCCCTTAGATATATACACACAAGTGGGAGTGCTGGGTCAGACTGGTACGGCAATTCTGTTTTCAGGTGTTTGAGAAACTACTATACTGTTTTCCAAAGTGGCAGCCAGCCCCACCAAGTTTTATTATAACATGGGCAGTCTAATGAGCAGGAGCACTGGGTCTTAAGAGTGGGAAGGGGAGTGGGCAGCACTGTGGCATAGTAAGTTAAAGCTCCGCTTGCAGCACCAGCATCCCAAATGGGCGCCGGTTCGAATCCTGGCTGCTCTACTTCCAATCCAGCTCTCTGCTACGGCCTGGGAAAGCAGTAGAAGATGGTCCAAGTCCTTGGGCCCCTGCACCCATGTTGGAGACCTGGAAGAAGCTCCTGGCTCCTGGCTTCAGTTAGGTGCAGCTCTGGCCATTGCAGTCATTTGTGGAGAGAACCAGCGGACAGAAGGCCTCTCTCTCTCTCTGCCTCTCAAATAAATAAAATCTTAAAAAAAAAAAAAAAAAATGGGAAGTGGGAAGGGTACTCAAGGCCAGAAACTTGAGCAGCCCACGCCACTGTGGGTGCACGGGGGTCTGGCTGTGTGTGTGAACCGTGCACACTGAGTCAGGCCGTAGGCTCTCCCTATAACATGTCCATTCCACGAGGGGCCCCAGCCATTCCCCTGGGGCCAGTAGGACCCAGAGAGGGTATAGACTAACTGGCTGACAGGGAAATCAGCCGGTGTCAGTGTGGTCTGGGTGAGGCCTGTGGGGAGAAGATGACAGGGACAATGTCGTTATCAGTTTCACATTTGCAGCCTTTCCCCGCCCCCTCCCCACATCTTCTGGCAGGCAGAGGCTTAACCCGCTGTGCCACAGCGCCGCCCCCACCCCACCCTCAGGGCGTTTACAGCCCCGATGCAAATTCTGCACTTCCCACCCAAGCAGAGCCCTGCAGAGCACCCACCAGTGCCGCGCGATTTTTCGCTGGACCGGATTCCAGAGCCCGCACCCACGCGGTGCCCCCGCGCTTGCCCTCGGCGGCCTGCGCGGCCCCAGCCCGCCCTCCAGGGCTAAGCAGTGAGATTCGCGAGACATCTGGACTCTGCCCACAACCGCGGCTGACCCTCGGGCCACGCCTGTGCCTCCGCTGACCTCTGAGGGGTGCAGGGCAGGAAAGCCGGCCGCTCCTGCTCCCTCCTCGTCACCACCCCCTCCCTCGCGTCTAGCTCTCCACAAACCACGTGCACGTTGGCACAAACGCCTTCTTCTGGACCCGTCTTCCTCGCCAGAGCGAGTGTGGGGATGGTGGGGGGTGAGCCGAGAGGGTCCCGGGGCGCATGGCTGCGGCGCGCCCCGGCCAGGGGGCCGTGCGGCTGGGGGAGGCCGTGCGCGCAGGGCGCGCGGGGATGAAGGGGGCCCGCGCTGGAGCGGGGGAGGGGCGGCCCCAGCCGTTCAATGGCGCTTTGATTTAACAACTCCAAGCCCTTTGAAAACATTTTGCCAAGAAAAGCTTGCCATCAACACGTATAATCTCTTATCAGAGGCCCCTGAAAGCCCGGGCCCCGGGGTTAATTCCCCCATCGCAATGAGTTTGAATCAGCTCTAAACCCGCCGTGACATGAAAGCGCCGAGCCTCGGGCGGCGCGGAGCCCACTGAGCCCCGCCGGCCGGGGCGGATTACGGGGCCTGCTCCGCGGCGGGCTCGCCGGCGGGACGGGCAGGCTCAAAAGAAAAAGAATAATTAGGGATAATTGCTTGTGTCCAAACACAAGCATTAGGCCCCCTGTTCGCCTTTGGGACTTTGTGAGCCAGAATGAAAGAGACACCCCCTGTTTTGACAGCTGGACCAGTGGCCTGGATCGCTGGCCGAGGGAGGAAGCGCTCCCGGCCGCTGGGAATGCGGCCGAGCGCGGGCCGCGGGTGGGCAGGGCCTGGCCAGGCGCAGGCGGACGGTGTCCACGCGTGGGGCCCGCTGCGGCGCTCGGCCCCGGTGGCGCAGGTCTGTGCGCGCTCAGCGTCTGCGGCTTGGGCGGCTGCTACCCAGGGGCCTTGGCGCAGGATGCCGGCAGCCGCGGGGCCCAGGAGGACGCGGGGACCGTCGACCCGTGCTAGCCACCCGGAGCGTCGAGGGCCGCAGACCGCGGGCGTTAGGAGACCCAGGTTTGCACCGGAGCCCCGTGCGATTCCTCCGCCGGACCCCAGGGAGGCAATGCCCGAGCCCACAGAGCTCCGCGTGGCGCGGCCTGCACCACATTTGGAGACTCGCGAGTCCCCGGGTGGTCCCAGCCACATCCGGCTGCGCCCTTGAAGCCGAGGCCGGCGTAGGAGGCTGCTCCGAGCGGCTGGGAGGCGAAGGAAGAATGAAATGGGCATAGAGAAGCCGGCTTGACGCACATCCTCGGGGTCGGGGCTCGCCGAGGCCTGCAGCCTCCCGCGGCCAAGCTCTTCAGGAGTTAGTCTTCTTTGCCCTGCGAAGTCCAGGAAGCCGCAGTGCCCGAGCAGGCCGGGTCAGGCCCGCCGAGATCCTGGAGAAGCAGGGGTCCGCGGGAGGGGAGGCAGGAGGCGGCTCGTGCCCGCGGGGTACCTGCTCCTAAGGGGAGGGGAGGAAACCCGACTCGAGCACGGCCTTCCAGACCACCCTGGACACCTGGACCACCCAAGCGGAAGCAGGGAACCGCGGAGCCTCGAGGCCAGCGTGGCCAACCGACCCTGAAAAGGCCGGAGCCGGGGAGTGCATCTTCCCGAAGGCCGATGCGGCACAGCCTCGCCCGCTGGGACTTCCCGGGGCTGGAGGATGAGGTGGGCTCAGCTACGCTGCCGGCGGAGACCACACCCGCGCCGCCCCCCAGATGCTGCCCTGGCGCTCCCGCTTCCAAACAGAGATCAGATGCGGGGCTGCAGGACGAGCGCGGAAGCGGCCCGGCGGACACGCGGCCAGGAGTGATTAATTAAAGGGAAACCACATCCGACAAGAAAAGGGTTTTCTGCAAGTCGCGGAGGCCGAGAGGAGCTCCCGACCCTGCAGCTGCGGCGCAGGCGGATCCTCCAGCGGCCGAGAGTGAGCTGGGGCCTGCGGGCCGCACCCGGCCTGGAAACCCCCAGGGATTTAAGCAAAGGGACGTGACGTTTTCTCCCTGGGCCGGGGAGGTGGCTGGGGAGCCCTCGGGCCCCCCTGTCCTCTGACTGCGACCACAGTGGCCTTGGATCAGACTCCAATGCCCCTGGGAGGGGGCGGGTGGGGGTCAGGCGGGTCCTGAGTCCATAGGGCGCGAACCCAAGCCATAGAGTGATGCCGGCTGGGTCTGCCAGAGATGACTGTGATGGCTTGGGGCGCTCCCGGCCACAGTCTCCTACCTTAGCCCCACTGCCCTGGCTTTGGACAGCATGCAACATGGCCATACAAAAAGAATGCCCAACAGCCATTTCTTTTCATCTTACCTGCCGTCCGCCTGCCAAGGATTAAAATACAAAATAAAGTCTGTCCTTGTAGGTGGGTTATAGCATTTTTGTGGGAGATTATTATTATTACATTATTAATAGTGGTAGGATTCCACTAATTTTCCTGGCCAGGAACTAGCTAGGAAGAGTCTGATGGAGGTCGTGTGTTTCTCTGACACAGATGGGTGACCTCCGTCGCCTCCCTCCTGCGAGCACAAAGTGGGGTGGGGGGGCTTCCAAGCAGCTGTTGGCTTGTGCGGACTCAGGCGCCACCCGTCTCCATCTGCGGACTGTACCTGGCTTCCCGGACTGGCCCTGAGAGTGAGAGGCAGAGGGAGCTTGTCTATTTCTGCAAGCTGGGGGAGGGGACAGGCTGTGGCGGCAGGGAGGGGCCCTAGCCGCTTTCCGGGGACTCCCCATGCCCTCTTCTCTTCCCAGCTGTTTAAACCAGGCTGCCCCCAACACAGGGCTCCGGCTGGGGTTTTGGTTTTGTTTACTTTTTGAAATTTACTACTGCATATATTTCAGCACGCCACACTGGTTTCAACAACATATAAAAGCCATGAAATTTAACATGCAATTTCAGATCCTTGGCCAAGAGATGACATTATGACACCAAGAAAAAAAAATGGTGTCCAAGGACTTACCGCGAATCTATACAGCGTCAGCATTCTTGCCTAAGCTGTTGTAGGGGTGGGAATGACGTCGGTGTCCCGCTAACGTGGGCTTGGTGACCGGGGGTTGCCTTCCGCGGCAGCCGCACAGACTGGGACCTCTGCGAGCCGAGAACTCCGCGGGCCGCGGCGGGGCGGACGCCAGAGGTGCGGGCCTGAGCCCGACGAAGCTTCCTCACTTGCAGGCGCCCCAAGCTTCTTGGCTGTCCCGGTGAATGCCCAGGGTTGCTCATGGGTCTCCGCTCCGTGGGGTCCGCGGGGGCGCCGCGCTGGGCTCTGAGGCTCCTCTGCGTAATCGCCCGTGTCCCCGAAGGGTTCGGGGCTGGAGACGGCCCTCTCCCCGCGGACCGTGCGGGGAAGACTGCCCAGACCCCTGAGCGTTGCCCTCTTGTACTGGCCTCTCTGCTCCAGCGGCCGCACACCCACCGCAAACTGGAGACCTAGGGGCCAAATGGTGACTTTCAGTCTAAAATCCCACGCATGGTTTTTGGCTGATCAGATTCTTCTACTTAAAAAAAAAAAAAAAATTGTTTCAAGATTTATTTGCAAGGCAGAGTTACAGCGAGAGAGGGAGAGACAGAGAGGTTCTCCACCACTGGTTCACTCCCAAATGGCAGATAGGCCTATGGGAAGCCAGGGTGCAAGGGCCCAAGCACCTGGGTCATCTTCTGCTGCTTTCCCAGGCACATTAGCTGGATCAGAAGTGGAGGAGCCGGGACTTGAACTGGTGCCCTTATGGGATGCTGGCATAGCAGGCTGCAGCTTTACCTGCTAAGCCACAAAGCTGCCCCACACCTCCAAGCTTCTGCTTTAAAACATAGTTAAAAGATGTTCACCCTCCTGTCTCCCTCTTTCTCCAAAGATTTTCACAACACCCCCCCTCCTCCACCCCCAGCTGCTGCCGCTGGGCTCAGCAGTGAGACATTTGGAATGTGTTACAGTAAATGACAATAAGAGCTATAATAAGAACAGAGTAGAGAGATTTTCACCAGTTTCCTTATGCTCAATGTATGTGCATGCGTGTATCTGTATGTACACACACATACGCATATTTAGATATGGATATATCCTATATCTGCACATATAGACATCCCCATGAAGCAAGAGAGAGAGAAAGAGAGAGAGATTTGCTGGAGTATATACTATGGATTTAAATTTACATTCTAAAACTGTAAAATGCACTTCTGTATTACAACCAAGAATGCAAAGTCTGAGCAAGTATTGTCTTTAAAGAGAGCAACTGAGAGGCTGTGTTCCTGTTTTCTATTTAGAAGCCCCTAGACAGGAGCAAACTTAATCTTGAGGAAGAGGCCACTCTACATGTGAAAATAGGGTGTACATAAATTGTATTCACCGTGGAATGTTTAAAATTCACTTTTCTCTGATGTAACCTGACTTCAGGGCATGGGGCTTTGGCTTCCTGGAGGGCCTCTAGCCAGGGCCCGCTCTTGGCACCAATACCACAGCTTGATGCTGTAAAACACTAAACCTGGACAGATTTACACCCAACAGAAGCTTTCATTTCAGCCTTCAAACTCCAGCCAGGCGGCTTTGGGGACTTGTCTACACTCCGGACGCCCTGACTGTTTTTCCAGGTTGTGTGGTTGAGCCCCCGCGTGTAGCAGCTCAACCAAAAGCATGACACTGCGGGAGCAGAAGTGAGATCTATGTCACCAGGTCTTTTTCAATCCCATGCACACCGTGGGACAAAGATTTTATTTTTAAAATGCAGCTACAATAACAGTGATGAAGCAATGCATGTCTATGTGAGAAAAAAAATTAAAGATATGCGTTAGTATCAGCAAGATACACTGTTTTATTTGTAGTCCTTGACTTGAAATAATCTTTGGTTAGTTTTTTTAATAATATTTTTTAAAGATTTATTTATTTGAAAGGCAGCGTTGGGAAGAGAGAGAAGGAGAGACAAACACACACACACACACACACACACACACACACAATCTTCCATCCGCTGGTTCACTCCCCAGATGGCTGTAACAGCCAGGGCTAGGACAGGATGAAGCCAGGAGCCAGGAGCTTCTTCTAGGTCTCCTACATGGATGCAGGGGCCCAAGTGCTTTAACCATCTTCTGTTGCTTTCCCAGGCACATTAGCAGGGAGCTAGATTGGAAGTGAAGCCGTCGGAATTCAAACTGGTGTCCATATGGGATGCTGGCACTGCGGGAAGTGGCTTTACTGGCTACACCACAACGCTAGCCCCTAAACAATATCTTTATAGAGACAAAAATTAATAAAGTACTTGAGGCCATTTTCCCAGAATCCGTACAAACAAAACTATTTCCTTTTAATACAGGCATGGATTTTTGTAATTTTATTTTTTAAACATTTATTTATTTATTTAAAAGACAGATGGAGAGAGAGAGAGAAGGCTAACATCCTCTGGATCACTCCCCAGATGGCCACAACAGCTGCGGGTGGGCCAGGCTGAAGCCAGGAGCCAGGATCTCCAGCTGGGTCTCAGGAATCAGTGGCAGGAACCCAAGAACTTGAGTCATCATCGATGCCTCCCAGGTATATGTATATTTTTAAATATTTTATTTATTTATTTGAGAGGTAGACTATAGACAATGAGAAAGATCTTCCATCCTCTGGTGCACTCCCCAAATGGCCACAACGGCCGGCGCTAAGCCAATCCAAAGCCAGGAGCCAGGAGCTTCTTCCAGGTCTCCCATACAGGTGTAGGGACTCAAGCACTTGGACCATCTTCTACTGCTTCCCCAGGCCATAGCAGAGAACTGGATGGGGAGAAGAGCAGCCGGGACTTGAACCAGCGCCCATAAGGGGTTCTGGGCACGCTACAAGAGGAGGATTAACTTACTGCGTGCCACAGCACCGGCCCCGCCTCCCAGGCATATTAATATCAGAGGCAGTAGCCAGAACTCAAACCAGCATTCTGAGGATGCGGAACTCAAACCAGCATTAGGGGATGCGGATGTCCCAAGTGGCAGCAGTAATGGGTGCTACTTAAAGATGACTCAGCATCCTGCTTTCCTACACTGCTAAAGGAAATTATATTTGTAGAAAGAAAGAAAGAAAGAAAGAAAGAAAGAAAGAAAGAAAGAAAGAAAGAAAGAAAAGCAACCAGGGATCCTTTAACTGGACTGTCAGGTGTGTCGCTGCTGACAGTGTTAAGTGCCTCCTCCGCTAGGCCCTGGTCCTGCTCACTACACAGCTACACCCGCATCATGTGACCTACTGGGACACAGTTCAGGACACATGCTGTAAAAAGCTGCAAAGCAGATACGTGTCAACATTCTGTGAAAGCAAAGCCATTTGCATGATCAGAGTTAAGGCAGAAAATAGACAAAAATAATTCTTGCTTGTGCTACATCCATCAAAGCCGGTAAGATAAGCAAGGGCATTTTTCCCACATACATTTGGTCACACATGATTGGAGCTTGGTAGAAGCGGGACACATGGCCGCACCTCCGCAGAGCCCATCCCATGGCTCCAAGAAGCCTGAAGCAGTTGGGTATCCCTCACCTTCCCCTGCAGGCCCTGCTTTAGAGAATGGTGCAAAGTATCACACACCGAGTTAAGCAAATATTTAACTTGTTCCAGGTCCAAGGCAAAGCAGATTTCAGGCCAGAGCACATGGCCCTGGGTTGGACCTGGGAGTGAATGACGTGTGTGGCCATCACGGAGGTTCTGGCTAGGCCATACAGAATCTGGGTCACCCACCTCCCAAGGACCACAGAGAGGCTGAGCTCGGCCTTTCTCCAGAACCCCTCACCAGTTAGAGCTCTCCAAGGTGGGCCCAGCATGACTGCCCTGGAGCCAATGTCAGCTTCTCACTTGTCCGAGATCTTTCCAGGCAGACAGTGATTTCTGATTTGGGACTGGACGGATTCAGCCTTGTGTCTGGTATGTGGTATGTCGCACAAGTCACTTAAATCACATAGGTTCCTGCTGAAGAACAACCTCTTGGTTGGGATCTTTGTGTCTTCTGGTGGCTGCGGACTGTTTTAGATGTATGTCTGCTGTGCTCAGTCACCACTAGACACCAACTGGCCAAATCAATGTGTGCCATCCCCGTAAAACACACTGGAGTTCAAGTCTATTCTAGTCGATTTGGGCTGCGGTGGGGTTTGAATATGGTTTGTGTCTCCCCAAAAGTTCATATGTATGGAACTTGGTCCTAGATTGGTGATATGGAAAGACAGTGTGGACCTTCAGGGGGTGAGGCCTAGTGGAATATCTTTGGGTTGACTGGGGGCAGGCCCTTGAAAGGGATGGCAGAGCCCCCATCTCTCTCTTCTCCTGGTTTCTCTCTTCTCCGTGTGCTCCTGCCTCTGCCACCTGCCATTCACCATGATGTCCTCACCAAGGCTGAGCCAATGCAGGCCCCAGGCCCTGAATCTCCAATGCCATGAGCTAAATACTCCTTTTTTCAATCTGGTGTCAGGTATTTCACTGTAGTCACACAAAGCTGACTAATGTAGCTGCCACAACAAATTACCACCGTCTGAGTGGCTTCAGCAACACACATCTATCTCTCATAGTTATGGAGACTGGAAATCCAAGATTAGAATGTAGCATGTTTGGGTTCTTGGTGAAGACTCGCTTCCTGGTCTTTCCTAGGCGTGTGCAAGCAGAGAAAGAGAGATTTTGTGTCTTCTTCTTCTTACAAGGGCAATGATCCCATCATAGGAGTGTTGTCCTTCCAACCTCATCTAACCTAATTGCTTCCAGAGGTCTCACTTCCTAATGCCATCACATTAGGTGCTGGGACTTCAAGGTGTGCATTTGAGGGAGACACAAGCAGAATGTAAATGCTCTCGTCAGTGATTCTTACATTGGCTACCTATTGATGGCATTTTGGATGTGTTGCGTTAGATAAAGTATGTTTGTCATAGGCAGTCTCTAGGACGGCCCCCTACCACGGCATCCGTGAGTAAGCCCCTCCCTCAGGACGCAGGCTAGCCCCAGCAGCTTGCACCTGACAAACAGAAAATGGCGGAAGTGATGGGTTGCCGCTTCCAAGCTTATGTTGCAAAAAGGCTGTGGCTCCAATCTTCGGTGCTCCCTCTCTCACTCATCAGCTCGCTCCCTCTGGCTCTTTTTACCGCAAAGCCCAGGCACCAGGAAGGAAGAGCAGGAAGAGAGGAGAGGCTCTGGGGGCAGAGAGGCCCTGTGCAGAGAACTGAGGCACCCTGGCCAAAAGCCAGCCCCAGCTGCAAGCCACGGCAGCGAGGTATTGTGTACATGGACTGGCCTGCCCAACTCATGCTTCAGATGATGTGGACTGGCCAATAGCTCGGCCCAAACTCAGGAGAAGCCCTGAGCCGGAATTATCCAGCCAAGCTACTCAGCACCTAGGAAATAATAAATATTTGTTTTACACTATGTGCTGGGATAGCTTGTTACATAGCAACAGAAAACTAACATACTAGGACGAAAATTAATTTCACCTGCTTCTTTCTACTTCTTAAAATGTGACCATTGGAAAACTTTAAATCAGGAGTTCATGTCAGGCTCATGCTCTATTTCTATTGGACAGCATTGTTCTCTTAAGGCAAAAGAGATCTGGACTCAAATTTGTAGTATTAGGTATAAATCTAACAACCCCTTGATGGTACATGTAATCTACAATCCCTTGATGTTCACCTATGAAGCAGCAGGGGATTGAGAATCAAGGGTTATGGTTCCAAGTAGACTCCACTAGCTGGAAACTGTACCCAAAGACACGGCTTTCAATATCCCCTTCAGCCCTGACATTTTCAGTGGCGTGCATTTGGTCTAGGAGTTAAGATGCTGGTTAAGATCCAAGTCCTACATCTGAGTGCATGGGTTCAATTCTTGTCTCCGATTCCCATTTCCAGCTTCCTGCTAATTCAGATCCTGGGAGATATCAGTCACAACTCAAATGACTGGGTCCCTGACATCCATGTGGGAGAGCTGGATTGAGTTCTCAGCTCCTGGCCTTGGCCATAGACCAGGCATTTGGGGAAATGAACCAGTCAATAAGAGCAGTCTCTCTCTCTCTCTCTCTCACCTCTCTCTCTCTCTCTCCCTCCCTCCCTCCCCCGCCCCCCATCTCTTATTCAAATAAATTAATTACAAAATCTCCAAAAGAGATCTCCAAAGAATTCCAACTGCCTGTTTCAGCATTCACTTGGGAGTAGGTAAGGGCGAGCTGTGGACAATCTGACACTGAAGAGCATTCTTCCCTACACCCCCAAATTGCTCCCTAAATCCATTGCAACTCCCCAGAGCCCTTGTATTCCTTTTTTTAAAAACAGATTTATTTACTTATTTGAAAGGCAGAGTTACAGAAAGGAAGAGAAAGAGAGAGAGAGAGAGAAACCGTTCTTATTGACTGGTTCATTTCCCCAAATGCAAACCATCCACTGGTTCACTCCCCAAATAGCCACAGTGGCTGGAGCTTGGCGGATCCAAAGCCAGGACCAGGAGCTTCTTCCAGATCTCCCACATGGATGCAGGGGCCCAAGCACTTGAGCCATTTCCTGCTGCTTTCGCAGGCACATTAGCATGGAGCTGGATCGGAAGTGGAGCAGCTGGCGCCCATATGGATGCTTTGCCTGCTCTGCCACAGTGCCGGCCCCGCTTCTTGCATTGCTGTCCCTCACCACTCCTGACCTCTCAGGACTCCAGAGAACTCGATTTTCATTTAGGAATGTCTGTAGCCAAGTTTGAAGTTGAGAAGAAATGAAGGACTTTGCTTTCTGTGTATTATTTGCAGAATCATAGAGAGCTAAGATGGTCATAAGAAAAATATTTTAAAAAATCATACTTTCTACTGGGCTTTATCTTCCTAATATGGTGACTAGTTCTCATAAGCTTTCAATGGCTAAACATATCAGCTTCTCAGTTGTTTGACCAGAAGACCACTGATTCAAGTCTCCTTGTTCTGGTTGTTAATAGGAACCATGGACTAGAACCATGGTATAAGAACGGCCGTTGTCTTACGTGCTTTGTTGCTGCTTTTAATTAGTAAATTCTCTTCCTTCTGTGTCCCAAATCCATTTTCTTCTGACAACATGATCGCAGATGTACCGCATGTCACTTCAAAGGGGAATGACTTCTATAGCAATATTGAACAAAAGCAAATAGTCTGCTACAAGACTGTTACTGATAGTTTTAATCATTTAGAAATGATGCTGCTGAAAACACTCCTGCTTTAGATACATCGGTGATTCAGTGAGGCCCAGGACTGCAGAATAGATTGTCTTTCTGTAAATGCTAAGTGGATAGTGATTGCCCTCAAATTTTGTATAAGAAAGCTAAATCTGTTGTTAATATAAATTAGCATTATTTTTGCAAATGGCAAAATGCTTCATATTATATTTAATTTTCAAATTTCTATGACAATACAGTATAGAATTTTCCATTAGAGAGGACTTCAAGACAATTCTCTGTGAGCGAATGGTAAAAACCATGTCACATATCAAGGTCACAATCACAATTCAGAGCCTTGCATTAAGTGACAAATTCAGTTCTGGATTCTTATTTTCAATTTGCTAAATCAAAATCGTTTTTTCTACATTCAGTTGTATGTGTCTAAGTGCACAAAATAAGTTAATCAATCATTTCAGATGATTCCAAAGCTTCCCAAGCTTCCCAAACAATGGGATGAAAGCCGTCTGTTCGATCTCTGGCTTCCAGAGGCACCAACGCCAGACGCTGCCTCCCAGAACGAGGCAAGTTGGCTTTCAGAACATATCCTCCACATATGCTTCTGATAACTTTCTGAAACAAGTAATGAATGACACAGTGCTTTGGAGCAGGCTTGTTGAAATCAATGTCCAAGAAGTGCTTCGAAGTTTTATTCTCATTTTAAAACCAGTTTGCTTTGCTGTAGCATTTAACATTAGGAAACATTCACCGCCCCCCGCCATAGTTGCCAGCACAATATAAACAATATTCTAGTCATGGTTTTACTGGTGACGCTCTATGACTTTCTCCAGGGAAGGATGGTTTTTCTTTTCATGATGAAGGTTTAACATGCGGAAGTTTCCATGTCCAGTCCAGCTCTTGGAATACAATCAAAATATGTTCAGGCACCTGCCTTCTCTTTAATCCTCCACCACGTCCTCTTCCTGCCCCTCATCACTGGTGTTGCTTTTACACTCCCCCCACCCTTGGTCCCTGCAGATCCCAAAGAGGACACCCCCAGGGACTTGCCTAGAAGACCCGGCATCAGCAGAGAGCGCTCACTGGGCAAGACTGCCACTCCCCTGGCTGCTCCCCGGCTGACACCAGCCTTACACGCATTTCTCCAATGTACAGTTGGAGCTCCACCTCACACACAGGTGCCTGCCAGTGCAATCAGGGTAAACCACACGGAGGATGGTTATTTTGTTGCATTGTAAGGGTGACTGACGGCACACAGGTCATAATTTGCCGTAAGCCCCATGGGGACCCTTGCTGAGTTTGCAATGGGGCTCAGTGTGTCCCAAGAATGATGACAAAGGCAGATCGCAACAACATCAGTCCAGGAGGAGAACAGGCAGCTGCCATAAATTCCTTCTTTACTAGTTTATTGCGGGTTGTACACTACTGACAGCGACTTTATTTTACAGCACGGAGGAAAATAGTCCCTTGTCGTTGTCAGGCTCTGCAGCCACCGAAAGACTTCTCAGGACCCGCGGAGAACACCTACCCTTTCATGAAGTGCCTCATAAATAGTCGGGTTAAGAAAACTGCTGTCAAACAGGAAGAAAGGGGAAAGAAGAAGTACCTGTCTGCGACGCGAATGCCATGCTGTGGGAGTGCCATGCTGTGGGAGTCCCTCGCAGGCCAGTAAAAGCTTCTGAAACTTTCTTTCCTGGGTGACAATGACAATGAATGAGAAATGCCTAAACGTCTCCTCACTCTGTAGAGAAACGAAAATCAGCTCCAGAGTAGCTCGCTCTGAGTTTTCCCGAGGAACCCAGACTTTCATTTCCTTTCTTGTTCCGCTAGGAGCACTTCACTTCGTAACCGACTCCTCTCTGTGAGGAAGACGCTGAGTTCTCATGTTTTGCTACGATTTCTGGAGCTCAACATTGAATGACGAGGCCAGAGACGTTCACCATTGTTAATCCTGTAGTTTGAGACCACACACCAGTAGCGATGCCGAAAATGGTTCTCATGAAATAGAAAATAACGTTTTCTGGATCTTTTATTAGAGGAGACAGCTTAGAAGAGTGTGCACATCTACTTTTCCTTCTCTTTAAACATGTGTATATGTCCCCAAATATCTTTTTGAAAAATAATCTTTATAAAACACATGTGAGAATTAGAGCTTTGCAAGCCAGATACATATGCGACTAATCATATTTTTGATATATCTCTCTTCCTAATCATTAACTTTAAATGCCATATAAGAATTTGTAATCCACAATAAATTATTTCATGGAAATAATTTAAGAGGGCTGCAGACTAATGCGAAACATTCCAGTTTCCACCAGCAGTGGCTGCCAAATGTTGTAGGGGGAAAAGTCCCAGCTATAAGTGGACATAAATTACAGTGAATATAAATCTCTAATGATCAAGCGGTGGTTAGAGATGATTGCGTTTAGGAGATAGGAAGCAAACCTACTGAACACCACGGAGTCTTCCCTGGTTCCTTTCGACATACCAAGAAGCCAGATCTTTAAAAAAGTCTCTTCCAAGCCTTTGAACTTCTGGGTTTAATATCCCAGACCCAACATCCACCTTTCCAAATATATTGTCATAGAGTTTATTGAGCATGGAAAATTAAGGGGAAATCATATTTCAATGACTCGAGAGACTGCCCAAGTTCTATTTATAAAAGGTAAAAGAAAAAAATTAGCTTTTAAATGAAGATTCCTAACGTTTTTTAAATGTTCTTCTTGGAGTATACGCTTCGCAGAAGATCGTGACGAGTCAAAGTGATAATTATCCAAATAATATTACGAAGCCTTCCCCTGCCTCCCGCTTTTCAGACTCTTGGATTTTGTGCAAAGCTGGAAACATCTGAGTGGAAATGATGTTCCTAGCAGAAAAAGCAGCAGCACATGAGTGAAATCAGGCAGAATTGGCCTGACAGGGGTCAGAAACCAGCAACACTGCCGGGAAGCCGCTGTGCAGCAGCAGACTCGGGGAGAAATCCATAATTAGCCACTTTTTTTTTTTTTTTTTAGTTGAAAGGATTACTAGAAAGTGCAGCGGCAAAAGAAGCAGTCTGGCTGAGAAAATTCATTCCCTTTGCAAATCGTCATCCTTGCCTGCAAGATGTGACTCCAAAGAGAGACAGTTACGTCAAAGAAGGTTGTAGGGGCCCCGGCCCTGAGCACACTCTCCGGGCCCAGTAGACATCATGGAAGCTGTAGACAGGCGCGTTTCTCCCACCCCAGGACTTCACATCTGTGCACCAGCTTCTCGGGAGCAGAAGTGGACACATGTGCAATGTAACGTGTTCCAAGAGGAAAGTCACAGGGGAAAATCACCTTTCACCAAATGCGGCCATCGTGTAACTCAATCCAAGAACCCGATGCCGATATTTATGTAATATCGACATCCCCCACCCCCAGCGACAGGCTGGCAGAGGTGGAGGAAATCCTTCGGGGAGGCCCCACAAAGCCAGTTTTCTGAATGTGAATGGTGCTGATGGAAGAGGCGGAAATGGGTTGTGGAGCATGAACTGGACTCAGCATGTGGGGTATGTCAGAGCGCTTTGTAAAAAATACTTCCAAAAACTGTCTCTGGGCAGAATAATTGGAAGTGATTGTGTTTGGGAAACATGTTATTTCGGTCTGGGGTTTTTTTTTTTGGGGGGGGGTGTTATTTGTTTGTTTTGAGTGAGTTGTGACCTTGACTTGTTTCTTCGGGGGAATATCTCAGTAGCCACTTGGAATCTAAGAATGGAAAAGAAGATTTGTAGGGTAAAAGGAATGCTGGGTGATTTTTTTTTTTTTTTTTTTTGGTAAGCGGATTTAAGTGGCATTGGAAAATTATCCAGAAACTTCGTTGATTATTAGGGAATGCAAATACAAGTCGTTAGTGGACATGTAGAAATGGAATAAAATAAATTTGCATGATTAAACCAGTGCAAAATGAACATGTTTGAGTGAACACACCGCAAGCACGATCATACAGTCAGAACTCTGAGGGCCTGCAGTGGAGGGGGCAGAGTCTTTGGACTCTGAATTAGAGCTCTAATTCTGCTCTGCTCTTACTCTGGCTAGGTGTCCTCACAGGAAAGAAATGGAAATGATCGTATTTTCCTGCCTTACAGGTCATCTGAAGATCAAGTAAGAGCAAATATCAAATTGTTTTACAAATAGCAAAACACAACAGAAGCACCCAATAGTGTTATCATCTTAGCCTCAACCATCCTGCACCCGTAGGGTGCCATTTTCAGGTCTCAGCCAGGTAGGGCTCCCACTGGGAGGAGAGGAAGCAAAGGAACTTCAGGGTGAGTCTCCATTCAAGCTGTCCAGAAGGAGTCCCCTGGGCGCTGAGGAGGGCCCTGCTCCTTCTCTAAGCCTCACCTACTGCTCCAAAGGGACACTATGGGTCCAGAATGTTCTCCAGGAAGGGTCAGCACACATGCTTTGAAGTGGACCTCCTGCACACATTCCAACACAACGTCTCTTCTCAACAGCATCAGAGTCCACCAACAGTGAGGCTCAGCAAATCAAGCGGCCATCTGAGCCTTCAGCATCTGTACGAGCACTGGTTCAAGTCCTGGCTGCTCCTCTTCCAATCCAGCTCCCTGGCAATGTGTTTGGGAAAGGCAATGGAAGATGGTCCAAGGGCTTGGGTCCCTGCCACCTAGATGGGAGACCCAAACAGAGTTCCAAGATCCTGGCTTTGGCCTGGTCTAGTCTCACCGTTGCAGCCATTTGAGGGGTGAACCAACAGAACCTCCAAACCTCCCTCTGTCTCATCCTCTCTCTGTAACTCTGCCTTTCAAATACATTAATTTTAAAAAAAAAATCCTAGATTCAAAATACACCTTTGCAGAAGAAAAAAATTTTAAATCACCAATATACCCGGCCTGTTCTGTCTTAAGGCAACAGCAGTGCATAATAGCTCTTCTGTTGGCTCATGCCTTCCTGTAAAATACATTGTGCTCAAAAAGTATCCAATGAAGCCAGCGCTGTGGCTCACTTGGCTAATCCTCTGCCTGCGGCGCCGGCACTCCCGGGTTCTAGTCCCGGTCGGGGCGCTGGATTCTGTCCCGGTTGCCCCTCTTCCAGGCTAGCTCTCTGCTATGGCCCGGGAGTGCAGTGGAGGATGGCCCAAGTGCTTGGGCCCTGCACCCCATGGGAGACCAGGAGGAAGCACCTGGCTCCTGGCTTCAGATCAGCGCAGTGTGCTGATTGTAGCAGCCATTTGGGGGTGAACCAACGGAAAAGGAAGACCTTTCTCTCTGTCTCTCTCTCTCACTGTCTAACTCTGCCTGTAAAAAAAAAAAAGTATCCAATGAATTATTACCCAGGAGTGATTTTAGCCTCAGGAGGGGAAAAAATGGGGATCTCTAAAAATGTTAGTCATCTGGAGCCCAGAGATTAACATTCTGGACTCCAAGATGGTATTTAAGCCTACTTAGATTTTCTCCAAATTCTTTGAGGCTAATGCAGTTTCTGAATGTCTCTAGCAATCTCTAATTACTTGTGGAAATGCTAGATGTGAGAAGCCAGATTAAAGCCACAGATAATCCCAAAATCTCATTTTAGCCGACAGTGCAGCTCCTGTCCCGCCAAGCCCAGGCCTGGGAGCACCCAGAGCTACACAGAGCCAGGCAGCCAGAGTCCCGGCTTTTCCATCCTGCCGCCTTCCCTCTGCTGGAGATGTCAATGAATCACCAAACACCGAAGCAAAGAGCCACAGAAAGAAAGTGGGGAACCACGGACCTGGGCCGCTGCCCAGGGACAACAGCAGCAGCTGAGTGACAGAGAAGCCGCGGGCGCCAGGCCCGGGGTAGGCAGCAGCTGCTACAAGCAGGCACTCCCCACTCCCCAGTGCTGCCACCCTGGGATCATTGCCTGCTGCCCCCGTCACCCAGGCAGTGTAACCCAGCAATAACCACAGCCCCCTCCCCTGGCTCCGGCCCCAACCAGGACCGAGGCTGGCTGTGCCCAGTGCCCCTCCAATAGGAGACATAAGGTCCTACAGGGACGCGGAGAGAGGACAGGGGCTTTGTTCTGAGGACACTGAAGACCCCAGCGGCCTTGGCTTTGCCGTGGCCCCAGTCTTCAGGCTGCACTTCCACAACCTTTCCACCCCAAGTCCACTTGGAAGGAACGGAACAATTTTGCAGTCTTTAAGGTTACTTGGCATCTCAAACGGGGTAAGGTCATTTTAAAGCAGTTTCTTTCCCAGACAGGGGGAAGTGTTGTGTTCGGCCCTTAGCAGCGGCCGGAAGAAGTGGCTTGGTTTCTGCGAGGCAGATGTCTCCCCCTCCTCCTCCTCCTCCTGGGCCCCGCACTAGAAGTTTGGGCTAGTATGGGTTCAGATGCAGCCGGCATTAACTCTGGGCAGGGTAGCACCGGCGAAAGGGGAACCTCAAATGCTGGCGACATCGGGTTCTGCAAAGGTGGCTGACCCAGTGGTTACTCCTGGGGCCTCGAGCCCCAGCCCGCAATGGCACCGGCCCCAGACTCCGCACAGAGCACCCGGGCTGCCTCCAGGACAACCAGGCGGTTGTGCCGGGAGGAGGACAGGGAGAGGAGACCCGGGCGGGAGTGACCCGCACGGTGGAAGCCCGCACAGGCACAGGGAGCGGAGGGTGTCCCTGCATAGACTAGGCACAAAATACGGGCTCCTGCATTTGAACTTTCTCAGCCGCACAACTCAGGGTCGTATTCTCCCAGTCGCCCTCGGGCTCACGGCCCGCGCGGGTCTCAGAGCCTGCAGAGCCGGGAGCAGGAGGAGGGCGCGCCGTCGGCCGCCGGGGTCGAAGCGACTCTCCCCGCGGTCCTTGGCTCCAGGCACTCCCGAGCGTCCCTCGCGGCCACGTCCTGGCTCCGGTCTCCCAGGCGCTGCGGGCGGCACATGCTGGGGCAGAGGCTGCGGTCGCCGGGCAGTCTAGGGGTCAGCGTTGTCTCCTGCACAGCCCAGAAGGCTGCGGAGCCCTGTCCCCGCCGCCTGGGTCCTCCCCGGCCTCCGCGGCTGCCCTCGCCGCCTCTGACCCCGTCTGCCACCCTGCGGCCATCGGCGGGGACAGCAGGGTGGCCGCGCCCTGGCCGGGGTCATCCTGCGCTGCTGCCCTATAGGCACGGACTTCTTGGAGGACAGTTCTGACTCTGGGGGTCGAAATTCTCCGAGGCCTTCGAGAAGGTTCGGGCAACTCCGTAGCAGTCCCCCGTCCTCCACCGCCCGTCTAAGGCAGTTTACCCGGCACAGCCAGGGCGGCCAAGACCCTTTCAGGGCGGGCATCACCTCGTGCGCACAACCGCCTGGTTGTCCTGGAGGCAGCCCGGGTGCTCGGTGCGGAGTCTGGGGCCGGAGCCGTTGCGGGCTGGGGCTCGAGGCCCCAGGAGTAACCACTGGGTCAGCCACCTTTGCAGAACCCGATGTCGCCTGCATTTGAAGTTCCCCTTTCGCCGGTGCTATCCTGCCCAAAAGGGATTGCTAAAACTGCCACTTCCCATCGGGTCGCCGGTGCGTGGCCTCCCTGAACCGAGCCAGCCAGCAAGAGTTCTGCGGCCAGAAAATGTATTTCCCATCCAGCCAGCCTTGCTCACAGGAGCACAAAACAGAATGCGTCCAAAACTGGCGAGCGCCCTGCCTGGCCTGGGTCTCCGCCGCTGGCTGTCGGCCTGGGAATAAGGCTCGCGCACCAGGGCTAGGGCAGTAGGCTGTGCACATTCAGATTTCTGCTGGTTCAGGGGTCTCATGGCAGGTGACAGATGACTCAGGGGGCCCTGGACAGAGTAGGTGAGTTTTCCTCCTCCTCCCTAGAAATTCCAGCTGGGTCTAAATCACTCTCTGGTTGCTTGCACGGGGGCCTGTGTTTTATGGGAATTCTCTGGTGGACTTTGAAGTATTTGCTTACCAAGTGTGTTTCTCAGCTTCCAGCTCCTGAACAGATTTCCCCCCTCCCCTCTGTGGAGATGTTTTCTGGGCTATAGCTAGGAGTGTGAACCTGGGGAATTCCTGGTGGCCGTGCTGGCGCCCCTTTGCTGTGTGATCCATGGAGATTGTCAATGTCTCAAGGAATCAGCAGGGCCTTGGGACCTGGGGACCTTGACGTTGGTCGTAGGTGTGACCTTCCATCCCTGGGTGGCTTCAGCTGTGGCATTGTTTGCCTTATCAGAAGAGTGGTCAGTGGGACACACATTCAGAGAATGCTAGGGGTTGGCGCTGTGGCACAGCAGGTTAATCTGCCATCTGCAGCACCAGCATCCCCCGTGGGCACCAGTTCAAGTCCCGGGCTGTTTCCATTTCCTGCTAATGTAATGTGCCTGGGAAAGCAGCAGAAGATGGCCCAAGTACTTGGGCCCCTGCACCCACATGGGAGACCTAGAAGAAGCTCCTGGCTCCTGGCTCCTGCCTGGCCCAGCCTTGGCCATTGCAGTCATTTGGGGAGTGAACCAGCAGATGCAAAATCTTTCTCTCTCTGTCTCTACCTCCCTCCCTCTCTCTGTAACTCTGCCTTTCAAATAAATAAATAAATAAATGATCCGCATGTTGAAAACAGCTTGGAGCTTTTTTGAGGCTTACTGCTTGCCAGGGGTTAGCGTTAATTGGAGTCAGGCAGCTCTGGAGCCTGAGGACTTGTAGTCATTCTGTTCTTGTTGGAGGGCTGGAGAGGGCATAGGGGGCTGGGCCACAGAGTGCCATGGCTGAGCCAGGAGGCCTGTGGCAGCGCCCACCAAACCCCGCAACAGTGCCGGTCCCCGGGCCTTGTGTTTGTCAGAAAGGATGCTTCCCTGTCGGTCCACAGTGCCCAAAATGCCACTAGAAGCGCCATCTCCCTCCTTCCTGCAAGGTGTTGAAGAGGGAGAGCGGAGAGCAGCCCCTCTGGGCCCCGATTTGCCACACCCTGGAGATACTTCCACCCCACGGGGACCCCTTGCTCCTGGGGCTGGGCTTGGCAGGCAAGGGCGAGGACCCCGCTACCCTCCCCTTACTTACAGTTTTACTGAAATAACAACACCCACAACAACAAACTGTAAAACAAACAAACAATTAAAATATACAAAAGCGCAGACAGCTGGCGGCTTCACGAAGCACAGATTTCTTACCCTGAAGTAATTAAGCATGTCCCACTCTCGGCTCATCCTGCCTCGGGCTGGACTCGTGGCTTCAGATTCGCGGTCGCCCTGGTCACTGGCCCACTGCTACAGTGGAGAAGGCCGTGTCATCTTCAGGGGTTCAGGGGTCTTCCGGCGTGGCTGGCTCCTTCCCCATGTCCTGTGGGCCTGAGCAAGGGGGCCCCCCAGGAAGCAAAGCATTTCCCTGGCAGCTCCAGGCCCTGGGCAGCCCAGGCACACACAGGGAGGATCGGATCCCTCACCTGCCCCTCGGCTCCCAGGCGGCGGCGGGCCCAGGCTGCGGGGACACCACCCTCCCCGCTGCTGCCCAGCCAGCACCGCTGAAAGCCGCCTGTTTTGTGTTGTGAAAGCCTGCAAGTGCCCCCCTCCCCCAGCCTCACAGACCTCCCACTGAGTTCCAGTTTCCTGTCCAAACTCCAGACTTGAGTTCTTGACTCATTCCAAGAACATAAAAAGTCACAGACGTTGAACATGCTGCACATTCGCGTCTTTTTCTTCCTGGCTCTAGCTGCTAGCCAGTCCCTGTCTGGGGTGGGGGGGTGATCTAAAGCTCTAGCCTGACTGCACCCCCACCTCCACCCCTTCTCCCCCACCCCGGGGGGCGGGTCCTTGGTCAGAGACCGGAGTTCTGCACCTGCAATGCCAAAGTCATCCCTGCAGGGCGCCGCAGAGCCCGTTACTCCCCCTCAGACGTGCTAGGAACAATTTCACGAGCCAAAACTGTGACCCTGTTATGTCATGTACTATAAAATCACAGCCCTAACCAAACAGGCTCTCACACACATAACACCCACGAAGAAAACTACTGAATTCCCTGACTGGCAGTTACTCAATGTTGTGGCAGCGCTAATTTGTCCAATATTTTTTTTTTAGCCTTCTGCCAGCATATACCGCCAGGCAATCGAGAGCAAGTGTCAAAGGTTACAGAGGTCCACCTGCACAATCAAAAGTTATGGATGTCGGTTTGAATCCCGACTGCTCCTCTTCCAATCCAGCTCTCTGCTATGGCCTGGGAAATCAGTGGAGGATGGCCCAAGTCCTTGGGCCCCTGCACCCACATGGGACGCTGGGAAGAAGCTCCTGGCTTCTGATTGGCGCAGCTCCAGCCATTTGGGGAGTGAACCAATGGACAGAAGACCTTTCTCTCTGTCTCTCCCTCTCACTGTCTGTAACTCTACCTTTCAAATAAATAAATAGGTAATCTTTAAAAAAAAAAAAAAAAAGAAGTTAGGAATGGGCAGAGCTCTCCCACAGGCCCACCTCCCAGTCCATGCAACTCGTGAAGGCCCTGCTCGATGTGGGGAGGAGGGCCTTGCAGATGCCACCGAGGGAAGATACTTGACAGGGTGAGGTTATCCGGGCCCATCTGGGTCTGCCCAATGCGATCGCAGGGGTCTGAGTGGAAGAGAGGGGAAGCAAAGAGTTAGGGAAAGATTGGAAGATGGGGGACCGGCTCTGTGGCGTAGAAGGTTAAGCTTCCTCCTGCAGTGCCAGCATCCTATAAGGGAGCCAGTTCAAGACCCAGCTGCTCTACTTCCCATCCAGCTCCCTGCTAGTGTGCCTGGGAGGCAACGGAGGATGGCCCAAGTGCTTGGGCCTCTGCACCCATGTGGGAGACCCAGAAGAAGCTCCTGGCTCCTGGCTTTAGCCTGGCCCAGTCACAGCTATTGTGGCCACTTGGGGAGTGAACCAATGGATGGAAGATTTCTCTCACTGTCTCTCATTCTCTCTGTATCTCTGCCTTTCAAATGAATAAATAGATAAATCTTACAGAAGACAGAGAAAGAGGAGGAAGGGGAGGAGAAGAAGGAGGAAGAGGAGGAAGAGGAGGAGGAGGAGGAGAATGGAAGACGAGACTGCCAGCTCAGCAGGTGAAGACGGGCAGCTCTGGAAGCTGGAAAGGTCGTGGGGACAGATGCGTCCCTGGGCCTCCAGCAACACGACCCCTGCCAGCATCTTGCTCTCAGTCCAGTAAAGACCATGTCAGGCCTGCGGGCTCCACGGGAGCCAGGCAGTGAGGGCGGGGGCCGTGCTAAGCCTCAGGGGTGTGGGGAGTTCCTGTGGTAGCAGCAATGGCCACGGGCACCCTCCACCAACTCACTGCTTCTCTGCCTTGCCCGAGGAACTCTGCTTTGGGGTTTATTGGGAGCACTGGTGGGGCAGGTAGAGAAAAACAGCGTCCCCAAGAACGTGGTCTTAGCAGCTGTCGCTTGTCCTGTCACTGTCCCCACTGGGCAGACACCTGCGCTCATCTCCCTGGGCGCCTTCCATCAAGACCGTCTCGAGGCTCTGCGTTAGGGGGGAAACCGAGGCTCAGAATAGTTAAGAGACTTCCTCACCGCTACGGCTTTGTGCCGACAGATGGAGATAGTGCCACTTCTGCTGACCTTCCTGCCATGTCATGTCGGGGCAGCGCCCATGGAGAAGCAGAGTCGCAGGCAGAGGGGCTTCCCGCCCGTGCCCGGGCCAGCCACAGTCCAAGCAGCTGCAGGAAAGCACCTTGTGGCTGCAGGCTTCCCAGTCAGTGGATTAATAGGAAATTCAGTTTGCAAACTGGACTTGGGTTCCGTGAAGGTACAGGTCCTCGTGTTGGTTTATGGGTAAAACTGTGCGTGTGCAAGCCCAGGGCGGGGAGACTCAGGGCGCCTCTGACCTGGCAGGGCTGCCACCCCGTGCCTGCCACCCTGCAGCCCTGTTTGCTGTCCTGTGGGTTAGGAAGGCACAGGGAGGCACGTGGTTGAGCTCCCCCTCCCTGGATCCGGTAATTGCAGCCTTGGCTGCACAGGGGCCAGCTGTTGAGGCCAGGCCCCACGGCAGCCAGTTAAGCCACACCCTAGGCAGGTGAGGCTTGTCAGCATGGGCCAGCAGGGCCCCTTTCAGAAAGTGTGGGAGAGCCTCAGCCGCAGGGAAGGGCTGCTGCTGGGAGAGGGGCTGTCTCCAGGATGGGGGCTCATGTGCCAAAACCAGGAAAGAACCAGGCATCTGACGAACACCAGCAGCTCTGAGACCCCCAGGATACACCCAACTGGTTGGGGCAGCACTCGGGCATTGGAGGAGGGGTGTGAGAGAGAGAGAGTGTGGGAGTATGTGCAAGTTGCACAAGTGTGTGTGTGCCCGACAGTATGAGAGCGAATGTGCAGTGTTGCATAAATGTAAGTGTCAGAGAGTTGAGCACTGGTGCGTGGCAGTGCGTATGCGCACCTGTGGAAGTGGTATGGGAGGCGTTATGGCACAGCAGCTAGGTCACCACCTGGGACGCCTGCCTCCCAAACTGCAGTGCTGGTTTGTTGCCCTACTCCCTGGCTTCCGGTCCAGCTTCTCGAGCTAATGCACCTGGGAAGCAGCAGGTGACAGTTCAAGTAGATGAATCCCTTCCGTCCACATGGGAGATCTGGGTGGAGTTCTGGGCTCCCGGCCTCAGCCTGGCCCAGCTCTGGCTGTTGCAGGCATTTGGGGAGTGAACTTGTGGGTGGAAGATCTCTCTCTCTGTGTGCTGTTGTGTTTGTCTCTCTTTTGAGTAAAGATGAACGTAACTGTTTTTATAGTGTATAAGATAGTGTGAGAGCGTGTGAGTTTCTAAGACTGTTGTGTAAATGACCAGGAGAGCTGTCCATGTGCGGGAGTGTGCACAGGTATGAGAGTGGTGGGTGTGGATGGGAGTGCAAGAGCGTATGCGAGCGTTTATGTGTGAGTTTGTAAGACTGGAGCATGTGTGTGTGAGAGTGAGCATGTGTGTGCGTGCAGGTGAGTGTGTGAGTGCAGGTGTGTGAGTGGTGGGTGACTGTGAGTGTGAGTGTGTGTGTAAGAGAGTGAGCGTGTACGTGAGTGGCTGGTGAGTGTGTGAGGGGTGGATGAGTGTGAGTGTATGTGGGTGGCAGATATGTGTGAGAGTGGTAGATAAGTGTGAGTATGGTGTGTGTGGGTGAGAGCTTGTGTGTGTGCATGGAGGATGAGTGGGAGCGTGGTGGATAAGTGTAAGTGGGTGAGTGTGTGTGTATGTGAGTGGCAGGTGAGTGTATGTGAGTGTGAGCATGTGGGTGGGAGTGGTTGTGTGTGTGAGTGTAAGTGCATGTGAGTGTGTGTGTGTGAGTGGCAGGTGAGTGTGTGTGAGTGGTGGATAAGTGTGAGTATGTGTGAGCGTGGAAGGTGTTGAGTGGGTGAGTGTGGGTGAGTGTGAGTGTGTGTGTGGCAGGTGAGTGTGAGTGGGTGTGAGTCAGTGAGTGTGAGAGTGGTGGGTCTATGAGTCTGGTGGGTGTGTGAGTGTGAGTGGGTGAGTGTGTGAGTGTGTGTGGGGTGGGTGTGTGGGTATATGAGTGGCAGGTGTGTGAGAGTGGTGGATAAGTGTATGTGTGAGAGTGTGGTAGGTAAGTGGCTGTGTGAGTGGTGGATGAGTGTGACTGTGTGTGTGAGTGGGTGTCTATGAATGTGTGTGAGTGGTGGTGTGTGTGAGTGTGTGTGAGAGACTGCAGGCATTCTGGGGGCAGCAGGCCGAACCCCACTTCAGTGGCCTCCCAGCCAGCCCAGGCACCTGCTAGAGAGCAGCCCCGGGGGGCAAGGGGGGTCACTGGGGGGGGTCACCGGAGAGGCTCCCTGAGCGCGGGGGTGGGAATCGTGCATTTGTTTTGCTCTAGGACGGTGTAATTAGCTTTCCCTCTTGTGAGGAATGAAAGGGCAGTGTGCTTCTGACAGCTGTGGGAGCTGCCTTCCTGCCTGGAGAACTGGGTCTCCACCGATACGGCCACACCTGTTTAAACAAGGGACAGAACAGGCATTTATTTGAAGTTCAAGGGCCACATGAGGCGCGACCTACACATAGGCCTGGATATAATTATAAAGATACTTCATTCTCTGTTCTGGAAGCTCTCGCAGCTCAAAGGCCAGGGCAGCTTCCTTCAACTGCGCACCTCCCAGAAGGAGTGCAAGCAAGGATGAGAAGGCTCTTAGAGTGCAGAGAACCAGCAGGGGGAGCCCGGGAGCCCATCCCCACCCCCAGCCCAAGACCTGGCTGCTCAGCCGGCAGAGCCCGGACAGAGATACAGCGCCGGGACCTACCCCAGCGTCAGAGCTTCGCTTGGAACGGAGCCCGGGCATCTGGCTCCAAAAGCTCCCCAGGTGATGCCAATGGTTATTCGGGTTTGGGACCTTCTTAGCCAGCTACGGTTGGGGCAGGGGAGAGCAGTTCCTGCCCGGGATCTCCAGGGCCCTGTGTCACTGTTCCTGCTTTGCCCAGGAGATAGCTGAGTGCCCCCTTCACTCCTCCGCCACATGCAGAGCAGGAGTTTGTGGTTTTGAGGTCACAGGCCTCAAATGCAAATGAGAAACCCCACCACCACAGACCGGCGTGGGCAGGGGAGATTTTATCCAAGTTCAAAGGATTCATGGAGGCCCCTGAAGCCCGTCCAAGGACCTCCAATTAACAGTGACCATGCTGGGGCCGGCACTGTGGCAGAGTGAGTTAAGACACCATATGGGCATGGGTTCAAGTCCTGGCTGCTCCACTTCCAATCCAGCTCTCTGCTATGACCTGGGAAAGCAGTAATCATGGCCCTAGTCCTTGGGCCCTTGCACCCATGTGGGAGACCTGGAAGAAGCTCCTGGCTCCTGGCTTCAGATCAGACCAGCTCTGGCCATTGTGGACATTTTGGGAGTGAACCAGCAGATGGAAGACTTTCTCTCTCTCTCTCTCTCTCTCTCTCTCTCTCTCTCTCTCTCTCTTTCTCTCTCTCTCTCTCTCTGCCTCTGCCTCTCTATAACTCTGCTTTTCAAATAAACAGATAAATCTTTAAAAAAAAAAATGACCATGCTGGGGCGTATCAAGTTAAGCCAACCACATGCAGTGCCAGCATCCCATATGGGTTTGAATCCTGGCTGCTCCCCTTCTGATCCAGCTCCCTGCTAACGCAGCTGGGAAAGCAGCAGAAGATGGCCCAAGTGCTTGGGCCACCGCCACCCATGTGGGAGATCCAGGTAAAGTTCCTGGCTCCTGGCTTCAGGCAGCAGCTTTGCCCAATATGCCACAGCACCAGCCCCAATAAATAAATCTTAAAAAAAAGAATGATGATGCTGGGGGTTGGCGTTGGCCTCACAGTTAAGAAGCCCTGTGAGACACCTGCTTCCCATATCGGAGTGCCTGCATCGAACGTCCCCCTCTTATTCCTGACTCGAGTGTCCTGCAAGTGGGCACCCTGGGAGGCAGCAGGTGGTGGCTCAAGGGCCTGGGTCCTGGCCACCCACACGGGAGACTTGGAATTGAGGTCCTGGCTTCCACTTGGCCCTGCCTTGGCAATGAGAGATCTATTCGTTCCTCACCCCCTTCCTTTCCCCTCCCCTCTCCTCTCCTCTCTCTCAAAAAGAAGAACAAAGAATGGCCGCCCTGAAGGACATTGCCCCAGGGGGTCCACAAACCAGGCAGCTTGCTCTTCAGCGGGTTTGTTGAACACCCACTGTGTACAGAACACCGCGAGGGGTGGGATGGATGCAGCAAGTGAGGGTGAGAGGTGATGAGCTGGACCGACCCAACCGAGCAGGGCAGAGATAATGCGAAGTCCCCAGGTCTCAGCTAGCAGGGGCTGACAGCACCAGGAAGCCCTGCAGCCCCGTGTGCTGAGGGCCCAGGGCTTGGCTGGGAGGGTGAAGCCTTGGGGAAGCCCCTCCTGAGCTCCCTGGGAAGCAGGGGATTCTGGGTGGGAGGAAACTGGCCAACATCTCAGAGCCCGGAGCCAGCCAAGCGCAGGACAGAGATGGGAAACAAGCCTGGTCACTTTTTTGGTGAAAGATTCTTTCTACTAAAAAATAAAGAAGAAAAAAAAAAAACTTGAAGGAAGAAAAGGCCACGAAAAATAACATAGCAGTGCCGCAGCAGGGTGATGAGCTTTGTAGCTCTTTACAAATATTTTCACCCTGAACGATTACATTACTTTAACACAAAACATAGCGCTGTGCAATGGCGATGTTCACAAAAAACAAACAAACAAACAAACAAAAAAAAACAACCGGCAGACTTTGTGGGAAATACGCTTTTCTGGTTCCCCACCATCAGTGTGCTCCAAGGCGCAAGGCTGAGGGTCACGCTGCCAGGGGGCCCGGGCGGATTCAACGGCACCGGCATGCTGATGACGTCAGCTTTCTAGATTTGGAGCTCTTCGTGAAGACCCAGCCCTCCATCTCCTGCCCGGACCCCGAATTAGCGCGCTGTGGCCGGGAAGCTGTTCCTCGTTTCCGCCCATGCCCTGTAGGGGGCGCTGCGGCAGCTATGTGAGAAATCCCTCTGGCCCCAGCGGCTGGGAGACCGTCAGACAAAGGCTGGTGCTCGTCCAGTTCGAGGAGAGTGTGGACCAGGTCCGGGGACGCGCAGACGCCGACGGAGGAGGATTATCCAGCCCTCGGGGTCCCTGGTTTAGCCGGCGCGGAGCGTCTCAGCCGTGCGTGCCGCGGGGAGGGCGTCCTGGAGCCGTCGTGGCGGTGCAGGCTTGGGGCTGCGGTGAAGGGCGGACCCGCAAAGCGGCCGCGGTAACTCTGCAGGGCGGGGCGGTGCCTTGTGCCCTGTGCAGCACAGGTACACCGCCATGTGGGCCTCGGGGTCTGGAAATGGGCAAGGGAACTCCTGGGCAGGACACCCTGCAGACACGTGCAGACGGCTCACGTTACTCCAGCACGCGCTAAACTTAGTAATAATAATATAATAATGATAATAATAATAAGGTAGGCCAGGAGTGCATCCGTGATGTTAGCAGCGGGCAGGAGTCGGGAAAATATGCTGCTGGAATGCCCCTCTCCTTCTGGTCAGTAGCAGAAGCGAGCACAGGAAGACCCGCGGGAACGCGGGCAGGCGGGGACTTCAGTGGTGGCCCGAGTGGTGTCAGCGCCAGGCCACTGCCTGGGACTGGGAGGTGACTTCCTAGGTAGTTGCTGCTTCCACATGGAATGTCTTTGCATAACATAGAGCTTCCTAACCAGACCTTGAAATTATTACAAGAGCCTGTAACCCAATTTTAAAAGCAACCGAAAACAGAAGTCTGATTTTTCATGTTTAGACAAAACTGCATATGATCACGTATAAGGAACATTTGCAGCATAGAGATACGTTCAACTGCATTCTCGTTTAGAAGGTCACTGTTATTTTAATAAATAAAACTTCACTGCTGGATTTCATTCTCTGTTTTGCATGGAACTCCCTGAACCCACAGAAGATGGCATTTAATGGCATGCTTTTCTGTTCACTGGTGAGAAGACCCCAGCTCCAGCCTGTCTGCTTTAGACCAGCGCACAAAAATAACATGGTTGCCTCCACTTCTCTGTTGGAAGTTTTGCTCAGAAATAAGACATGTGCTGGATTCTGCTGCCATTTTGTGACAGTGACACTGAGCGGTTCTTAAGACAAATTTTATTTAGTTGAAAGGCAGAGTGTCAGAGAGAGAGAGCAAAAGACACACACCAAGAGATTGTCCATCTGCTGGTTCACCCCTCAAATGCTCACAACAGTCAGGTCTGGGTCAAGCCAGGAGCCAACAGCTCTATCCAGGTCTCCACAGGGGCGGCAGGAGCCAAAGTACTCAGGCCATCTTCTACGGTTTTCCCAGGCTCTTAGCAGGGAACTGAATTGTAGGCGGATTAGCCAGGATTCAAACCAGTGCTTTGATACGGGCAGTGTTGAGGCAGTGGCTGAGCCCACTACACCACAGCGCTGGCCCCCAACACTGAGCATTTCTGACGAGTCTATTGGGCTCTGTCCTACACCCGGCATGAGCTCACTGAATCCTCCGAAGCACGCTCTGAGTGGATGTATGATACTCAGAGAGGAGAAGCTGAGGCAGGAGGACACTGCCTAACGTCATACATACATGCACACACAAGCACACACACATACACCATGGCTTGTACTTCTAATACGGGTAAGCAACCTGGACTTGATCGTTGACCTAGAATCAAGTGTTGAGATAAGCCACAGTGATATATATGAATAGACTTCACTTTGAGAAGGCCATCATATGAGCATAGCACATTTTACCATCCATGTGCCTCTAGCTGGGCATGGGGATTCTTCCGGTGTCTGCTGTCAGGTTCAATGCCATGGCTGATGTCCTTTCACGTAGCTCCTGAGCCCGTGCACCAGAGCTTCCCTGGGAACCTGAGAGATGGAATCCCTGGGCCCCACGAATATGGATTTGCAGGTTTACTTAAGTCTGCCAACTGATTCCTGAAGAGGCCAGACCCATTTATACTGAGAGCAGCAGCATTTCTTTTATTTTTATCACTTTTTAAAGATTTATTTATTTGAAAGGCAGAGTTATAGAGAGGCAGACATGGGGAGAGAGAGAGAGAGAGAGAGAGAGAGAGAGAGGTCTTCCATCTGCTGGTTCACTCCACAGATGGCCACAATGGCCGGAGTTACACCCATCCGAAGTCAGGAGCCAGGAGCTTGTTCCGGTTCTCCCACATGGGTGCAGGGACTCAAGGACTTGGGCCATCTTCCACTGCTTTCCCAGGCCATAGAAGAGAGCTGGATCAGAAGTGGAGCAGCTGGAACTTGAAGCAGTGCCCATATGGGATGCCAGCATTGCAGGCGACGGCTTTACCCGCTACACCACAGCGCTGGCCCCAACAAGAAGTATTTCTAGAGTTTGCATCACACACTCACATTTTTGCCTAGTGGCCCATCACAGATAGAATTACACAGTTCACCATTTCAACTGACCATTCATCCTAGAAAATTACATTTTCCAACATTTTAAATATTTACATTTTACTAGATGAGTTATAGTCTAAAAAACACCTCTGTACTTGATGTTAATTGGGAAAAATATTAAAAATTATTAAGATATGCAAAAAAGGGACATGTTCATTGTAAAGAAAAAAAAGCCTAAAGCAATTCACAAAAGTGCCAAGAACAAAGCACCTGAAATCTAGCCATTTGGGAAAAACCACCATTAACATTTTGGCAAGTACCCCTCCAAATATCCAGATATTCTGGGCAGCGGGTACCTCCCTGCCACTGCCCATCTTCGCTGGGCTCCCCACAACCTTGGTGCAGCCCATAGTGGCAGCACAAATCCTGTCCTCCCATCTCCTGTCTCAGCTCAAAGAGCCCCGGGGTCTTTCTGAAGGATGTCTGGTAACAAGGAGACCTGGTAGGAGGAAGAGGAAGGGACTGACCCAAGTGGTGGGAGCCGCCCCGCCCGCAGGGAGATGCCAGGCCTGCAGTCAACTGGGGAGCAGAGCCAGGAGGGCCTCTCTGAGCCACTCCCAAACAAAACAGGGGCTGGGGCCACCTGCAGCTCCCTCCCGCAGAGAAGTGAAGAGAGCAGTGGCCAGGCCGGATGTGCCTCCCTCAGCCCAGGATTCTTGCGCTTCCCCAGTGGGGAGAGAGCACTCTACACTTGTGGAGGCCAGATTTTGTTTTGGAGGAATGGAGACATGTGACATTTCTTGAATTTGATGTTATGCTTAAAATGCAGGATTGACGGTGCAGTGTTGGGAGCCATGGCGGCGCCCAGGACACTGTGCTTGGAAGAGCCCTCCTCCCCCGCCCCCGCCACGTGGTTTCGTGCTCACTGTTGCCATGGGGAAAGTCTGCATTGTTTTGGGCCCGGGAGCCCCACATTGTCCTTCAGCACTGGGCCAGTCCCACTAAAATGCATGCTTCCTGCATCCTCGCACATCAGAAGGCTCCAGAGCCCTGGATCTTTAGGGGAAATCCTCCCTGAGAACCCTTGAGCGTCAGTGAGCCTGCTGGCCACTACCATGATCACTACGCCAATGTGTGCGCCAAACAATCCAGTGTTTGCTCCTGCTCTTGTATTTCTTTTTTTAAAGATTTATTTATTTATTTGAAAGGCAGAGTTATAGAGAGGCAGACACACACACACACACACACACACACACTAGACCACTCCCTAGATGGCCACAACCGCTGAAGCTGGGCTGATCCAAAACCAGGAGCTTCCTCCAAGTCTCCCATATGGGTGCAGGGGCCCAAGCACTTGGGCCATCTTCCACTGCTTTCCCAGGCCATAGCAGAGAGCTGGATCAGAAGTGGAACAGTCAGGTCTTGAACCGGCGCGTTTATGGGATGCTGGCACTGCAGGCAATGGCTTTACCCACTATGCCACAGCGCCGGCCCCTGCTGTTGTGTTTCTAGAATGCTGGTTACGAATGTGTTCCAGGAAAGCCAAGCCCAGCAGGCCTGTAATAAGTACTAACCTGAAATGAGGTAGGAGCACTGAACTGGCTCATAGAAAGCGAAGCTGTTGGGGGATTGGAGACGGGTGGGTTTCAGCAGAGAGGGCTTGGGTGTGTGTCCCAGCATCCCCGGCCTCCCTGCCTGGCACCAACAGCTTGGAGAGCTGCTCTCTGTAGAGCAATTATCAAGTCTGGGCTCTGTGTTTGTCTTTGTCACTGAACAGTTTGCTTCTGAAGCTGTCAGACTCTAGTGTTTACGATGTCTCTGCAGGATGTGCCCAGGTTCTTGGGGCTTAAAAAGGCTCCTTTGTGGAGGGTGGACCATTTCTGCCAAGGTTTTTTATTTATATAAGATTTATTGATTGATTGATTTGAAAGGCAGAGTTACAGAGAAAGAGAGAGAGACACACAGAGAGAGAGAGACAGAGACAGAGAGATAGAGACAGAGAGAGATCTTCTATCTGCTGGTTCACTCCCCGAATGGCCACAATAGCCAAGGCTGGGCCAGTCTAAGCCAGCAGCTTCTTCCAGGTCTCCCACATGGGTGCAGGGGCCCAAGCACTTGGGCCATCTTTGGCTGCTTTCCCAGGTGCATTAGCAGGGAGCCAGATCAGAAGCAGAGCAGCTGGGACTTGAACCAGTGCTCCTATAGGGTGGATGTGTGGCAGGCAGTGGCTTAACCTGCACCAATCCCATTCTCAAAGCTCTGAAGCTCACCCTGTGAGTGTCTGATTGTAGACCTGTGCCAACACAGCATGTGCATCCAGGGACAACGGGTTGTCCCCACACAGGAGTGAGTTGGGGTACAGCCTCCCTCATCCACATCCCCCCAGCCCCCTGCAGTCTCCATTCTTTGTAATTCACAGAGTCCCCTGTCCATCGCTCCCCAAGCACACAGAGCAGAGGCTGCCGCTGGCAGCTTCCAGAGCCCCCCCACCCAGAGCCTCCCCAGCCACAGCAGCTGGTTCTCTGAAGTGCTTTCTGCATACTGGGCTCTGCTCTCCTGGCTGGCTCACCGTCATCCCCAGAACAGCCTCAGGACGCAGGCCCTCTTGCTATCTCCTTTCAACTGATGAAAAAGATGAACCACTGAGAAGCTGGACACTGGCTCCAGCCATCCAGTATTGGAGCCAGAATTCAAAATCAGGCCGAGCCGTAGCGTAGTGGGCTAAGGCTCTGCCTGCAATGCCAGCATCCCATATGGCCACCGGTTTGAGACCCGGCTACTTCTCTTCCAATAAAGCTCTCTGCTATGGCCTGGAAAAGCAGTGGAAGATGGTCCTAAGTGCTTGGGCCCTGCACCTGGCCTCATCCTGGCCATTGTGGGCATTTGGGGAGTGAACCACAGATGGGGGCGCTGTCTCTCTCTTCCTCTCTCTTTGCTTCTCAAATAAATTTTTAAAAAATTTAAAAAAGGCCGGTGCTGCAGCTCACTAGGCTAATCCTCTGCCTGTGGCGCCGGCACACCGGGTTCTAGTCCCGGTAGGGCCGCCAGATTCTGTCCCAGTTGCTCCTCTTCCAGTCCAGCTCTCTGCTGTGGCCCGGGAAGGCAGTGGAGGATGGCCCAAGTGCTTGGGCCCTGCACCCACATGGGAGACCAGGAGAAGCACCTGGCTCCTGGCTTCGGATCAGCACAGTTTACCAGTCACAACGCTCTGGCCGCAGCGGCCACTGGGGGGTGAACCAACGGCAAAGGAAGACCTTTCTCTCTCTCACTGTCCACTCTGCCTGTCAAAAAAAAAAAATTAAAAAAAAAAAAAACCTATAAGCTTCTAAGTTTCTCTTACCTTCATCTTCTCCTGTCTACACTTGTTTTAATTTCCACCAAACCCTGAAGGTCTTTCTCCTCCAAGAAGCCTCCCCGATTGCCCAGCCCATGCGGCTGCCTCTGCCTGCGTGTCAGGGTAGCTTCCATTTCCCTGGTATTTCAGCTCAGAACAGGGTCCAAGCAGTGTGCACAGCTCCAAGCTCCTGCTTAGGAAAATGCTGCAGCCACAGGAAGTTCTTTCATCTGGATTCAAGGCCACCAGGCATCTCAGGCACTGTGTGTCCCATATGGGCACCAGTTCAAGTCCCAGCTGTTCCACTTCTGATCTGGCTCCCTGCTGATGCACCTGCGAAAGAAAGCAGCAGAGGATGGCCCAAGTGCTCAGGCCCTTGAGCCCATGTGGGAGACCCAGATGAAGCTCCTGGCTGCTGGCTTTGGCCTGGCCCAGCCCTGCCCATTGCAGCCATTTGGGAAGTTAACCAGCAGATGGAAGATCTCTCTCACTTTCTGTATCTTCCTCTCTATATATAATTTTTGACTTTCAAATAAAGAAGTCTTTAAAAAAAAAAAACCAGAAGCATCTACTTGTGTGTAAGACTCTGCTGGCTTCTGGGAAGGCAATGCCCTTCTTACAACACCGAACCCCTGGATATGGTTAGGGACTTGCCGGTGACGCATCAGCATACAAACACGGGTGGCCCATCCTGGGCCCCGAGAGAGACCTGTGGACAAGGAGCGGCAGCAGGAGTGCAGGGCCGCGTGTAAGGGCTGCAGAGAACCAGAGCCCGAGTGCTCACCGTGACGTGCTGGAGATGAACCTGTGCTCCGGACGCAGGACCGCCTGGGAGAAGGCGTGACTTCTCCCGTGGGGCTCACATCCCTCTCTGGGAACACCCGCTCCCCTGGGAGACGCGACGTCCTGGTGCATCATCAAGCTTTCAGGCTTGCAAGTGTCCCTCATTCCTCCTGAGCAGAGGAGAGCCGTGGGCTGAGATATGGCAGCCATTTGGAATACGGATCCACAGGCTTGCGGCCGCACCGCGCCGTCGCAGCCATTGTTTAAGGAGCACGTTCATCTCATTTGGCTGCATGCTGTGGGGCTTGCAACTCCTGCTTTATTTTATTCCATTTGTGGAGTCTTATTCGCTATGGAAACAGGGATGTCAGATTGATGTGGGTGGGGCTCAGGCCGTGAATAAGCACACAACTGTTCACCGCAGAGGGTGTGAGCTCTTCCTGGGTTTAGGGCTCGCCAACCTGTTCGAGTCAGCACCCCCAAGCCCTGTGTTTGGTGCTGTCTGGCAGGCTGAGGGGTGGCACACTTGGGAGACAGCATCGGTTCCACACAGCCCAAGTGCCTCGGAGTAGGGATATTGGTCATGCACAGGAAAGGTGATGTGCGTGCGGGTACGGTGGGAGAATGCGGGAGAAGGAACTTGGAGTGGCACGCTAAGACCCACAAATTCTTTAGTAATCTCGTGAGTGGCCATCACCCTAGGAAGCGAGCACTCCTTTTAGAGATGAGAAATTTCGGGACAGTGGGGTCGCTTTGGAGTGAGAACTCTGGGAAAGTGGGGTTCTCTGGGGGTCCTTGGAGCTGAGTGGAACTGAAGTTGGCCAAGATTGTCGTGGGAAGCCTAGGCTGAGAGAGAGAGAGAGAGAGAGAGAGAGAGAGAGAGTCTTTAGGCTCAGGGGGAGGTGTAAACAGGGCAGCCCCGTGCTATCCTCTGGTGCTTGTTGTGTGCTGGAATACATCCGGTGATTCTCCCGAATGGAGACCATGAAGCGTGGTGTTGACTCCATCTCACAGACCTGGAAGCTGAGTCCTTAAGAAAGACAACGACCATGTCCAAGGCCACAACGACGTGGTAGAGCGAGAGTCTGAATCCCTCTGACTCCGCCATTCCATGCCCTTGAAGAACGAAGGTGGACTGGAAACTTAGACTTCAAATGTCTTCTGCTAAGAGTGTGTGCTGTCATGGTCCCAGCAGAGCAGGGCCCAGGGAGCAGGAGAGCGACTGCTGGTTACCCCTGGGGACAGAAGCTCCTCCTGGGCTCCAGGCCCACGGGAGCATTGATTAGAAGGCTGTGGCCCTTAACCCCTCTTGGCAGAGATGGCTGTTTCCAGGGACCTGCTCCAGGACCCTCAGCCAGCCAGGGGCCTCGTTCTGTGGCCACAAGAAGTCAGCGCCTGGGGCTAGCGCTGTGGCACAGCAGGTTAACGGCCTGGCCTGAAGCGCTGGCATCCCATATGAGCGCAGGTTCAAGTTCCAGCTGCTCCTCTTTCAATCCAGCTCTATGCTATGGCCTGGGAAAGCAGTAGAAGATGGCCCAAGTCCTTGGGCCCCTGCACCCATGTGGGAGACCCAGAAGAAGCTCCTGGCTCCTGGCTTCGGATCAGCGCAGCTCTGGCTGTTGCGGCCATCTGGGGAGTGAACCAGCAGATGGAAGACCTCTCTCTCTCTCTCCCTCTCTCTCCCTCTCTCTCTCTCTCTCTGTCTCTGCCTCTCTCTGTTACTCTGTCTTTCAAATAAATAAAATAAATCTTTAAAAAGAAAAAAAAAAAAGCTCCTAAAGCTCTTTGCTCTGCTGCCTGCCTGGGGGCCACACGTGCCTGGGACCTCAGCCTACACTCTGGGCTCCTGCCTGGTGCTGGGGAGACGCCTTTGAGGGTTACTGTGGGCAAGGCTGAGGCCAGGGAACTCTCCCTAAGCACAGCACATCTGTTCTGTGTGGCCGTCGTCTCCCGCTCAGCCCCAGAACCTTCCTCCTGCCCGGGGCCTCTCAGGGTGGTTTGCCAGTGCCTCGCTCACCTCTGGGTTTATTCCATGAAAGGTCTCCCGCATGTCCAACTCTGGGTCTGGGGTGTGCAGCCCCACTTAGAGGGTCGAGGTTCCCAGGGATGAGGCCCCTTCACAAACACTGAGCCCACCTTAAACTCATCCTCCATGTCTTGCCATAGGAAATAAAAATTCAAAGAAGAAATATTGCAGCCGACCCCGTGGATGTAAACCCTCTCTGCAGGAACTTGAGGGAAGCCAGGCCTGAGGTTCTGGCAAACCTGGATCTGCCAGAGAAAGGGCATTTCCCTTCCTGGAGCGGGAGAGCATTTACCATTGTGCAACTGATGAGCAGAAAAACAGTGCTTTTCACACTCTGCAGTGGTGCTGCTACCTTAACTCCATAAGGTGCATTTTACAAAACATCAGTAAGTGAAGGAAAAATTTTTTAAATATTTTTTTTGAGAGGTAGAGTTACAGACAGAGAGAGGGGGAGACAGAGACAGAGAGAAAGGTCTTCCGGCCGCTGGTTCACTCCCCAAATGGCCGCAATGGCCACAGCTGGGCTGATCAGAAGCCAGAAACCAGGAGCTTCTTCCAGGTCTCCCATGTGAGTGCAGGGGCCCAAACACTTGGGCCATCTTCCACTGCTTTCCCATGCGCATTAGCAGAGAGCTGGATTGGAAGAGGAACAGCTGGGACTTGAACTGGCGCCCATACGAGATGCCGGCACTGCAGGTGGAGACTTAGTCTTCTACGCCACAGCACCAGCCCCCTAAAGCAAATCAAGAAGAGAGGAATTTGGGATCATGTGAACTTTTCAGGAGCCTCAAGGCATCCAGCACCTTTATTCTTCTCTCTAGCATCAGGCAACCCTAGTCATGGGAACCTGGCTCAAAGTCCAATTTCTAGATTCTTTTTGAACTCATTTTCTTTCTAGAAGGCACACCAGTCTACTGTCTGTCCTCTACCATCTCGGCTCCTCCATTCAGGGCTGTGACGATGTGTGTGTGCAGGTTGTACCCAGCACGACCCCAGGGGGCGCCATTCACATCAAACACCAGAAAATCAGACGACGGGTTCTTGTATGCAGTTGGAGATCAGACCACGGGTTCTTGTATGCAGTTGGAGACAACCTGTGGGAGGTGGGCATGGACCTGAAACACCACTCTTGTCCTGGGCCTTCTATCTGACCATCTGATGTCATTGCTCTGAGTTGTGGTCTGGTTTGGAATTCGGCTAAGCTGCCCAGGTGACGCTAATATGAGGCCATGTTTGGGAACTGCTGAATCAGACTGCGCTGTGGCTCACGCCCATGGGTGGTGGGTGTGGGCCTGCAGCTGGCCCTGCCCCCCGCAGTTGTCCTCACACAGGTCCAGTGACCTGAACTGGCCAGTAGGGGAGATCACAGACTGAGCCCACACTTCCCTGCCTTTTGTGTCATGTTTTCGCAGTGACTGAGCCCAGATTCATCGCAGGGACTCGTACGCCTCCCGCGTCTTTCGGGGGCAAGAGGGAAGGCAAGGATCTAATCCTGCTGAAGACTGGGAGCTTTTCCAACACCAGCTTTGGAGGCTGCCCAGCTCTGGTGCTCCGCCCGGGGCGAGCCTGCTGTTTCGGCCGCCTGCCCGAGAGAGTGATTTAGGCTCTCGGAAGAATCTGGCTCAGCTCCCCTGGTACCCAGGTCATTCCCTGGCTGTAAATCAGTCACCTGTAGCAGCTGCATTGGACTCTCTGGGGGATACAAGGGAACTGTGTGGTTTTTACTGAATTAGCAACTTCATTGCACCAAATACAGCTCTAACGCCCCGAAGAAATACGGCAGCCCCCCGAGTTGCCTGGCTTCCCGCTCCCCCTCCCCTTACCCCCCCCCCAGACTCAGGGAGCAAGTTACATTCTGGAAAATTCCAGCTTTTATTAAATCAGAGCCTCTGGAATGAACTTACTTTATTCTGCTCATGCCAATACTATCAAATCCTGTCATAAGGATTCAACGTCGCTGTTTCCATAACAACTAATGTCCCTTAAATGGGAAGATGGGGGAGACCAAAATCCCACAAAAATCCAGCAAAGTGGGACAACTATGTGACATAAACAAGTCCTCCGTGTCATGGTTTAGTCAGAAATTCTCCTATTTTACAACTTAGATGCTTTGAACCTCATCGATGCCCTCCTGTCGTTCTGAAATTACAAATCAAACTGCTTTGACCAAACCCTAGCCTCTGGCATGTATATTTAATGTGTGCTTATACTTGGCATTTCCAAGTTAATATTTTTGGTTCAGCAAAGGGATTCAAAACAAACATTTTTTTAAGTTTCAAACTGTTGAGCAGATATTTGAGTCCAGACAAGAGCTGAAAGAGAGAGAGAGAGAGAATCAGTACGGAAGAAGCTAATAGTTGGATGCCCATTGTCTATTCTACCCTTTGTAAGAGCAGTAACAAAAGACTACATTCCCCAGACGCCTTTGCAGCTTCCCATGGCCACGTGACCAGCTTCTGGTCAATGAGTTGGAAGCAGAAGCACAGTTCTCCCTCAGTATCCAAGAGTGAGTTGGTTCCAGGACCCCTGCGGTTGTCAAAATCCAAGGCTGCTCAGGTCCCATGTAGAAAACAGTGTCATATTTTCCTACAACTTATGCAAAATAACTTTGCATATAGCTTATTCACATATAACCTCCCATATACGTTAAACTATCTCTAGGTGACTTATAATACCTGAAGGTAAGTGTTGTGTAAACATTTGTATTGATTGGATGAGAATGACAAGGACAGATCTGCACATGTTTAGGACAGATGTGGTTTTTTTTTGAGTGTCTTTGATCTTGCTTGGTTGGATCCATGGGTGTGGATCCCCCAGCAGAGAGGGCCGTCTCTGCAACCTAGGGCTCCCAGCAAGGCTTGCTTGGTGTGGACTTAGCTGTTTCTCCTTCCTCTTGTTTAGAATGTGAGGGGTCAGGGCCGGTGCTTTGGTTCAGCAGGTTAAAGCCCTGACCTACAGCGCCAGCTTCCCATATGGGCACCAGTTCGAGTCCTGGCTGCTCCACTTCCAATTCAGCTCTCTGCTGTGGCCTGGGAAGGCAGTGGAGGATGGCCCAGGTGCTTGGGCCCCTGCACCTGACCTGCGTGGGAGACCTGGAAGAAGCTCCTGGCTCCTGGCTTCAGATCAGCTCAGCTCTGGCTGTTTCGGTCATTTGGGGAGTGAACCAGCAGATAGAGAACCTTTCTCGCTCTCACTCTCGCTCTTGCTCTCGCTCTACCTCTCTCTGTAACTCTGTCTTTCAAACAAATGAAATAACTCTTAAAAAAAAAAGTAATGTGGTGTCAGCAGCTGTCTTGGACCATGCTGTGACCTTGAAGAGAAAGGCCAGGAGCTGCATGGGAACAGCAAAGCAGAAACAAGAGCTGGGCTCCCCGGGACCAAAGGGACAGCCCTGTGACACCTGCCTCTGGGCTTCTTACAAGTGACAGAGAATTAAACTCAGCTGATTGAAGTTGAAGTTATTTGGGTTTTAGTTTGTATGAAAAAGAATCTAATCCTAAGTTATGTATTATGTTGAGCTAAAGCAGATTTTAAAAACTTTGTCAGCACATTTTGCCCACCATAGCTCACCTGTTACTGTGAAAGAATGACTTGAAGAGGTACACATGATTATAATTTTAAAAAAAAATTTTATTTTTTGACAGGCAGAGTGGACAGTGTGAGAGAGAGACAGAGAGAAAGGTCTTCCTTTACCGTTGGTTCACCCTCAAATGGCCGCTGTGGCCAGAGCGCTGAGGCCGGTGCACCGCACCGATCCGAAGCCAGGAGCCAGGTGCTTCTCCTGGTCTCCCATGGGGTACAGGGCCCAAGCACTTGGGCCATCCTCCACTGCACTCCCTGGCCACAGCAGAGAGCTGGCCTGGAAGAGGGGCAACCAGGACAGAATCCGACTCCCCGAATGGGACTAGAACCCGAGGTGCCGGCGCCGCAGGTGGAGGATTAGCCTAGTGAGCCGCGGTGCCAGCTGATATTACTTTTAAAAACATTAAGATGGATTTGTTTTCACTTTATTTGAAGGGCAGAGACAGAGAGACCTTCCCTCTGCTGGTTCCCTCCCCAAACAGCAGCTGGGCCAAGCTGTACCAGGGCCAGGGACCCAGATCTCAATCTGCACGTGGCATGGGGTGGTGTAAGTGCTGGAGCCATCTGCTGCTGTCTCCCAGGGCGCATATCAGCAGGAAGCCAAGCTGGGACTCAAACCCAAGCACTCTCCATTGTGGGATGCAGACATCCCAAGTGGCATTTTAACGACTGTGCCAAACACCCTTTCTAGTGCTCAGAAAGGTTGGGCAACTTGTGTAAAGTCACCCAGCTGGCTCACGGCAAAGCCAATACTGTGATTCGGCCTGTACTGCCATGTGGCTCTTCTTCTGCTATCAGGAGAGTGTGCATTGATAACTGTGGGGAGCAACCCGGACTGGACTGAGTTACTGGAATTAAGACTTATTCATGCATCTGCTCTCCAACAACATGGCGCTGGGAGAGGAGAAAACAGCTTCTACGCAGCTGCCTCTTGCCAACTTGAGTGATGACCTCCAGGAGCTGATCCTGCTCCTGATTGGAGGAGAGCAGCGTACTCGGCGTGCGGGCAGCCGAGTTAGGATTGGCGGAGGAGGACTATAAAGGAGGAGAGAGACGGCATGCACCAGGAACATCTAAGGGGAACATCTATCTGAAGGAACACCTGTGCAGCCCCCGAGAGAGCCGGCCGGTGGTGTGCCGCTCCCCTGCGGAAGTGGGGAATGTGGCAGGGGGAACCGCCCTTCCACGGAGGTGGAAGGGACGGTAGCCAACCCGGGAAGAACCAGCAGCAAACCCGGGGAGGGCCGAGCAGACGAAAGAACAGCGCAGGGTCCTGTGTCGTTCCTCCATGAAGACGGGAAGCGACAATAACTACAGCCCGGCAGAGTTTGCAGAGATTTTGATCAACACATGTTTTCATGTGTCATCCTCTGAGGCTGTGTAACGGTCAGATCCGGTGACAGGTCTGCCTACTCCAAGATGTTGCCCCTTCTAGAATCTTCTGGACCTGTGTGAGTGAGGCTCTTGCCTTAGGATGCCCCCAGCAAGCCGTGCTAGATTCTAATGTTCCACAGACAGTTGCATTTTCTTGGTGTGTTGACTTTCTACAACAACACTTTCTCTTAAAAAAAATAAAGATTTTATTTATTTATTTGAAAGACAGAGAGGCAAAGACCAAAAGAGAGATCTTCCATCTGCTTGTTCACTCCCCACACGGCTACCACAGCCAGGAGTCTGGAAATCCATCCAGGTCTCCTGTGTGAGTGGCAGGGGCCCAGGTAATTGGGCCATCATCCAATGCCTTGCCATGCACGTTAGTGGGAAGCTGAAAGAGAAGTGGAGCAACCAGGACTCCAATTGGCACTCTGTTATGGAATGCCACTGTCGCAAGTGGCGGCTTAACCCATCGTACCACAATGCCAGCCCCCAAACACTTTCCAGTTCAGCTGGCTGCCTGGTTGATGACGGCAGCATAAGCAAGCAAGCAACAAGCGACCTGACTGATCCGGGAGATTAGGTGTGCCAACCCTTCAACATTCAGAAGAGAGAAGCCTCCTGGTTTACTTGGGCCATTCTGGTTCAAGGAATTTGGGTGGTAATGAGATTTACTCAGATAGTTAAGAAATACCAATGACGTGACTCTCTGCTTCTCTCTGCGTGCTGGGACCAGTCTGTCTTTCCAGAAGGTAGCACAGCAGGGCTGTGAGGATGACACCAGGCTCTGGAGCAAGGTGAGTCCTTCCATGGACCTCAGGGCTCAGGGCGCAGTCAGTGGGGATCTAGCCTTGTCCCTTTCTTTTCTGAATCTTTGTGATCCATCATGGTCACAGGTAGCCTCCATCCCCAAGGCCACCTCATGGTTCAAGGCGGCTGCAGAAGCTTCTGCAATCACGTACAAGTTGCTCCCCCATGCCAAGAATGTGGAGAAGCAGAAAGTTTAAGAAAGGATTCCCCAGCTATTGGTTCTCTAGGTAGGATTTCAGGAGGCCCCTTTCCAAAACTTCTCCTACATCTATGAAGCCAGGTTTAATTCCCAAACCTGAAAAAGATGCAGCAGAGAAAGAGAATTACAGATCAATTTCCCTGATGAACATAGACGCAAAAATCCTCAATAAAATCCTGGCCAATAGAATCCAACAACATATCCGAAAGATTATCCACCTAGACCAAATGGGATTTATCCCTGGTATGCAGGGATGGTTTGACATTAGCAAAACAATCAATGTGATTCACCACATTAACAGACTGCAGAAGAAAAACCATATGATTATCTCAATAGATGCAGAGAAAGCATTTGATAAAATACAACACCCTTTCATGATGAAAACTCTAAGCAAATTGGGTATAGAAGGAACATTCCTCAATACAATCAAAGCAATTTATGAAAAACCCACGGCCAGCATCCTATTGACTGGGGAAAAGCTGGAAGCATTTCCACTGAGATCTGGTACCAGACAGGGATGCCCACGCTCACCACTGCTATTCAATATAGTTCTGGAAGTTTTAGCCAGAGCTATCAGGCAAGAAAAAGAAATTAAAGGGATACAAATTGGGAAGGAAGAACTCAAACTATCCCTCTTTGCAGATGATATGATTCTTTATTTAGGGGATCGAAAGAATTCCACTAACAGACTATTGGAACTCATAGAAGAGTTTGTCAAAGTAGCAGGATATAAAATCAATGCACAAAACTCAACAGCCTTTGTATACACAGACAATGCCATGGCTGAGGAAGAACTTCTAAGAACAATCCCATTCACAATAGCTACCAAAAAAAAAAAAAGAAATCAAATACCTTGGAATTAACTTAACCAAGGATGTCAAAGATCTCTACAATGAGAATTACAAAACTTTAAAGAAAGAAATAGAAGAGGATACCAAAAAATGGAAAAATCTTCCATGTTCATGGATTAGAAGAATCAATATCATCAAAATGTCCATTCTTTCAAAAGTAACTTAGATATTCAATGTGATACCAACCATAATACCAAAGACATTCTTCTCAGATCTGGAAAAAATGATGCTGAAATTCATATGGAGGCACAGGAGACCTCGAATAGCTAAAGCAATCTTGTACAACAAAAACAGAGCTGGAGGAATCACAATACCAGATTTCAAGACATACTACAGGGCAAAACAGCATGGTACTGCTACAGAAACAGATGGATAGACCAATGGAACAGAATAGAAGCACCAGTAATCAATCCAAACATCTACAACCAACTTATATTTGATCAAGGATCTAAAACCAATTCCTGGAGCAAGGACAGTCTATTCAACAAATGGTGCTGGGAAAACTGGATTTCCACATGCAGAAGTATGAAGCAAGACCCCTACCTTACACCTTACACAAAAATCTGCTCAGCATGGATTAAAGATCTAAATCTATGACCTGACACCATCAAATTATTAGAGGACATTGGAGAAACCCTGCAAGATATAGGCATAGGCAAAGACTTCTTGGAAAAGACCCCAGAGGCACAGGCAATCAAAGCCAAAATTAACTGCATTGAGAAGTTTCTGTACTGCAAAAGAAACAGTCAGGAAAGTGAAGAAGCAAGCGACAGAATGGGAGAAAATATTTGCAAATTATGCAACTGGTAAAGGATTAATAACCAGAATCTACAAAGAGATCAAGAAACTCCAATCCACTTAAGAGATGGGCCAAGGACCAAAACAGACATTTTTCAAAAGAGGAAATCCAAACAGACAACAGACACATGAAAAAGTGTTCAGGATCACTAGCCATCAGGGAAATGCAAATCAAAACCACAATGAGGCCGGCGCCGCGGCTCACTAGGCTACTCCTCTGCCTGCAACACCAGCACCCCAGGTTCTAGTCCCGGTCGGGGCGCCGGATTTTGTCCCAGTCGCTCCTCTTCCTGTCCAGCTCTCTGCTGTGGCCCGAGAGTGCAGTGGAGGATGGCCCAAGTGCTTGGGCCCTGCACCTGCATGGGAGACCAGGAGGAAGCACCTGGCTCCTGCCTTCGGACCAGCGGCGCGCTGGCCACAGCAGCTATTGCGGGGTGAACCAACGGAAAAGGAAGACCTTTCTCTCTGTCTCTCTCTCTCTCACTGTCCACTCTGCCTGTCAAAACAAACAAACAAACAAACAAACACAATGAAGTTTCACCTTGGGGGCCGGCGCTGTGGCATAGTGGGTCAAGCCACCTGTGGCGCCAGCATTCCAGATGGGCGCTGGTTCGAGTCTCGGCTGCTCCACTTCCAATACAGCTCTCTGCTGTGGCCTGCGAAAGCCACAAGATGTCCATTTATGAAAAATATTATACCTTAACATTTTAACCATTTTTAAAATTAAGTGGAAAGCTATCTTATTAAAATTATATTTAGTGATTGCACTTTTATCTTGTCATTAATCTTTGTTGTGCCTATATATTAACACAAATATGCATGGACATGCCTAGTATCTATCTATAGCCCCTTAAAATGTATTCCTCTAAATTGGAGGTGGGGAACATTTAGCCTGCAGCCACATAAGGTTCCCGAGACCATCTGGTCTGACCCCTGCCGAGTCAACCACAGACATTGAACGTGAAGTTAATGAAATTGTGGCAGGATAATTTTTAAGGTGATAATTTTGGGTGACTCGCAAACAACGTCACAAAAGTCCAAATAGCCCTCGACGTGAACAGGGGCGTCTGTCTCTACCTTCTCAACCTGGATGTCCTCAGCCTCCAGAAACACACGCGGGTTGGTTCGGCTCTGTGATTTATATGCGGGTAGGTTTTGTGACAGAGGGCAAATTCTTTGTGATGGGAAAACTTCTGCAACCTAGAAAAGTGATTTCCTTACCAGTTCATCTGGTAATTCATCTTCTTAAAAGCTCCAGGCAGACACAATTCCCTACGTGGGACTGTGAGATTCCCCTGGGGTAGGTGAGAATCGGTGCTGTGGAGTTATCTTTCGTCTTTGCTTTCTGACTTCTCATCAATTCTTTCGGAGCAGTGCAGCCACGGTTGATTTAGTGCAGCTCTCTGTTGATTTTATAACCAAGTGCTGACTGCTTGGGACCTAAAACTCTTGATGATTTACAGGTAGTGAGTGACAAGAAATCTGTAAATCATCTTCCAGAATAGGAGAGAGGAGGTGGGCACACACACCAGCTCACCACATCCACCTGCAAGGAACGACCCCAGGCCTGCCAGAAAGTATTCTGTTTTTATGTCAAGAAGAATTGAGAAGCCATTGGTAACGGACCCACAATCAATAACCTTGGGGAGTGCAGCTGAACCAAGTAATATTTTAATGGAGAATAAGAGGCTTTGCTCCTTTACTGCTTAATGAAGACTCCGATTCCTGTTTTTGAAATGGTCAAAGGATTTTTTTAAGTTCCCTGAAGGTAAAACACACACACAAATGTTTTATTAAAGAAAAAAAAAAAGGCCTTTATTGCCCCAGCCCAAAATGCTGAAGTTTGTTGAGCGCTTCTGATACTTAAGAAGCTATTCTGCAACAGAAACTTCTCAACTAAGCATTCAAAGATCTCTCTTTTTGTGTGTTATTTTTTTTCCTAGATCTGTATTTAGAAAAATCTCCAATAACATGCTGAGAGTAGGAAAGTAGTGTAAGGATTCTAGGGGAGTCCTAGAGTTTCAGGGAGCTGACAGAAAAGGGGCTGTGAGGTAAAAAAAAAATCTTGAAAAACACTTATTTTTGGAAGCTGAAACTTAGTATGAATCTCTTACCATAAATAGTTTGCCAAATGCTGCCCCAGTTGTAGGGTAAGACGGCTAGAAACTTAGGATGTATTTAGCAAAAAGCTAATCTTGTTGGGGTTTTTAAAAAAAGATTTACTTAATTATTTGAAAGGCAGAACTACAGAAAGGCAGAGGTAGAGAGAGGGAGAGGCCTTCCATCTGCTGGTTCACTCCCCAGATGGCCACAACGGCCGGAGCTGAGCCAATCTGAAGTCAGCAGCCAGGAGTTTCATCCAGGTCTCCCATGAGGGTTCAGGGGTTTAAGGACTGTGGCACAGCTGGTTAAAGCCTGTAGCATCAGCATCTCATATGGGCACTGGTTTGAGTTCTGGCTGCTCCACTTCTGATCCAGCTCCCTGCCTAATGAGCCTGGGAAAGGGGCCCCTAAACTCATGGGAGACCTGGGAGAATCTCCTGGCTCCTGGCTTTGGATCAGCTCAGCTCCAGCCATTGCAGCCATTTGGGGAGACCACCCGCTCCCCCCACCGTCTCCACCTCTCTCTGTAATTCTGTCTTTCAAATAAATAAAATACATCTTAAAAAGAGAGAGAAAGAGAGAGAGAGAGAGAGAGAGAAATAAAACTGGGAAAATTGGACGCTGAATTTTGATGACACTAGGGAATAATTGTAAATTTTTAGATGTAATAATGATATATTTTGAGGATTTATCTCTTAAAGATGTAAATAAAAATTTTTAAGATGAACTAATTTCATGATTTGGACTTGCTTTTTTAAAAATCCAGTTGGCCAGCGCTGTGATGTATTGGGTTAAGCCACCACCTGCGGTGCCAGCACCCCTTATGGTTGCCAGTTCAGGTCCTGGCTGCTCCTCTTCTGATCCAGCTCTCTACTATGGCCTAGGAAAGCAGTAGTAGATGGCCCAAGTCCTTGGGGCCCTGCACCCACATGGGAAACCTGGAAGAAGCTCCTGGCTCCTGGCTTCAGATCAGCATAGCCCCAGCCGATGTGGCCATTTGGGGAGTGAACCAATGGTTGGAAGACATCTCCCTCTCTCTCTCTGCCTCTCCTTCTCCCTCTGTGTAACTCTTTCAAATAAATAAATAAATCTTTAAAAAAATAAATCTATTAGTGGTTTATGGGTGGGGACAACAAGAAGCAGGATTGGCCATTGATGGTTGACACTGGATCATTGTTGAACTTGAGTGGCAGCCACCTAGGCAGTCGTGCACTCCCTCTGCTCTGGCATTGGGCTGACACATTTGCTTCTCAACAGCCTTGTGCCTCCACTGGGGCGTGGCAGGGCCCAGAGTGAGGCCCTCATGGCGAGCATCATGTGCAGAAGACGTGTGGGTTGTGACAGCAGGGATGCTACCAACACCCAGACCAGACCAGTCTCAGCTGTGTGTAGGTAGGACTCCTTCTCCTCTAGGTGGGTCAGAGGGTGTGCACTCCCTGGGGGTGTGGGGAATTTCTGTTGGTGGGGGGAAGAGGCCACTGAGCCCCAAGCATCCTCCTCTGCTGAACTCACAGTGAACAAGGTCCCCGGGAGGCCCCCCAGCCCCTTACACACAAGAGGCTTCCTTCTTACACTCTCCCAGCAAAACCAGCAGGAGGGCACCGGAAGGCCTGGTTCTGTGGCTGGGAAGCCTCCTGGTGAATTTGAACGTCGCCCCTAGGTCCCAGAGGGCAGTAAAATGCAGATCCCCACCGCACAGATTTCCCTCTCTGCTTGCCCCAGGGGAGAAAGAAAAGGCCAGAGCTCTGTGAAATTTCCTTGCCCTTGGCGGCTGGGCCTTATTTCTCAAACTCAGAGCGTCACTCTCCTGGCTCATCCTCATCCTTAGCTGTTATCAGTCTCTCCAACCAGAAAGCCCAGCCCAAACAGGCTCCTGGGAGACATTCAGGAAAATATCCCTCAGATGCCTGGCTGAGGGCCGTGGCTTCTGGGGAGGAAGCGTGGCGACAAGGGCACCACCGCCGACTGGCACGCGACGCCTCCTGGGGCCCTGCACACCTGCTGCTGCCTCCTCCCCCTCCCCCTCCTTTTCCCACTTTTATACGAGTGGGTTTGGTGACGATGAACATTCCAAAGGGAAAGAGGTGACAGGCGAGGGCCCTGAGTGGCAGCTGGGAGGGCTGTGCAGACAATTCGTCCTGGCGATGCTGAGGGATACCCGGGGAAGCAGCCTTGGGCAGGCTGATTTAGCACAGCAGCTCAGGAAAAGTAGTAAACATGCTGCCATACCGATCACGTGGCTTCCAACATCGGGGGTGGGGGGGCAGGGTGCGAGTGTGGCCTGCCGACCTGGTCCCCCCGTTCATGTGTCTGTGTCGGGTAGTCACCCAGGAACCGGACTCTGAAAGTCAGATCTCCAGAGAGCAGTGTGGCTCTGCCCCCACGGGGCCCACAGAGCCGCATTAGCTGTATTAGCCACCTGCTGGTTACTCCCTGACACCAGCCAGAGGCCCTGCAGTGCAAGAGGGATTTGGACTCATCCAAAGCAGTGAGGTCAGGGTCCCGGCCTTGTGTAACCCCAGGGAGGACTGTCCACGGGGCGCTGCAAAGACAGTGCTGGGACTGGGAGGAACAGTAGCCAGCCCCAGACAGAGAGGCGGGAGCGCCTCGGAAAGCTGCGAACGGAGGCAGTGGTAGCATCTTGCAGGCTCGCTCAAATCTAAGCCTGATGTCTCTGCTGCTGTAGCGTCACACAGAGCTGCCTTCCAAGCACCCACACCTGCCACCTCCCTGCTGTGGGACGATCCCATTGTGCTCCCTTTATTTATTCACTGGGGAGCTGCAGAGGCCGACGTGACAGGAGGCCCCTGAGCAGTTCAGGGACTGAGACCTCCAAGTCTCTCTGACCGGCCAGGTTTCTGGCTTGTCCTCCATAGGGTCGCCTTAGATCCTTGTCCTCTCAGATTCTTATCAGCAGCAAAGCACAGGGGCCTGGGACCTGGGATCCTGCACTGGAGCAGGCTCCTGGGCTGCCCGCAGGGAGAGGAGCCCTGGGTCTGGGCAGGTGCCTGCAGGGGTGCAGTGTCTGGGCTGGAATCCACAGGACCTTGTCAGCCTTGTCAGTCTTGTCGAGTATTTTAGGCACCGTCTGAAGGGCGATTGGGAAGCCAAGGGATCATTTTGATGAGCAGGGAGCTCGAATCAGATTCTGGACGCTTCCTGGATAGCGCGCCACCCAGAAGGCAGTTAAGGACACAACATTGACCTTGCCAGCGAGCTCAGGGCTAAGTGATCAGAACACAGAGGGCCATCCGGCCCTCCCCACCAGCCTCAGCCCCCAGGGCGCCACATGGGTGTGCTTGTTAACCAAATGAAACAGTTTCCTGGGCCTGTAAACTGAATCGTGTTTTCTCCACCAGTTTCTATCACCGATCATGGGAATGAGTACGAAAAGGACTTGTCCCTACAATATGGTAGAAATCACACAATATAGCAAGTCTATTTTACCCCGACCCTCGGAAACCAGATACGATAAAAGTAAAAACCATCGTGCCCACAAACATGGTACCAAAACTTCGAAGAATTGCTAAATCCTGGGTCTTCTTTGGGATGATTCACCTCTACCTGGAGTCCCTTACTTCCATGTCTAGGAAAACATTATCTTTTAAAATCTATAGTTTTAAACTGTCTCTTTTTTAAAATTTATTTCTGAGACAAAGAGAGTGACAGACATAGAGATCTCCTATGAGCTGGTTCACTCCCCAGAGCCGAGGCCTGGGAACTCAGTCTGGGTCTCCCATGAGGGTGGCAGGGACCCAAGCACTTGAGCCATCACCTGCTGCCTCCCAGGGTGCCCACTGGCAGGGAAGCTGGAATCAAGACAGAGCTGGCACGGTGACCCGGGCACTCTGCTATGGGATGCAAGCCTCCCCACGGGCATCTGCGCCCGCTGGGTCAAACGCCTGCCCCTACTTGCTCTGTACATAATTCACAGTCAAGGAGCTGAAGAACATCTAAGTATTTTTTTTTATTAAGAAAGTAAGCTTGACCTTAGCCACAAAGGTTGCTTCCACAATTCATGATTTTCCAGTGGTTGAGATCTCCGAGTGCCTAGACAGGTGCATGTGTTCTGTGCTGCACTGGGCGTGGTGAGCTCATGCCCAGCCCCGCCCCTAACCAGAGTGGGCTAAGAGCCCCTCATGCACATCACACTTCAAGGTTCAACTCCACCAAAGAGAACAGCAGCAGCCAGGAGTCACTGGGAGCAGTGACACCTTCAGGATTTATTCCCATCATATCCTGCTATTATTCCTTTCATATGGTTTAGCCAGCCATCCAATACTTGTCTTACAGAAGATGGTGTTTTATTTTATTCCATTGTATTTACTTATTTTGCAACCTTTAAGATGCCCAGGGTCTCCAGGAGAGACCAGGTGGCAGCAGTGTCATTTGGGCCACCAAGTCCGCCTTGGGACCAGTGAAGGGCACCAGAAACCTGAGCTGTCCTCCTGTCACCCCTCCCCCTTCCCAGCTGTGGAAACTCCCCAGATCTCAGAGGTTGCGATTTCTCCCTTGGCCGTCGAAGCTTACATGGATACCCAGAGGTCTTCAAGTAGGGAAGAGACTGGGTGATGGACAAGCAGGTGGAACAGCTGCTCCTGAGCCTTCCATGGGTGATTCTTTTACCCGAGGGGATTTCCCCAGCCCAGCCTAAATTTTACTGCCCTGTGACCTCTGTCAGGCCGCTCTGCCATCTGACTTCTGAAGGCTGCATAGAACACTGCAGCTGCCAGGTAGCAAGGACCCACGTGCGACCCCGGTCCCCATGCACAGCCGTCTCTAGCGTGGGAGGGAGTATATCTCCTCGTAGGGCGGGGGAGAGAAGCGGACACAGTCCCCCTCGGGCAGCTGGGACTCCTCTGGCCGCGGAGCGTCACGGCTGGACCTGAAACAGGAACAGGAAGCATAGATGCATCACAGCCCGAACCTATGCCCAACACAAAGCCACCCTCCTGGGCATCAGGCTGCAGAGTCAACCACAAGCCCTCTCAATCCGAGAGCAACACAGCCAGAGGTCACCACCAGCTGCAAAGGGGAACGTCCCCAGCCCACACGCTGTACCTGTCACTGCTACCATCCACAACACACGGCCAGTCTTCATCACCCACAAACGCGGCGTTGCCTTGCGGGTAGATGCTATAGTACTGGGGAGGACTCGGCGCCGCAGCCACTACCCCCGCAGTGGGTAGGAGACCACAGGGGCTCGCTCCGGGCTGCAGGTACGGGGCGGTCATCCCCAGGGGCTCCTGAGGTGCGTAAGGAGGAGGGATGTACTGCACCACGGTGGCCCCGTGGAAGGTGATGGGTTGGTTGATGCCGGTGAAGACGAACGATTGTCCTCCTGGAGTCTGCTCTGAGTCTAGGGCCCTTTCCTCGTTTTCTTTGCACAGCTGGCAGGAGAGCATCTTGAACTTGCACACAGCGATCAGGATGAACGTGACCCCGACTGACAGCAGGATGGGCCCCAGGAGCTGGGTCCATTCAAAATGCGAGACGCCTTGGTATTTGATCCAACCCATGATGGTGAATGTGATGCCCACCAGTCCCAGGAAGATGCCCGAGAAGAGCAAGGTGGCCCCCGCCTTGTCGTCGTCGGACACCTGGATGTCGGCAGTACTGGGGGTGTAAGGGGTGACGGCAAACACGTTGAGAGGGAAGTCCTCCAGGCGCCCGCCACCCGGCTCCATGACTCTGCGCTCAAGGGTCGCTCCTTAGGGGGACGGGGCCGTGAGAGCCCGCGAGTCCCAGGTTCAGACTGAGGCTGGAAGAACTTTGGGCTGTGGTGGTTAACAGAGTATAACACGCCCAGGGCTGGACTTCGTTTGGAAGGATAAAGGTCTGGGAAGTGGAGCCTGAAGTTTCCTCATAAATTGCCCACAAGCAGAGGGCTGTGATGGGCAGGTCAGGGACAAGCCACGTCTCCGATTCACTTCATTCGCTCACTCATTTTAAAAAATGCATGGTCAGGTGCCCTGCCAACAACCTTGTAAACACTGCTCCCGCTGGCTCCGTACTACCGGAACCAGGCCTGTGGGAGTGCCTGAGCTAACTCGGCCACGTTCTGTTTGTCCTGCTGGTCAGCCCAGGAGGAGTCGGGACGGACAGCCGTGTGGGCTCGGACCGCGTGTGGGTTCCTGAGGCAGCTAGGATGATGGTGACAATGACACTTGTCTTCGTCTGTTTCCAGTGCTGGACAGAAGACCGCTAACTGTATGATTTCTAGGGCAGATAAATTCACCGATCTGGAGGCTGAGAACTCCAGTACCCCGCGGCAGAGATCATGCCATGGGGAGACAGGCTGAGTGGGCCAGCTCAGGTCTCTTCCTCTTCTTGGACAGCCGCTAAGGTCATCAGGGCCCTGCCTCTTGACCTCATCTGACCCTAATGACCTCCAACATACGAATCGGGGGATACAGTGTTCAGGACTTGACCTTTAGGGGAACACACTCAAACCGCAGCAATACTTCAACGTTAGCAACTATGCTCACACAGTTCTGGGGTCCTGCTCCTTCTTGACCTGCCTTTTTTTTTCTGAACTTGGGGAGTCATTTCAGCCCTGGGAAAGGAAGGATGCCATTGGAAACCTGTCCATGCTGCACATCCCTGGCAGAGACTGAGTCGGCAGCAGGAGGGACGTGACGTGGCAGGGACAGGTGCTGCAGACGCTCCCGTCAGGGTGGCCACTTAGGCAGCAAATCCAACAACTGTGACTTTGAGCCTGCTGCATTTTGCAACCAAACCCAAGCTGATTTAGAGAAGTAGCTTGATCCATGACAATGCACAATGTTGAACGCCAAAAGTTCCAAAGAGCCTGTGTTTCCTCCTCTCCCTGGTGGTGACTGTAGCCCGCTCCCTTTCCTTGTCTGTCCACACAGACATCTCTCAGCTTTTTTCAGCAGAGTTGAGAAAGCTGCCCTCTTGCCCCAAGGCAGGGCTTCTTAAGTGTCCCTTGACGATAAATATCACCTGGAGGCCGGCGCCGCGGCTCACTAGGCTAATCCTCCGCCTAGCAGCGCCCGCACACCAGGTTCTAGTCCCGGTTGGGGCGCCGGATTCTGTCCCGGTTGCCCCTCTTCCAGGCCAGCTCTCTGCTGTGACCAGGGAGTGCAGTGGAGGATGGCCCAGGTGCTTGGGCCCTGCACCCCATGGGAGACCAGGAAAAGCACCTGGCTCCTGGCTCCTGCCATCAGATCAGCGCGGTGCGCCGGCCGCAGCGCGCCGGCCGCGGCGGCCATTGGAGGGTGAACCAACGGTAAAAAGGAAGACCTTTCTCTCTGTCTCTCTCTCTCTCACTGTCCACTCTGCCTGTCAAAAAATAAAAAAAATTTTAAAAAAAATTAAAAAAAATATCACCTGGGCCACTTTTTCCCCCCAAAATCAAAGTTTTCTATTATATTTAATAATTTTATTTTTGTTTGAAAGGCAGATAAACAAAGATCTTCCATCCCCCAGCTTACTCCCCAAATGCCTGCAACAGCCAGGTCTGGGCTGTGCCAAATCTGACAGCCCAGTACTCCACCTGGGTCTCCCATGTGGGTGGCAGGGTACAAGTACTTGGGCCATGATCTGCTGCCAGCCAGCGTGCACATCAGCAAGATGTTGGGTGGGAAGCAGGGGAGCCAGGACTCAAGCCAGGCACCCCACTATGGACACTGGCACCCCAAGTGGAGGCTTGACCCACTGTACCCCACAGTCACTGTTTTTTTTTTTTTTTAGAGGCAAAATCCAAGTTCCCAATTCAGGCCAATAGAACCAAAATATACAAGGACCATCAGCAAGGAACCTTGGGAAACCCTACCCAAGGTTAATCCCAAGTGCTCCAGGAGATCAGATGTTTTTCCCAGCAAAATGTCACTCCTTGCTTCAGGACAAACCTTGAAGTCTCCAACTTCACTGCCAAACAGAAGGAAAAGCAAGCAAGGGGCCCATCAGGTGTCTTCCTGCACACACCCTCCAGTAGCCTGGCTTGAGCGAACTGCCCTTGTCCCCTCTGCACTAGATCAGAGATCAAGGAGAACCAGCTTTTCTCTTCAACCATAAGATTCTCATCAGCTGCCCATTCTTCCGAGGCCCAAACAGTCCCTGACATTGAGATAAAAGCCAGGCTCTCGGAATTGTTCCTTTAAACCACGTAGCTTACGCTTCCATTTGTCTTTAGCTGCCTCCACTCACAATGAAGAGAATAACTAGGAACACGGAAAGAATGGGAGAGAGAGCTCAGCTTCCTGTACACAGCCCATGGATGCGAACTGGGAAGACTTTCAGAGCAAGAAGGCCATGGCATTCCCTGGTTCTTTCAAGATCATCTTGGGCGGCGCTGCGGCTCACTTGGCTAATCCTCCTGCCTGCGGCGCTGGCATCCCATATGGGCGCTGGGTTCTGGTCCCGGTTGCTCCTCTTCCAGTCCAGCTCTCTGCTGTGGCCTGGGAGGAGAGTGGAGGATGGCCCAAGTGCTTGGGCTCCTGTACCCGCATGGGAGACCAGGAGGAAGCACCTGGCTCTGGCTTCGGATGGGCACAGTGCACCGGCCATGGTGGCCACTTGGGAGGTGAACCAATGGAAGGAAGACCTTTCTCTCTGTCTCTCTCTCTCACTGTCTAACTCTGCTTGTCAAAAAAGAAAAAGAAAAAAAAAAGAAAAAAGAAACCCATGGCATGTAGTGTCACCTGTGGCCAGCGGCCATGAAAGTGACCAGTGGGGCAAGGACACAGTGTCCCTTGGGACAGCAGCCAAATAACTGTCGACTTCTCAGTTATACTGGATTTCTTCCATCCAGAAGGGGCAACACTTGGTCCTCACTGGAAGAAGTACATGGTTTGCTTTCCCTGCCATTTATGCTTTGGTCAACAACATCATCCCTGGACCTAAAAAATGCCTTATATACTGTGATGGTGTTCATACATTACTTTTGATCAGTGAATTGACTTCACAGTGAAGGAAGTGTAGCCACGGTCCCACGTTCGTAACATTCACAGATCTAGCGGTGTACCCTGTCACCCAGAAGCAGCTGACCTGATAGAATGGTGGGATGGCTGCTTTGAAGACTCGGCTGCAGCACCAGTAGAGAGAAACCACCCTGAATGGATGATGTCCTGGTGCCTTAGGAATCTCTGAGTAGGTGTACCGAGCGCAGAGGGTGCTCTGGGCACTGCTGCAAAAGGCAGGCAGAGCAGCAGAACGGGGAAAGGGAGAAGGAACCCACGAGGCAATGAGTGGAGGCCTCGCTCACCAACTGCCCGGCGTGTTCTGGAGTCCTGCTGCTCCGAAGTTGATCCAAATGAGGCTTTGCTGACCCCTATTTTATTCTAATTCCTTAAGATCAACATTTTCAGTGTCCACAGATAAGTGAGAGTGTGTGGTATCTGTCCTTCTGTGCCTGATTTACTGCACCTAACATAAGATCCTCAGCTTCTATCCATGCAACTTCAAATGACAGAATTTCACTCTTTTTTTTGGGGGGGGGGGATAATAGTCCATTGTGCAATACCACGCATTCTTCATTCAGTCATCCATCAGTGTACACAGAGGGTGCATCCCTATCTTGGCGATCATGGATAATGCTGCATTAAACATGGTGTGTAGGCATCTCTTTGGTGTACTAATTTCAATTCCTTTGGGAATATACACATCAGAGTTACACCTGAGTCACAAGGTATTTATAGCCTTTGAGGAACTGTGCTACCATTCGCCATAATGGTTGTACTAATTCACATTCCCATCAACAGTGCTAAGCTCTTTGGTAGCATTGGATGTTTTTGTCTTTTTTTTTTAATATTTATTTATTTATTTATTTAAAAATCAGAGTTGGAGAGAGAGAGAGAGAAAGACCTTCCATCTGCTGGTTCACTCCTCAAATGGCCACAATGGCTGGGGCTGGGCCAAGCCAAAGCCAGGAGTCAGGAGCCTCCTCTGGGTCAAGCACTTGAGCCATCTTCCATTGCTTTTCCCAGGCCATTAGCAGGGAGCTGGATCAGAAGTGGAGCAGCAGGATTTGAACCGGTGCCCTATGGGACGGCTGCACTGCAGGCGGAAGCTTAACCCATTACACGGCAGTGGCAGCATCCCTTCCCCCGTTTTTTTTTTACTTTATAGAGATTTCTTTCAGATCACAGGAATATGCTACTTGAAACATACTGACTCCGTTGACAGCTACCTACTGTTGAAAATACATTTGACCACATTAAGTTATGAGTTGTTTGGGGGAAGGCATCCAGAATGTATCTGAACACATTAGGGAAAAAAAACAGTACAAGGGATACATTATTAATCCACAAGTGGTTTAGAAATAGGCAATTAGGATTTGTTTTGGATAGAAGACAATAGTCACACACACATTTGTATTTAATTATTTTGTGGAGAATATAGTACAGAAAAATCGATCAGCATCGTACAGGAAAGTTGGTATGGAAAAGCACCTGCAAGGGAGATATATGGAAGTGTATTTTCCACCAGAACAGATAAGTCGGAGTGACTTCTAATACTGCAAGGATGGGAAGCTGGGCGGAAGCGAAGGCGTGTCTGTGAGGGAAGCCAGTGGGAGACTCTGAAAAGCCTCCCTGGACAACCATCGTAAGCAGAGATTGAAGGGAGAGGTGTGGTTTTCTAGGTGTTTTTGGAGGGAGTTCACTTTGCTGCTTATGGCTATGTATTATCACGCTGTCAGTCGAGTTTTCCACTGTGTTTTTGCTATTGTTTTTATTTTCCTTTTCCTAACCTATGCTGATAGTTGTAGAGCATAACGTGTAAAATATCCCCATGGATGAAAACTCTAGATTGTCAAGAGTAATGATTACTTAAGCTAGACCTTAAGTTGATTAGCACTGGGAAGTTTGGGTTGATGGAATACAACTAGTGAACAGTAGCTGTAATTTTTTAAAGTATTTTAATGTTTATTTCATTTTCTTTTCGTCTACTTGAAAAGCAAAGTGAAAGTGTGTGTTTGTGTGTGTGAGACAGAGAGAGAGCGAGATCTTCTGTGTGCTGCTACAGTCCCTAAATGCCCACAACAGCGAGGGCTTGGCCAGGCCAAAGTCAGAAAGGAGCCCTGAACTCCATCTGGGTCTCTCACATAGGTGGCAGAGGGCCAAGCAATTGGGCCATCATTCATTGCCTTCCAGGATATGTTATCAGGGAGCTGGATCTGAAGCAGAGCAGCCAGGACTCAAATGGGCACTCCAAGACGAGATGCAGGCATCCTACACAGTGGCTTGGAATTTGATAAAAGGGGCAATTATAGTGATGAGATAAAAATAATCACTGAGGAAGGTTTGCTGTGCTCAGTTCCTCACAATTCTATGAAGGAAGTTCGATTTGAAGGAGGAAAAGATGAAATAATGAGAACACGGACGTGCTATTTCAACACTGTGTTTCTAAACCAGCTAAGCAAAAGACCAATCTCAGAAGCTATAGTTTGTCAGCATCACCAATCATTAGGGAAATGCAAATCAAAACTGCAGTGAGATATCATTTCATTCCAGGTAGAATAGCTGTTATCAAAAAGACAAAAGCATCTTAAAAAAAATTTTTTTAAAAGGGCTGGCATTGCCATGTAAGGGCAAAAATAAATTAAATTAAATTTGGGCAAAAATAAGATAAGAAAGAGATAATACATAGCATCATCCTTTTATGAACGTCTTGTTCATTTCGCTATATGGCATTCATAGGTCACATGGTTTATCTAGGGTGACGCTGAACATTGTTTTCATACACTGGTTTGCAGCTTGAGTAACCTCTTGTGAGAAATGTCTGTTCAGTTCCTTTGCCAGTTTCCAGTTGGATTTGTTTTTCTGTTGCATTGTTGGAGTTATTGCAGTAGTCTGCATGCAACATTCATCCCTTGTTGGATGAATAGTTCGCAAAAATCTCTGCACTGCACTGATTGTTCAGAGATTTTAAATTTGATGTATCTCATTTGCCTTTTTTTTTTTTAATTTTGCTGCTTGTACTTTGGGGATGATACTTAGAAATCTTTATCCAGATCAATGTCCTCAATCATTTCCCCTGTTTCACTCTAGTAACTTCATTGCTTTAGGTCTTAATTTAAGTCTTTGATCAATTGGATTTTGAGTTGATTTTTGCCTATGAAAAGGAATGGGGTCTAGTTTCTTTCGCATGTTGACATCGGGTTTTCCCAATACCACTTACTGAGGAGACTCCCCTTTTCTCCAATGCATGTTCTTGCTGTCTTTGTTGAAAATCAACTGGATGGAAATTTCATTTCTGGGTTTTCTATTCTGTTCCACTGATCTTTCTTTTTTAAAAATTTATTTACTGATTTGAAAGTCAAAGAGAGAAGGAGAGGCAGAGAGAGATAGGTCCTCCATCTGCTGGTTCACTTCCCAGTTGGCCGCAATGGCTGGAGTTGCACCAATCTGAAGCCAGGAGCCAGGAGCCTCCTCCAGGTCTCCCACGTGGGTGCAGGGGCCCAAGGACTTGGACCATCCTCTACTGCTTTCCCAGGCCACAGCAGAGAGCTAGATCGGAAGTGGAGCAGCCGGGACTAGAACCAACCCACATTGGATGCTCACACTGCAGGCAGTGGCTTTACCTGCTAAGCCACAGCGCTAGCCCCTTGTTGATCTTTGTGTCTGTTTTTATGCCAGAACCATGCCCTTTTGGCTACTCTAACTTTGTAGCATGTTTTAAAGTCAGATATTGTAATAGCTCTAGCTTTGTTTGGAGTGTTTGGCTTTTTGGGTCTTTTGTGGTTCCATGCAAATTTTAGGTGTTTACCTCTATTTCTGTGCAGAATGACAGTTGTATCTTGATGAGAAATGCAATGAATCTGTAGGTGATTTGGGGTAGTGTGGACATTTTGACATTACTAACTCTTTCAACCCACAAACACTGGTGTCTTTCCGTTTTTCCATATGTCATTCAATTTCTTTCAGCAGTGTCTTGTAATTTTCATTTTACAGGTCATTCACTTCCTCTGGTTATTAAATTTATATATATTTTTGTAGCTATGGTGAATGAGATTACTTTCTTGATTTCTGTCTCAGTAATTTCATTATTGGTATATAAAAAAGTTACTGATTTTTGCATGAGAACTTGGTATCCTGCAACCTTACTGAATTCACTTAGCTTTGTCCAGAATTTGACCCTTTGTACCAATGAGTATTTCTTCATCAATCAATAAAAGTAATAATTCAACCCTAAGTTCAAGAAAATCTGGAGGGTAAGTTTTAAAAGTTATGGTCTTTCAGTGTACATTTGGTGAAATGTATGTGTGTACATTCAACACACAACTTCCTCTTTAACAAAACTTACTGCTATTCAAATCCCCTCAACAAGAAAATGCAGAGGCAAACTCTCTGGGGTGATGACTTGAAGAAGGCAGTCCCATCTTCTTGAAAGGGCCTGTGTCATTATCCCGGGAGCAAGCACTGGGCGTGACCCAAGAGCGCTGGAAATGGACGCTGCTTCCCTGAGGGCCGCCCTGCTCTGATCCGCAATCTGCAGCTACAGCAGATGTGGAACTAACGGAATTGGCAACAAAATAACATTCTTTAAGATGTAGGTACAAGGGCAGATGAAAACAAGTCAACTAAAGCTAACTACTTAAAAGAAACAACTAAGGCCAATAAATTGATCACCAAACAAAGGAGTCATTCAGCAGCTCAATCTAGATCGATTTGACACAAATAAAACAAAGACCTGTGAGATGGTCGCATCACTGATGTCGGTGCCTTTATCAAAATGTTAAAACTCAACCTAGGCCGGCGCCGCAGCTCAATAGGCTAATCCTCCACCTAGCAGCGCCGGCACCTCGGGTTCTAGTCCCGGTCGGGGTGCCGAATTCTGTCCCGGTTGCCCCTCTTCCAGGCCAGCTCTCTGCTGTGGCCAGGGAGTGCAGTGGAGGATGGCCCAAGTGCTTGGGCCCTGCGCCTGCATGGGAGACCAGGAGGGGCGCCTGGCTCCTGGCTTCAGATCAGCGCGGTGCGCCTGCCGCAGCACGCCGGCCATAGCGGCCATTGGAGGGTGAACCAACGGCAAAGGAAGACCTTTCTCTCTCTCTCTCTCTCTCTCTCTGTCCACTCTGCCTGAAAAAACACACACACACACACACACACACACAAAAAAAAACCTCAATTCAGGAGCTGGTGCTGTGGTACAGCGTGTAAAGCTGCTGCCTGCAGTGCCAGCGTCCTATATGGGTGCCCGTTCAAGTCCCAGCTGCTCCCCTTCTGATCTGGCTCTCTGCTATGGCCTGGGAAAGCAGTAGAAGATGGCCCAAGTCCTTGGGCCCCTGCACCCATGTGGGAAGACCCGGAAGTAGCTCCTGGCTCCTGGCTTTGGATGGGTGCAGCTCTGGCTGTTTAGGCCAATTGAAGAGTAGATGGTAGACCTCTCTCTCTCTCTCCCCCTGCCTCTCCTTCTCTCTCTGTGTAACTCTTTCAAATAAATAAATCTTTTTTTAAAAAAAATACTCAACCTCAGCCTATTACTAAGTGTTCAATGTGGCTTTGGGGAACATTAAAATATATATTTTAATAAGCAGACTCTTTTTGGTTTGGCTGCCTATTTTTTTAAAAGATTTATTTATTTATTTAAAGGCAGAGTTACAGAGAAGCAAGGAGAGAGAGAGAGAGAGAGGAGAGCTCTTCCATCCGCTGGTTCACTCCCCAGATGGCCACAACGGCTAGAGCTGCACAGATCCAAAGTCAGGAGCCAGGAGCTTCTTCCAGGTCTCCCATGTGGATGGATACAAGGGCCCAAGGACTTGGGCCATCTTCTACTGCCTTCCCAGGCCATAGCAGAGAGCTGGATCAGAAGTGGAACAGCTGGGACTTAAACTGGCACCCATATGGGATACTGGCATGGCAGTCAGTGGCTTTTCCCACTACGTCACAGCGCTGGCCCCTGGCTGCCTATTTTGACCTAAGTGTTTCTCCAGCCACGTCTTGGAGAGCAGACCCGCCTCCTTCTGAAGCAACCACAATGCTAGACTCCCAGGAATCTGCAGAGAGCATCTTCTAAGCTGGATTGACTGTGGTTTAAGCTCAGAATGGACCTGGTTTGTTATTAACACTTTGGACGTCAACTTCTGGATTTTTTTTATTGTGGCGGTTTATACCTTTTATAAAAATGGAATCGCATCGAACTTTACGTCACTTCAACTCTCTTTTTACCTCGTGTCATCTTACCCAAATCCATTCAATTTAGTTTTTAGTATTCTACCAATACTAAAGAACACTCGATGAAGCTGGTGCAATTATAGGTCAGAATTTCTCGGATATCGAGATACCAAAAGCATACCCAGCCTTAAGCCCACTCGCTTTCCCTAGTGACCAAATCCATAATTTTAATAAGCATCCAAGGTAGGCAATTTTTTAAACATTGGAAGGCCTTGTTTGGCAAGTGTGTGGGAAAACAACTAGTCTTAAATTTCACCAGGGGAGGATATAACTCAGAGAATATAACTTCTTTTGGGGCCAGCGCTGTGGCATAGCAGGTAAAGCTGCTGCCTGTAGCACCGGCATCCCATGTGGGCACCCCCGGTTCGAATCCCAGCTGCTCCACTTCCAATCCAGCTCTCTGCTATGGCCTGGGAAAGCAGTGGAAGATGGCCCAGGTCCTTGGGCCCCTGCACCCATGTGGGAGACCTGGAAGAAGCTCCTGGCTCCTGGCTCCTGGCTTCAGATTGGCGCAGCTCCGGCCGTTGCAGCCATCTGGGGAGTGAACCAACGGATGGAAGACCTCTCTCTCTGTCTCTATCTCTCCCTTTCAAATAAAATAAAATTAATCTTTTAAAAAAAAGATGTCATGGTAGAGCTATACATGGATTTCAAATTTTTCTGCACAAGAATAAACTATACTAACTTATTATAACATATATGAACAAGGTCTAGTTTGTAGCACCAAGGACAAAAGGCCATCAGTTTTGAAAACAGCTCCCATCGGAGCAACACACAATCTACCAAAACTGAAGCAAGAGCAAACATGGAACTTATGGTGAATCTTGGGTGGAAGAACAGGGGAATCATTGATGCTATGAAATATTTATGAGGATAAAGCCTCACAGAGATCAGATGTTGACAGACGGATAACTCATCTTAAGAAGGGATGAACGTGACGTTGAACACGAAGCTCAGAAGCAGAACAGCCACATCAATTTGCAAGAAAAAATTAATCTTGTTCATGCCAAATTGAAGAGGACCAATAATTAATAATATATTATCTATACTTAACAATATTAATAGCAGAAACATCACACCGTCTCAAATGGTTCCGCTCACACAATGATGATTGAAAAATCAGTGGAGCAGATTTTCTGCTCAATATGTGTCAAAACTGCTGCACTCGGATCAGCCGACAAGAAGAGAGCTTCAAACGGAAATTTTAAATAAGTAGAATCAAGATCCTAAAGCAGTTTTTTAAAGAATTGGAACAGAACATGAAACGTGGCTCTATGAGCATGATCCTGCCGACAAGCAGTCAAAGCTGCAGGTACCAAGCAGTGGAAGTGGTCCATTCAAAGCCAGAGCAGACCGGTCAACAGCAAGGTCATGGGACAGCTTGTAGACATACTTGAAGCATCTTGCCTGTTGTCTTTCTGGAAGACCAAAGAATGGTCACCTCCTCTGCTTCTGAGGAGAGTGTTTGGAGGAAATAGCCAAAGCCGTAGCAGAAAAACAGCCAGGAACACCTCCTTCCCCACCACAGCACGGCTCCCGCTCGTTCCCTGTCTCAAGCAAGGGCAACCTTGTCCGAGTCCTGACGGGAGGGCACTAGGCATCCACCTTCCAGGCCTCACTTGGCCCCTTCTGACTTCTTTTTGTGCCCTAATCTTAAATGTTTTAAGACACCCATTTTTCTTCAGTTACTAATGCAAAAGAGGCTGCATGGGCATAGTTAAAGTCCCATTGCGGGGCCGGCACTGTGACATAGCAGGTAAAGCCACCACCTGCTGGGCCAGCATCCCATATGGACGTAGGTTCGAGTCCTGGTTGTTCCACTTCTGACCCAGCTCTCTGCTATGGCCTGGGAAAGCAGTGGAGGATGGCCCAAGTCCTTGGGCCCCTGCACCTGCATGGGAGACCCAGAGGAAGCTCCTGGCTCCTGCCTTTGGATCGGTGCAGCTCCAGCCCTTGTGGCCAATTAGGGAGTGAACCAGCTGATGGAAGACCTCTCTCTCCCTCTCTGCCTCTCCTTCTCTCTCTGTATAACTCTGACTTTCAAATAAATAAATAAATCTTTAAAAAAAAAGTCCCATTAGGGATGGACCAAATGGCTAGTGTCACATCTTAAAAAAGTGACTTGAGGGACCGGCCTCTTCCAGTCCAGCTCTCTGCTGTGGCCCAGGAAGGCAGTGGAGGATGGCCCAAGTGTTGGGGCCCTGCACCTGCATGGGAGACCAGGAGGAAGCTCCTGGCTCCTGGCTTCAGATTGACGCAGTGCGATCCGGGTGAACCAAGGGATGGGGGGTGAGCCAACGGAAGGAAGACCTTTCTCTTTATCTCTCTCTCTCACTGTCTAACTCTATCTATCAAATAAATTAAAAATTTTTAAAAAGTGACTCGACTTTGATGAAGCTTACGGTGATAAATTAAGTTTTTAATTCTTTTATTTATTTTAAATTGATTGATTGATTGATTGATTGATTTGAAAGGCAGAGTGACAGAGAGAGACAGAGAGACAGAGATCTTCCAAATGCCCACAACAGCCAGGGCTGAGCTAGGATGAAGCCAGGAGGCAGAAATCTAGTCAGGTATCCCATGTGAATGGCAAAGGCTCAAGTACTTGAACCATCATCTCTGCCTATTAAGTGCATTAGCAGGAAGCCGGATCAGAAGCATGGAGGGAAGGAAACAGGCACTCCAATGTGGGATGCCAGAGTCCCAAGCAATGGCTTAACCCACTGTGTCTCAATGCCCGTTTCTTGTATTTTTATCTTCCAATTCCATTTTCCATGATCTTTTGAAATCCCCTTGTGTGTGTGTGTGTGTGTGTGTGTGTGTGTTGTGTGTGTAACTCATGCCAGATACTTGCACAAGATAATTAATTTATTTATTTATTTGACAGATAGAGTTAGACAGTGAGAGAGAGAGAAAGATCTTCCTTCTGTTGGTTCACCTCCCAAATGGTCACAAGGGCCAGAGCTGTGCTGATCCGAAGCCAGGAGCCAGGTGCTTCCTCCTGGTCTCCCATGTGGGTACAGGGGCCCAAGCACCTGGGCCATCCTCCACTGCCTTCCTGGGCCACAGCACAGAGCTGGACTGGAAGAGGAGCAACTGGGACTAGAACCCAGCACCCATATGGGATGCCAGTGCCACAGGCAGAGGATTAACCAAGTGAGCCATGGCGCTGGCCCTGCACAAGATAATTTTAGCAGACGAGATAACAAATCACAGTCTGTGGGACCAAAGTATGGGGAGAGGGGTGCTGGAAAACTCTGAACTTTGGTCACTAGTGGATTGGTTGAAAAAATGATGACAATGAACAATGAGTCCCCTGCCACCGTTACAGAGAAACCCATCTCTATATAAACAGGCATGGACTAATCTGTGAGATGTGTTGTTGGATGAAAAATAAGCCAAGTGAGTTGAGGGCTTAGTACCGTGCCATTTGTCAGGAAGAAAATTATACCTATTCAATTCTGTGCCTAATATCACTGAGAGAAGACACAATATATTAGGAAAGAGAGCTAGGAGGGCGCCCCAGGTATCTATTCCCATCGGCCAAACTGCCTAAGACGACATGGCTCAAACACTGGTTCCATGACTGGGATTGACCAGACAGACAGCCAGGGCTGAATTTACGGCACGCTCAATGGAGCTGGCCACCCAAGATGGCCTCACTCACGCAGCTGACGCCTACGGCCGGCAGCTCAGCCCTGGCATCTTCGCAGGTGGCTTCCCCCAGCATGGAGACCGGGTTTCAAGAAGGCACATCTTAGAGCAAGTGCTCCAGGAAACTGCAATACCTCTTCTTGGAAAGTCCCAGAATATCACTTTCATTCCATTCTACCACCCAAGCAAGTCACTAACCCAGGCTGGATACAAAGGGGAGGGAATGAGTTCCTCTCTGTGGAGGAAAGGCAAGGTCCTATGGCAGGTGAACACAGGGGCCAGCAGGGGTTAGCACCTCTCTCTTTGGAAATGCCAGTTTCCTACAGAGGGACATTGACTTCTCGCTCTATTCGGATACTGGCTGATTTTCTCTATGTAGACATCCAAGTACATCCCAAGATGCTGGAATGACCATGTTTGTGCAACTCATTCACTTGCGGTTGGCTCGTCACCTCACTCTCCTTTAGTGGCAAGCTCTCTGTGGTCCCAGGAGAGAACACTCAGTCACGATCAGCAATGTCAGGTTCTCAGTTTTCCCGAGTTTCTTGCATATTTTCGCTGCTTCTCAGCCTTACACATTAAGCTTCCTGTTTTTAACCACCAATCCGCATTCCTGGTTGCAAAACTGTAATTTTGCAATGATTATACTTCAAAGAGATGAATAAGGGATGACAGTAAAACCATAAAAACAGGCTTTCCAGGGGTTATCGGAGAGCTACAGTGAAAAGTGAAACTTAGTATGGTCATGTATTTCTGAGCAAAATATTTGATTGGATATATTGTGGTGTGAAGTAAATTGCCTTGTGGAAGCTGTGTGTGTGTGCATGCATGTGTGTGTGTGCTTTGAATGCCTTTAAGAAAAGTTTGGTAAAGCGACAAATTCATGTTTCAATCATCTAACTGCTCAGGTCATCATCCTGCTGTGTCATCTGTTTTCTTTTTTAAAAAAAGTTAATTTATTTGACAGGCAGAGAAGAGGTGGAGCGAGAGTGGGAGAGAGAAAGGTCTTCCAGCCACTGGTTCATTCCGAGATGGTTGCATCAGCTAGAACTGAGCCGATCCAAAGCCAGGAGCCAGGAGCCAGGAGCTTCCTCCAAGTCTCCCACGTGGGTGCAGGGGCCAAGCACTTGGGCCATCATCCACTGCTTTTCCAGGAGCATTAGCAGGGAGCAGTATAGGAAGTGGAGCAGCTGGGATTCGAACCAGCGCCCATACGGGATGGCAGCACCGCAGAGACAGCTTGACCCTCTACGCCACAGCGCCAGCCTCTGCCCACTAGCTTCGATTGTTTCATCTGCTCGGCGTCAAGGATCCTTCTCCTGGGTCCTTCAGCCCGGGAACACCCAGGCCCTTGGCAGGAGACCCTGATGGTGGCCCTGCGAGAGTGTGGGGGCAGCCCACTCCTGGGCCTGAAGCAGAGGTGAGCCACTCTGATTCTTGGGGTCAGAGACTTTTCAGAAAACTGCGTGCGCGGTCCACACCGGAGCACTCCCCACACCGCACAAGGCTGAAACCGCCAGGCCTGTGCACCCGAGTCAGCCGCGAGGTCAGGAGGGCGCCTCTGCTCGGACGGGGCCCTTGCTTGAGGGTTTCGACGCGGGGCATAGCCACAGCGTCAGGGGCTCCGGTGCCAAGTCGCGGTGAGGCGTTGTGCTTGGAGGAACCGCAAGCCCCGCACCCCCGCGCCATTCCCCAGGCTTTGCAGGGGAGCTGCTGAGGGCTTGCCGGGGCTCGCTGGACCAGCGCGGGGGAGCGTCCCGACTGCGGGGCCTCCCGCCTTGGAGGGGAGGCGCAGGCCACCCAGCGCGCGGCGCGGCTGCGGGACCGGAATCCTCCTCCCGGCGGTGGCTGTCAGCAGGCGGTGACACCAGGGGCTGCTCCCACAGCTGCGCCCCACCCGCGCGCGGTCTCAGGCCCCACACGGTTCCTACAGCCTCAATGCCACCAAGGGAGCCGCTCAGCAGAGGCCCTGCTCCGCGAACCACCGCAGGAGCTCTCTGGGCGGGCCGGCCCGCGGGCCTTGCCTGAGCCGCCAGGAGGAGAAGGCCGACGCCGTGCGCGCGCGCGCACGCACGCACCGTCCCAGGGCACCTCCGGCCCGGGTCCCAGAGGATGACTGAGCCCGAGCCTGGGCGCCCTCGCTTGAGAACGCCATCCCGGGAAGAGCCCCCGCAGGTGCACGCGCCGGCGCCCTGCTGTCCCACCCTCGGGGAAGGCCCCTCGGATGCCCTCTCTGGGGTGATTCTGGGGGAATCCGAAGGCACACAGCTTCGGGGCAATCCCTTCTCGTCCCCTCAGTAACTCTAGCAAACTCGGGGATAATTTGATTAAAGTAGGCAGGAACTGAGTTACAGAGCACTCTGCAGTCGTAAACAAGGTTCACAAAGGGTCCTGGGGAAGCAGCCTTGGAGACCACAACCAGCAGCCTGGAGATGTTTGCAAATAAAATGCTGGGAACCCAGCAAGGGCTGTAGCGAATATAATGTATGTAAATGTAAAACACACACACACAATAAATCTTATAAAACTGCAGATATGCTCAAGGATAAATATCTTCCACATTGATGTCGGAGAGACAGGGGTGTGTGCTGGGTGAGGAGAAGGGGAAGAGGGAGGGGGAAGAAAGGGGGGGAGAGAAGGGAGGGGAGGAACCAATTCACTCTGCTAATGACGACAGCAGATTCCGACTTGAAGAACATGATGGCTCCCTGGACCTAAAGTTCCATAACAAAAGTTTTTAGAACAGGAAAACAAGCCCTGGTGTAATCCTCCCATTTCATGGATGGAGAAACTGAGGCTCAGAAGGAGCAGCTGTTTGCCACAGCTTGAAGTGGAGGGGTGGATCCCTGCCGGCCCCACTCCTTCCCTCCTCAGAGCAGCTCCCTACCCTGCTGGAGGACCATGGCCTTGCCGGACGCTGGCTGACTGGCTCACCCTCCCTCTCCCGGCTGCCTGGCTCCTGGCAAGGCGTGGGGTGGCCAAGCATCCTGGCTTTTCTTGGAACCGAGGGGGTTCCTTGGAGGTAAGACTTGCAGCAACGAAACCGGACCGGTCTCGAGCCAGCTGGGATGAATGAGAGCTTTTATCCTGTGTGGTCAGGTTCAAAATTGCTAAAATTGCTGCATGAGCAACCGATTGTCAGCAGCAGAGGGAGACGCACCTTGAGGCTCTTGGCTGGCATAGGAGGGCCATGATGAGAGGAAGACAGGCGCGTGAAGGGGCTGCGTGGGTCACCTACACAAAACCCAGAGCAGAAACTGCGCAAGTGGAAGACACTGGTGACAGAGGAAGGAAAACACAGTTCTGTCCCCAAGAGAATGGCACGCAGCTGACAGGATAAACCGCTCAGTCTCCCTGAGCTGTGCCTGTCGCCTTCCTCGATGGCTGCACACACAGTAACCTACACCCCACCCCAGCCCCCTCTTCCCTGGAATGACCCTCGCTGGCTTTCCGTTCCTTGTGACCAGAAATGAGTCTGACCGGCATGATCGTATTTTAGGAAAACCAGCTCTTGGTAGCTTCCTCCTTACAAACCACCGTGGCCGATTTCGGAGCCTGCAGAGACTGCTTCCAGATGCCTCGCCTCGCTGCTGCTGCTGCCTCGCTTTCACTTCCAAGGAGAAGGTCACAGCCCAAGACTTCTCCTCTCCCATAATGAAGCCAGTTCTCTCCAGACCACGGCCTCTTCATTTCCAAATTAAAAAGAGGTGAGTAGGGGCCCCCACTGTGGTGTAGCAGGTTAAGCTCACACCTGCAGTGCCGGCATCCCATATGGGCACCGGTTCGTGACCTGGCTGCTCCATTTCCCATCCAGCTCTCTGCTATGGCGTGGGAAAGCAGTAGAAGATGGCCTGAGTGCTTGGGCCCCTGCACCCACGTGGGAGACCTGGAGGAAGCTCCTGGCTCCTGGCTTCGGATCAGCCCAGCTCTGGCCATTTGGGGAGGGAGCCAGCAGATGGAAGATCTCTCTCTCTGTTTCTCCCTCTCTCTCTCTGTAACTTTGCCTCTCTCAAATAAATGAGAGAGAGAGAGAGAGACTGGCGCCATGGCTCAATAGGCTAATCCTCCGCCTGCGGAGCCAGCACCCCAGGTTCTAGTCCCGGTTGGGGCACCGGATTCTGTCCCGGTTGCTCCTCTTCCAGTCTGGCTCTCTGCTGTGGCCCGAGAGTGCAATGGAGGATGGCCCAAGTGCTTGGGCCCTGCACCCGCATGGGAGACCAGGATAAGTACCTGGCTCTTGGCTTCGGATCGGCGCGGTGCTGCCAGTCAGCGCGCCGGCCGCAGCAGCCACTGGGGGGGTGAACCAATGGCAAAGGAAGACCTTTCTCTCTGTCTCTCTCTCTCACTGTCCACTCTGCCTGTCAGAGAGAGAGAGAGAGAGAGAGAGAGAGAGAGAGAGAGAGAGATGAGCAATAGCTAGTACGCTTAGAAACTTTAAGTTATCTTATGGCTTCCCCCTCATGTTTTCTGGAGCCTATGAGGCTCCCACTGGGTCAAAGCTGGTGTAGACGACCTGTCCCCAAGACAGCTGTGACAGAGCACTGTCCGGTCCACAGCCTCTGCTGGCATTGTTGCTTTGACACAGCTCTCACAAAGAGGTGGGGAGGCAGGAGTGAGTTCCCTGTCCTTGAACCTGGTGGGCTTTTGTGACTGCCTCTTAGAGCAGCCTGGAAACCCCAGGCAAGCCTACGTCACACAGCGCAGCTTGCACACTGTTCTCTGGGTCACTCATTCTGGAGGCCTTTGGTAGCCAGGTGAGCCAGCTGCCTGCCACGCTGTGAGGAAGCCCAAAGTAGCTTCCATGGGGACGCCACACGGCGAGGGCCGAGGGCCACATGGAAGAGCCAGCGGCTGGACCCTGCTCTAGCTCCAGCCAGCACAGAATCACACGGACATTTCAGAGCCTTCCCTGCAGGGGACCAGCCAAGGCCTCTCTTCATTCCTGACCCCCAGAGCCATCATTTATGAGAGATAATAGAATAATTAGGTTGCTGCAAGCTGCTGACTTTGGAGGTGATTTCTATATTATATATAGTAATAGAATCAGGAAGAGCCAGCCTGGGAGACGCGATCAGAACTCTGGTCTGGCCCCTCCTTAGAACTGTGGCTACAGCAGTAAGAACAGAGATACCCGGTTAAATGTCCCTGACAACCAGCCCCATGCCAAGCTGAGAGAGTGAGTCCATGATCGCGTGAAAGACAGATTGAGGAGTGGCCAATGTCTTGAAAATAATTATTTCACCAAAGTATTCATAAAAATATTCCTTTATATATGCAGGTGTTTCTAATGAGGTAAAGAAAATTATTTTTTGTTTACAGAAATTGATCCATACTCCATCTTCCCAGAACATATCCTCATGTGCTAAGATCTCACACCTGACCCATGCTCAGCAATTTATTTGTTTCTTGTTTTTTAAAGATTTATTTGAAAGAGTGACAGAGAGAGAGGGAGATATATATGTAGACAGAGAGATCTTCCATCTTCTGGTTCACTCCCTAAATGGCCCCAACAGCCAGGGTTGGACCAGGCTGAAGGCAGGAGCCAGCAACTCCATCCAGGTCTCCCACGATGGTGGCAGGGGCTCAAGCCCTTGGGCCATCTTCTGCTGCCTTCCTGGGGAGTTGGAGTAGAAGTGGAGCAGCTAGAACTGGAACCAGCACTCGCCTATGGGATGCCAGTGTTGCAGGCGGCAGCCGAACCACAGTGCAGTCCCACATCCTTGGCAATTTAAAGGGCTGTGTGCTGTGTGTCTTCCAGGCACCTGGAACAGCTGGCAGGTGCAGAAGGGGCACAGTGACAAGAGAACAAATGAAAGGTTGTGCAAATGCGCAACGGAGCAGAGCGGCTTCTGGACAGAGTGAGGAGAGGGGTGTTGGGGACACCTTTTTTTTTCCTTGACAAGGGAAGAAGCTTCACATTTTAGCTGGGTATGTAATTGAGTAGAGAATGCATTTTTCTTAATTGTTTTTATTTGAGGAGCAGAGAGAGACCCAGAGAAAGACAGTGTCTATCCCTGGTTCACTCCCTAAATGCCCATAACAGCTGGAGGGCTGAACCCAGGAGCCAGGAACTCACCCACATAGGCGCCAGGGACACAATCACTAGAGCCATCACTGTGGCCTCCCAGGGTCTGCCTTAAGCAGGAAGCTGGAGTCGAGCCAGGCTGCAAGGGGCATTGAACCCAGGCACTCCAGCGTGGGCTATGGGCTTTCTAACTAGTAGCTGAGCCACCAGGCTAAACGCTTCCCATAAGAAAACAGATTTCATCTCCATATCCCTTCCGGCTAGGTGTGGCCAAGTGACTAATCACCGGTCAGTGGGGGATGAGTGGTAGTGACCTGAGTAAAGTTCTGGCCATGGCTGGTGGTGGTGGCAGCGCAGTCGTGTGGGTGCCTTTGATGGCATCGAGCTGCCCACTAAAAACAATTACAATGATGAATTCGGGGTTATGTGAGTGTTCCAAGTAAGTAGATAATGAAATGAGAAGAGGGACTCTTGCCCATCTCTTGGAAGGTTCTCCCGTGTTCTCTGTGTCTTTCTCTGCCTTGTGACTTTTGCCACATCTCTCGATCACTCGGTGGCTCCGCTCTCACGTCTTCCCTTCCCTCCCTCTGGTTCTCTCCCCGAATGAACTGTAACTAGAAGTCGGCCTAGACTTACACCCACGCGTAAACCGAGGCTTGTGCTTTGGGTTCGCATCTCCCGGGGTGTATGCGCAGAAAGTCCATTGGAGAAGCCCTCCCTGTGGCACTGGAGTCCTCCCTGGGGGTCTCAAAACACCTCCGTGTGGCCGCCGCTCCCCGGCCCTCCCCTCACAGCTCGGGAGTCTCTTCTTGGGTTATGATCTCGCCCCCTCGGCCTCCATCTCTTCACTGCCCCCTCTGCCGCCACCCCTCCGCTCCGCCTCAAGCACGTTTGTGTCTCCAGACACTGCAACGCCAAGCGTCTCCTCCAATCCCCGCACCTGGAAGCCTCCTGCAGCCGGCACAGCACCGCCCCAGCCTTCTCCACAACACTCCGCACCTCTGCCTCCGCCTACCTTCCTGTGCGATCTCTCACCTCTGCCCCCCGCCCCCCAGGAGGCTGTTCTGGCCCCAAGCCCCAAGGCCCACGAAGCAGCCAGAGCTGGAGAATGTCTTCCTGCCTTTAGCGTCCAGACATCTCTGTAACAGCTGCAGCATCTGCCTCGCGTTCTGCTTGGGCTCAGCTCCTCCCCTATCCAGGTGCAGATCTGTCTGCCTCTCCTTCTCCTCCCCCTGCCAGATTCTAGCTCCCGCCCCTTTGCCGGCTCCACCTCCCTACTTGCTAGTGGTGCACCTGCCTAAGGAAACTCTGCCAGGTTTCTTACCTTTCTTTCATCATCTCCAAGACCTCACCAGCCCGAGGCTCTGGGCCGTGTGTCTCTGGTGGCATATGTGTACATACCCAGGAGCCTGTGTGGACTTGGTTTTCACTGTTAAGCAATCCGGGTCACTTGGGCCTTCTTTGTCCCATGACTTGGCTATGAGACTTTCAGCCTGACTTACAGAACTCAGCTGGGGAGTGCTCTGTGCAGGTGCAGAGACGGGCTGAAGAATGCCAGGGGTGGGTGACTGGTTAACCATTCATCTCCCTCCCACAAAGGACAGGGGAAAAGCGGAGCCAGCCATTGCCCACAGCCCTGTGGTCCTGACTCAACCTGTGGAGACTTTGCCTGCCCTAGAGAGCAGCCTAGGAAGCTGCGGGGTCAGCCACACTCCAGCAAGGGTGTCCCACAGCAGCCCGCCTTTCCACCGAACTTTTTTTTTGATATTATAGTTTATTTAACTCCCTCTGATATATACAAAATATTATCATTAAAAAAGTAATCAATATCAAAAATGCCATTGAGATATTTCACTTTCTGTCTATGAGGCTTTGAAATTCAATGTGATTGTATGCTAACAACATTTCTCCACTCAGCCACTACATCAAATAGTCCATAACCACAGGCAGTGAGGGACCACATTGTAGTACAGAGGACTTCTATACCATCTTGCCTATGCTCCTCATTTTAAGAAAAAGTCAGAGACTCATAGAAGTTTTATGCATTGCCGGCGCCGCGGCTCACTTGGCTAATCCTCCACCTGCGGCACCGGCACTCCAGGTTCTAGTCCTGGTCGGGGCGCTGGATTCTGTCCCAGTTGCTCCTCTTCCAGTCCAGCTCTCTGCTGTGGCCGGGGAGTACAGTGGAGGATGGCCCAAGTGCTTGGGCCCTGCACCCGCATGGGAGACCAGGAGGAAGCACCTGGCTCCTGGCTTCGGATCAGCGCAGCGTGCCGGCTGCAGCGGCCATTTTGGGGGGTGAACCAACGGAAAAGGAAGACCTGTCTCTGTCTCTCTATCACTGTCTAACTCTGCGTATCAAAAAAAAATTTTTTAAATAATAATATTTCCCCAAGAGTTGTGTCAAGGATTAGGTACAGCGATAAGGTAAGTGCCTAGCCCACAGCAAGCCTAGCAAGGTAGAGTCAACAGATGACCAGAGCTGGCCAACCACAGTGCTGTTCGGCAGAGAAGGGCCAGCCTCCCACTGCACACGCACGGCTTTCCACCAAACTTCTGTAATGTGTTTGCTCCTAGGATTCTGTTCAAAAACAAGCACAGAGAAGAACCTAGAGGACATATGGCCCCAGCCACGACTTCCTAAGTGTCATCCTCTAAGGAAGAATGTGCAGACTTCTGGGCAACCCATAACACCCCAACATGAGCTACTTCCCCCAGTTATTACTCTTCTTTTCTGGAACGTGGTCTCGAAGTGTTGAGAAGTCAGAAAAGTTGAAAGTACAATGAAAATCTCCATCACCCCCATCTTCCTGAACAATCTTAACATTTGCCAGATTTGCTTCAGTGGCAGGCATGAAAACACTGCAGCATGAATCTCCTAGGCTTTAGAAGTGAGCTGCTTCTGTCTAGCCGCATCATGCCTAAGAGTAGAAGCCACTCACCATCCACTAGGCAAGCCATGTTCAACATTTCCCAGTCATACTAAAAATATCTTTTATGGTTTTGTTTTTGCCAAATCAGCATACATTTGGGAATCACGTGTTACATTTGGTTATTATTTCCCTGTAGTCTATTTTTGAAAAAATCTTTGCTGAAGTAAAATTTAATTAACATTTAATGCAATGCATGCATTGTAAGTATACAGTCTGATGAGTTTTCAAAAAAATTTATAACCCTTATAAGGAGCATCTCAATCAAAACACAGAAAAAGCTTGCTCACTCCCCATTCGCAACATATTACGCTGGGAGGCAGCCCCACCCCACCCCAGACTACCGCTGACCTGATTTCCATTACTGTAGAGAGTTTTGTCTGGCCAAATGCTTTCTAATTCAAGCTGGTTCCCTTTAGTACGTTTTCGCAATTCATCCATGTCGCTGCACATGTGAGCATCTGATCCTCTTTATGGCTGAGCAGTGTTCTATTATGTGACTAGACCACAGCTTGCGTATCCATCCATCCATTGATGAACATTTGGATCATTTCCAGTTTTAGGCTATTGTGATTAAAACATCAATGAAATTCTTGCACAATTCTTTTTTGCAGCCATATGCTTTCATTTCTCTGGTGTAAAAATCTGGAACACGTACGTGTGCATTGAACTTTATCAGAAGCTGCCAAGTTGTCTCCACAGTGTTGATAACGTTTTCAACTCCCAACAGCAATGCAGAGTTTCCGTTTCTCCACATCCTCACTGATGCTTGCCGTCATCCATCCTTTACTTTTCGCCATTTTTTGTGGGTGAGCAGTGGTATATGTATGAAGTTTTAATCTGCCTTTCCCAGATACCTAGAGATGGTTCATGTGCTTATCATCTGCTCATTCTTTCAGTCGGCTGTCTTTTCAAGTGTTTTGCCTTTTCAAAAAGTGGGTTGACTTTTTATCATTAGCACATACATATGAGTCCTTTGCCAGGTTTGTATATTACCAATATTTTCTTGAAGTCAGCACCTTGAGTTTTCATTTTCTTTTTTAAGATTTACTTATTTATTTGAAAGGCAGAGAGGCAGAGGCAGAGAGAAAGAGAGAGAGGTCTTCCATCTGCTGGTTCACTCCCCAGATGGCCTCAATGGTTGGATCTGGGCTAATCTGAAGCCAGGAGCCAGGAGCTTCTTCCCAGTCTCCCACATTGGTGCAGAGGCCCAAGCACTTGGGTCATCTTCCACTATTATCCCAGGCGCATTAGCAGGGAGCTGGATTGGAAGTGGAGTGGCCAGGACTCGAACCAGCAGCCACATGAGATTCTGACACTGCAGGTGGTGATTTTATGCGCTATGCCACAGTGCCGGCCTGACATGCTGCACAGGTAAGGCAGATCGTTCTGGTGATCTGGTCAACCAGCAGAAAGCAAGCACTGCTGGTCCTCAGCACCGATCTTTCACTCATCTCCTATTGCTGTGTGTCGTTCACGTCTTCTTGTTGGGTGACTGATCCGGGTGACGGCAGAGGTGGCTACAGGCATTTCCTCAGTGGCGCCCTGCTCAAGGATTCTCAGCAGGCGGATCGGCTGCGGCTGGCCTGGGGTCTCACCTCCTTGGTTGTCCTTGCCCTGTATTGGGGAGGAGGACCGCTGGGGGAGTGAGGCCTGTAAACCTAGGAAATGCTCTGTGTCGCTGGCCCGCAGCATTCCCCTGCACCCCTGCACCCCTGCGGCCAGCGCCCCAGCTCTGCGCCCTGCGCAGGTGGGCTGGATGTTGAGGTCCACGCCCTTGGGGTCTCCCCTTGCGACAAGGTGGGAGGCTGGGCTTGGCCTTCTTTCCCCCATTCTCGCTCTTTGGGGCAGTCTGCTGTACAAATACCTCTTCCCTGGAGTCCTTCCCGTTGAAGAAGCCACATCCGTTTCCTTTTTTTTTTTTTTTTTTTTTTTTTGACAGGCAGAGTGGACAGTGAGAGAGAGAGACAGAGAGAAAGGTTTTTTTTTTTTTTTTTCTTTGCCGTTGGTTCACCCTCCAATGGCCGCCGCGGCCAGCACGCTGCGGCCGCGCACCGCGCTGATCCGATGGCAGGAGCCAGGTACTTCTCCTGGTCTCCCATGGGGTGCAGGGCCCAAGCACCTGGGCCACCCTCCACTGTACTCCCTGGCCACAGCAGAGAGCTGGCCTGGAAGAGGGGCAACCGGGACAGAACCCGGCGCCCGACCGGGACTAGAACCCGGTGTGCCGTCGCGGAGGCAAGGCAGAGGATTAGCCTAGTGAGCCGCGGCGCCGGCCACCACATCCGTTTCTTACACTGCACCATTTTACTGTTCCCAACACCTTCGGTGCCCTGACCTTGTCCCCCCACGCTGCAGCGAGGACACCTGGCCACCGCTGCCTGGAGCTGTGCTTGTTGCAGGGGCTCTGGGGCAACCCTGGGCTTGAGGGTACCCAGGCCGGCGGGGCAGTGGCTGCTCAGGGACCTCTCTGCACTCATGCCTATGGATGGAACCCTCAACAAAATTCTAAAAATATCCCTGAGTATTGTGTGTGTATCTGTTTTATCCTAAAACATTCATCCTTGACATTGTAAGTAGTTCCGTTTTGATTTCATTTTCTAATTGTACAGAAATACAACTGATTGTGTATTTTGACAGGAGTTCTGTGTCCTTGCTAGGGTCGCTTTTTGGGTTTGGTTTTAGTAGCTCTTTTTACAGAATCCTTGAGATTTTCCATTGTCAAGGTGATGTTTTACTTCTGCCTCTCCGGTACGTGCACTTTCTTTTCTTTTCCTTGACTTTTGCCCTGGCTAAGACCACAGACATACACTGAATAGAAGCACTGGTACAAGGCTCCTTTCCCCTGTCCCCAGTCCCTGGGAAAAACATTTAGTCTTTCACCAAAAAGTGTGGTGCTTGATAAAGGTTAGTAGGTCCAGAAAAAGCAACTGATAAAATGAAAAATCCACGTGGGATCAGATGTTGGCGGCATCTACATTTTCCTTTAAAGACCGCTGAGTTTGGCTTTGGCAGGCAGTTAATGGATCTGTGGGTTGAATTATTCCCTGTTCGGCAGATCCATAGTAGCTGTTATTTCAGACTAGTTGAGTCCTAAAACTGAGGCGTGAGCTTCCGGGTCCTTAACTGTAACCCGTGGCCCACTAAGGCCTTTGCGTGGTGGCTGGTGGGAAAAATCGTGTCCCTCCCAGCTCTGCATGAGCTCCAGCAGCCGGGTAGCAGCAGGAAGCCTAACTTTGCTTGGTGGTTACATTGTGAACCACATACAGCTTCTCCCCTGCACGTGCAGGGGGTGGCATTTAGCCAAGAGTCTCCAGGGGAACCCTGCAGCCTGGAACTCTTTATGTGGTCTCCTCGGCTGTAGCCGTCGTGTCTCCACCCCCCAGCTCCAGCATCTGTGTGTCTGCTGTTCAGCGAGACCTCTGCATTTTGCTTGGGTTCCCCTTTCCTGGGGTAGGGATCCAGCAAATGGCTCTGCCAGAAAAGCCTGCATGATTTGTCTCCTTTCTCCATTGTAGTGCAACCCTGTGCTGTCAGTTTTCTCATGTCCGAAACCAGTTATTTCCTTTATTTATTTTTTCAGTTGGGTACAGCAGGATGGCTTGCCAGCACTAGCTACCCTATCATGGCTGGAAGCAGAAGAGTTAGTCATCTCTTTCCATCTAGATCGAGGTCAGCAAACTTCCTTTTAGGGGGCAGAGAGCAAATGTTTTTGGTTTGCAGAAGAAAACTTGTTTCCATTGCAATCACTCAACTGTGTCATAATAGCACAACAGCTGTCCCAGGCAACACCCAAGCTAATAAGCACGACTATGTTCAAACAAACTCTATTTACAAAAGCAGGCAACTGACCTGAAGACCCCGGGTCACCAGTCCTTTGACATTGACTTTGTCGGGACTCCAGCCCAGTCACTGATTGCCCCACATTCTGGAATCATCTAAGTGTTTTCTAAGGTCTCTTAACATGTTACTTTATCACCTATATTTTCAATTTTTTTAAAAAAGATTTATTTTATTTATCTGAAAGACACAGTTACAGAAAGAGGGAGAGAGAGAGGTCTTCCATCCTCTGGTTCACTCCCCAAATGGCCACAACAGCCAGAGCTGAGCTGATCCGAAGCCAAGAGCCAGGAGCTTCCTCTGGGTCTCCCACGTGGGAGCAGGGGCCCAAGGACTCTGGCTGTTTTCCACTGGTTTCCCATGTGCATTAGCAAGAAGCTGGATGGGAAGTGGAGCCCATATGGGATGCCGGCACTGCAGGTGGAGGTTTAACCTACTACACCACAGCATCGGCCCCTCCATGGACTTTTTGGAAGTACCCCTGTATGTGTCTATTGTCAGCATAAATCCTTCATTCGGGGGTCATTTGTTGTGCCCCAGTCGGTGAGTAATACAGGGACTTCACACGTGGTTTTAAGGCTGCTCTTGGGATCGTATTGGCGAGCCTCAGCTCCCTCGCCCCTGCCACACACACGCACTGCAGGCAGCCAGCTTGAGGGCAATGCAGTGCAGAGCGCCGCAGGCTCCCGCTCGGCCCGTGAGTCTCCTCCCCCGGCTGCTGACCTCCCAGTGAAATTGCAGGCCCCAAAGAGCCCAGAGCAGGGGCGTCCGCCCTGGTGAACTGCCTTTGCAGATGACGCATTGCCTGTCCGTCCTGACGTGTGTCTCGGTGTGAGGCAGCTAGGCAGCCCCCACTGCTGCCTGGGGGACAGCTTTCTCAGTGCAGAGCTGGCAGGCACGTACGGGTATCAAGACTGCAACCTCTGTTTCATAAACACCACGTCCTGACAAAACTGGCAGAATTGGCCAAGATTTTGGGGAAAAAAAAAAAAAAAAAGGATGAGTTGATGGACTGGTGCCAAAATGTTCCGGTAGGCTCCGGAGGCCCTTTGAAGGAAGCTTAGAATGCAAAGGGCCAGGGGACCTCCCTTCTGCCGGGGGTCACTGGGATATTTACAGCAGCATCTGTGGGCCATACACAAGCACCAACTTAAAAATTAGCTTGCTGTAGATTGACTGGGTCTCGAGCTCCGCCTGCAGTTCCCCAACAGGGCCAGCCAGACGCAGGCCCTGTGGGCCAGATGCCCTTCAGCCCTGGTCACAGGCAAGTTGAGAGGTAAGGGAGCCATCGCGGTGTTGCCATGTGTCCTTGTTGGTTTGATCTTTTATTTTACATCTCTCTGGTAGACGCAAGTAAAAAGCGACTGCTTGTATCAAGAAAGAGTTGCATTACATTTAAAAAAAATTAGACTAGAATCCGGTAAATCATGGGCAAAGAACAGATGAGACGATTCAAAAGGGCTTTAAAAGGTGCTGCATCTCATTCACAGTCAGAGAGCTGTGACATTTCAGGTATGGAAAGCCAAGACACTGTGGCAAAAAATGATCTACATGAAGGTTCTCTGTGAGTGAGACCCCAGTGGAAAGAGGGGGCCATCACAGAAGGAGGTACCACGGGTTACCTCCATGTTGATTATGACCTTGTCTAAATGCTGACAGAGTTTGTGTACTCAAGAGGCTTCCATAGCCTTGGCAGCTCATGATAAGAGCCTGGGGTGATCACTGATGTCATACATAAGAGTGTCAGCTCTTAAATCAACAACGGGAGTCACTGTGCACTTGTTCCTCATGTAGGACCTCTGTCCTTAATGAGTTGTACTATGAGAATTAATGGTAAAACTAATCTTCAAACAGTACTTTATACTTTGTGTGTCTGTGTGGGTGCAAAGTGTGGAAATCTTTACTTAGTATAGAGTTGGTCTTCTGTATATAAAGTTAATTAAAATGAATCTTAATGAAGAATGGGATGGGAGAGGGGGTAGGAGGTGGGACAGGAAGGGGGGTGGGTTGGTTGAACTCTGTGATTAATACACAATTATTCTTAGGCATTTAAAATTAACTGAAAAGTGATCTTTGTTAAATATAAGGGTGGGAATAATGGAGGGAGGAGATGTACAGTTCGGCACATGCTCAGTCAGACTTACCTCCAATGGTAGAGCTAGAAATATGCCGGGGGATTCCAACTCAATCTCATCAAGGAGGCATGTGCCAGTGCCAGCTCACTTGGTAAAGTGATCAGTTTAAGTACATAATTGATCAACAAGATAGGTTAAGTGTTGAAGAGATTTCACAAATAAGACCAGTGTCTGCAAATAATGAAGGATAGAATTAAAAGGGAAAGAATGATCCTGCAGGGGAAGCAGGATACACAGCAGACTCATAGAATAGAAAGGTCCTGAACAGCACTCCGGCCTCAGAAGCAACCCTTGGGGCATTCGGATCTGGCTTAAAGGCCCATGAGAGTCTTGCAGGCATGGAAAGCCAAGACACTGTGGCAAAAACAACCTGAATAAAAGATCTCGATGAATGAGATCCCAGCAGAAAGAACGGGCTATCAAAGAAGGAGGCACCTTTCTCTGAAGGGAGGAAGGAACCTCCACTGTGATGTGGCCTTGACTAAATAGTTCAGAGTTGGTGAACTCAAGAGGTTTCCATAGCCTCGACAGCTCATGGCAAGAGCCTCGGGTGATTACTGACGTCATAAATAAGAGTGTCAATTGTTAAATCAACAACGGGAGTCACTGTGCACCTGCTCCCCATGTAGGATCTCTGTCCTTAATGTGTTGTACTATGAGAATTAATGGTAAAAATACTAGTTGATCAGTAATCTATTTCAACAGTCTGTTGAAATCTTGGCTCAGTATATACTAAGTTGATCTTCTGTATATAAAGATAATTGAAAATGAATCTTGATGAAGAGTGGGATGGGAGAGAGAGTGGGAGATGGGATGGGTGCGGGTGGGAGGGAGGTTATGGGGGAAAAAGCCACAACAATGCAAACGTTGCACTTTGTAAATTTACATTTATTAAATAAAAAAAAAGGAATGGGGGTAGGGCAGCTGGTACGGGGGGAAGAACTGCTATATTCCTAAAGCTGTACCTATGAAATCTGTATTCATTAAATAAAAGCTTTCTTTAAAAAGAAAAAAAAGACTGCCCTGAAATCCAACCTCTCACCTATCAGATTGGCAAGAGTCCAAACGCTGCATCTGGATGCCACACTCTCTTGGTGGAGCTGTAAAGAAAGGAGCCCTTTGATATGGGAGGTAAAATGGCACTTAGGGAGGAGAACTGGCAACACCTAAGAAATCACCAGAGCGCGTGCCTTTTACAGCAGCAATGACACATCCTGGAACCTGCACTGGAGCCACACCCGCACGAATCAAACGCAATGTGAAGCTATTCATTCTGACATCACCTGTAGCGTTTAAAGGTTAGAAAGAGCCTCAGTGCTCCTTGAGGTACTGGTTGAATGAACTACTGTCCGTTCACATGGTAGGGTACTACCCAGCTACACAAAGCAATGGGGTGATTCCTAGGAGGTATCATTAGAGCAGATCACACATAGTGTGTGTGTGTGTGTGTGTGTGTGTGTGAGAGAGAGAGAGAGAGAGAGAGAGAGAAACACTGGAGGACAACCTTCAAATAATGGGGACCTGTCAGGATGGGTGCGACAGAATAGATGAGAAATGGATGTGGGGCCGATGCTGTGGCATAGCGGGTAAAACTGTCGTCCGCAGTGCCAGCACCTCATATGAGTGCTGGTTCGAGTCCCGGCTGCTCCACTTGCCAATCCAGCTTTTTGCTAGGGCCTGGGAAAGCAGTAGAAGATGGTCCAAGTCCTTGGGCCCCTGCAACCTGCATAGGAGACTCAGAGGAAGCTCTTGGCTCCTGCCTTTGATTGACACAGCTCTGGCCATTGTGGCCATCTGGGGAGTGAACCAGGAGATGGAAGACTTTCTCCCTCTCTCTCACATGAAAGACAACTCTCTTCTCCCTCCCTCCCTCCCTCCCTCTCTCTCTCTCTCTCTCTCTGCCTCTGCCTCCTTGTAACTCTGCGTTTCAAATAAAACAAAAATCAAAAAAAAAAAAAAAAAAAAAACCCTCTGGGCTGCATTGAAAGAACTAGAAGCAGTGTCCCTCCAGGAGTCATAAGCAGACTTGAGCCTCCAGATGTTGGTTTCTACATCTGTTTTCCAAAGAAGAACCCAGGGCTGGAGCTCAGACTACCCCAGGTGGAGGAAGCGCAGAGTCCGGGGTAGCTTGCCCAGAAAACACAGTTTCACAGATTCTCTTGGAGACATGTCCAAAGGACAGAGCAAACGGTTCAAAGGATTAGGCAGATCTGAAAATATTCAAACATAAAAATAAAGCATTGAGCCCATCAATATCCATGAGTTGATCATGATGCTGGGAGAGGGGGCATGAAAGTCTCGTCTGCCCTTGCTAGAAGATTTTCACACAGCCCCTGCTCCTGTGCTGTGGACTGAATTATGCCCTGCCTCACAAGACCACAGGTAGAAGTCCTAACCCCCTGTGGCTGTGTTTGGAGACAGGGCCTTTTCCAAATTTGTTTGTTTGTTTGTTTGTTTGGAAGGCAGAGAGCGCAACAGAAAAAGAGAGAGAAGGAGAGAGAGAGAAAAATAATCTTCTATCCCCTGGTTCATTCCCTAAATGGCCACAACAACCAGGGCCCCAGCCAGGCTGAAGCCAAGAGCCAAGAACTCTAATGGGTGCTGGTGTCCCAGGTAGGGGCTCAAGCCACTGGGCCACAACGCCGGCCCTGGAGACAGCGCCTTCAGGAAGGCAATGAGATGAGATGGTAGGGGTGAGGGGAGAGGCCCTAATGCAGCAAAGCTGGCATCCTCCCTAAACGGAAAGAGACAGCAGGATTGTGCACAGAGAGGCGAGGCCTTGCAGGCACCCAGTGAGGGCACAGCTGGCTGCAAGCCCAAGACCGGCTTCCCCAGAAATTGGCCCTGCCAGCACCTTGACCTTGCACTTCCTGCCTCCAGCATGGTGAGACACGCAATTCTGTTGTGTCCACCCAGTGTCTGGTGGTCAGTCATGGCAGCCTTCGCACACCAATGCACCTGGGAAACCCATAACAAAAGGGAAAATCGCAGTCCCCTGTTCTGCCTTTCTCGGAGCAGCTGCAGCGCAGCCCTGGGTGAGGAGAGAAAGCTTGTTTGTCTCTGCAGAGGGAGGCCGTGGAGTCAGGCAAGCAGGATCATCGGTGGATGCCAGAGCCAGGAGGAAAAGCCTTGCTGAGGAACACAGAGAGATTCCCACTGAGCCACAACTTTGCTCCACGACGTGGCGGCCACCACGCAGGGGTGCGAGCCGAGCATCCCTAAATGCAGCCTCCCAACTGACAGCAGATCAAGCAGGCTCCCTCCACTATGGTGTCAGCGTGTCCCCCAAGGTCCACGCATGGAAACTCAGCCCCAAAGTCGCGTGGTGACCATGTTTGGGGGTGGAGCCTCTGGGTTGCACTGGGATAACATGAGGTCACGGGGTGGGGCCCCAAGGTGGGGTTGATGGTAGAGAGACTGGGGCTTGTCTGCTTGCCCTGTCTCACCCGCTGAGCAGACGCTGGCTCTGTACTCACGGGTTTCCCAAGCTCCAGAACCAGGAGCTCCACCAGCCTCTACTTCTTATTAATTACCAAGCCCTGGGCGCCGGCGCTGTGGGGTAGGGGGTAAAGCTACAGCCTGCAGTGCCGGCATCCAATGCGGGCACCGGTTCCAGTCCCAGCTGCTCCACTTCCAATACAGCTCTCTGCTATGGCCTGGAAAAGCAGTAGAAGATGGCCCAAATGCTTGACCCCTGCACCCACGTGGGAGACCCCAAGGGGGTTCCTAGCTGCTGGTTTTTGCCTGGCCTAGCTCCAGTCATTTGGGGAGTAAACCAGCAGATGGAAGACCTCTCTCCCTCTCTCTGCCTTTGCCTCTCCATAACCCTGTCTTGTCTTTTCTTTTTTAATTTGACAGATAGAGTTAGACAGTGAGAGAGAGAGAGAGAGAGAGAAAGGTCTTCCTTCCATTGGTTCACCCCCCCAAATGGCCGCTACAGTCAGAACTGCGCCGATCTGAAGCCAGGAGCCAGGTGCTTCCTCCTGGTCTTCCACATGGGTGCTTGGGAGACTTGGGCTGTCCTCCATTGCCTTCCCAGGCCACAGCAGAGAGCTGGACTGGAAGAGGAGCAACCGGAACTAGAACCTAGCGCCCATATGGGATACTGGTGCCGCAGGCGGAGGATTAACCAAGTGAGCCACAGCGCCGGCCCCAGCACTGTCTTTCCAATAAATAAAATAAATTTTAAATAAATAAATTACCCAGCTTGTGGTATTCAGCTAGAGCAACAGAAAATGGACTAAGACACCACGAAAGTGTTCTTGGCCAAAACGTTTATGATCCATGCGAGCTTTGAGGTGCAGCAGTAGTCTGTACTAATGAAACGCAACTGGCATTTACAAAAAAAAAATGCTTTGAGCATGGACTGCATATGAGATACTATTGTATCAATGTTCGGTTCCTTGAACTTGGTAATTATACAATTGTACATTGGTTCCTTTTTTTTTTAGGATTTATTTTATTTATTTGAAAGTCAGAGTTACGCAGAGAGAGAGGTCTTCTATCTGCTGGTTCACTCCCCAGATGACTGCAACAGCCACAGCTGAGCTGATCTGAAGCCAGGAGCCAGGAGCTTCTTCCGGGTCTCCCATGCGGGTGCAGGGGCCCAAGGACTTGGGCCATCTTCTACTGCTTTCCCAGGCCATAGCAGAGAGCTGGATCGGAAGTAGAACAGCCGGGACTCAAACCGGCGCCCATATGGGTTGCCAGTGCTGCTGGCCGGGACGTTAATGCACTGTACCACAGCACTGGCCCCTGTATATTGGCTTTTTACGAGAATGTCTTTATTTTTAAGAGCTGAATGCTGCCTCATGGAGAGAATTGTGGTGCCAGCAGTTTATTCTCAAATGGGTCAACATTCAAACAATAAGATTGAATTCGTCAGTGCTCTGAGAAACAGAACCAACAGGCAGAACATACACAGGTTGAGCATCCTTCATCCAAAACAGTGGGACCAGAAGTGTTCTGGATTTTTTAAAGATTGACTCGTGTATGCATGATGCCATCTTAAGGATGGCACTCAACTGTAGCATGAAATTTATTTATGTTTCCTATCTCCCTTATCCAAGCCTGAAAGTAATTTTTAAAAATATTAGGTTTTGGCTGGCGCCGCGGCTCACTTGGCTAATCCTCCACCTTGCGGCGCCGGCACACCGGGTTCTAGTCCCGGTCGGGGCGCCGGATTCTGTCCCGGTTGCCCCTCTTCCAGGCCAGCTCTCTGCTGTGGCCAGGGAGTGCAGTGGAGGATGGCCCAAGTGCTTGGGCCCTGCACCCCATGGGAGACCAGGAGAAGCAGCGCCGGCCGCAGCGCGCCGGCCACAGAGGCCATTGGAGGGTGAACCAACGGCAAAGGAAGACCTTTCTCCCTGTCTCTCTCTCTCACTGTCCACTCTGCCTGTCAAAAAAAAAAAAAATAGGCTTTATTTGAAAGGCAGAATTACAGAGAGAGAGAGAGAGAGAGAGAGAGAGAGAGAGAGAGAAAAGAGAGCAGTTTTCCGTCTGCTGATTCACTCCTCAAATGGCTGCAATGGCCGGAGCTGAGCCAGACTGAAGCCAAGACCCTGGAACTCCATCCAGGTCTCCCATGTGGGTTGCAGGGGCCCAAGCTCTTGGGCCACCTTCTGCTGCTTTCCCAGGTTCATTAGTAGGGAACTGGATAGGCAATGAAGCAGCTGGGACTTAACGCTGGCGCTCATAACAACTGACACAGCCATGGTGCTGGCTCCAGAGCGTAAGTTTATGTAATATTTGTAGTGCACCTGACTACAACCTACCACGTGAAGTCAAGCATGGAATTTCCTGCCTGTGGCATCATGTCAGTGCTCAAAAAGTTCTGGATTTTGCAGCATTTAGAAAATTGGGTTTTGGGCTTACAAAAGCTCTCTCCTTGTAAATAAATAGAGACAGACACAGAGACAGATGTCTATGAGCATTGACTCGGGCAGTTGCAGAGGCTGTGAAGTCCCGGTATCTGCTGCTGCAGGCTGAGACCCAGGAGCACGCGGGCATCGCTCAAGCTGAGTCTGAGCCTGTGCACCCTGGAGGGGGGAGGGGCCCCCGGGCAATGCTGGACCCTGAAGGCCCGGTGTGCGGGCATGACCCTCGCCATATATTATATCTGCACCTGCGTATATACATTCATGATAAATAGTTGAGAAAATAAAAGCTTTCAGACAAAGGCACAAACATTAATTTTAGCATTTTCACCCACCTTAAAGCAAAAAATTGGAAACAACCCAAATATCTGACAGTAGAGGGGCTGGTGTGGTGGCTCCGTGGGAGAAGCCGCCCCCAGCATCCCATATGGACGCGGGTTCAAGTCTTGGCTGCTCCTCTTCTGAGCCAGCTTCCTGCTAATGTGACCGGGAAAGCAGCGGAAGATGGCCAAGTGCTTGGGCCTCTGCCACCAAAGGGAGACCCAGATGGAGTTCCAGGCTCCTGGCTTTGGCCCAACCCAGGACTGGTTGCTGCGGCAGGCCTTTGGGGACTGAACCAGTGGATGGGCCATATCTCTCCCTCCATCCCTCCCTCCCTCCTTCCATCTCTCTCTCTCTCTCCCTCCCTCCTTTTCTCTTTCCCCTCCTTCCTGCTCCCTGTCTCTCCATAATCCTGCCTTTCAAATAACTAAGTAACTGTGTACAGTAGAACCTGGGTTCAGGGACAGGTGTGCCGACTTGTGCCAGCAGGTGCCTCGTTTCTGGGCAGCCTCCTCTGAGGACGTCCCACCCTGATGGTCACGGTGCTGGTGTCTTCTGCGTGCTCCTTGTGGATCTTCCTGAATCCTCGTGTGAGCTCTGCTGAGCTCTTTGTCTTCATGCTACAACACGTTTTCTAACATGCAACAGCAAGAGCAGGTACAAGGTCAGGAGCGAAGGCATAGGCGGGTTGACTTCCGGTAGCCGAAGGAGGCAGCAGATCGGCTGTGCAGGCGGCTGTGGAGGCCCGCAGTATCTCTCCTCTCCCTTTGCCGTTGGTTTCTTGGGAACGACTTCAACGTTCATAAAAGGGAGAGTGGCTAAATAAGTTATTGGTTATTACACATAAGTGTGAGTTCTTAAATTTGAGCGTCATTTTGAGAAGCAATGTGCTTAGTTGGATGGCATTTCCAGAGTACTGATTCTGGGGGCAGTCACTCCCACAAAGCCCAGCACTGACCAGCAGGGGAAGAGGGTGCTCCTGGCCAGGACGCCACGCTGCCCACCCAGCCCCTCCCCTGCTATCGCCAGGCTGATGTGCAGCCCTGCCTAGGCCCTTCACATGGTCTCTGCTCCACTGTGCATCTGACCACAGGGGCGCCCGGCAGCATCATTCCACAGGGGCGTCTTCCTCACTGGCAAAGCCCCTCCAGCCCCAGGCCATCGTGCCCAGGCCACTGCCCCACAGTGAGGAGCCCATGTCGCAGCCACCGACGGCCTCGGTTCTCCCTCTCTGCTCTCCCCAGCAGCCGGTGCTAAGCTTCTCCCAGCCCAGGAACCTAACACTGCTTGCTTCATGCCAGGGCTTTGGATTGAACTTGAAGTCTCCCTTAGATACCTTGACCCTCGCTCCTGGCAGGATTCCAGAGCCAGCAGCTGACTGTGATTAAGGGTAGGGGACACTCTTACAGGAGCTGAGCCACAATCTTAGTGCCTTTCCAGAGCCAAAGGGCACACCCCAGAAATGGGCCAGGACCGGGAAGGTGCCTGCCTGCAGTGTCATATACCCGCCTGAGTGCCGAAGTCCCTTCCAGTGCACAGATGGGAATCCACAGGCCTTGCAGGCAGGCAGACCTGGCGCAGTCTGGCTCTGCTAGGCCTATCATAAGTGCTCACCTTTCCCAGAGCAGCATAGGGGCACCCACAAGATGCCACCAGGAAGCTGCCTGTGGGGTGGGAGGGCTGGCACCTGGGAGAGCTGAGCTTCGGCCCCCAGCCTGCAGCTGGGCAGAGAAGGCTGGGGTGGCAGCAGGGAAGGGCCCTAGCCCCTGCATTACCTTGCGTGCCTGGAGCACCCGGGGAGGGGGTGGAGGAGGCTATGCAGGCGGGAAATGGCTGCTTCCTGGGTGGGGGCTGGGGGAGAGGAAGACCTGAGCCACTGCAGGGCCTGGCCCAGGTCTCCCCAAGCCTCTCCACCCGGCTGGCTCCCGGGGCCTTCAGTGGTTTTCCCAGGAAAAGAGCCAGACCCTCCAGTGCAACAACCCTAATAACTAAGCCACTGGGCCCACCTGGTCGCAGCAGGTGGCTTCACTCGCAGGTTCAAAGGTCACCAAGGAGCAGCCCTGCCCGCAGCCTGCTCTCCAGCCCCCGCGGCGGGCGGGGCTCAGCAGCGTTACAAACTCCCAGGCGGGCCAGCGCCCCGCCCTGGGTGAGGTCACTGCGCAGGGACCCGCAGCATTTTTCAGCAGTCACATGCTCCACCCGGCCTGCAGGAATCTCTCCCACAAAGCACGCCGCCCAGGGAGACGCTGCAGCGGCACTGAGTTCCTGTGTTCCTCCGGGGTGCTTGGCCCGGCGGCAGCCTGCACAGTACTCCGGGAATCCCAGGCATGCAGGAGCCCGGGAGGGCCGAGCAGCCAGGCGTGGCTCCCTTGCCTGAGAGGCGTCGGTCCCCTAGGGCCCACGGCCTCCTCGCGGTGCCTCCTGGTCTCTCTCCCCTTTGGAGAAATGTCTACACCAGAGGCCACAGAGGAGGACTTCCTGGGTGCACGGTGCAGCGCGGTGGCCGGAGAAAATCACCGCGTCCTGACTCCCCGTGCCTGGCAGGCGCCCGGGGTGGGGGGGCTGCTTCCAGAACATTCTCCACTTGCACAATTTCAGGTGTGTCCATTCCGAGCCAGGCAGCCAGCGAGATCCGGCATCCGTGCCCTTGTACACCGCCAATCGCCCACCAGGCAGTCACGGCCTCTGGCGATGCAGAGACAGCCAGAAGCCCACCTTCCTGAGGGGGGACGCCCAGATCCCCCCAGCCTGACACAGAGGGGACCGCCCGCCTGGGAAAGCGACCCCTGCCCCTGGCTCCCGGCTCCCCGGGGCCCTCTCAGCTCTCACCGACAGAGCTGCCCGGGGTCTGGCAGGCCATCTTCTGAGGGTGAGCCCACAGCTGTCTCTCCTGACCCCCAGCACAGGCTGAAACCAAGGATGGTACTGTGCAGAAGGCCGTGGCCACAGGGAGTGGGGTGCCCGGGCACTCCGCCCTACGCCACTGCCCTGTTCCCCTCCCCCAGTGCCGTCCCAGGGGCACTGGCATCCCCGGATGCCAGGATAAGGAACTTCGCCTCCCTGGAGAGCCAAACATCATCACCAACTCTCCCACGCAGTCCTGACCCTCTGGGAAGTGCAGGGGCCGCCCCACCCGACAAAGGCCTCAGCGGAGCATGGAGGGCAGTGAGCACCCAAGGGTGGAGCCTGGCACCGGCAGCCAAATGCCAGTTTCCTCCTCCACCAGCCAGGGACCATGGTCTGATGCCCTGCTCCTGTCCCTGGACCCAACTGCTTTCCTGCTGCTGCCCTTGAGGAGAGACCCAGCACCCACAGGGCCTCGGTCCTCCAGCACCCACAGGGCCTCGATCTTCCAGCACCCACAGGGCCTCAGTCTTCCAGCACCCACAGGGCCTTGGTCTTCCAGCACCCACAGGGCTCAGTCCTCCAGCACCCACAGGGCCTCGGTCTTCCAGCACCCACAGGGCTCAGTCCTCCAGCATCCACAGGGCCTCGGTCTTCCAGCACCCACAGAACCTCAGTCCTCCAGTACACACAGTGCCTTTTTCCTCCAGCACCTACAGGACCTCAGTCTTCCAGCACCCACAGGGCCTCAGTCTTCCAGCACCCACAGGGCCTCAGTCACACCCACACCATGGCTCCTCCCGCCTCTTAGGTAGAAATCGGCGCCCATACACTTGCCTTCGCCCCAGCGCCCATCCTCTGAACACCTGCGTTTCCCCTCTGCTCCTCTGCGATGAGGAAATCCAGTGACCCGTACTCCTCAGTAACTGCTTTCCGCAGCAGAGGTGGTTAGTTGGGTTTTCCACTTAACAGATTCCAGGGAGGACAAAAAGAATTCACAAGGAGGATTCTTAAAAATTATTTTATTAACTTATTTGAAAGGCAGAGCTGCAGAGAGAGGGAGAGAGCGAGCTCTTCTTCTCTTCTGGTTCACTCCCCAGATGGCTGTAATGGCCAGAGCTGGGCCAGGCCAAAGCCAGGAGCCCGGAGCTTCTTCTGGGACTCCCATGAGGATGCAGCAGCCCAAGGACTTGGGCCCTCTTCCAGTGCTTCCCCAAGTGCATTAGCAGAGAGCTGGATCAGAAGAGGAGCAGCAGGGCTTCAAACCAGCACCCATACGATGTGCTGGCGCTGCAGATGGTGGCTTAACCCACTACACCACGGCACCAGCCCTCCACAAGAAGGGTTTTCACCTTGTTCAGAGGCACCATGGGTAGTCCTCGTTGCATTCTACGTAAGGTGGGAGCCACTAGAGAAAGACTGATATAAGATCTGTAGGATTGTGTGTGCTGATGCGTCGGTGCTCAGTAACAAGTAGCACACTCACCTTTGTAAGAGACTCACCACCATAAGTTATTAGGGAAAGGTAAACCAAACCCACAGAAAAATACTACTTTATACCAACTGGGATAGCTATAGTCAATTCTTCAAAATATAGAAACTAAAAATCGGAGCTCACAGGACATGCTGGTAGGAATGAGAAGCGGTGCTCCACAACAGACGGGTTCCTCAACAGCTTCAGTATAAGGTCGGCATGGAAACCAGCGTCTTATCATTGAGGAGAGAAGGCACCTTCCAAAGGTCATAGAAAACGCATACCATGAAGAAACTTCACTTGGCTAGCAAAACTTTTGTACCAAAAGAAACATTCTCATTGCATTTTCCCATGCACTTTTTGAAGTGTCTTCATATTCCCCAAATAGATGATAACGAATAGGATAGCAAATCCCCAAAGGTGGCCACGACTCAGAGGTCCTCCAGTGGATGAACGCAAACACAAGCCGTGGCCTGTGCGGGCCATGGAGAACCGCTTGGCCATGAAAAGGGATCTGGGCTACAACACACAGTTTGAAGGAAGCCAGACACCGAGGGTCACAGGTGGTATGATGTCACTTAGGTGGAAGACCCAGAACAGGTGAACCCACAGAGACAGAAGGCACACTGGCGACTGCAGGGGCGGTGAGACGAGCGAGCAGTACTGCTCATGAGATTTTACTTTGGAGAGAAGGAAAAATTAGCAGTCACTTCAATTAAAATAGAAGCTAGGGCCAGCGCCGCGGCTCACTAGGCTAATCCTCCGCCTAGCGGCGCCGGCACACCAGGTTCTAGTCCCGGTCGGGGCGCTGGATTCTGTCCCGGTTGCCCCTCTTCCAGGCCAGCTCTCTGCTGTGGCCAGGGAGTGCAGTGGAGGATGGCCCAAGTGCTTGGGCCCTGCACCCCATGGGAGATCAGGAAAAGCACCTGGCTCCTGGCTCCTGCCATCGGATCAGCGCGGTGCGCCGGCCGCAGCGCGCCGGCCACAGCGGCCATTGGAGGGTGAACCAATGGCAAAGGAAGACCTTTTTCTCTGTCTCTCTCTCTCACTGTCCACTCTGCCTGTCAAAAAAAAAAAAAATAGAAGCTTAACCCATCTAAGAAAAGCACGAGTCGCGTCCAGCTGGTGGGTTCAGGACCTCGCCCCAGCTCAGGTGCTGGCGATTTCGGCACCACAAGGCCTCTGACTTCTGCCCCGTTTGCTCACTCCCACAAAGGGCTGTGGAGGTGGAAGAGACTTCCCCCGCTAGGAGGTTAGAAGTACTTCTAACTGCCTGGTGACATTTATCAACATAGGCAGACGGGATTCCCAGAGACTAACCCCAGCTTCCACTCGTGAGAACCAGTGTTTAAACGACTTCCAGGGCCTGGCACTGTAGCACAGCAGGTTGAACAGCCACTTGGAACAGCAGCATCCCATATTGGAGCTCCAGTTCGAGTCCTGGCTGCTCCGCTTCCCATCCAGCTCCCTGCTAACACGCCTGGAAAGCAGCAACGATGGCCCAAGTACGTGGGCCCCTGCCACCCATGTGGGAGACCCGGCTGAAACTCCTGGCTTTAGCCTGCCCCATCCGTGTGGCAGAGTGAACAAGAACATGGAAGATTCTCTCTCTGTCCCTCCCTCTCTGCCACTTTGCCTTTCATATACATAAAATAAATCTAAAAAAAAAATCCTACCTAGAAGTTCCAGCTTAATCACTTTAAATAAGTAACAGGAGAAGGAAGTGGTGAAACCTACCCTTTGCTCTGATTTTCAAATGTGAATAATTAACCTTCCTGGGGGAGAAAAGAAGAAGTCTCAGAGCAGCACAGTCCAGTGAGTGTCCAATTTAGAAGCAGATCCGTGCAGCCCGCCTGCCCTGAGTCACCGTAGTGGCTGCTCCTGGAAGCCACAGCAGCAGCTGACCTGGCACAGCAGGCGTGCCCTTTGCTTCTGCTTCCAGGCCCGTCAATACTGGGCAGTGCGGATCGTTACAGGGAGTGTGGCTTGTGCAACGGTCACAAAAAAGTTCACATCTTAGCTACATCCAAGTTTGTTACCAAAAAAAAGCGGGGAACCGGCTCTGTGGAGCAGCAGGTAAAGCTGCCACCTGTAGTGTCAGCATCCCATATGGGCACCAGTTCGAGTCCCAACTGTCCCACTTCTGATCCAGCTCTCTGCTATGGCCTGAGAAAGTAGTAGAAGATGGTCCAAGTCCTTGGGCCCCTGCACACACATGGGTGACCCGGAAGAAGCTCCTGGCTCCTGGCTTTGGATCAGAGCAGTTCCGGCCATTGTGGCTAGCTGGGGAGTGAACCAGTGGATGGAAGAGCTGTGTGTGTGTGTGTGTGTGTAACTCTGATTTTCAAATAAATAAATCAATCTTTTAAAAAAAAAAAAGACATGACTTCAGGTTTCATATTGTAAAACTCAGTTCCTGAGAGGCATAGAGGCTTAAACCTGCATTCGTATCAGAGCGCCTGGGATGGAGGCCTGCCCCTGCTTCTGATCCAGCTCCCCGCTAATGCGCACCCTGGGAGGCAGCAGATGAGGGCTCACGTGCTTGAGTCCCTGCCACCTACGAGGGAGACCCCGAGGGAGTTCCTGGATCCTGGCTGCTGCAGATATTTGGGGGAATGGACCAGCAGATGGAAGATCGATCTCTCTCTCTCTCTCTCTTTGCCACTCTTGAGTTTTGCAAAAAGAAAGCAAGCAAACTTTAAAATAAAAAATCATAAAAATTCCTAGAGAAATTTTAATAGTTATTATTGCTTAAGGTTTATATCTGGAATTAAATAAACACATGTTACTGTACCCAGCTATATAAACTTTCACTTAGCAGTGTTGTTCACATGACTAAAAGCCAGTGACTCAGACCACGCTCACCAGCATGTTACTGCACAGAGTCAAGTCTCTCCTGGCCCTCGGGAGGGCTCTCCTGGCCCAAAAACCCCAAGAAGCTTCCATCCAAAGGAGACTCTGTGCTATCAACAGGGACGAAGGAAAAGGAGGAATGGGAAGAAGAGGAAGGAGGTGGGAAGTAGGGAGGGAAGAGAGGAGAAATCCTATAAAAGTTAGGGGAGCAATCTCATTTCTCAATTCCAGAAGCAACTAACAGCAGGGGCAGAGAGAACCATGTTGAGCACCAATGGGCGCTTCTGGCCAAGCTGACCCCACAGGGTACAGATAGGGGGCGCTTTCCGAAGCCGGCCACATAGGTTCAAAACCCAACCTCACCATAGCAGCCACGTGAGCTGGATGAAGTTAATTAGCCTCTCTGAGCCTTTGTTTAGCCAGCAATAAACACAATCCCTCCTACGTCCCAGGGTTGCAGGTATCATTGAGGAACCTTGTTGCGTGCCTGGCCATGCGCACCGTGCCTCTCCCATGGGCTGAAGCACTAGCAGCCGGCAGCTAACAGGGAAGATTTGCTTATGCTTGATGCTGTACCATAAAAATCAGAGCATAGTCAATGCTATTGCATTTTTTATTAAAAAACAAATTAAATAAAATAATGGCACAGTATATATAAAACGGAACTGGGGTCCACAGCTCATGGTGGGGTAGACTCAGAGGCAGGGGCACTGCTGTCTTTTTCTTCATATCTAGGAGGTAATTCATATGGAAGGTATGGAGTATGTGAGACCTCCGGGGACGAATCAGTCCCAGAAATAGTATACACGAATCCACAGTCTCTGTCCGAGGGCTCCCCCTGGCTCTCAGGTGCTGGGGTCCTGCAAAAAAAGAGAGAAAAGATGCTCAATGCATGCATCTCAGGAGTAAGGTCTTCACATTCTACCTTCATACACCTGTTTGGATGCCTTTCCTTTACTTTTCTTAGAGCAGACTGGAACAGTGACAACGTCACTTTCATTGTCATTCCCTTGTCATTGAAGACATCGGATACTTCTGCACAGAAGCCACACACACAGAGACAGAGTTACAATCTCTGTGATTTCTCCTTCTGAGGCAGCTAACATGAGGTAGACAAACTTATGCAAATAGAAACTGAAAGCCGGAGGGCTGGATGTTGTGATGGAGCGGGTTGAACTGCTGCTTGGACACTGGTACCCTGGGTTGGTCCACCACGGGTTTGAGTCCCAGCTACTCCGCTTCAAATGCAGCTCCCCGCTAAAGCACCCTGGAGGCAGCAGATGCTGGTTCCAGTATTTGGGGCCTGAGACCCGGATAGAGTTCCTGGCTCCTGGCTTTGGACTGGCCCAGTCCCTGCCATTGCGGCCACTTGGGGAGTGAACCAGAGGATGGAAGATCTCCCTTTCTTTCTCTTGCTCTCTCTCTCTCTCTCTCTCTGGCACTCTGCCTTTACAATAATACTCCTCTTTTTTGAAAAAAGAAAGAAAATTAAACACTAACCCCCAACATGGAAGGGAAGAGGGAAGTCATACTGGTCAGCAGAGTGAGCTCCAACCACTGACCGACATCTGCACTCCACGCTACTGTTTTTCAGCTGGGGGATCTTGGGCAAGTTATTTAAGCTGTCTGTGCCTCAGTGGCCTCATCTGTCGAATGGGGCTGCTACCAGTGCCTTCCTCTCTGAGTCAGTCCCACCGAGAGGGTGCCAAGGGCTGGTCCGGGTCAGGACAGGGCACAGCCTATGTCCCCCAGGCATGGCCACCAGAACTGGGGAATCCTTCCAGATCCTCTAGGGAGCCCCAGGGCCACGCCCACGGCCTCCCAGTGCAAAGCAGAGAGGCACCAGGGTACACCTGGGGTTGCAGAGGGCGCCACACCCCACTAGGATTCTACCAAGGTGCCCGGCCTCACACTTCCATCACCTCACCCCACTAGGGCATTGAGGCCGGCCCTCCTACCGTGGCCTGGAACCATGCACAGGCCGGAAGCGCAAACGCAGAAGCTTACCCAGGGTTGAAAATACTGTAGTACGGAGGCGGGTTCTCCCCCGGAAGCACAGCGCCGGCACCAGGAGCTGGCGTGTCTGCTGCTGTGGAGGAGCCGGGGAAGTAAGGCGGCGGCGGCGGCGGGAATATTATCACCGAATCACCTGCGGACACAAAGCAGCGCGCTTGGAGACTGATGGGCGACACACAGGTGCAAGTTAAGAGGAGCAAAAGAAACAAGCTCTATGTTTGAGTCAGATGCCTGCTACAAGCCCCAGAATGGAAACGTGGGCCTAGAGGCCAGCGTGGTGGCTTAGCCGGTTAAGCTGCAGCACATCCCACATGAGCGCCAGTTCGAGTCCCGGCTGCGCCACTTCCAGTCCAGCTCTCTGCTGGTGCACCTGGGAGAGCAGCAGAGGATGGCCCAAGTATTTGGGCCCCTGCCACCCACATAGGAGACGCAGATAGAGTTCCTGGCTACTGGTGTTGGCCATTTAGGGAACAGAAGTGAATGAAAGATTTCTCTCTCTCTGCCACTCCCTCTCCGTCTCTCACTGTCACCTTGCCTTTCAGATAACTAAATCAACTTTCAGAAAAAGTCAGCTGTTGGGGAAAGTCAAATGTCATTTGAGCCATGGAACAGCCTGTTACTGTTAATCTATCAAAAAGTCACACAGCCTGTGGAGATGAAGGTCAGACTCCAAGAAGTTTGGTTTTTTTTTGGGGGGGGGTGGGGGTACGTATTGGGTGCAGTGCCCTTGGGACACTCCACACTGGAGTGTTTCCTTAGAGTCCAGTCTCTGCTTCCAATCCAGCTTCCTGCCAATGCACCCTGGGAAGCACCAGGCGATGGTGCAAGTGTTTGGTCTCCCACCACCCATGTGGAAGACCCAGGCTGAGTTCTGGCTTCTGATTTTGGCCTGGCCAAGCTCAGTTGTTGCAGGCATTTGGGGAGTGAACCACAGTCTCTCTCTCTCTCTCTGCCTTTCAAATGAAACGAAAATATATTACAATATTAAAAAAAAGATGCATTAGTAAAAAGAAGAGCTTGATTTTGAACTTCTATGGCTACTGTTCACTGCAGAACACAGCCCCATGCTTTGAGGAGGAGAAGCTAAGTGAGCAGATACAAGCACCAATTTGCTCTCTGGTTGTAACCCACAGGAATTCCCATGCATTGTACCACACAGGTTTCCTGGAACATTCTGGAAAAGCAGTGCACCACTACTGTGGGTCTCAGCAAGCCCTGTGTTAAAGTGGCAACACCAAACTACAGCCCAGGAAAGACACAGGAGGGCGCAGGACTCCACATCCCTGCAGGGAGGAGACATTCGCTGGGACACCAGATCTGATGCTTGCCTAGGCTGGCACAGGCTTCTTTATAGCTACAGGGCTTCCATTTGCCTATCGCCAACCCGGCATAGCCCTGGACAAGTTCTCTGACCATCCCCTCGGCCTCAGATAGGAGGCCTGGGCAGATGACCCGTGCCCAACAGTTTTGGCATCACAGAGTCCAGTGCACACCCACCGCGGGCACACAAAAGCGAAGGTGTTCCCCGCACACCGTACCAGCCAGGGCATGAAGGTGCATGATGGAGAAACACTCCCAGCTGGCAGCCTGGCCAGGGGTCCTCTCTGCCCCTGACACCTCAATCACTTCCTCTTCCAGAACAGGCCTTCACTCCATCTCTCTCTCTCTCTCTCTGCAAGAAGGCAGCTAGGGCTTAACATGTATCTTGCAAATCTCAACTTGGCCAAGCGTTAAGGGTTGTTTGGGGATTCTCACTGAATTTTTTTAGAAGGTCTGGGTAAGCTGGAGGAATTGAGGTTGAGTGCAGCCCTAATTACACATGGAGTCAAGGCGCTGCAAAGCAAGCCACAGGGCAGGCCATCACCTGTCACAAGCAAACACGGAAATGCTCAGAGTGACCCTGTTATCTCCAAGGGCGTCCACCCCTCTGCCCAATCTGCTGGGCCTCCCACGCCTTGCCACCTGCTCCCTGCCCCCCACCCCGGCCTCTCCCCTAGGGACTGCCTCCAGCACCTGCAGTCCTCTGGGAGCTGACAGGTACCTTTCTGGAGGCAGGGAGGGCTGCCTCTTGCACCTGCTCGCATCCAGGACCCAACACTGCACCTATGCCCACTCCTGGCCTCTAAAAACAGACCAAGGGTCAAAAGAGAGGAACTCAAAGAGTTTAGATGCTAGCGTTTCCCAGGTTACGAGGCCGCGAGAGTGAAGTGGAAGACTTTGTCAACTGTGCAGTGCCCAGGAGCAGCAGCACTGGGCTCCCTGCCTCCACCCCGATTCCAGAACTCCCCTGCTGATAAACCCAAAGAGCACACCTGCAAATGCTCCCAACCAGGTGGAAGGTCGGGAGCAGCCAATGCATGCATTTGCGAGGACCCCGCTGTGTGTGCCAAGAGGGCTGAGAGCACCTGTAAGCTTCAGGAGCCCTTTGCTGGCAGAACAACACTCGGCCAGGGATGAAACGCAATGACGCCATGCGCCCTGGGGAGGCGCCACGCAAGGGCCGGCCTCCGAGTATTCCCACCCACCAGGATCGGGCTCTGCTCTGCCTGCTGCTTGCCCGTTTGTCACCGTGGGCACGTTCCTGGGTATTTCTGTGCTTCGGTTTCTTCATATGTGACATGGAGACAGTGAGTGTATCTGCCTTCCTGAGTGAATGTCTCACGTGGGCCTCTTCACAGCGCGTGTGGAAACACCTGCATAGCTGCCACCTAAGCGTTAGCTATTACTCGTCATTCACACAGAAATACATGAGTGCCTCCACACCTAAACCGGGAGCATCAACGCCAGCTCGGCACACGGCGGGCGACCCGCGAGGCCTGCAGCCCGGGACACGAGAAACCCAGCACTGTCCCACTCCTCTGCTGGCCCCTGCACGCTCTCTGCCCTGACTTGCCAACCAGCAGCCAGTGGGGACTTTCCCTTGGGAAAAGCTGGCGTTGGGGCTCTGCAGGAGTGACCCTGGGAAATGGTATCCTTGCTGTCCTGCAGAGGCATTCCCTGGGAGACCGGGGTGACAGGCGGTGTCACATTTCATCTCAGTCTGCGCCACTGCTCCCAGACCTTACCCAGCCCTGCAGCCAAGGATGAAGTTACACAAAATGAAGAACAGGGCAGAAAACACTGCCCAGATCCCCTCCCCCACAAACAATGTCTGCAGCCCAAGAGGTGTGGGATAGAGAATTCTAGAACATGCGGGCTGGAGGGACTCTTAGAAATGCAATGCTCCAGAGCTGGCACTGTGGCATAGCGGGTAAAGCTACCGCCTGCAGTGTCCACATCCCATATGGACACCAGTTCAAGTCCTGCCTGCTCCACTTCTGATCCAGCTCTCTGCTATGGCCTGGGAAAGCAGTGGAGGATGGCCCAAGTCCTTGGCCCCTGCACCAGCGTGGGAGACCTGGAGGAGGCTCCTGGCTCCTGGCTTCAGATAGGCTCAGTTCTGACCACTGCAGCCATTTGAGGAGTGAACCAGTGGATGGAAGATCTCTCTCTCTCTCTCTCTTTCTCTCTCTCTCTCCCTGCCTCTGCCTCTCTGTAACTCTGCCTTTCAAATAAAAGAAATGTATCTTTCAAGGCCGGCGCTGCGGCTCAATAGGTTAATCCTCCGCCTAGCAGCGCCGGCACACCGGGTTCTAGTCCCAGTCGGGGCGCCGGATTCTGTCCCGGTTGCCCCTCTTCCAGGCCAGCTCTCTGCTGTGGGCCAGCAGTGCAGTGGAGGATGGCCCAAGTGCTTGGGCCCTGCACCCCATGGGAGACCAGGAGAAGCACCTGGCTCCTGGCTTCAGATCAGCGCGGTGCGCCGGCCGCAACGCGCCAGCCGCAGCGGCCATTGAAGGGTGAACCAACAGCAAAGGAAGACCTTTCTCTCTGTCTCTCTCTCACTGTCCACTCTGCCTGTAAAAAAAAATATATATATATATATAATCTTTCAAAAAAAAAAAAAGAAATGCAATGCTAAGGCAGGAGAAGTTAAGGACTGACCAAGGACAGCCAGGCTGTGCCGGCTGGGAAGGACAGCCCTAGTGGCCCACAGCTAAGTGCTCAGTGGCTTGCCTGGGAGTATAATGGGGGGCACAGGGTCCCCAAGGTGACAGAAGGCTCCGAGGCTGGGGCCGGCATCATGGTGCAGCGGGTTACAACCCAGTGTCTCCCATGGGAGCACTGATTCATGCTCTGTGGCTCCACTTCCCATCCAGCTCCCTGCTAATGCACCCGGGGAAAGTAGCGGAGGATGGCCCAGGTGCTTGGGTCCCTGCACCCACATGGGATTGCTTTCCTGGCTCCTGCCTTCACCCTGGCCGAGACCCCACTGGTGTGGCCATCTGGGAAGTGAAACAGCTAATGGAAGATCTCTGTATGCGTGTGTTTCTCCCTCTCTGTTGCTCTGCCTTTCAAATAAATAAATACATCTAAAAATAAAAAAGAAGACCCAAGGCTGTCCTCACGGCTCTGCTCCCTTTCCTCTTAGTTCACTTTGTGACCTCAGCCAAAGTCACACTAAATATTCCAATGCTTCTGCTAAATAGTACAGTCACTACGAGCAAATGGCATGCGTGCGAATTCTTTGTGGGGCCTGCTACAACAGCGGCAAGGCGCACGGGTGCACTGGCACGCATGCGCATGTGTGCGAGAGGGAAGCGGCTGCGACCAGGTGATACAAGCAGGGCTGCGAATGACAGCCACTCACCTACTGTGACCGGGACAGGCTCCATGCTCTGGGCCTGTCCCTCTTCACTTTCAGGGGCCTCTTGGCTCACATTCAGGTTGTTCCTCTTCTTAACGTGGGCGATGACAAAGAAACACAGTCCCACGAGCACAATCAAGGGCCCCATGATCTGCAGGGAAAGAAATCCGCAGATCGGGGGCCCCGCGCCCGCTGAGTCTGTCTCATTCAGCGAGTCCTGCACCCAGTTCATGCCGCACCCAGGCACCCAAATGCCCAGCACACTGATGAGCATGCCGCTCGTCAAGAAGAGAAACCCGAAGATGAGGCACTGGGCAAACTGGCGGCTCTCTCCGCAGATGAACGCTTGGTCCGGATCGGCCTGGCTGCCTCGCCGCTGCCCCTCCAGCAGCTGAAGTCGGGCCCGGGAGCGGGCCAGGATCACAGCTCCAAGGCCCATGACGGCGCACGAGGGGCCGGCGATCTTCAGTACCAAGCTGCAGTCTGAGACGGTCTCGTATTGGCACGCCTGGAACCCGAAGATGGAGAGCAGGACTCCCACGCACAGGAGGACGGCGCCGAAGACAAAGAGGAAGAAGATGATCCTGCTGACACGCCTGCCCCGCTCCCTGTCCTGCTCGGTGGCGGCCTCTGGAGACATGGCCAGGAGAGGCCCCCGCGCCGGGCGTGCTGAGCTTCCTTCTCTGGGCCAGATCAGCAGCTCTGCAAACACGACCAGACACTGAATTAGAGTGGGCACAGGTGCGCCGGCCCCGGGCCGCTCTTTTGCTGCCTGTCGGAAACCACGCCAGGAGGAAATCATATGTGGTAGCGTTTTGTGCAGCCGATGCCCTACAGAAAAACAAACAGGGCTGTGACTCAGAAGAAGTGGCTATCAGGAACTCCTGAATGTGTAATTTTATGCAGAGATTCGGAAAAGAGGAGGGACCATGCATCAGAGAGGAGAGTATCTTTAAAAACAATAAAATAACTGGATGTGGCACTTCCTGTTCTGGGCCTTACACCTTCACTCCCCCAGGTGAAGACGCAAACCAAGGGCAAGGGCAAGCCAAGGCAGGACCGCAGGGCTCTCGCCGATCTCCAGCTGCCTCCCACTTCATCCCAGCTGCACTGAGCACTCCCAACTCTGCATATTTCTGCTCAATAACTAATTTTCCATTTCCTGTGTTAAGCTTGGGCAGCTCTGCATTTCATGTGCTTTTTTAAGGATGCCATGGCACAGAAGTTCAAGTTCAACAGTTTCAGCAGGATGGGAAAGTGGTTCGGGGACCGGTCAGATGGTACTCGGTTCTCCCGCGGCACCCACCCATGGTCCAGCTGCGTGGACCTCAGGTGAGCCCTGAGAGTCTGGGAGACCAGGTCAGGGGCAACCCTGTCTTTGGGTGGGCAGCACGCAGAGGCAGGGGGGCTTGGCACCGCCTGCCTCTGGGGCCCCCATTCACTTCTACAATGAGGTTTAGACTCAGGGGAAAAGAAGCAGCCAATCAAATGGCCAGTTACAAAGCACTCAGTGCCGACAGAGCTTGACTTTGAAAGAAGGCTGTGCCTAGAATCGAGGTGGAGAGCACCTTCCAGAAAATCATCGAGGCCCTACACTCCCAGAGTACTATCTATTTACTCCAGCGAGCAATTGGTGGAGAGCCGTCCCGGGCGTGCAGGGCTGGCCTTATCACCCTGATCGGGCTCACCCCAGTGCAGGGGCTCTTTCACCACGAAGACCTTGGCAAAGTCAAGCCAACTATTTTCACCTGCTTCGGGAAAGAAAATGCTATATGTTCTGTTCTGGTCACGTGAAGACCCTAAGCCAAAGACCACCCAAATCATGGTGAAGGAGGGTCAGTTTTGGTAGAGAAAGCAAAATGCTGATCCACTAGGAAGTCCTTTTCCAGGAAAAAAAAAAAAAAAAAAAAAAAAAAAACACGGAACAGCATAAGAAGGAAATGGGAGAGAGGAGGAAATACAGGAAAGAAGATTTCGTGCCAAGCTTAGAAAAACCAAGCTTGACCAAGATGCAATTCAGCGGCGAGGAAGCCTTAAGGAAGGCATTGTACTAACTTAAAAGCAATTCTGTTTCTGGATCATCTCATCGCTGCTGCTCATTGCGAGATAAGGGTGACTCCTGGCGACAAAGAACCACGAGGAATTCCTTGTATTCCTGGTATCATCAGTTTTGCAGTCGCCAATTGTCTTAAGGAAAATTCCAAAGCAGCATCAAAACTGCATAGAAGCAGCCCCAAACTGGATGTGCAACTTCTTGACCCCTCCTCCCCCTACCCAGCACCCGATCCAGAGTACTGTTGAATAGTCTCAGACTCCTGCCCCCGCAGGGCGCCCACAAACCGACACACAGACAACCCCACTCACAGAAAATCACACTGGCTCCAAACAGCAACCTAAACTCAACTTCCTCCAAGCCAAAGTCGCCGTCCCAATGCCAAATTCCCATGCCCAACACTCCCTGTGATTTTCCGAAAGACTTCCCAAATCAGCAACCTCTGTCCAGTCCCAAGCCCTGGTGAGTCTGGGGAGCGGAGCGAGGCAAAGAAAGGCACGGGTCTTTCGTGGGAAACGGGCTCCGGGAGCCCGAGAGCACGCGGCAGCCCAGGGCGCACACACCGCGGGCGCACACACCGCGGGCGCACACACCGCGGCGCGCGGTGCCCAGGCGCGCAGCTTTAGCGCTCGGTCCCGCATGTCTCGGCTGCCTCAGCTCCTCGCACCCAGCCAGGCCGCCACAGCGCAGCGCTCCGTGCGCTGCCTTCGAGCGAAGGCGCCGCTGGCCGGGAACCGCTTACCTGAGGCTGGGTCCTGGCTGCGCTCGGAGCCGGCAGCGCTGCTCTGGGCACCGGCCTCCGCTGCGCCTGCCGCCTACACGGCCACTGCGCGGCCGGGCGCCGAGGGCGGGCCGCCGCTGTGTTTAGAAAAGGAGGCGGTGCCGAGCGGGCGCCGTGGCCCAGGCAGGGCCGGGCCGGACCGGGCAGACCGGCGGGAGCTGGCCGCCACCGGGTGCTGCCCTTCAGGGGCGGGAGCGCGCCCCGCGTGGGAGCGGCGCAGAGGCTGTGGGCTGGCGCACCTGGCCGCTTCGGTGCCTGTGACCCGGTACTCGGGAAGTCCGAGGATAAGGGAACCCTCAGGGTCTCTCCGGCCCGCAGGCCGGCTAGTGGGGACTGGCGAGCTGAGATTCTCCGCTGGCTGCTCCACTTGGGCGCGCGCAGCGGGCAGGGGAGTCGCTCCCCTTAAAATCCTAGGGTCCAGCACTCCGGGGAGGCGCGAGAAAGCAGCGGGAGGGGACAGTCGGTGCATGCGTGGCCGGCAGGGTCCCTGCGTCTCTGCCCCCGGGGTCATGGGCACCGTGTGATCTGGAGTGGACACACACAGTGCCCGTGTGCCTCCCCCAAACCCCTTGCTGCTCCGGAGACCTCGCTGGGGCGCCTGGAGCAGGTGCCTAATTGCGCGCTCCAGGATGAGCCAGACCAGGAGCGAACCAGGGCTCCCTTACAAAGAGAGGCGCGGGAGTCCCTGTGGGGTCTCCACTGTCCCTCGGGCACTCACACGTAGGCACACGACCCTCCTTTGCCATGGATTCCTGCTTCCTGGTGCTGGTCCCCTGATGATCTGCTGGAATTCCCCGGGGCAACTTTCTCTGCTGCCCTTGAACCGAGAGTTTCTGGATGGCTTTGCCAATCCCCTGAGCGATTTGTAACCTGCCCCGGGACACGTGACACTGAGCCAGCTGTGCTAGTTTCCATTTCAGGGGTCAGGACAGTCGTCCTGGGAGCCCTTGGGACTTCCCCACCTGCACGGCCTCCGCTCACTTCCTGTCCGCCTGACCCCAAGGCCTATGGAATCCACGTGGTGAGCGTGCCCTGCGGGACCCACCTGATAGAGTGAGTCACTGCCAGTGCCTCCCCGGGATGATGAGGCTCACAGGAGTGGAGGGCCATTACCTGGGCCCTAGGACTGGAGGGGTCGGGTGGGAGACCTGGGCTTCACCAAGACGCGCACTGAGGACACATTCTGGACTTTGGGGTTTGATGGGAGCACTTGCCTGGGGCAGAGGCAGGGGCCAAATGTGGGCTCTGCAGGAACCAAGGTGCCCTGGCCCCCGGGATGCCCAGCCCTAGCTAAATGACCGCAGCTGGCTGTTCTTGACACACAAACACAGGGTGAATGTTTGCGCCCCCTTGCTCTGCCCCAGGTTTTGCACTTTACCCACAAACCCCTGGGGTTCTTTATTTGTGTCTCCAGCAGCTCAGACAAGGCTGGCACCACAGGGGCCAGGAGACCTAGAAACCCTGACCCCTAGCAGGAAGTGGAGACCCACAAAGGTCCTGTGACATGGGCTGGGGCCAAAGCCGCCATCCTGACTGTTCCGTGTTCGTCCCGGAAGACACCTGGCACCACGGGAACGCACAGTGCTGTGAACTTGGAAACATCTGTTTATTGCACGGCCTCGTGATGCCACACAAGGCATGGGGATAGAGCGTTATGACAGTATCATCTGTGTTCCCAGAGAGCTGTGACTGGGGTGGAGACAGCGTGGTCAGAGTGTCAAGTGACCGCACTGCCTGCAAGGGCACCACGCTATGCCCAGTGGCTGGGCAGGTGCCAAGAGCTGCGACGCTGTGTGACAGCAGGCACCTGCCTGCCTAAGGACCCAGGCCCCCCTACAGGACAGGCCCCTCCTGGCCCCGACCTGCTAACAGCTCCTGGCTGCACAGGAGGGCTTCCATTTCCTTGCCCTATTCTCGCTTTCTGTCCCCTTTATTTGAAACTCAGTCTCTGGCCACATCATGTGCAGACCTGCAAGAGGCCTGTTGATACAGCTGCCCCCTGGTGCCACATGACTGCGGGCTCACCACCCGTGACAGATTTGAATGTCCTGGCCCCAAGGACAATCAGATTAGCCTCCACTTGGGATAGCTGTTGCTTGCATTGTTTGTGTCTTTCCGAGCCCATTTGAGTCAATTAAACTCCTTGGACTCGATCACCAGTCAAGTATGAAAGACACCCAGCAGCCTGCAGTGTGCTGCTTGCAAGCACGTGATGGGGGTGGGGAGCTGGATGGCCTGGCCGCTGTCTAAAACCAAGCGCTTTCACCCAGCCCATGTGGTAGTGCAAAATAGTAAGCCCAGACCGAATCCTTGCACACCAACCCCAGAACAAGTTTTAGTACTGACTGACCCTTGGATTGGGTGAGTGGCTACCGAGGGCTAAATCAGAGGTATGCGCCCGCTTGTTATTCACTCAGCAAACATGCGATGGGTGCCACACGGGAAAACAGGAAAATCCTTCACCCCTGCGGATTGCGGTGTTTCAAAAGGATGAAGACAATAAAACGGGTACATTGCAGGGAGCATTAGCAGGGGCCGAGTGCTATGGGAACAGCTGGGACAGGGAAGGCTGGGATGGGGACATTGCAACAAAATAGGGTGGAAAACAAGGTTTCTCTGTGTGCAAAATAAGGGAATGAGGAAGTGAGTGGATCGTCTCTATTGCATAACAAATTACCCCAAACTTAGAGGCTTAACACAATAAAGGTTTATTACTTCTCAGTTTCTGAGGGCCAGGGATCTGGGAGGGGCTTGGCTGGGTGGCTCTGGCTTGGGCAGCTCACGAGGTGGCAACCCAGTGGCTGTTGGCTGGGGCTGCAATTGTCTGAAGGCATGACGGCGGCTGGAGGAGCCACTCCCGAGGCCGCTCATCCCGGCGGCTGCTGGCAGGAGGCCCCGGCTTCTCTCCAGGTGGAGCGCTCCACAGAGCTGCCTGAATGTCCTGGGGATGTGGTGGTCTGTGGCAAACTCTCAGAAATGCCAGAGCCTGACACCCCCACACCAGCCCCTCTGCTTTATTCCATTCCTTAGCACTGAGTCTCTAAGCCAAGGAGAGGGACATTGGGGGGGCCCACTCATGGAGCAAGGAGTACCAAAGAATTTATGGACATATTTCCAGATACTTTGGAGAAGAAGGGAATAGTACTTCAGGCAGTGGTAACAGCATATGCAAAGGCCCTGAGGCAGGAGCCTGTGTATTTGCATACTCAAAGAGGAGCTAGAGGCCAGGGTGGCTGTGGCAGGTGAGCAAGGAGTGGAGGAGTAGGAGAGGGGTTACAGCAGAGCCTGTGTGTGACCAGTGCACCAGGTTGGGCACTTGTCAGTACTTTCAGTAGATGGGATGCTCTTGGATAGCTTTGGAGCTGAATGGCATGTGATCTGATTCTTTAAAAAGATTTATTTATTGGAAAGTCAGAGTCACAGAGAAAGAGGCAGAAAGAAAGAGAGAAATCTCAGCTGGCGCCGCGGCTCACTAGGCTAATCCTCCGCCTTGCGGCACCGGCACACCAGGTTCTAGTCCCGGTCGGGGCGCCGGATTCTGTCCCGGTTGCCCCTCTTCCAGGCCAGCTCTCTGCTGTGGCCAGGGAGTGCAGTGGAGGATGGCCCAGGTGCTTGGGCCCTGCACCCCATGGGAGACCAGGAAAAGCACCTGGCTCCTGGCTCCTGCCATCGGATCAGCGCGGTGCGCCGGCTGCAGCGCGCTGGCCGCGGCGGCCATTGGAGGGTGAACCAATGGCAAAGGAAGACCTTTCTCTCTGTCTCTCTCTCTCACTGTCCACTCTGCCTGTCAAAAAAAAAAAAAAAAAAAAAAGAGAGAGAGAGAGAGAGAAATCTCCTATCTACTGGTTCACTCTCCAAATGGCTGCAATAGCCAGGTGTCTCAGGTGGTGGCTTTACCAATTCTGCCACAATGCAGTTGGTGGTGGCTGTGACAAGAACCCCGGGGGAGGGAGGGCAGAGGGTAGCAGACCTGCGAGGAAGCTGACACCAGGAGGCAGGTGTCTGGGAGCTCTGCCTGCAGGGGATGAGAGGATTCTGGGTGTAGCTGGAAGACAGAGTCGCAGCATGCTCCGTGGTCAGACGTGGACCTTGATGCCAAGGTCAGCGTCCTGAGCAAGTGGCAGGAGGGTCCTGGCACTGAGCTTCAGGGGAAAGACCGGGGGCAGGTCACGTAGGAGATGGGCAATGCAGCACTCTGGGGGGCGCAAGCAAGCTTGGTCCTTGATGAGGCTGAGTGGAGACATCGAGTAGGCCATGGACTATGCTGGTCTGGAGCTCCCGAATTCCTGCTTCCCCGTGCTCACTCAGCGATGTGGATTACAAAACCCAGAAGCCAGAGCCCTGATCTGAAAGAGTTGACATGTGTGTGTGCGCGCGCGCGCAATTAAAACTGTCGGGAAGCTCAGTCCCGCTGAGGGGCACAGTGGGGCCAAGCACTGTGCAGATTGAATGAGCCTCCCCCGCCCCGGGCAGGGACGTCAGCGCCCCATTCCCAGAGTGGTGCCCCAAGCTACCCATAGTCTTCACTCGCACACGGCAGGCTGCGTGTCTCTCCCCAGGGCACGGCCAGCCCCGAGGAGAAAGTCAGTGCACGCAGTGTGGATTGCCTGGCAGAGCTCAGTGCCACTGTTTATTTAGAATTCACGAGATTGCAGAAAAACGATCGATGAAGGCTGCCACCCTCTAGTTCTCTTTTTAAAACTCTCTCTCTCTCTCTCTCTTCCTCCCTCTTTCTCTGCCTTGCCCTGTCCAAAACTGACCTCAGCACCCAGAGCTGGAGCATGCATTCTCCCCTTTGGATTCCCGAGAACCCATAGGAATTTGCTCTCCAGGGCTGCCTCTCAGTCTGTGTTTCAACAGACACTCCCAGGGTTCCCAGCGACTCCTCTGACCCTGCCTGGCTCCTATGAGCTGCACAGCCCCGCAAAGGGTGCCTCCTGCAAAGGCTCTTGGGTATTTTTGTCTAGGTTGGACTTAGACCCAGGGACAGACAGACACGGCTGGGGTGAGGGTGGGAGCTGACTGCCTTTGCCAAGTTCAAGATGAAGGTTTAGACTGAGCCCCTTAATTAGCCCCTAGTGCAAAGGCTAGTCTTTTGCAGAGTCATTTTATGGCCCGGGATGGTTCAGGCTTGACTTTGTTCAGCTGATAACAGTTCAGCCTGTGTGCTGCTAGCCTGAGCCAGGGGGGGCGGCATGATGCCAGCCCTTGTTTCAGTGAGGGTGAGAATTTGCCTGGGTACCCATGGCACACGGGGCGGGTGAGGGGAGGGGGCTCTTCACTGCCGACTGCGAGGACAGCCGCTTATCAATAAATACATTTCTCTCTGACCTCTCTAGCTACTCCCCTCATCTTCTCCCCCTACTCCCAGGAATGCTGACCCCAGGAATCCTTGCAGATAGCCAAGGGACTGCCTGAGGTGGGATCGCAGGACTCCAGATGGTACCAAGAACAGAAAATCTGCATGGACTTCTGACGCCCAACTTGCAGCCTGCGTTCCCACCAGCTCAGCTATGGCCCTTGCAGCAACAAAGTTCCCAGTTATTTCTAGGAGCTCTTGAAGGTGTGCCCTACCTGAGCTCATAAACCCGCCCGTCTGCATGCCTGCCCCGTGCGACCTGCCCTGTTATTCTACCTTTGTGCCGCCACTGCCTGCAGCCTCCACAGTTTCTGGAAGCTGCCCTGCTGCTGCTGTTACTGCTGCCCCTGGAAGGACCTGTGGTGGCCGGCTAAGGACAATCTCCCAGCCAGTGGGCGGTGCAGGTCCGGGTCCAGCTCCAGGGTTCTGCCACATCTCCCGACTCCATCGTTAAGCCCTCGGTTCTGGCGTCTCATTTCCTGGTTGAATAATCTCGCACTGCTCCAAAATTAGAGCTGGGGGAAATGAATATGGAAATCAGTGATAAGGAGGAAGAACGGGTTTACTGGAACAGCTGGTTGGAAATGTACAAACCAGGACCGAGTGCTGGTGATGTTATCCACGGGGGCAGCTCTCCTCCCTCAGGGAGGTGGAAACCTGTTGGAGATACTTGGAGATGGCTCACAGTGTGGGCTGACCCAGAGCCCCAAGGCGGGGCTGCCCAAGTGTCCTGGGGTACCTGCACATGGGGTACACATGCTCAACTCGGGGTGCAGCGGGCAGAGTCTCCCAGGTGCAGCTGGGTGGCTCCTCCCAGCCCCACACTGGACCCTTGGCCTTCTCCCCTAGCAACTTCTGACCTAAAAAATTAAGCAATCAGAATCTGAACACCTGAGGCCTGCAGTCTTTGATAACTTCAATGGCAGGTTGGCCTGAAGCCACGTCCTGAATGCCCCAGATTTTAACAAAAGGGCCTTTGTGGAAGCCGCAGAGTGCAGGTGAAGCTTCGAGCTGTGTTGATTCCAAAAGAAAGAAAAGAAAACTGAAAACTGCTCTGCAGGGCTTTTTTTTTTTTTTTTTTTTTTTTTTTTTTTTTTTTTTTTACCTGCCTCCTAGGGATGCCGAAGGGATTAGGCAGGTACGGAGAGAAAGGCCTGCTGTATCTTTGTGCCCCTGCCTAACTCCAGGAGAAGCAGTTACTCCTGAATAAGTATAACAGCTAACCCCTGCATAAAGGCCACCATGCATTTGTAGGGAGTTAAATCGCATTCTCTCTGTGGGCTTCCTAAGCGCAGGCCCCCTGGACAGGTGCACAGTGAGGGCAGCGGCTCCTCCTTCCCTTGGGTGGCGCTGGGCGTGAAGCCCCTCTCCCAGGTGGGCCTGCGGGCTCCGCCCTGCACCTTCCTTGGCCCCACCTGGGAGCTGGCAAGGCTACCATTCAGTGTCAATTTCCGGTTGTTCAAGGGCAAGTTAATAAACTCCCATGGGTCTTTACATCGCCAGTTAAATGCCATTTCCCCAGGGAGGCCTCCGCTGGCCCGTGCCCCTTGTCATTTTCAGAGGAGTGAAGGAGTGCCCTCATCCAGGGCACTTCCTGTTGTTTCTTAGCCCTTTTTCATCACTTCCCCCTTTCCCTTTGTTGTATAAACCATGTGTCTGTCACCCTCTGCCCTTCCTGTCACTCTCATCATTCAGCTCAATGCAGATCCTACACGCGGCCCGCGGGATCCCAGCCTGCCCATCTCCAGATCCTCGCTCGGCCTCTGCGGTCCACCGTGGCTGACCCCTCCCACTAGCTCGCCTTGGGCCGGTGATCGCCTGAAACAGCGCCCCCTGCAGGAACACGAAATGCAGCATCGCCTTCCATCCTGCTCATCCACCCGTGCTGCCACACCTGCCCGTCACTCCCACCTGGACCCTGCACTTGATGCACTCGGCCCACAGGCCCACCTGGGAGAGGGGCTTCACACCCAGGGCCTTTCCTCACTCTTTTCTTGTGCACGCTAGACTCTCTAGCCGAGCAATCCAGGTGTACCCTTTCTGATGCCCTATATTTCCAAGCCTGAGTCTTTTCATCATGCCCGTCCAGCAGTGCTGTCTTCCCCCGTGTTGCTGAGCCTGAGCCGCAGTAGCTGAGTGCTGCTGGGCAAAGACCTACCTCGAGGCTCAGCTGCCGCCTGGAGAAATCAGCTTTTGTTAAACTGAAGTTGGCCACATGCAACAACACCTGGCGACACAAGCCCACCTCCTAAAGTCATCTTCTGCACCACTCTTTCAGCAGGCGGTTCCAAAGTCCAGTCCTCTGCCCTGACGGACCAGACCCTTGGACCTACAGGGCGGACAAGAAGCAAGAATGAAATGTGGCTGCGCATGCTCCACCTGAAGGCCCCTGGCTTGGAGTCCTGGGTTTACAGCTCTTTGGTTTGCTCTCTTAGTGCTTCTTAGTTCCCAAAGCACAGGGCCAGGGGCCATCACCTCTTAGCCTCCTGCTATGCTAAGTCTGGTTCTCCTTGAATGGTGACTTTGCTCAGCTCAACATTCTAGTCTGCCTCCCTCGTGATGCATTCTTCTTCGAGAGACCTACATATTTCTGCTAGAGGCCTAAGTCAGAATCACCTCCAACCATCAGCAGGCTTAAAACACAGGTCGGGGAACACTGCATGCAATGAGTCACAGTAGACAGTAACTATGTTAGGCTCTGCAGCACATTTGGGCCGTTTGGTCTCTATCACAACTGCTCAACTCCGCTGTCCTAGCAAGAAAGCCACTGTAGATATAGACAACATATCAACACAAGCTATGAATATGGGCCAATACAATTTTACTGTGGGTCCTGAAATTTGAATTTCATGGAGTTTTCATTTCACAAACTCTTCTTTCAATTTTTTTTATCCATTAAAGTGAAAAGTTGTTCTCAGGTCACTTGCCACACACAGACAAGAGGCAGCAAGATTTGGCCCCTGGCCGTTGTTTGCTCACTCTTTCACTAATCTGCTGAAGTTTAAAAGGGAAAGGGGCGGGTCTGGAAAGATGACCAGGTGGGCGGCACCAGGAACCTGTCCTCCCACCTAACCAGCACTTGGCACTGGTGTCTGACGCAACTATTTTGGAACTCTGCGGTCAATCAAAGGCTTAAAACTTCCAGTGGAAGCCTTGGGCAGTTACTTGCAGTCACTTTTGGACAATTTCAGCTTCCAGCATAGTTGTAGCTACTTATCCCCAACTGCTCAAGTCCATGGCAGGTGGCTGTGCACCTGTTCCTGGAGCAACCTGCACATAGCTTGTGGAAGCCAGGATGGGCAAAAAGGAAAAAAATTCTCTGTCCTCCAAATACTGAGTGTTGTGATCCTGAAGAGCCAATGCCCTTTGTCCCCTCTTCATCTGTCATATGTTCCTGTTTGGGGACTGAGATATTAATTTTGAACATATATGTGGGCAAAACTAGAAAGTGATTGTACATTCCTAGAGAAAGTCTCAGAAAAGACCTGAGAAGATGCTAAGTTCAAATCTCAGTCTTACCCTTGGCAGAGGGATAAATAATAATAAATTAAGAAAACAGCAGGGGCCGGCGCTGTGGCGCAGCAGGTTAATGGCCTGGCCTGAAGCGCTGGAATCCCATATGGGTGCTGGTTGGAGTCCTGGCTGCTCCACTTCCTATCCAGCTCTCTGCTATGGCCTGGGATAGTAGTAGAAGATGGCCCAACTCCTTGGGCCCCTGCACCCATGTGGGAGATGCAGGAGAAGCTCCTGGCTTCTGGCTTCAGATTGGCGCAGCTCCGGTTGTTGCAGCCAATTGGGGATTGAACCAGCAGAGGGAAAAGCTCTCTCTCTCCCTCTGCCTCTCCTCTCTCTGTGTAACTCTTTCAATTAAATAAAAATAAAAAATCTTTAAAAGAAAAAGAAAACAGCAAATTTTAGGGAATGGGGACAATCTGAGTTATCACATTGTTAGATTCTAATGTATAGTTTTCAACAAAAAAAATCACAAAGCATAAAGAAATAAGAAACTATGGCAATTCAGAGGAAAATAATAGATCAACAGAAACCCCCTGAAAATGACCTGTGCAGTGCACACACAAAAAATAGATTTTGTAAAGATGCTCCAAGAATCAAAAGAAGGCATAGAGAGAGTCAAGGAAAAAATGTCTAACAACAGAAATACCGGTTGAGAGAGAAAACTTAAAAGGAAAGCAACAAGAAATGGTGGAGCTGAAAAGTACAGTAACTGATAGGAAAAATTAATAGAAGGGTTCAAAGCTAGATTTCACCAACCAAAAGAATCTGTGAACCTGAAGATAAGACAATGGGAATTAAGTGTAAGAAACAGAAACTAAAAAGGCTGAAGGGAAGTGAACAGGTCCAAGGGATCTGAGGGACAGCATCGAGCAGACCCAGCTACACGCTGTCAGAGTCTCAGAGGAAAAGGGGCAGAGACTACACTCTGAATTAAAGGCACAGCGGCTGAAACCGTCCAAATTTGATTGATGACAGGTATGAATATAAACATCCAAAAAGCACATCAAACTTGGCTCACAGTGAGACACATTGTAACCAAACTTTCAAAAGACAAAGAGAGAATCTTAAAATCTGCAAAAGCCGTGACTCAGCACATTCTGGGGATGTTCCACAAGATCACCAGGAGGTCTCTGGTCAGGTACTGGGGGGCCACAGTGGGCACTTGGTCCGATGGTTAAAATGTCACTTGGGGACACCCACATACCATGGCAGAGAACCTGGGTTTTCTGTTCTCCATTTCGGCTTCCTGCCTTGGGAGGCAGCAGGTGACGGCTCAAGTACTTGGGTTTTTAACATCCATGTAGGAGACCTGGATTGAGTTCCCTGCTCCTGGTTTCAGCCTGGTCTGGCCCCAGCTGTTGCAGGTATTCAGGATGTAAACCAGCAGATGGGAAATCCCTCTGTGCCTGTCTCACTCTGAGTGTCTTTCCCTCTGCTTTAAAAAAAAAATAAAATTTTAAAAAATTATTAAGAAAAACAAACTGGAGATCAAAACTCAATGAGTTGATGCATTCAAAGTGCTAAAAAAGTAAAAAAAAAATGACAGTTAAGAATCCTATATCTGCCAATACTGTCCTTCAAACATGAAGGGGAAATTAAGATGTTCCCAGATAAACAAAAACTGAGGGAGTTTGTTACAATGGACTCACCTTGCAAGAAACAAAGGAATCCTGCAAGGTGAAATGAAAGAACGCTACACAGTAACTCAAAGGCCTATGGACTGGCCTTGTGGCCCAGCAGGTTAAGCCACCACTTGCAACACTGGCGTCTCCTGTGAGTGCAGGTCTGAGTCTTGGCTGCTCCACTTCTGTCTGATCACCTTCCTGCTAATGTGCTTAGGAAAGCAGTGGAAGGTAGTCCAAGTGCTTGGGCCCCTGAACCCACATGGGAGACCCAGATGGAGTTCCAGGCTCCTGGTTTGATCTCCCGTGGTACCACAAAGAAAATAGATATAGAATATACACAAAAGGAAATGAGCTAGGAATTCAAATGTTTCATTACTAAAAAAAAAAAAAAAATCAATTAAACTCAAAAGAAGATAGTTCAGGAAATAAGGGGCAAAAACCCCCATAAGGCATAAAGAAAACAAATAGCAAAATGACAGAAGTGAGTCCCTCTTTATCAGTCATTACTTTAAATGTAAATGGGTTAAATTCTCCAGTCAAAAGACAGGTATTGGAAGAATGGGTTTTTTTAATGATCTGGCATAATCTTTCTAATAATAAGATACTTACTTTAGATCCAAAGAAAGAAATAAGTTGAAAGTAAAAGCATGAAAAAATATATTCCATACAAAAGACAGCAGGGTTGGCTATAGTAATAGCAAATAAAATAGACTTTAAATCAAAAAGGTTATACAAGACAAGGATAGATAATATATGTTAATAAAGGTTTCAATACAAAAAGAAGATATAACAATTATAAACATTTATGCACCTAACAGATCATCAAAATACAGAAAGCAAAAACTGACACAATCATAAGGAGCAATAAAAAGTTCTACAGTAATAGTTATAAACCTCAATACCTTACCATAAATAATGAGTAAAAAGCCAGACCTGTTAGATGGCTAAGGAAGTCCAGGACTTACCACAAAAAAACCAACACCCAGCAGACATATACAGAACACTGTCCGGCAACAAAAGAATGTATTTTCTTCTCACCCGCCCCTGGGGCATGTTCCAGAAAGATCTTATGTTACGCCACAACCTGAGACTCAGTAGATGTTTATCAGCTATCATTCAAAGTATCTTCTCCAACCACATAGAGGTAAAGTTAAAAATCATTAACAGAAAAGAAACTGAAAATTAATAACATACTATTAAACAGATAATGGATAAAAAAAGGAATCCTAAAGTAAATAGCTATAAATGTGTACATTACAAACCAAGAAAGCTCTTAATTCAACAACCTGCTTTACAAAGTGAGGGAATAGAAGAAGAAGGGGCCATTGCTGTGGCATAGCAGGTTAAGCTACCGCCTGCAACATTGGCATCCCATTATGAGTCCTGGCTGCTCCACTTCCAATCTAGATCCTCACTAATGCACCTAGGAAGGCAGCAGAAGCCCCTGCCAGCCACGTAGGAGACCCAGAGGAAGCTTCTGGCTCTTGGCTTCAGCCTGGTCTAACCCTGGCCATTGCAGCTAGTGGGGCAGTGAACCAAGAGATGGAAGATCTCTTTGGCCCTCTCTCTCTCTCTCTCTCTCTCTGCCAATATCCCTCATGAGCATTGAAGCAGAAATTCTTAACAAAATACATCAAACTCAGTTTAGCAGCATATTAACAGAATTATGCACCGTGACCAAGTGAAATTTATTCCTGGAATGCAAAAATGGTGCAATATACAAAAGTCAATCAACATCATGTTCCACTTCATCAGAATGAATGGGGAAAAATATCTCCTGATCATCGCAATTGAGGCAGAAAAAAATTCAACATTGTTCAGTGAGGAACTCACTCAACAAACCAAGAGTAGAAGGAAATTACCTCAACGATAAAGGCCATATATGAAAACCCACAGCACACACCACGTGCCTTGCTGAGACTCTGAAAATCTTTCCTCCAAAATCAGAAACAAGGCAATGATGCCGGCTGTCATCAACTCCATTCAGCAGAGTCCTGGAAGTTCTAGCCAGAGCATTTAGGCAACAGAAAGAAAGAAAAGGCAAGCAAACTGGAAAGGAAAATTTCTCCCTACATGTGATGTTATGTAGAAAACCATGTGGGCTGGGCCAGCGACACGGCTCACTTAGCTAATCCTCCGCCTGTGGCACCAGCACCCCGGGTTCTAGTCCCGGCTGGGGTGCCGGACTCTGTCCCGGTTGCTCCTCTTCCAGGCCACCTCCCTGCTGTGGCCCGGGAGTGCAGTGGAGGATGGCCCAAGTGCTTGGGCCCTGCACCCACATGGGAGACCAGGAGAAGCACCTGGCTCCGGCGCAGTGCGTTGGCCGTAGTGGCCATTTGGGGGGGTGAACTTGAATTACTTGAATTACTACTACCATGTCAGAGATCTGAATTGAGTTCCAGGCTCCTGGTCCAGCCCCAGTGAGTAGATGCTGTAATTTGGGGAGTGAATACATAGATTGGAAATCTATAGATTTGATGCAAATCCCAGTGATGTTTTTTGCAGAGATAGAAAAACTAATCCTAGAATTCATATGGAATCAAAGTATCCCAAATAGCCAAAATCTTTAAAAAGAAGACCAAAGTAGAGGGGTTCACATTTCCTGAACTCAAAACTTCATACAAAGCTGCAGTAATCAAAAGAGTATGAGGGTCTGGCATTGTGGTGCAGTGGGCGAGGCAGCCGCCTGTGACACCAGCATCCCATATCAGAGTATCAGTTTGGGTCTCAGCTGCTCTGTTTCCAATCCAGCTCCCTGCTAATGTGCCTGGGAAGGCTGCAAAGGATGGCTCAGGTACTTGGGTCCCTGCACCCATGTGGGAGACCAAGAGGGAGTCCCTGGTTTCTGGCTTTGGTCTGGCCCAGCCCCAACATTGCAGCCATTTGGGGATTGAACCAGTGGATAGAAGATCTCTCTCTGTCTCTCTCTGTCTCTGTCTCTGGGAGGTATTTAGGTTGCTGGAGGCTTGCTCCTGGAAGGCAGTTCTTGCAAGAGAGCTGGTTATGTAAACTAAGCATTTTTCCCGTTTCTCTCTCTCTCTCTCTCTCTCTCTCTCATCTGTCTTGTTGGCTTTCCTTGTGTTTATTCCTCTACATATGCACCACCATCGTCAGCCTCTATCAGATGCCAGATTGATGGCATCTTGAACTGTGAATGTCCAAACTGTAAGTCAAAAATAAACCTGGGCCGGCGCTGTGGCAGAGCGGGTAAAGCCACTGCCTGCAGTGCTGGCATCCCAAGTCCCGGCTGCTCTACTTCTGATCCAGCTCTCTGCTGTGGCCTGGGAAAGCAGAAGATGGCTCAAGTCCTTGGACCCCTGCACCCTTGTGGGAGACCCGGAAGAAACTCCTGGCTCCTGGCTTCGGATAGGTCTGGCTTAATTCATTAAGGCCATTCGGAGAATGAACCAGCGGATGGAAGATCTCTCTCTCTCTCTCTCTGCCTCTCCTTCTCTCTCTGTGTAACTTTCAAGTAAGTAAATAATTTTTTTTAACTTTTATTTAATGAATATAAATTTCCAAAGTACGGCTTATGGATTACAATGGCTTCCCCCCCATAACGTCCCTCCCACCCGCAACCCTCCCCTTTCCCATTCCCTCTCCCCTTCCATTCACATGAGGATTCATTTTCAATTCTCTTTATATACAGAAGATCAGTTTAGCATACATTAAGTAAAGATTTCAATAGTTTGCTCCCACAAGAAACATAAAGTGAAAAATAATAGATGATTTTTTTTAAATGATGATGAAATCAGATCAGACCTATTGTCATGTTTAATCCCAGTGAGAGTCAAGTTGGGAATTGCTAATTTCTTCTTCTTTTTTTTTTAACAGAAGATCAGTTTAGTATACATTAAGTAAAGATTTCAACAGTTTGCACCCCTATAGAAACACAAAGTGAAATATACTGTTTGAGTACTCATTATAGCATTAAGCCTCAATGTACAGCACATTAAGGACAGAGATCCTACATGAGGAGTAAGTGCACAGTGACTCCTGTTGTTGACTTTACAAATTGACACTCCTGTTTATGGCATCAGTAATCTCCCTACTTTCAAGTAAGTAAATAAATTTTTTTTAAAAAGCCTTTCTTTCCTAATAAGCCCCTCTCAGATATTTTAGTGAAAATGAAAAAGCAGAAACCAGCTGACTAATTGACTAATACACACTGGCATGAAGACAGATACATGATGTGATGGAATAAAATCGAGAACCCAGGAATAAGGCCTTGCGTATATGCACACGTGGTTTCTGACAAGGATACTGTGACCATTCAATGGGTAAAGGACAGTCTTTTCAGCAAATGGTGCTGGGAAAATTGGATATCCATAAGCAGAAGAATGATTTGAATCTTATCTAATGCCATATACAAATATGAACTCAACATGAATCAAAGACCTACGGGGAAGACCTAAAACTACAAAACTCTTAGACGAAAACATAAGGCAACAGCTTCACAACATTGGATTTGGCAATGATTTCTTGGATATGACGCCAATGGCATAGAAAACAAATTTTAAAAAATAGATAAATTTGGCTTCATGATAATTAAAAATTGATGCCTAAAGAGGACACTATTAACAGAGTAAAAAGGTGGCCCATAGAATATTGCCGAGTCATATATCGGATAAGGAATTGATATCTAGAACACATAAAGAACCCTGAAACTCTGGGAGCAGCGCTGTGGTGCAGCCAATGATGCTGCTGCCTGTGACACCGTCATCCCTTATGGGAGCTTGTTTGAGCCCCAGCTGCTCCACTTCTGATCTAGCTTCCTGTTAATGTGCCTGGGAAAGCAGCAGAAGACAGCTCAAGTGCATGGGCCACTGCACCCATGTGGGAGAACCAGATGAAATTCCAGGCTCCTGGCTTTGGACAGGCCCAGCTGGCAGCCACTTGGAGAATTGAGCCAGTGAATGGAAGATCTCTTTGCTTCTCTCTGTCTCTCCCTCTCTCACTGAAACTATGCTTTTCAAATAAATAAATCCTAAAGAAAAAAGTTCTGAAACTCAACAACAAAACAATCCAATTCAAAAATGGGCAAAACACTTGAATAGACGTTTATCTAAAGTGGTCAATAAACACACGAAAAGCTCAATATCACCAATCACTAAAGAAATGCCAATCAAAACTACAATCACTCAGGATGGCGACTTACACACAACAACAAAGACCCCAAAATCAAAAACTGAAAATATCTAGTAGTGGGGAGACTGTGGAGAAATTGGAACCCTCTGTGCACTGTAGGTGGGAATGTAAAATGAACAGAAGAGGCTAAGGAACCATGTATTTCCCACACAATCCAACAATTCCACTTTAGGTACATACTTCAAAGAACTGAAAACAGGCTCTCAAAGACATGTTTGTCCATCTATATACATGGCAGCACATTCCCAGTAACTAAAATGTGAAAGCTACCCAAAAGTCTGCTGACAGATGGGTAAATAAAATGTGACTTATCCATGCAAGGGAATATTACTCAACATTAAAAAGGAAGGAGCTGCTCCCACAGGCTATAGCATGAGTGCATCTTGAGGGCATTGAGCTAAGTCGAATACGGTAAGATTCTACTTAGAGGAGGTACTTAGAGTAGCCAACCTCATAGAGACAGAGAGTTGAGTGGTAACCACTGGCTGCTCTACTTCTGATCCAGCTCTCTGCTATGTCCTGGGAAAGCAGTAGAAGATGGCCCAAGTGCTTGGGGCCCTACACCCAGGTGGGAGACCCAGAAGAAGCTCCTGGCTCCTGGCTTTGCATTGGCCCAGCTCCAGCCATTGTGGCCATTTGGGGAGTGAGCCAGAGGATGGAAGACCTCTCTCTCTCTCTCTCTCTCTCTCTCTGCCTCTGCTTCTCTGTAACTCTGCCTTTCAACTAAGTAAATAAATCTTTTTTAAAAAAAAAATGAAACAGAAAGGGAAGGGAGTGGAGTTGTTGATTGCAGTGTGCCTGGCCATCCTGGGCAAGACAGAGCCAAGAAGAACCACAGCAGGAGGCTCTCTGGCTGGCTCTGCACTTGCACCATCTTACCCTAGAAGGGGAGCTGCCGACTCTGCATTCCACAGTCTTTCTGAGGCCACCACAGGGCCTTGTTGTACAAAGGAACTTCAACAAATTCATGGAAGGGCTGGTGTTGTGGCACAGTGAGTTAAGCTGCTGCCATCCCATGTGGGCACTGGTTTAAGACCCGGCTACTCCACTTCCAATCCAGCTCCCTGCTAATGCACCTAGGAAAGCAGCAGAGGGTGGCCCAAGTGCTTGGGCTCCTATATCCACATGGGAGACCTGGATGGAATTCCAAGCTCTTGGCTTCACCTGGCCCATCCTTGACCATTGCAACCATTGGGGAGTGAACCAGCAGATGGAAGATTCTCTCTGTCTCTCCCTCTTTCTCTGTAACTCTGCCTTTCAAATAAATAAATATTTTAAAAACAAAAATAGTGGAAAGTTTACCTTGTGAATAAGGTATGCAAGGATTTCATCTCTTTTGTAGCAAAATAAACTTAGTTCTTTAGCTGCAGCTTTCTACAAACTTTCTAAGTGCACTTGTGTGAGGCGTGGACCCTCCCCGCGGCCCTGACTCCTCTCGCCACCGATCTGCAGCACAAGCCCTCACCCACAACACAGCCTTGAAGCCAGCAAGCAGATCCCAGGGAGACTGAGGAGCTCCCTGGGGCCGTGGACACAGGTAGCGTCACAGGGTCAATGTCCACCTCCCTCCCACCCTCTGTGAGCCCTTTCCTGAAACAGAGTTGCCCTCAGGTACCACCTGGGGTGCATCTCCTTCTCCCATTGACTCCACTTGGTTCCCCTTTCAGAGGAAAAGATCTCAAAGAAAGGAGCGCTCTGAGTGGTGTCCTGGAGCCCTGCACCTGCTCCCAGGGCTGGGGCCAGCCAGCCTTCTGAGTGCCAACTGGTCTCCAGTGGCTGCTTCCACCAAAACCCACGAAGGCCACGCGCTCAGTGGACAGGTCACCAGAAATAATTTTTGTATCAAAAAAAATCATTATTATTGGCAAAAAAAAAAAAACCCTGGGAATGACCTCACTATTGATGAGACTCCAATTCTGTCTAATTGTTTATAAGGACTTCCATCCCTACCTGTGAAGAGCAGGGCCAGAACTGTGTCCTCTGAGCCATCAGTAACAGTTATCCACTGACAAACTGCATCCACTCCATTTTTTCAAAAGATTTACTTATTCATTTGAAAGAGTTACACAGAGAGGAGAGAGAGAGAGAGGACTTGGGTCATCTTCTATTGCTTTCCCAGGCCATAGCAGAGAGCTGGATCGGAAGTGGAGCAGCCGGGACTCGAATGGGCGCCCATATGGGATGCCAGCACTGCAGGCGGCGGCTTTACCCGCTACACCACAGCGCTGGCCCCATCCACTTCATTGATAGGCAGTGTGTAAAGAAAAGGTTCCTTTTTGTTTCATGACCTCCTGTCTTCACTTTTACGTTGCATCCTTCAGTGCCAATACGGATTGTGCTGACAATTCAACTCAAAACTGTTTCAATACTTAGAATCTACCATACCAGGGAAGGAAAACAGTTATACAGGTGTATAGGTAGACCCAGAGTGTAGGAGATCTCTGTCTCTCCCTCTCTCTAAGCTCTGCCTTTCAAATAAATAAATAATTCTTTAAAACAAACAAACAAACAAAGCTGAGGCAGGTGACTGGTGCAGCCGCTCTTAAGACCCTGCCGGGGATGCCCCCATCCCATGGGGAAGTGCCTGGGTTCAAGGCCAGGCTCTGCTTCCCATTCCAACTTCCTGTGGATGCACCCCAGACAGGCGGCAGGTGAGGTTTCCAGTGCTGGGCCCATGCCCCGCCACGCGGGACACCAGATTGAGTTCTGGGCTCCTGCTTCGGTCTGGCCTAATCCTGGTAGTTGCGGGCATTTGGGGAATGAACCAATGGACAGGAGATCTCTGTTTGTCTCTCTGCCATTCCCATCACTGTAAGAAAATTCTTAAGAAAAAAGACAGGAAAGTGCTCTGAACAGAGCAGAGGAAGGTACAGGCTTCGGTTGGAAGGTGACTGATTTGCTAACAATCATTTGTGGCTAACGTTGGCAGTGGAGCGTCCACCAGTGCTTCGTCCCTGACGCCTCAAGCTCAGACGCCTCTTCTCATCTTTCCCCATTTTTTTAAAGATTTGTTTATTTTATCTGAAAGGCAGAGTTACAGAGAAAGAGGGAGAGACAGAGAGAGAGAGAGAAAGAGAGAGAGAAGGAGAGGTCTTCCATCTGCTAGTTCATTCCCCCAGATGACAACAATGGCTGGAGCTGGGCCAAGTCAAAGCCAGGATCCAGGAACTTCTTAAGGTCTCCCACGTGGGTGCAGGGGCCCAGGCACTTGGGTCACCTTCCACTGCTTGCCCAGGTGCATTAGCAGGGAGCTGGATAGGAAGTGGAGCAGCCGGGACTTGAACTGGTGCCAGCATCCCATACAGCGCTGCGGCTTAACCCGCTATGCCACAGCAGTGGCCCACTTGCCCATTCTTTTCCTGCGGGTCCCCTTGCCCTGTGTGTTAACAATGAGCCTCATCATATCCCCTTTCACTGCAAGCCTGGTTCTTGCTGGTCCAATGAGAGCAAGGCGCCGCTGGCTTCCTGCAGACTGGCTCCCTCCCCACAACCCACAACCCCTAGTGACTGCTGACTCCCGCTGGGTCCCGGGCTAACACACCCTCTCTAGGCAGGACGTCTCGGCTTTGGCACTTGGCTCTCTGATGTGCACAGGCAGACAGACCCGTCTTGGCTGGGTCGCCACCTCATGCACCGAGCCGCACCAACTGAATCGCCTGCACCCCTCCAGTGATTTTCAGTGAAGACGCCTGGTGGCCGCCGAAACAGGCTACCCCCTCAAGGGCGCAGATCCTCCTCTGCTGCGCCTCCACGTTCAACAGTGAGCAGGCGCAAAGCTATTTGTCCAGCTGCCCTCCGCCGGAGCTGGCTTGCCTAGAGGCCGCACGGCTGCATTTCCCAGCCTGCAGACATCTCTACAAATCACCAGCACCCACGCACCAGGGCACCCAAATCTTCCAGCTGATCCCCGGTGTCCTGGGGCTGGGGGAGCAGGCTTTCCCAGCCAGCCGCGTTCCTGAGACACCCTGTGCTCGCTGGAGTGGGCCTGATAAGCCTGCCAGGCAGTGCATAGCCAGGAAGGGCTTCTCCGGAGATCCTTCCAGATCGAAGATCTGCTCTGGGGTGACCAGATTGCTCCACTTCAACTGAGAAGCAAGGGGAACTTAAATAGTGGATTTTTTTTAAAACGAAGTTTTACCTTAACACACAACACAATTCTATGTGTGTTTTCAAAGATTTACAACGACAGGGCCTTTGGCCTTGCAGTTAAATGCTACTTGGGATGCCCTCACCGCATATGGGAGTGCCTGGGCTGGAGTCCTGGCCCTGCTCCTGACCCTGGCTTCCTGCCAACATGCACCCGGGAGGCAGCAGGGGATGGCTCAAGCAGTTGGGTCCCTGCTACCCAGACAGGAGACCTGAGCCTAGCCAGCCCCAGCTGTTGTGGGCATTTAGAAAGTGAACCAGGGCCGGCGCCGCAGCTCACTAGGCTAATCCTCCGCCTTGCGGCGCCAGCACACTGGGTTCTAGTCCTTATCGGGGCACTGGATTCTGTCCCGGTTGTCCCTCTTCCAGGCCAGCTCTCTGCTGTGGCCAGGGAGTGCAGTGGAGGATGGCCCAAGTGCTTGGGCCCTGCACCCCATGGGGGACCAGGAGAAGCACCTGGCTCCTGCCTTTGGATCAGCGCGGTGCGCCGGCCACAGTGCGCCGGCCGTGGGGGCCATTGGAGGGTGAACCAACTGCAAAAGGAAGACCTTTCTCTCTGTCTCTCTTTCTCTCTCTCTCACTGTCCACTCTGCCTGTCAAAAAAAAAAAAAAAAAGTGAACCAGTGGATGGGTGTCCTCTGTCTCTCTCTGTGTCTCTGCCTCTCAAATAAATAAATTAATCAAATAAAAAAAGTGTCAATGTTTTAAGTCTACTAAAAATAGGTTTGCCTTATTAGGCTATAAGCAACCAGGAGAGCAGAGGTGCATCGGATTTTTTATACCCACGATGGATGGCCTTGGGGGTTAACCTGACCGGCTGCATAGCTGCTTGGAGAACCAGTCAGTACACCTCCCATGTCTCTGCGAGGCTGCTCCTGGATGAGGCTGGTGTGTGGGTTGGTGAGCTGAGTGGGGAGGGTCCCCCTCCCCACCTCCATGGGCAGCCCCCCCACCATGGGCAGGGGCCCCGGTGAAACAGGCAGAAGGGAAAACCCTCTCCCGTCCCTCCTTCCCGAGCCGGGTACCTTTTCCCTTGGCTGCTGCCATTGCACAGATGCCTCTGGCCTCGGGCACTTGCCTGAGTGGCCTGCAGAGACTCCTGGGCACCCCCAGCCTTGGTCTGAGGACTTCCTCATTGGCTTCCTGGCTCTGAGGCTCTGGGCTTCCATTCCCAAGTTAGCCCTGCTTGCTTCTCCAGGGTTCCGTGTGTCCCTCAGCCATGCACCTCCACCTGCCCTGTGCCTTAGCCGAGGACCGGGCTGATCTAGGCAGGCACTTCATGAATATTTGCTGGGTGAGGGATGAGGTGAGACGCTGGCACTGAGATGAGATGAGAGGGGGGAAACTAAACAGAACCAGGAGACCCCAAGTGTCACGGCCAAAAATGCAAGAGAAGCTAGGCCAGTGGTCGACCATCAATAACCCCGATGGAACTGGATACAGACGGATACAGAAGGCATAGCCCAGCCCGGCCAGGGTGAAAGTGGAGGAAGTCAGGGGCGCCGGGAATTCACAAGGCTGAGCCTCAGAGCCCAGACACAGGGGCAGCCGCTCTGATCCGTGATCCCGGGCTCTTGCTGCAGCTGCTCCGGCAGGAACCTGCCACTCCTCTCCCTGTTACAACAGATCCACGGGCTCGCATGCATGAATGGTGAGTTCATCGCCTGAGAAAGAGCAAGTTCTGAATGAAGGCCTGCAAATAGCGTCGCCTGTTTAGAAATGGGCTTGGCTCTGCTGTGGTGGGAAGGCAGTAGAAGATGGCCCAAGTCCTTGGGCCCCTGCACCCACGTGGGAGACCTGGAAGAAGCTCCTGGCTCCTGGCTTTGGATCGGCACAGCCAAGAGGCAGAGGTGAGAGAGACAGAGACAGAGACACAGACAGAGAAAGGTCTTCCATCCACTGATTCACTCCCCAGATGGCCACAACAGCCAGAGCTGCACTGATCTGAAGCCAGAAGCCAGGAGCTTCTTCCAGGTCTCTCATGCAGGTGCAGGGGCCCAAGGACTTGGGCCATCCTCCACTGTCTTCCCAGGCCATAACAGAGAACTGGATTGGAAGTGGAGCAGCTGGGTCTTGAACCGGCACCCATATGGGATGCTGGTGCTGCAGGCCAGGGCGTCAACCCTCTGCACCACAGCATCAACCCCAAGAGGGAAAATCCTCTGAGCATGCGCCCTGGCAAATCACGTGACTTCACTGCACGTTCAAAGTGGGCCGCTGACACATCGCAGGCGCCACAGTTAACACTGTAAGGCAACTCTACGGTCACGCTGCGTCCATCTGCGCAGGCGCCAGGTACAAAGTTGGCTGAAGCCAATCCTGTCCGGCTTTATTAGCCCTTTAGCAAAGACAGCTACCATGGGATAGCAAGGTCCTGAGCAACAGGCTTGCAAGTGCCTATCATGGGCTGCTGGTGTGCGGGGCAGCTGCGGGAAACCGGCGGTTAAGCGAGGGGAGGGGGCGCCTGTGTGGTCAGGGTTTCCCCGTGCCTGCTCATCTTCTGCTTCCTACTTTGTGTGCTCCCTGTGAGCTCTTGCCCGTTTTCGTTGTGCTCCTGTTTGTAGCGCTATGGCTTCATTAGATTCTCATTTCCTGATTTTCCACTGGTCCTATTATTCACCTGCTCCTTAGCAGCACATTTCCGGCCAGGACACTCCCCGCCGCACGTGCTGCCTCCGTGTTTCCCAGGCTACTGTCCCTCTGCTTTTGAGCGATTGCCACTGAGGCCTGTAAGACATCCTACGTCATTCTTCGTCCTGGCAGGATGGGAGAACTTCAAGGGCAAAGTATGAGGAGTGACGTGGGGGCAAGCAAACGCCCGGTGGCAGGCCGCGCGGTTCTGTGACCCTGGCTTTGCTGCGTAGGCTTCGCCTCTCCACCGAGCTCCCGCAAAGGCTGCTTCTGTGCGTGACCCTTGCCCCTGCGTGCCCTGGCGCATGGGCGGCAGAAGCTCAGCTGGCGGGCACTCACCGCTTGCCCTCGGGATTGCTTCTCAGCTGGGGACTTGCCCCAGGTCCCCCAGGCACCTGCCTCTTGAAGGGGGGACCTTCCCCGGGAGAGGCTCTCATAGCACCCATAGCCCTGTACCATGTGCTGAGATTTGAGTCACAAATGGCCTCCGGCCTTGTCAATCTGCATTTCTGTCTCTTATTTTTGTCACTGTTTGGCATTTTTTTTTTTAATTTATTTTCATCTATTTGAAAGGGAGAGAGAGGTAGGTCCCCATCTGTTGGTTCACTCTCTCAAATGCCTTTAATAACCAGGCTAAAGCCGGGAGCCAGGGACCAGGAGTTCCACATGGTCTCCCACATGGATGACAGGGACCCAAGCACTTGGGCCATCATCTGCTGCCTTCCCAGGTGTACAGCAGGCTGTTGGATTGGAAAGCAAGCATCAGGACTTGAGCCAGCGCTCCAGTGTGGGTCCCGGCATTCCCAAGTGGCAGCTTAACCCTCTGTGCCCCAACATCAGCCCTGTTGGGAACATTTTTAATGGGACACCTATTTTTACTTGGATACATCCCCATGCATAGGCTCTGCGTGCTGGTGATGGAGGGGAGGGAGAAAGGCAGAACTCCAGGTGCATCAGGAAACCATGATGGCCAGAGCCCGGAGCTCTGGAAGAGTGCTTTGGAATCCATGATCAGACTAGGCCAGCCTAATGATTGGAGGCAGCCAGGTGCAGTATGAGAATTTTACCTGGATAAGTCAAAAAGATGATACTTCAGAAATCCTTTCACGCCAGATGGTGGGGTTTTACTGGATTCCATAGGCCAAAGAGATTGTGGACTTTTTTTTTTTTCCTAAAGATTTATTTATTTATTTGAAAATCAGAGTTAGAGAGCAAGTGAGAGCTTCCATCTGCTGGTTCAATCCCCAGATGGCCACAACAGCCAGGGCTGGACCAGGCCGAAGCCAGGAGCCAGGAGCTTCTTCCGGGTCTCCCACATTGGTGCAGGGGCCCAAGCACTTGGGTCATCTTCCACTGCTTTCCCAGGCCATTAGCAGGGAGCTGGACTGAAAGTGGAGCAGCCAGGACATGAAGTGGCACCTATATGGTGGCAGCTTTACCACTACTACCACAGTACCGGCCCCAATTGTGGCCATTTTGGGGGCAGGGAATTGGCAAGGCGCATCCAGCAGCAGAAAGAGCAGCGAGGAGGCTTTTGCTGACATTCAGAAGAGAGGAGAGGAGTTAGTCTTAGCCCACACCCTCCAATGTGTGTACGCACACCTATGTATAGTTCAAATAAAGACTTGAGCTGGTTTGCAGAATACATGCACTTCAACTACGTAAAGCAGATACCAAATACCATCCTGCTATCGCCCCTACGGAATCTTGAGCTCTTTGCAAGAATGGGTGTTGTGTGTCTTTATCCTCCCTTATCCAAGGACGCCTACGTATGAGTGTGGGAAAGAAGGCGCGAGCCCGGTGGCCAGCTCCAGCTCCTGCACAGCGCACAGGAAGCTGTGTATTCTGTTCCAAGCCATGTAGCGCTGGTCGCCAATTGCCACAGGAGTTGAGAGGTTGGTGGGGTGGAACTCCGGGAGACTGCATGTTTCTGCAGCCCAGGGAAACTGAGGGAAATGCCAGGGCCAGCCCCTGCAGGCCCCCAGGCTTGAGCTCTGCTGACTTCTCTGCACACGGAGTCTCTGGATGCTCACGGGCTGCGTTCACAGCTCGCTGTTGCCTCTGGGGTATCCAGCACCTCTGATCAGCTTCTGCTGGCTCGGCTAGGAGGCTTGGCCAGGTAGAAAATACATGGTTTCAGCTAAGAACACCCTCTGCTGATAGGCTGGGTGCGTCTCTCTCAAATGCTGCTATCCCAGTGGTCTGGAAATAGAAAAGCAATACCCGCTCAAGTTTCCGATGCTTCTGCCCAGCCAATGGTGCAGTTTGGGAGTCCGACCAGGGCTGAAAGATGCAGAAAAGAACCTTGGAAATAGCTGCCCGGCTTCCCAGATCCTTAGCAAATCTGACTCCCTGTTCCAAACCCAAGCGGAAATGTTTTCTTTTTATCACATCTTGGACTATCACTTAACAGAAAGCTTTATCCCCGTTTCCCTACACTCTTTGTAATCACACTCATTCTTGTCAACATGCAAGAACTCAAAGGTAACTGAGAAAAAGCTCGAGTCTAAAACACAAACTAAAATGAATTAATCGTAAGACACAGCCAGAGAGCACGTGTCGGAATGATTCTGCCTGATCTCTCGGTGGGTCCTTCGTCGGGTCAAGGTCAGAATCGGTGGCTGGCCATGCCTCTGCCAACCCGTGAGGCTGTTTCCTTCCCGACATTAGGATAGGGAGGGTCACAGAGGGGCCTCTGTGTCACTTCAGCACCACGATCGTATTTCCAATTAAACACGCAAGGAAAGCCACAGTACCCACATGTGCAAACTGAGAATGGTCCTTACGGCTGCTGCCACTCTTCCCGGCCACAGCTGGCGTGACCGAAGGCCAGTTCTGCCATGTTTCTTCTTCCAACAGCCACTCTGCGCAGTCAGATGCCCTCCAGTCACACCCAGTGACAGGGGCTGTGGAGGCCTCTGCTTCCAGACGACTGCCGCCAAGGTCACATTTTAGAACCGCAAGAGCATGGCCAAATAGCAGCGCTCATGTCACCGGAGCTCCTGGGCAAGGAAGTGGCATTTTTGCAATGGGAAGGAATCACAGTGAGTGGTGGGTTTCCAGCTGGAAATTAAGAGAGCATGGTAAAAACGAACTTCACCGTGAAGGCTTGCAGTAATAGTTGGGCATATGTATTTCCAGTTAAAAATCTCTACAGGCACTGCTGTGATCCCTTCACCCACAAAGCCTTGGTGCTTAAGGGGTAGGTGTTTATCTGTGGAAGTCAGTCCTGCCACCTGACCACAGGCTGGCCCTTCATCGGGGAGAACAGATATTCTCAAGGGCGTACTTTGGGAAGCTGACCTTGGGGACTTGTAGATACAGCATATATACAGGTATATGCAGCCAGTATCTATGTATTTTCCCTTGACTGCTCTAAGCAATTCTAGGTGACACAGAGGTTTTACGATTTTTCACATAAACCAACAGAAATTGACATTTCCAGGACTTCTACAACAAAGTAGATAATACTTAAAGCCGTATAAAATACGTATGCTTTGGAATGTTTGATAGGCTACAGTATTCCTTGTGGTTAATTACTGAACTTGAAAATATTTAAATATTCCCACATATTTCTTGCCCAAGATTTCAGGAAGCGATGTCTTATTTCCCTTTCTCACAGTTTGCCCACAGCTCCCGGTTTGTAGTGGGGATGAGCCATCCTCTACATTTTGTGTTTTTCTTTTCTTTTCTGACAGGTAGAGTTAGACAGTGAGAGAAAGAGAGAAAGAGAAAGGTCTTCCTTCCATTGGTTCGCTCCCCAAATGGCTGCCATGGCTGGCGTGCTGCGCCAATCTGAGGCCAGGAGCTTCTCCTGGTCTCCCATGTGGGTGCAGGGCCCAAGGACTTGGGCCATCCTCCACTGCACTTCCGGGCCACAGCAGAGAACTGGACTGGAAGAGGAACAACCTGGACAGAATCTGGCGCCCCAACTGGGACTAGAACCCAGGGTACCAGCGTCACAGGTGGAGGATTAGCCTAGTGAGCCACGGCGCCGGCCCATTTTGTGTTTTTCATACAGTGACTTTTCTTTCTGGGGAAAAAAATCTGCACATACCCAGGAGTCAGACTGTAATTGAGTTTAAAAGAGGATCAAGCTGGGCTTCCATGTTTGGCTTCCAATTTCTTCAAGACAGGGCTGGGAAAAGGTCACTTCTGTGTGCAGTTGTGAGTTTTGAAATCTTCACCGACTTCCGCAGTAAGGAGTTGGCATCTGGAGGGAATTCTGCCTACCCCACCCTGGGGAACTGTGTCACGTCAAAGACTCCAGGGCCACTAACGTAAACCAGCAGGATTCTGATTCTGAGAATGGTCAATCACCAAGAAGCTTAAATCCACCTACCCTCACCAGCAGCCAGCTTGGGTGCTCTGACCCAGTGTCAATGGGAAACTCGCTTCCACAAGCCATGCAGCTTAGTACGAAGATGCTTTCACAATATGCCTTTCAGGGCTGCCGCCTGCAGTGCCGGCGTACCATATGGGTGCTGGTTCGAGACCCAGCTGCTCCATTTCCAACCCAGCTCTCTGCTGTGGCCTGGGAACGCAGTGGAAGATGGCCCAAGTGCTTGGGCCCCTGCACCCACATGGGAGACCCGGAAGAAGCTCCTGGCTTCGGATCGGCACAGCTCCAGCCGTTGTGGCCAATTGGGGAGTGAACCAGCAGATGGAAGACCTCTCTCTGCCTGTGCCTCTCTGTAACTCTGCCTTTCAAATAAATTCTCTCTCTCTCTCTCTCTCTCTCTCTATATATATATATATATATATATATCCCTCTGTAACTAGAAAAAAATTTAAAAAAAAAAACATAAAAAATACACCTTTCACACTCATGAGAAATCTGAAATTCACTCAATAAATGTTCTAACCAATGGGTATATCTCATTAACAAAGTGGAAAACCAAATAACCTCTTCTTCATTATGGGCTTGGGGCACTCCGAGTCTTCACGAAGGTACAAGTTAGTCACTGTTCACTGAGGTGCAGTTTCAAGGTTCCTAACTTTAGAAGGCTTTTAGTTCTGCCCAAAGCTGCCCCCGTCCCTACTCTCATACTTAAGTGAATAATCTGGGCAAAATGTAGTCCCAGAAAAAAAGAATTCTCATGTATTCATTCAGACAAAATAAATCATGGAATTCCACTTACACACACACACTCACACAGGTAAACAGGCTCTACTTCTATGCAGTGACAAATGAAACGGCAGCTCTACTGGTAGGACCAAATGGAAGGCTAAGACAATGATCCAAGTAGGGAAGCTCTGACGTGATGATGTCTTTGTACACTGTGTCAACACGCATTGTTTTTTACTGTAAATGTATCATGTACCCATTATTTTAAAAGTGAAATTTAGACACCACCATTTTGGAGAAAATTAAAGTCCCACTACTCAGAACAGCTTGCTGTGTAGTTTTGCCCTTCTACTCTACACCTTAAAAAACATTCTCTTTGACCGTGACAGTGGCAGTATCTGAGACTGGACCTTCACGCTCACTTCTAATAGCTACGCAGTACTTCACCAGACGGAGCTATCGGCTGAGTCGGTCAGCCCTTCTCAACTTGGCCACACCCACAACGGTACATGAGACAGCTCTGTACATGGCTCTTCCCTCACTTACCTCACTGTCTTAGTATGATGTCCCCCAAGTTATCTACTGTTAGCTTACATGATACGTAAACTAAAAAAATAAATAAATAAGACTGTACTCAGATTGTTCTCTGGAAAAGTGGTTTATTATTCCTAATGATGCTACCTTCAAGTTCATCCTACTCATCCCTGAGTTTGTGCTGTTAAAAGACAGACTAAAAAGTTGGCTGGGCTGGGTGCAACGGCTTGGTTGGCATCGCGCCTGCACCAGACTCTGGGGCAGCTGCTGGCTGGCTCACCCTCAGCCATTCCCAGCCCCTTCTCCTTTACTCAGCTTCCTTCTAAGTCACTTGTCTTCTCAGCCCTCCTCTTACCTAATTCTGGCCAACAGGACATAAGCAGAAATATGCTGGAAGGTTCTGGAAAAGCTTTTGCTCTCCTGACAAAAAAGCCAGACACAGCGGAACCACCCCTTCTCGCAGTAGCATGAGCCTGGAGCTCGGCACCTGTAATGGAAAGACCAAGGCTTCCTTGTTTTGGCCAGTGCTGGCCACAGAGAACTGCGGACCTGTGACATGAAAAGATCTGCCTCTGTTGGCTTACAGCATTCTTAGTTTTCTGTTATTCGAAATGAAAACATTTCTGACAGACTAAACCACTATATACCAAAGATAAGCAATGGCTTTTGAGTTATTACAAGCAATCATTAGAGGAGTAGGAAAAAAAAATCAGATACATTTTTAAATAGGGATAAAATACCTACATACAGTACAACACAGGGAAAAAAACCCTGCACACAGGAAGGTATAGGCTGAAATAACAGCATGATGAGGCGGCACAGTATGTAACAGAGGCCACTGTTTCCAAAATCTTGTTTCCTTTTCCTCCTGGGCACACAAACTCCATTTCCCATCTTTGCTTGCAGTTGGGTGGAGTCACAAGGTCAAGTCCTGGCTCATGGAAGTTGGCAAAAGTGATGATGCAAATTCTGGCCTTGGCCCACAAACACTCCCATGTAATCTGCTCTTTCCCCATCTGCTGTAACTGGAGATTTTGAGAACCACAAGGCGGAAGGGGCCTGTGTCCCCTGAGGTACTGCATGGAGATTTCCTCCTCAAGCCCACTTCAGACTGTGAAGTGAGCAACACAGCATTGTGTGAAAGCAGCCAGCACCACTAGTGCAACAGAGGGGAGGTGAGGGAAGAGAGACCATGTTGAAGGAGAAAACCCAATGGGCAACCGGTGCGTGGTACTGTCGAGGCTAGCCAGACACCTGGCCCCAAGCACACAACAAAACACTTCATTTCATGTGTGTGTGTGTGTGAGACACAGATTTGGCAAAATTTTCAATACTCACAATGAGTGTTTCTTTTTCTCATTTCTTCGTTTGTTCCTTTCTAAATCTACAGTTTTTTTTGTGAGGCTTGATGTTCCCGATTACCTGCTTGGAACATTTTATATATATTAAAGTTTTTGTCAGTGATGGTTTTTTGTTCTGTTTTATTTATTTGAAAGGCAGAGTGACAGAAAGAGGCAGAGAAAAAGAGATCTTCCATCTGTTGGCTCACTCCCCAAATAGCTGTAAAAGCCAGGGCTGGGTCAGGCCAAAGACAGGAGCCAGGAATTCCACTGGGGTCCTGTACGCGGGTGCAGGGGCCCAAGCACTTGGGCCATCTTCAGCTGCTTTCCCAGGTGCAATAGCAGGGAGCTGCACCAGAAGTGGAGCAGCTGAGACTTGAACTGGTGCTCTGACAATGGGAGCCAGTGTTGCAGGTGGTGGTTAACCCCATGTGCCACAACACCAGCCCAGCCAACAGCTTTTTAAATTTACTTTTTCTTCGAAAGACAGAGGGAGCATGGGGCTGAAAGACAGAAGGAGAGAGTGAGAGGCATGTTCCATCTGTTGCTTTATTCCATAAATGCCAGGGTTGGGCCAGGCTGAAGCTGGAAGCCCAGACCTCCATTTAGGTCTCCCACGTGGGTGTCAGGGACCCAGATATTCAAGCCGTCATCTGCTCTTCCCACGGTGCACAATAGTGGGAAGCTGGAATAAGAAGTGGAGGAGGTGGGACTTAAACCTGGCACTCAAATATGGGATGCCGGCATCCCAAGCAGCAACATAAGCACTGCAGAAATGCGTGCCCTAGGAACATGACTTTCAAACTGGGGAAGACTGTGTTCTTGAGCATCTCATCAGGAGGAAAGCCTTTACTAAAACTTAACATCATTGTAGGTATATTTAGAAGTATATTAGAACTAAATCCTAATTAAATAATTTTGATATTTTTAGTTACCCTCTACATGAAGTTTTTTAAAGATTTTATTTCAGAAGTTTTAAATTTACCAAAAAAAAAAGACAAGACAATTGTGAGGGAAATAACACAAAGCGTTCCATACAGTCAATGAAAACTAAACCCGGCTCACTGTGTACGCCTGTTCTGACGGTGGTACATAGTTCAAAACCAGCTCCTGGCCAATCTGCACTGTGCTAACACCCAGAACCTAACAACAGGAGGATAAACACAGCGACTGATAAATTATATATTACATGTTTATTAAGGGTACACTTTTATGTAAAATTTACATTTATGAAAAAAATCAAAAATATTTACAAAATTTTGGAAGATATGTGCATTGTTCTAATTACAACCCAAAGTAGTAAATAACAATTCTTAAAAACTCACATTGTTAGAGTTCTGTTTACAAAGTCTTGGTTAAAGAGGCAGCTACAAAGTTTATCACTACACAGAAGCAAGAACCAGCTTGCTCTACACATTTCCCACTGAAAATCTCCTGGTCTTTTTTACACTATTAGTGGATTTTTAAGTGGAAAAAAATCAATATAAATTCATATGGCTTCAAACTTGTAACTTGTACTCAATACAAATCTGTGTGTATGAACACTAGGTATGAAGACTTGTGGTAACTGACAAAGTGCAGAAGTTTAACCATTTCACTAATTTGTGCATTTTTATGTAATACTTGATTTAAAATAAACATGGTAAATAGTGTCTGAACTCCAATAATAAAACATTAACTGCCCAACAAAAGCAGTTTGATTGCAAAGTAGATTTACAGTTAAAATTCCAGTAAGGGACTGTAATTGGCAATTAAAAGAACAAATATTAAGAGTTAGAAAATCTAATTCTGCTCACTATTTAGTAAACATTAACATTTTAGCAAATTGTCTTATGTGTTGCTTTAGCCAAATCTAAATTTAGAATTGGGCTAGCATTGAATATATAAAAAAGCACACACTGTGTTATATATTGCTAACAAGTAGAGTTCCTGCTGTATTTAGTATAGCAAGATGTTACATAAATGTCTAGTAACAGAGGTCTTCTGTAAGGCTTAACAGAATAATTAGTGGTTTTATATAAATTATCATAACACAATTTGTTATGCAAAATAAAAGACATTGGTATTTATCATTATAAATAAAATTCCCATTTGTAAATCATGGAATTTTGTCTAAAATATTTCCTTTCTTCAATTAATCAGGATTTGCTATAAAGCTAGATTTCTTACTAGTTAGTATTAGTTGTTTAACAAATGCTTAACCCAATCCATTACTCATTACCCTATTTTCACCAGGCAAGAATTAAATAATAAAAACATGTAATTGGTAATTTTTTCAATAGTTGGAATGAAAACAAATGGCAGTACTTCCACCTCTGCTGCCAAAATTAACCTTTTAAAAACATATTCTTCACAAAATGCTACAAAATTCATGTTCACAATACAATCAGTAAATAACAGAGGAATTTTCAGTGATAAACAAAGTCAAGGGATTGCTGGACTGAGAGTTAAAATACCAGTTACCAATTCACCATTACACTTTTCTGCACTTCCTCTCTTTTGAAAAACACATACTTCTGATGAGGTTAATGCCGAATGCTGAAGAGCGGAAGGTCCTCTGTCTCCTGTAAACATACTCCATCAGGCTGACTTCTCTCTCCAGTGACCAGAGTGTCACTACAGAAGAGAGCCAGGGATCTTAAAGTATAAGGTATCCTTTAGTTACTCTGAATTCCCTTCCCAACTGCAGGCCAAAGGTATTTACCAAAATTGCAAAGATCTCATAAAAATGCTTGACCACTCTAAGATTCTGAATAGAAGATCCAGACTTGTGAGGAAAAAACTGAGGCACATTAATGAACACAAACTGGATAGGCACGTTCCTGGTTGTTATTGTTTTAAAAGGCACACATTATGCAATCCATATAAAAATAAATTAAATCTACAACATTAATTCATCAAAACAATCACAACTTCTATAAAGTTAATTAACTGCAGAAGTAAATTTCTCTGCTGTCTTTTGCAAGCTTATTTTAAAACACATTGCACTTAAGAATTTTTAAAAATCATATAAAACACCATTTACAACGCTTTATTAATATGTTTATGAGAATCAAATTATAGTTTTTTTTGCATACAACTCTTCTGGTCTGATTACCTTATGGCACATAACTCAATTTGATTGAGTGTTCTGGGTTAACATTACCTAAAACTTAGAATTTTTATTCTGTTCATATCTATTCAATACCAAACTTGGAAAAATTTCAAGCTCTCTGACTCTAAAAATTTATGGAAAGCTAAGTTATTTTGTGCTTGCTCTCCTGAAATTTTTGGCCTGATACTACACTATAACTCCCCTTTCAATAGAGACTCTGAAGATAATTTACAACTTCAGCCTATGAAAACTTCGTTTTTACTGAAACTCTGAATGCAGGTGCTTCCTGGATATTGCAGCTGAACAGTTATAAGCGTAGAAAATCATTTCAGTGCTATTTCTCTCAACGACTCACTTTGAAAGTGCGATTTAATGTCTGTAATCAGCTCTCAAATGTGTCCAAGTTTGAAAGACATCATACAAGTCAGAATAGTGTTTAGAAAGAACAGATAATGCAGAATGGCAGGTGCGTGCTACTCCCGTGAGCCCACGATTTTCCCAGGTCCATCAACAATCGGCCAGATAGCGTCCTGAAAAACACCAAGCACCCTTTGTAATGACAATTTCAAATGCATCAAAGGAGGACTTTTCTCATTGTCATTACAGATACAGAACCCTAGTTCCCATCTGTTGTTTATAATACATTAGAATCAGATCACAGGTGTTCAGCTAAACTAATCATGGGTTCTCTCTCTCGACCTGGCACCTTGTATCAAGGATCAAAGGAAAAATATCCATGCCTTTAAGTTGTAAACTTTTTGCTAATTTGCTAATTTGCTAATGATTGCAAGAATATATGTTTTCCATGAACATTAGAAAGTTTGAAATCTCCCAACTTACCAGTGGCAAACCGCTTCTTAACTAAGGAAAGCCTATAGCCAGTGCCTACAAGTTCAATATCTACTCCAGAGAGGGTACTTCCTTCACTGAGAAATTGTACTGCAAGTGTTGTGGGTTTACTGGGACCATCTGAAAGATCAAATTTTGCTCTGAGCGACCCAGAACCTACAAAGGAAAGAATATGGAACTTACACAGGGTACAAAATGTTTCATACCAAATAAAATCAAATGAGTGCATGAGCTGAACTCTAGTGGTCTTGTGATACATTCATGAGATGCGCAAATTACTGTCCTACTTCCAACTCAGACTGTACTCAATGAATCTGAATTTTCCTTAGGTAAATCATCTTCATCCATGGTTCTCTTTGACTTAATATTAACCTTCAGAGAGGCTCACTGGTGAGACTCCTAATTCACATATTGAAGTGGATCCAAAGAGAAGGTGGTGGTAACTTGGGGAAGCCGGAGGGAAACTCTAGGAGGGACAAGGCAGTATCAGGTAAAGAAGAAAGGACTACCCAGTACCAGATCATGGGTGGGAGAGGTGGCTATGGCCGAGAAGAGTTATATAAAAATTACTATTTCCACTCACTTTTCTTTTAACATCTTGCCAAACAGATATTTCTGAGGTACTTTCTTTCTGATAGAATAAATTATTCAACACACCTCAATCTACCAGCACAGCAGAAATAGTAAAGTGATCATCATAACGAACAAATGCCGTGCAAGAGCTCTCAGGAGCTACAGACACATAGGCATGTGCCTCTGCTTGAAGTTATAAATGATGGAGATGATGATGATGGAAGAAAGAACCACAGGCACAGAGCCAGGAGACCTTAGGGAGTGGGATGCATTTAAAGGAAATGCATTTACACCAGAAGAGTTGGCAAACTGGATGCAAGCAGAAGACTGGAGTGAGAGCAAGGACCCAGCCATAGTAAGAAATTTATTACATAATTGTGGGGAGTCATCAAAGATAAAGAAGGCAAGAATATTTCAGATTAGTGTCTTACAAGGAGAAGGAGGTGCAAGATGCGAAGTAGGAAAGCCAACTGCAAGTGAATAAAAACAGTTTAGGACTCCAGGCGAGAGGAAAGGGGGATCTGCCTTGGGCTAATGAAAATAAGTGAGTGCATTTGGAAGATAATTAGGAGCTAGGCATGAGGAGAGGGGAGGTGGGGTCCCAGGTTACAGTTAGGGCAAGTGGACAGAACTTGCTAATGGCTTCGGACCAAGATGTCAAACACTGGCCCACTTTAAACGACTGTGCCTCCTGCAGCAGGTCAGTAACGGAGATGCACTGTTGCCTGGTTTTTAACTACTGTCCAAGCCCTCCCTAAACTTTTAGAACCTTTAAAAATTACTTTTATTCATTTGAGAGACAAAGTGACAGAGAATGACAGAAAGAAAGAGAAAGACACAAGGTGATGTCTTCTATCCACTAGTCACTCCCCAAATGCCTGCAAGAGTCAAGGCTGGGCTGAAGCCAGAAGCCCAGGACCCCACCCACATGGGCGGCAGAGACCCAAGTACTTGAGGCATCACCTACTGCCTCACAGGGTGCTCATTAGCAAGGGGCTGGACTGCAAGCAGAACAGCCAGGACTCGAATCAAGCTCTGATAGGGGCTGGGGCATCCTGAGCAGAGGCTTACCCGCTGCACCACAGCAATTCTGTTCTGTGAATGCTCTACCAGGCCAAGAGAGGCCACCTTAGAAATCCTTAAACTTCACTTCCTGTCCCTCTTCTGGGTATAAAGCCAGCAACAGAGAACAGATTTCTGTTTTACGGCATTTTGAATATTTTTAAAGCTTTGACTAACAACGTTAGTACCACATTTATAAGATTTTCTACTTCCTCACAGGGACACTCTGATACCTGAATAGCAAAAGGAAGCTATTAAAATAATCTACTTGGGTCTTTTTTTTAAGAGAACAAATTCCTTTCCTAGTAAGTATTTGTTAGCTGGGGGAAAATACATCCTTTCTTCCTTGCTAACTGGTTATAAAGTCCTCAATGCAAGTAGAATTTCTGCCTTACTTCCAGTTTATTACTTCCAAGAATTTCAGTTTGACTCTCCCAAAGCCATACAGCTAGGGCAGCCACTGAAAACAGAAAACCTTGGAGAGAACGCATGCATACTCAGTCTACAGGGGAAAAACTGTTCTGAATCTCAGCTGGCCCATCCTTATTTAAGGCATTAACTTCCATCTAGTGGTCAGTTCCGGAACTGAAAGACATGAAATTCCAGGAGGAAACTACATAACCCCAGCCTTAAAAAAAAAAAAAATTCATTTTCAGTGACATCCTACTACAGATAAAAAAGCATGCCTACTTACCTCCATTTTCTGATTTTTCTGAAATGCCTGACAATTTCCATAAGGCCTTCATTTGCTCAGCATTCCTGTAAAAGAAGCAGTATCTCCAGCTCAAGTATCTAGGCACGGTACTTTATACACAAATAGGCACTCAGTAAATAAATGCATTTTAAATATTTTTCAGTACAACAAAGATAATGCTGTTTTCTCATTTCTACTGGTCAGGGAAACGAAAAGGTTGACTACCTTCAAGGAAAACACATTTGGGACAGGCGCTGTGGCGAAGCTAGCACCTGCAGTGCCGGCATCCCATGTGGGCGCCAGTTCGAGTCCCGGCTGCTCTACTTCCGATCCAGCTCTCTGCTATAGCCTGGGAAAGCAATGGAAGATGACCCAAGTCCTTGGGTCCCTGCACCTTCTTGGGAGACCCAAAAGAAGCTCCACATCCCTGGCTTCGGATCAGCCCAGCTCTGGCCATTGTGGCCATTTGGGGAGTGAACCAGTGGATGGAAGACTGACTCACTCACTCACACACTCTCTCTCTCTCTCCCTGCCTCTGCATTTCTGTAACTCTGCCTTTCAAATAAAATAAATAAATCTTTTTTTAAAAAAAAAAAACATATTATTGAACAGTGAAGCAAATATAAGGATTGGTTAGAGTCTTTATTAATATTAACAGAGGAGACAAGAGAGGTAATTAAGAGAATAACTTATTTTAAAAATTTTTTATTTATTAGAGACAGAGAGAATCTTCCTCAAATGGCCACAACAGCCAAGGCTGGGCCAGGCCAAAAGCCTGGAGCCAGAAACTCAAGCTGGGTCTCCCATGTGGGTAGCAGGGACCCTAGAACTCGGGCCATCACCTCACTGCCTCCCAGGACATGAACTGGCAGGAAGCTAGATTCAGATGTGGAGCCAGGACTCAAACCCAGGCACGCCGATATGAACTGTAGGCACCCTAAGCAGTTTCTTAACCACTACACCACTCATGAGCCCTTAGCCTTGGTAAATAATTATTACCCTCATTTTTAAAGCAAATAAAAAATGAAGTTTAGAAAAGTTAGCAAATTGCCTAAAGTTAGCACGGAATCATTCAAATAGTACTCACAGAAAAACTATTTTGTTTACTTTGGACTGAGGCTACTGTGGCTTGACTTAATAAAATGAAAGTCATGGCATGGTTTGTATTGGAAAACACACTACAGCTTTTAAACTTTCCAAGACCAACTTTGGTTCTCAAGAATACAACAGCAAATCAGCAAGAATTCAGAAATACAATTAATTTACCATACTGCAGGGGGAAGGGATTGCATATTTGTGACTCCTCCATCCACTGGAACCACCACCTGTATGCTGGACAGCACACTGGGTGCAGCCATAGCCTCGGGATTGTATTTATAGTCCACTCTGAGATCCGTGGTGCTAGCACTACATTTCCAGTAGGTTGCAAGATTCAAAGGAGTAGATTGAATGCCATTTGATGACACCTATAAAAAGAGGAAAACAAATAAACAACTGGTCTGAAAAGTAAACAAGTCATGTTAATAACACAGATATGTGAATGTAAGAATTTAGAGAATCAAAGCTATCTAAGGAGACTACTATCTGTTGCTAAGCAGAGTAAAGAGATTCCACCTTAAATGTTTACCTTTAATCATGTGACCCACACTAAATGGTACAATTCCTTCCAATTCTTCAAGTTCTTGCTCAAATGGCTGCTTTTCAAGAACACTCACCCCATAACCCTGCTTAAATTTACACTGAGAACTGCATTTTCCATCTTCACTCTTTTTTTAAAAAAAATTTACTTTTTGAAAGGCAGAGTTACAGAGAGGCACAGGCAAAGGTAGAGCAAGAGTTCTCCCATCCGATGGTTCACTCCCCAATTGGCTGCAATGGCCAGAGCTGTGCCAATCTGAAGCCAAGAGTCTGGAGCTTCTTCTGGGTCTCCCATGTGGGTTCAGGGGCCCAAGGACTTGGACCATCTTCTGCTTTCCCAGGCCATAGCAGAGAGCTAGATAGGAAGTGGTGCTTCTGGGACTCAAACCGGTGCCCACATGAGATGCTGGCGCCACAGGCAGTGGCTTTATCCGCTATACCTCCCCTGACCCTATACTTTTTCTTTTCTCCATACCACTTATTTTCTAACATACAACACTATTATGTTTACTGTCTCACTATTCTCTTCCCAGCACTACCAAGTTTCTTGAATGAAGGAATAACTGAATAGTTGTAATTAACTTTAAGTCAACTGCAGTGGCAGCACCTTTTTATTCTTTAAGTATTTTCTAGAAATAGGAGTAATTTTAATACAATTGCCCTATTAAAAAATCCAAACACTGGGGCCAGCGCTGTGGCATGTAGGTTAAGCCTCCATCTGCGGCGTTGGTATTCCATATGGACGCTGGTTTGAGTCCCGGCTGTCTCTTCTGATCCAGCTCCCTGCTATGGCCTGGGAAAGCAGTGTAAAATGGCCCAAGTGCTTGGGCCCTTGCACCCACGTTGGAGACCAGGAAGAAGCTCCTGGCTCCTGGCTTCGGATCAGCTCAATTCCAGCCATTGTGGCCCTTTGGGGGTGAACCAGTGGATGGCAGACCTTTCTTTCTGTCATTCCCTCTCTCTGTCTGAAACTCTACCTCTCAAATAAATAAATCTTAAGAAAAAAATTCAAATACCACAAAAGACTACAGAATAAGAAATTCATCTCTTGGCATTCTTACTCCCCATTGTTACCTTCCTTACTGGCTCTTCAGGCAAACGTAAGCATGAGTCCATCTCATGGTTATAATAATCCATTTAATCAATCTTCCTCTGCTCACATGTACTTAGGGTTCCAAAAAATGCTACAAGGAATATCCCTTGTACCTTATCTTGTACATTCCTCTAACTTCTAAATAACTTATGAAAGTAGAATTACTGAACTGAAAGTTACATCTATTCAAAAACCTTAACAGAACTGCCGCATCAGAGGTTCCATTAATTTGTGCTCCTATTAACAAGTGGTCACACTCCTCCTAATACTGGATAGAGCAATCTTTCTTTCTTTTATGGGGATCAGCTGGGGTCACACTGGCATCTCATTGTCTTACTGTTATACTGCATGGAGCATCTCTCATCAAGTTACCTATGGAGTTGCTCAGTCTTTACTTACTCATGGAACCTTTGATCTATCTTAAGTGCTGCAAATATTTTTCTTTAGATTAAAAATATTGACAAAATTAACCAAATCTTTTATACATACATACTTACTTTTGGATCACATATATTTCTCCTTACATCTTCTGAGTTTTGTATTAAATCTAGAAAGATCTTCTATACTTCAAAATTAACATCTGATAAATATATGGCAAGTACATACAGAGAGATCATATATATCCACTCATGACTTATTTTAGTCCCTTTATAGTTTCATTTATTATTAATATTTTGATGCATGTGGATTTTATTTTGGTTAAAGTATAAGTTAGAGATTCAGCTTTTTGTCCTCCAAAGGTCTAGCTTGCTGCTCCAATACCATTTATTAAAAATTTCATTACTTCTGTATTTCCTTAAAATGCTACCTTGTCATATAAACAATTTTCCATTTATTCTTATATCTATTTTGGGATACTCTAATTTGTTCCATTTATTTGGTTATCTATTGCTGTGTCAGTTCCAAACTAATTTAAATACTGTGGTCTTATGTTTTCCGATTACAGCTAAAACATTACTCCACTTCAGTATTTAAAAGTCTTTTCCCCCCTAAGATTCATTTATTTATCTGAAAGGCAGAGTTGCAAAGAAAGAGGAAGACAAAATGAGAGCGAGATTGAGAGCTCTATCTGCTGGTTCACTCTCCAAATGGCCCCAGTGGCCAGGCTGGATCAGGTCAAAGCCAAGAGCTTCATTCAGGTTTCCCACATTGGTAGCAGGGGCACAAGCACTTAGGCTATCTTCTACTGCATTTCCAGGCACATTAGCAGAGAACCAGATTGGAAGCGGAGCAACTGGGACATGACTGGCACCAATAAAGGATGTCAGTGTCACAGGCGGTAGTTTTACCCAGTATGCCACAGCGCTGGCCCCTAAAACATTTCTTGAGCCATCCCCCCAACACAGCTAGAGTTGGAGGCACTGCCCCTCCATCTGTAGTCACCCTGCTGGTGCCTGACCCACATCCTATGATTTGTTCCAAGCTGGTAGTCTTACATCCTGGATAAATCCTATCAGCATTAAAAGGGGGATGGGGGGGCGGGGGCAAGGCTACTGAGGGAAACGATCTGTCCTTGCAGTTAGCATCTGCCTGGCTCTGACACTGTGCTGTATTCAGCATGATGGAGATCCAAGTGAAGATCACACCGGCTCTATTCTTTTTTTTTTTTTTTTAAAGATTTATTTATTTGAGGGCAGGATTGGTAGAGAGAGGGAGACCGCATCCACCTGCTGGTTCACTCCCCAGATGGCTGCAACAGCAGGAGGTGGGCTAATCTGAAGCCAGGAGTCAGGAGCTTCTTCCAGGTCTCCCATGTGGGTGCAAAGACCCAAGTACTTGGGCAGTCTTCCACTGCCACGAGCAGGGAGCCAGATCAGAAATGGAGCAGCTGGGATTTGAACTAGCATCCGTATGGGATGCCAGAGCTGCAGGCAGAGGCTTAATCCACTATGACGCAGCACTAACCCAATTCTTTTTTAAAATTGTATGTCAATCTACAATTATGTCAGAATTAAAACATTTAAGACTTAGTAATCGGCCGGCGCAGCGGCTCACTAGGCTAATCCTCTGCCTGCGGCACTGGCACCCCGGGTTCTAGTCCCGGTTGGGGCGCCAATTCTGTCCCGGTTGCTCCTCTTCCTGTCCAGCTCTCTGGTGTGGCCCAGGAAGGCAGTGGAGGATGGCCCAAGTGCTTGGGCCCTGCACCTGCATGGGAGACCAGGAGGAAGCACCTGGCTCCTGGCTTGGGATCAGCGCAGCACGGGTTGTAGCGGCCATTTGGGGGGTGAACCAACGGAAGGAAGACCTTTCTCTCTCTCTCTCTCACTAACTCTGCCTGTCAAAAAAACACAAAGACTTAGTAACTTAGTGACAAAAAAAAAAACAAAAAAAAAAACAAAAAAAAAAACCCAAAACCAAAAAATATCTCCTTAATTTTCCAAGCTTAATTCTCCCAGAGAACTTGGAAATGACTGTCAACTCTCCAAACACAGAGACGTACTTCTGCTGTGTTTCTGATCAGGATTACAATAAATTTATACATTAATTTGGAAACAGATAAACTTTTTACAACACGAATCTTTCTTGAAATGAGTAAAATTTACATAACTATATTAAACAGAGACTTATGTTTCTTCCTGCTTTTTCATCTTGAATCTTTTTCTTCACTATTATGTGTGCTTGTTTTGAAAGTTAATTTTTAAACTGATCACCGTAGTGTATCAGTTAGTTTTTCAACTGATTCTGTTAATTTTCCAGGAATATATTACCGGTAACTAATAATAATTTTGGTTCCTCTTTTCCAGAGGAAAAGTTTATTTTCTTCTCTAACTGCTGGCTAAAATATCTAGAAAAACACTGTCTGTCAATAGGAATGATGGGTGTCTTTGCCACTCCTGGCCTTACCTGCTTCGAGTGTTTCAACATTAAGACTGCTGCTGCTGGTCTTTCCAACTTCAGGACAAACTCAAGTGTCTGTGTTTACTCAGTTATCACAGCCATCAATAAATGGGGAACTTTAAGCGAGGAAAATCTCCACTGGTTGATTAACAGACTAACACTGCTGCATCTTTGCATTCCTGGAACGAACCTCATTTGACTGTAACATACGCAGTGAGTGGTATGTTGGCTTCCATCTGTTAATGCTTCCTTTGAGGACTGTTACAATGACATGACACTCACCTGATACTTCAACACATCCACATTGTAATAAGCAGCAGCTGGATTTTGCTCAGACAGCTTCTTGAGGTAGAGAGTAACAGCTTGCATGTTCATCCAAAAATCTTTTGCATTGGAATCACATTGTGACGGATCACTATACATGTAAGAAACATTGTGTTATTTTTTTCTATGCATCTTTATTCTTTGCCTCTATGTGATAATTTTGTGACCTAGGAAAGATGTGTAGAAATGAACTAAAATGTGGGATGAGGGAAAAATGAGGATTAGGAGATAAAGAATGGAACACAGAAGAAGCCTGCCTCAAAGATGAGAACACGGAGAGATAGAAAAGGTTAAAAAAACCCAACCACCGTCAGACCACCAAACACAAAATGAAAGGCCAGCAAAAGCTACTTAATAATAATAAATAATTTTGGTATTTTCTTCAAATGGAATATTACTGTTACAAACAAGAAGGAAACATTTCTTAAAAAGAAACATCAGGGCCAGCACTGTGGCGCAGCAGGTAAAGTCACCGCCTGCAGTGCCAGCATCCCATATGGGCACCAGTTCAAGTCCTGGCTACTCCACTTCCAATGCAGTTCTCTGCTATGGTCTGGGAAAGCAATAGAAGATGGCGCAAGTTCTTAGGCCCCTGCACCCAAGTGGGAGACCCAGAGGAAGTTCCTGACACAGCTCTAGCTGTTGCGGCCATCCGTAGAGTGAACCAGTAGATGGAAGACACCTCCCTTCCTCCCTCCCTCTCTCTATTCCTCTGCCTCTCTGTAACTCTGCCTTTCAAATAAAAATAAATAAATCTTTAAAAAACAAACAAACAAAAAAAAACACATCAAAACCTTCAAAACAAAAATATACAGACCTGAACACAAGCTGTGCATTTGGAAGAATTTGCTCAAGTCTGCTGATGTTTTTCATCCTGAAGCACAGCACAGCTGGAGATGGATTGCCAGTGAAGACTTTAATGATTCCACTTGGAAATGATATTGTCACATCACCAGTGATCTTCACAATACACCTGAAATTCGGGATTTGGGAAAGTGTTCAAGATGCTTTAGTCTCCATTTTTTGGCTTACAAAGGGTGTATGTGTATGTCCTTTTTCATAATTATGGATGAGTTATTTCTTCAGTTTAATTATAAACAATGATTCTACATGAAAGGGCACACCCATTCAACATCGTCTGTTCTGGGAACTAAACTCCAAACACAGATGTAAGCATATGGATATTGTTCCTCTACTTTCTGTGGTTAACTCCCCTCTAGCTAACTTTCCTGGTAACACCATTCAACTATAAATAGCTGTAGCTATTTTCCCTCTCAAAGCCCACAAAGCCCAGGGCTGATGGTGGTGGTAGATACCCCTTGGCTCCTCCCTCCCTCCCTTCCTCCTCTGAAATTCACGCATCAGATGACAACATTATTCACTACTCAGACTCCTTTCAAGTCATCTTTCACACTCCTTTTCACTTCCTGAAAGTTGCAGCTCACTGACAGTATGTGTCTGTGCCACTACCCCCGTCACAATTTTTGGTGATTTCAACATCCCTGGAGATGGCCACTTAGTTCCTCAGCCCATTACAGCCACTGAGCTCGTCTTTCAGCCCACCTCAGCCACCACAGCTCCTCTAGAGTCTCCCCACTCATCTACTCACACATCCTATTGTTTTCACTCATTCTGTTGCATCTCCCACAGTTCTCCAAACCTATCACCATCTCTATAATCCATGTGATTACCATTTTTTCATAATCTTCACTCACTCCTTCACATCCTTACTTCCACCTATCGCTGACTCCCTGGTCCATCAGTTCATCCTTCATGAACCCTCCCTTGGCCTTCTTTTACCACTTGCTTGGCCATACAGAATCTGGGCTACATCCAGCTCCCTACTCCCATCTAAAGAGCTGAGTTTGACTAGAGAGAAACAGAAGCACAGCCACAACTCTCCAGTGGCCCCCTGAGGTAACCTGGTAATCCTATCACACACTAGTCTACTCATTCTTCTGTCCTTTTTATATCCTTTCTTTTCTCCCCTAACTTGCAGTAGTCTCTCTGCCTACTCTCTGCTGATGGTTTTACTTTTAATTTTACTGAACAAGTAAAATCAGAAAATAACAGTCTCACTACTCAACTCCAAATCAACCTAATATCCGTATCTTCTGCACTCCCTCCTATGTGAATACATGACTAGTTTGCACCGAAGGCCAGTCTCACCAATTCAGCCCTGGAGCTCATTCCCTTTTATATTCTGAAGGGCAATCATTCATGCAACTGTATACAATTTTCCACCATGCTTAATTTTTCCCACAAATACTTCATCTTCCCATCAGCACACAGACATGCTAAAATATATATCTTTTAAAAAACACAAACATATGGGCCGGCACTGTGGCATAGTGAGCTAAGCCTCTGTCTGTGGCATTGGAATCCCATATGAGTGCTGGCTTGAGTCCTGGCTGCTCCTCTTCTGATCCAGATCTCTGCTACAGCCTGAGAAAGTGGTGGAGGATGGCCCAATTCCTTGGGCCCCTGCACCTACGTGGGAGACCCGGAAGAAGCTTCTGGCTCCTGGTTTTGGATCGGCCCAGTTCCGGCTATTTCGGCCACATAGGGAATCAACCAGTGAATAGAAGACCTTTGTCTCTCCTTCTTTCTAACTCTGTCTCTCAAATAAATAAAATCTAAAAAAAAAAAAAAAAAAAAAAGAAAGAAAGAAAAAATCCTTTTGATTCTACCATCTCACTCCTGTTACCATTCCATTTCTCTGCTTCCACTTAGAACAAAACATCCAGAAAGAGCTGTTTACAGTTGCTCTTTCCAAACATAGCTGTCCAGCTTTGCATTACCTGATGTTCCTGAACTTCCTCCAAGTACTTTCACCCTTCCCATGCTGTGAAGGTCACCAATGACCTCCAGATTGCCAATGGCCACCTTTTCTTGAGCCGATGTCAGTATCAGATAAGCTTCGGTGCTTCCTTCATAAAATGATTTATTCACCTAGTTTGTGGACACTACTCTATTTGCTCTCTCTTCACCTCTTGGCTATTTTCTGTCTCAAACTCCTTGCTGGATCACTCTTCTCTTCCTGTTTTCTACACACTAGGGGGACCAGGACTTATTCTCAGCTGTCTTTTCAATCTATTCCTTAAGGTCCCTGGCTTAAAAGTATCATATAGAATGACTACCATATATTTTATCTCTAACCTACATTGAGCCCCTGAACTCCAGAATCATGTACCCAACTATCAATGCAACACCTCCACAAACTCAGAATTCTACTCACTTGGCAAATCTTGACAACTTTTCTAAAGAGTAATACACTGCATAAGGAAAGTTAGGCCAACAAAGTACTACTTATACAGTGGTGGTCCTGTAAGATTACATTGCGTAAAGATGTTGTAGCTGTCTTAGTTTGTGTAAGTACAATCTATGATGTACGCACAAAGTCAGCTAACAATGGATCTCCCAGAATATATCGGCATCATTAAGCAATGCGTGGCTGTATTCTTAGAATCTCATGACTTCTCACCACCCCTTCTGCTTTACCCTTAATATTTATTTATTTATTTATTTTTGACAGGCAGAGTGGACGGTGAGAGAGAGACAGAGAGAAAGGTCTTCCTTTTGCCATTGGTTCACCCTCCAATGGCCGCCGCAGCCAGAGCCCTGCGGCCGGCGCACCACGCTGATCCGATGGCAAGAGCCAGGTACAATATATCCTGGTCTCCCATGGGGTGCAGGGCCCAAGTACTTGGGCCATCCTCCACTGCACTCCCTGGCCACAGCAGAGAGCTGGCCTGGAAGAGGGGCAACCGGGACAGAATCCGGCGCCCCGACCGGGACTAGAACCCCGTGTGCCGGCGCCGCAAGGCGGAGGATTAGCCTAGTGAGCCGCGGCACTGGCCTTCTGCTTTACCCTTACAGGAGACATGCTCATCTCTCAGCTGGACTTCTGTAGTTAAACCCTCTAACTCTCTCCATCTACTCTGGTTCCCTCTGGTTTATTCCCTCTAGAACAGCTGGAGTACTCCTTTAAACCCTAAGTAACCTCATCACTCCTCTCAAAGCCTCTACTGACTCCCCACCACACTCAAGAGAAATTGCAATCTCCTCATCAGGGCATGCACTGCGCAGACTCATTTCTGATACTCTTCCCCTTGTTTACTTCAATGCCATGGTTCAGTTTGCTGTTTGAATACACCAAGCATGCTTTTACCTCAATCCCTTATACTAGCAAGCTCTCGCTTCCTGGAATATTCTTCCCTAGGATATGGATATGTATGTGGCTTGCTTATCCTTTCAGATATCTGCTTAGATTAACCTCAACTAGCAGCCCTGTGTTGTCTTTCTCCATCGTCTTACCCTGGCTGATTTTTGGTATCTATAGTTTGCTCTCAGTACCATGTCAGCTCAGGAGAGAACTGTTTTAGTTACTAAAGTGTCCTCAGCACATCAATGGAGCACTATACATGGTGAGTGCTCAAATAGTTCATGAATGAACATAAGATCAATGAGCAATATGTAGCAGAGGCAGAGGCAGTCATTCACCCAGACATTGTTTTCTTAAAGAAGTGGCCTAAACCGATTCTGCAAGAGTCTTGTATTAAACAGGCACTCTGAGTCTTTCTTGGAAATGTCCCACTTTCACCAAAGATAGACTTGAGGCCAAGACGCAGAGTTCCACCCCTATCCAGGTCAGATGCCATCTGTTCCACAGAAATATCAAGCAACCAATGTGTCCTAACAGTCATAAAGCTTGGTCAAGAATGCAAATAGACTGGAGGAAAAGCCGTCACTACTAAACACAGCAATTTTTTATTTGATAGACTATCCTCACATGACTATATTAGAGAGCAAAAAGTAAGTAAGAGAAGATCCTAACCTACACATAATCAAAATGTAACTTAAAATTTACGACCAACCCTCCCACCCTCTTCCCCTCCCTCCTTTCCTCACACACACACACACGTATATTTTAAAAACTTACTTGGTAGGATCTGCTCCTTTAAAGTAGGCATTAACAGATTCTGTCAGGGCGACTGCCACAGGTAAGGTGTCCTGACTTCCGAGGCTGACAGGGCTGGGACCCCGTGACACTCCTAGAATACATACAATTTGTCTGTTAAATCCTTCAGAAGGATATATATTAAATACCAAGACAGACTCACAATGTTAGGTTGTCACAAATGACCCCATTACGATTTCAGTGATGCCCAAGTACAAATCTGGAGGTTAAGAAATAAGCAAAACAAACAAATTAGAACATAATACAAAGAACAAAAAGAATTAGGAAGACTTTTCTTTTAAATGGAAAGACACAGAATCGTTAAGGAATATCCGAAGGAAAAAGCCCTTCACTTGAAGATCTAAAATCACTAAAATATGGCTACACATTGCCTTCAAATACCAAATTCTTCAGATTCTATCAGTCACATGCTTCAGGGTTCTACATAAGATGCTTGTATTTATTTCCACCTAAGTAATGATGCTCCATACTCTACTCATTATTACTATTCTCTTGAACCCCCTCTTCATCTGACACTTATGTATATTCCCACATTACAGTGCCTCAATAAATACAACTAGTGAGGTTACTTTTTAAAGAAACACCTAATATAAAATTCACTCAGAGGAGATATCCTTAGAGGCAAATCATATGAAGATCAGTGGTTTTATTTAAAGCATAATAAAATATAAATAAATTTAACCTCAGCATGTGTTCAGGTTTTTGTTTTTTAGCCTAAACAAAGTATCCCTTCAAAATAGTGCAGGTTTTTTTCTTCACAAATGCACTTCTCCTGTGTATGCCTCACCACTTAAAAAAAGGTGAATACAAATTGTGATACAAATTGTGAAAATAAGTTACAAGTTTGTTATAATTATTCATTAAAGACTACCTACATCAACATATATCTCTGAAATTTGAATGTATGCTCTTCTCATATAAATATTACAACGTTAACAGTGATCAGATATTTTTATTTTAGATGTGATATCCAATAGTGAAAGTCTGAGTTACCTTTGAGATACCAGAGTATGAATTCCAATACAAATCAGCGCTAGCTTTTTCTGCTTCACAACTAAACCTGAGGCCCTACAAATACGGAGAAAATATATTTTGCTAGGAAGACAGGATGGTGTTCTAAATTTTACAGGAATTTTTAGTTAGAAGGTTCTTCATAGTTAGAAAAATAGGTTGGCGATCAAAACTACACAGAGAAAAGATCTGGAAAAGTAAAAACCCCAGAATTAGACAACTTTTAGATTTCATGTGAAAGGAAGAACTCAGTGTTAGTAAAACGGCACAGTCTTATCTATGGCACCATCTACACCCAGGACACCATCCTAGGCTCTAACCCCATGATGCACCCTCACGCCCCTGCCACTGCAGGAAGTCAGGTGACCTCATGGCCCAACCACCGGTGTCAGCTCCATCCCCATCCTAATGGGATTCGCTGCTCCTACTTCCCTGCCCACCACCAAGCAAAGTTTTAAGAGGACCTGTTCCTGAACACGTGGCTCTCTTTCTTTCCATCTCCTGATCCCCACCCCCCTTTCTCTGTCTCTGTCTCACGCTCTCCTTCTCCTTCTTTGCCTTCTTCACCCCTTCCCTCCGATCTGTCAGGTTTCCCCCAATAAACCCTTTCCCTTACTCTGGTGTTTAGTGTGTTTTGTGGCGGCCGTACACTCAGTAACATAAAATTTTATGCACAAAATCACAACAGCTACTATTTCCCACTAATATGCGCCAGGCACTTTGCTAAGGAGACATGAAGATCCTGGAACCTTTTTTATCATAAGTACTGGTTTTTGTAAAGCAATGGCATGCTTCCTGGGTGAGGGATGAACGATGAAAGGACATGCAGATGAGGCTGGGGAAGTGTTCATGACCCAGATCGAGGCATGGAAAATCTTTAATTTCATCCTTTTGGCACAAAACACCACCGCCATTATTTAAAAGATATATTTCTTAGTAATACTTTACTGTTTTATTTGTTTGCTTAGTAAAATCATTCTGAACACAGAGTAAGATCCTGGATACAGTAGAAAAATGACTGCTGGCAAGGACTCAAATAAATCAGGTGAGAGTGATCAGGTCAAAGGGAAAGGTCTTACTAGAAGTACTAGTTTGGAACGCATGAGAGAAAATATGAAATGAAAAAAGAAGACTCAGTATAAATTCACCGACTGCAACTGTATGTGCACTAGAAATTTCACTATCTAAATTAATTCAAGCCACTCCTCTTCTAATGTTTGGTTCTAAACTCCAGGGTCACTGGAAAGCCAGGAAAGCACATTCTCAGAGAAAGGTGAAGGCTATAACAAATAATCTTCTCCCCCAATTTTTTATTGTGGCAAAATATACACAACACACACACACACTACCATCTTAACCTTAAGTGTCCAGTTCAGAGGAATGAAATACATTTGTATTACTGTGCAACCATCACCCATTCGTCCCTATGACTGTTCACATCTTGTAAAACTCAAACTCTGCAGACATCAAACAGTAATTCTTCAAAGCCCCCATCCCCCAGTGCTAGCAACCACTCCCACTCTACTTTCTGTTGCTAGGAGTTTGACTACTCTCCATACCTCTACAAGAGGAATTATACAATATTTGACCTAGTATAATGTCAAGGTTTATCCAAGCCGTAGCATACTCTAGAATTTTATTCAGGGCCAGCGCTGTGGTGTATAATAGGTTAAGCCTCCGCCTGCAGTGCTGGCATCCCATATGGGCACTAGCCTGAACCCTGTCTGCTTCATTTCTAATCCAGCTCCATGCTAATAGACTGGGAAAGCAGTAGAAGACAGTCCAAATGCTTGGGCCCCTGCACCACATGGGAGACCCGGAAAAAGCTCCTGGCTCCTGGGTTTGGATTGGCCCAGCTCCTGCCGTTGCGGCCATTTGGGGAGTGAGCCAGTGGATGGAAGACATCATTCTCTCTCCCTCTCTCTAACTCTGCCTTTCAAATAAATAATTTTAAAGCATTTTCTTCCTTAAGACTCAAAAATATTCTATTGTATGTATAAAGTCACTTACAGCTGAATCATGAGAATGGGTTTTGGAAAATGCATCATTAGACAATTTTGTCATTGAGCAAATATCAGAGATGTGTAGTTATATAAACCTAGATGGTACAGCCTACTACACATCTAGGCTATATGGCATATGTAGTACATGCAAGAGACGCAACATGAGGTGCATAAAGCTTAATAGTAAAAAAAATATTGAAACTGCAGTATTCTATTGTCAAGTCTTATTTACTGTACATAATTCTATATGCTATACTTTTATAAAACTGGCAGTACAGTAAGTCTGTTTACATCAGCATTATCACAAACACATGAGTAAGGTGTTTGTGCTAGGATGCCACAATGCTACCAGGCTTCAGGAACTTGTCAGTTCCTCTATAATCTTACAAGACCACCATCAGATACGTGGTTTGTCACTGACAGAAATGCTGTTACAACTGTACCGCATTTTGCTTGAGCACCAGGCTTGCTTCTACCTTTGGGTACTATGAAAGGTGCTGCTGTGAACACGGACGTACAGACATCTCCTTGAGACCCTGCTTTCAATTCTTTGGGTTACATACCTGCAAGTGGAACTGCAGGATATGATCATTTTTATTTTTAAGGAATGGTCGCAATGTTTTCCATAGCAGCTGCACTATTTCTCATTCCCTCCCACAGTGCAGAAAGATTCCAAATTCTCCATATCCTCATTAATGTCTGTTACTATAATAATCATTTCATTGAAGAAAAGTATAACTTCCTAAATGGGAAATTAAGAGTGTGATCTATACAAATGGATATCCATACACAGCCAAAGATAACAATATCCACTACTGTTTTAATACTAAAAGTAACAATTACAAAAATTTTAAGCATTAGGTATTCTTCTTAATGATCAGATCTGACTCCTTGAAACAGTTTCCCTGTGAACTGCCACTGCACATGCTGAGTGCTGGCCAGTAAAGTGTGGAAGCCTGGGCGAAATCACAAACTGCTCACAGCACACTCCCTTCTGGGTTTCTCTTCCCGTTCTCCTTTCAAGAACGTACTGAATAAGTATACCTCAAAAAAAAAAAAAAGTCTTTAAACAAAAAATATGTGCTTACATTCCAAAAAAAAGTCTAAATTTATAATGTATTATTCCAAATAAATTTGACATAAAAATTTTCTATTCATAATTAGGACAGACTTTTTTGGTTTCCAGTTTAAATTGTTGTAAACTTAAGACTTTTGAAAATGGAGAAAGCTTATCAAGGTGAGGAACATAAGCGGTACAGGGTACCTTCCTGTCACAAACAATGGGTATTTAGGTAGAATTGCTTTCAGTAAAGGAATAAAACGCAGAGGCTTAATCACATCCACCTACTTCAGCCACATGCTTCTAACTTCACCTCACGATCTGGTATTCCTGTGACAACCTTTGCTGTAAACTGACATATTCTTTTTGCTTTTTTCTCTGATCCTGACAGCTTTAGAGTTGAGACTGATTAATAGTTCTTAATGCTGAGGCAAGGAGAGCCAGGAGATGGAAGAAAAAGCAAAAATATATGGTTTTATAATTGGAGATTTGTTGTCATTGGATCTGGTACAGTAATGACATAATTAGCACAGAATTGAGATAGTTAATGTTATTCTTGATTTCTGAGACACCATACATTGCTGGAAAAGGAAAAGTTAGGAAACAAAGTATTTTATATACATTTTAGGATCATTAGTGAACAAATACATTTGCTTCTGATACAATACCTGGCGACGTCTCACAGTGTTTTTCAATTTCAGAGAGTGTCCCAATCAAATTATCATCTTCTATCATATTTAAATACAACAAAATATTGCAGAAAAAGAAAATATTTTCAAGAAACAAGAATCAAAATTTAAATATAAATAGCGAGATGAATAAACATCAAGATAAACAAAGATAAATTTTTAGGTAGATTTAAGGAATCTTTGTTGTGCAAAATCTACATTAATTGCCTTGTCTGAATTAACAGCCATCTTTTTGAGTTCTCCTAATGCCAGCAACAGCTCAAACCATAAACAAATACGTCTCAAATCAATCAAAATTAATTTAGGGAGCAGGCATCTGACTTAGCAGTAGGACATCCTGGGGACCTGGGCTCAAATTTCACCCCAGTCCAGCTCCAAACCCCAGCTTCCTGCTAATGAACACGTTGCAGGGAAATGGTGATGGCCTAAGTAACTGGGCTCCTGCCGTCACGTGGGAGACCTGTATTCTGTTTCTGGCTCCCACATATAGCCCAGTGTAGCCCAGCCTAGCCCAGCCTTTCCCTTTGCCAACATTTGCAGAGTGAACCGGCAGTAAGAATTTGTTCTCTCTGTGTCTCTTTCTGTCTCTCAAATAAAGTTTTAAATCTTTATGAAATAAATTCTTGTGGAAGAGATTAAGAGTATAATTCATGGGAAACACAAAATGCTTTCTTTTTTAAAAAAAATGATTGTTTTTAAAACATAAACTTCCTTACAAATGCAATTACCACTTCTCAGGACTACTTTTTATATGGACGAGTAACTTATAAATAGGACTTTTTTTTCTTTAAAGATTTATTTTAATTATTTGAAAGATAGAGTTAGAGAGAGAGAGAGATCTCCCATCCGCTGGTTGACTCTCCAATGACCGCAACAGCCAGGGCTGGGCCAGACCAAAGCCAGGAGCCAGGACCTTCTTCCGGTTTCCCATGTGGGTGCAAGGGCCATCTTCCACAGCTTTCCCAGAAACATTAGCAGGGAGCTAGATGGTAAGTAGAGCAGCCAGGACTTGAACTGGCGCCTGTATACGATGCTAGCATCACAGGTGGCAACTTTACCTGCTATATCACAATGCTGGCCCCTGGATTCATTCTTGACAGTGCTAATCATGGTTAAAATTCTCCTATTCAGATAATACATACCATAAAATAGAGAAGAAAAATGTGGGCAGTCTGATAATGGTAGATTTCAACATTACAACAAAATTTGTAACATTGAAACTTCACCAGCCTATTTAAATAAACAAATTATATATATATATGTAATATATATATATATACACATACACATATATACATACATATATAATTATATATATATATATATATATGTCTGATCATACTGATCATACTATGTATGCTACATGTCACATCTAATGGACAGTAATCACCTACCTACTGTTGGAGTATTGGCGGCACTCAATGAAGCAGACGATGAGATAGAGGACGAACTTTCTGCCCGGGCTAAGGGGGCAGCAGGAGGTGGGCTGGTGTTGGAAGTTACAGGTGGGCTGAATGGCCTGGGCTTAAAAACAAAAAGTTACTTATCAAAATGCTAAAACAATTCCTCACCCTTTTCACAGATTTTATTATAAACCAAACTGTATGAGTTTCTTACAACTTAAAATTAGATATCACAAATCAGTTTTCAAAAATATATTAAAAGCTAAAAAACTTTTAAAATAATGCTGTCAAGAGGATCTTTGTGCATAAAATATTTTTGGTATTTTTTTTAATTTAGATTTATTTATTCGAGAGGCAGAGTTAGAGAGAGAGAGAGAGACAGACAGATAGACAGCTGCAATTGCTGAAGCTGGACAGATCCAAAGCCAGGAGCCAGGAGAGCTTCTTTTGGGTCTCCCACGTGGGTACAGGGGCCCAAATACTTGAGTCATCTTCTTCTGCTTTCCCAGGCCATAGCAGAGAGCTGAATTGGAAGAGGAGCAGACGGGACTAGAACCGGCGCCCATATGGGATGCCAGCACTGCAGGCAGAGGTTTAGCCTATGACACTACAGTGCCAGCTCAATTGTCTGTATTTCAAGGCTTTGGTGCTGTGGCCTAGCAGGTAAGCTGCTGCCTACAGTGCCCATGTACCCTTGTAGAAGACCTAGAGGAAGCTCCTGGCTTCTGATTTCAGCCTGGCCCAGCTCTGTGGACTGTGGCCAATTGAGGTATGAACCAGTGGATGGAAGAGATTTCTCTGTCTGTCTCCCCCTCCCTCCCTCCCTTCCTCCCTCTTTGTAACTCTGCCTTTCAAACAAATAAATCGAGGAAGAGGAAGAGTAAGAAGGAGAAGAAGAAGAGTGCTTAAGACAGACTCTCGGCCGGCGCCGCGGCTCACTAGGCTAATCCTCCGCCTAGCGGCGCCGGCACACGGGGTTCTAGTCCCGGTCGGGGTGCCGGATTCTGTCCCGGTTGCCCCTCTTCCAGGCCAGCTCTCTGCTGTGGCCAGGAGTGCAGTGGAGGATGGCCCAAGTGCTTGGGCCCTGCACCCCATGGAGACCAGGATATATTGTACCTGGCTCCTGCCATCGGATCAGCGCGGTGCGCGGGCTGCAACGCGCCAGCCGCGGCGGCCATTGGAGGGTGAACCAATGGCAAAGGAAGACCTTTCTCTCTGTCTCTCTCTCTCTCTCTCTCACTGTCCACTCTGCCTGTCAGACTCTCAGGGGCAGGTGCAGTGTTGCAGCAGGTTAAGATGCCCCTTAGGACTCAGACTCCAGCATCCCACACTGGAGTGTCAGGGATTTGGTCCCATGTCTACATCTGATCCAGCTTTCTGCTAAAGTGCTTGGGAGGCAGCAGATGATGGTCCACAACCACTTGTGTTCCTGCCGCCCATGCAGGAAACATGGATGGAGTTCCTGGATCCTGGCTCTGGCTTAGCTTAGCCCTGGCTGTTGGGGCCATTTGGTGAGTGAAACAGCAGATAGATAATCTCTGCCTCTCCCTCTATGTCACTCTGCTTTTCAAATAAATAAATAAAACAAACTTAAAAAGATAGACTCTCAAAAATTAAATCATTAACTTACCCTACTATCTATAAATATGAGAATATTTCTCAGCACTCTTGCCAGCAATGAATGAATCAGACAGAGGAAGAAAAATAAAAATGCTTAAAATTTATGTAGCTAATTTGATAGATAAAAACAAATCTGCATTTTTACTTTCATCAACAATGCGCTGTGGTTTACGGAGGTCCAAATCTTTTGCTAACTTTTGCGTCATTTGATACAAATACTTTCCTCCCTCAATACTGGGGGGAATCACCCTTTACTTTTGCTGTTCATAAACCTGTCCACATGTTCCCTTACGACTCCCTGTACTGTGTCCTCACTGAGAAACTGCATTTCATACAGAAGTGTGGAAAATTTTATTTCTGTTGTTCTCCCACCTCCCCAAATATAAGAGCAAATATGAAAAATATAACTCCATTCATTTATCTTAGTTTGGTAAACAGATTTTTTTTGTTGTGAATTCCTAATTGTTCCTTTAATATACTGGCAACACTTCCTGAGGTATTCCACTTCTTTAAAAACAAGGCATATTTAACCATTAAAAATAACCGTTTCCTGCTTATTCAGTTACTTGAGGGACATGAACAACAAAAGGCAAAAAGCAAAACTCTGTAAGTATTCAGACACTAAATTAGTAAACTCTTGTATGAATAAACAGTTACAGATAAATATTTCTATAAAAATTAGATTTCACTGCACGAAGTAAAATTTAACTACTTTGCAACTATTTTTTCCAGAGTATAGCATTTTGATGACTCAATATTATGGACAACAGAATGGAAAAATTACAGGCAGGTGGTAGAAATGCAGCTGTGTATACATACAAATAGAGCTGAAGACGGTGGAGGACATGGGCTGAACAGATACTGAATTTAATAGCTGAGCTGAAACTTTTGAGCTTGGAAAATGTCTTGAAATCAACTACTGTCAGTGACGTTTCTCCTATGTGACTGCAGTTTTTTAGGAAAAGGCAAAAACAACTGTTTCCTCAAATGGCTTTTTCTTATTTTAGAATTCCACTAACCAGGACAGTGGCCACTAACACCTGAAACGTGGCTCGTCCAAATTGAGATATGCTCTAAGTGTAAAATGATGAGCAGACTTTTAAAGTAAATTTCACTGTTTCTACTTTTTGTTTTTAAAATTTACTTACTTATTTAATTTGAAAGGCAGAGTAAGAGAGACGATGAAACAGAGAAACCTTCCATCTACTGGTTCACTTCCCAAATGGCCACAACAGCCAAGCTGGGCCAGGCCAGAGCCAGGAGCACAGAACTCGTGGGCCCAAGTACTTGGGCCATCTTCCACTGCTTTCCCAGGCACATTTACCAGAGAGCTGCATTGGAAGCAGAACAGCCAGGACTCAAACTGGCACTCTGATACAGGATGCATCACATGCTGCAGCTTAACCTGCTGTGCTACAATACCAGTTCCTATTTCTACTTTTTTAATATAATTATTTAAAAAATCCAAATTACATGTTACTTATATTGTATTTCTTGTGGACAGCACTGTTTTAAAACTGGTTTTCAAAAGTTAGCGTGTATCAGAATCATTTAGAGGGCTTATTAATACAGAGGTGCCAGGCATCTCTCCTGAATTTCTGATGTGTCTGGGATGGAGTCAGAAAGACTGTAGTACCACCATGTTCCCAGGTGATGTTAATGCTTGCTGGTCTGGAACCTCACTCTGAGCACTACTGTTCTAGAACCATGAAGGGTTCTCTCAGCGTGTGGGGACCATTTGAGCATACTTAGGAAGCTATGAACCCTCTCTCCAGGGAAATGTAAGGAAAAAGGCACTCTGATGTATAGTTGGAGACAACTCAAGTCAACCTAACCTCTGGTGGGCAACCGAGCAGTAATCAACAACAGTCTCTACCATGTGCACACTGGTTCATGAATCTCACCTTTAAACATTTTTTACAAAAGAAATAATGAACTTTTCCAAGGAAGTAAACATAAAGATATTTCATTATTATATTGTTTCTAACAATGAAAACCTGGAAATAAAGGAAATATGAAATACATTTCTAAAAATGTCTGTATATTTGATTCTGACAACAGTGTAGAACACAAGAGCACTTTAGCACTGAAATATTCTGCAGGATCACATATGCTACCAGAACTCTGAGGTTGATTTCCAGAAGGCTCTCAAGGCTAGAGAAGTGAAGGGGGGAAGGGAGGGCGATAGGCATCATTCAACTATGAGTCCCATTTTTATTTATTTTAATATACTGACAATTTAAAATTCTTTGGCAAAATATTCTACCACTTTAAAAAAACATGGGAAACTACTGAAGAATTCATGATATAGAAAGATATTTCCACAATATTTTCAGGTGAAAAACACATTATAAATACATAAAGTATCAATTTTTAATTTAAAAATCCACACACACCATTCAAGGTAATTTCATTCAGGCAATCACTTGTACTCAACAACATTGTCAGTGTTGTACACATATAATCCCTTTAAGCCTCAAAACAACATAGAACCATTATGCCAAATTTACCCATGAGAAAATTGAAATTCTAAATAAACAACTTGCCTAAGCTAACACATGGCTAATAAGCTAGTACTTTTTAACAACTGTACTTTTATGCCTCCATAAAACAAACACACATTCAAAAACAGTGAAAGGATTTATATATAAAAATGTTAGCCGTAGTTATGTGGGCTTCCTATATTTTCCAAATTTCACAACATGATCATGCACTGCTTTTGTAATCAGGAAAAAACAAAGCACAAATTATTCTTTTCATTTCCACTGACTCTGTCCATTGCAACAGGGGGTAAAAGAAAATGTCACCATTTAAAAACATGGTGCTCAAGTTTTTTCATTTTCCATTAACTATTTCCTGACTACGTAACATGTGACAAGCAATATGCAAAGTTTTGAGGAAATGAAATTTGCCAAAGCATAGTCTAGTGAACACAAAGTACATACAGGTAGAGGATTCCTAATTCAAAACTTCAAAATGCTCCAGAATCTGAAATGTTCTCCATACCAACACATCACAAGTGGAAAATTCCACACCTGACCTCCTGACAGGTCATAGGCAAAATGAGCACATTAAAAATAATGTATAAAATTACCTTCAGGCTACATGTATATGAAACATAAATATATTTTGTGTTTAGAATTGGGTCCCATTCCCAAGACACTTCTGGTCCTATGCACTTGGGATAAGGGATACTCAACCTGAACAAAGGAGTATGTGCAAGCAATATGAGCAGAGCCCATGGATTAAATCCACTGGAGAAGGAGTGATGGACTGATCAGAGGGCTTTACCCAGGTGGTGAACTTAGCCAGGTCTTAAAACAATCAGCGTGCTCCTTAGAAAACTGAGGGGCATGACAAGCAAAGGGAGCAGAGTAAAGACATGGATGGCAAGAGTACAATGAGTCTGGGAAACACTCAACACTGGCAAGCACCCAGTGGCTAGAATCCAGGCTGGGAAAGGAGAAAGGTGAGCGGCTGGTCTGGTGATGCAGATTGTTAAGGCAACTTTATGAAGTCTTGTACCTTCCTTCAGCTAAAACACCTAGCCAGGTCGATTATGGGGATCAACTGGAGAAAAGGAAAAAAAGATTACACTTGACTTCAGAATTCTAATTCCTGCAATTAAACTAGTAATCAGCATAGAAGAAGCAAAGCAGAAGAGAGTAGAGGCAGATGACTGGTCTGACAGCCTCACTCTGCACAGAGTCACAAACTTCTCTCTCATTATCTGATGACTTCTTAAGACCAACACTTCCCCTACCCCTCAATGTACCTTTATAAACCACTGATCTGATGTGGACTCTCACTTCTCTATGCACAAAGAAAGCTGACCTAGATACCTTCCAGGGCCCTGCAGGCAATACACTGCTAAGGCTTAGGAAGAGGCCACCATTTCTTCCTTAATATTTGACTATACCCAGAATTACAGAAAAACTGCTTCTTTATTGTGAGAAAATGGGTACCAAATGCTATTTCTATAATGTGTCAACATTCTCAGAAACCTCCTTTCCACTGGACAACATCTTGCTCCACAGGTGTGACCACTGAGATAATAAGCAAGCATGAAGGAAGCACTCAGTGGAAATTTTCTCTATACTTTGAGAATCTGAGCAGAAAAGTTCAACCATTTAACCATAAAGGGGGAATACAGAAAAATATCACTTGCATCTTAAATCCAAATAATTATAGTTAAAAAAAAAAAAAGAAACAACATATGAGTACATACTATTTCATTAATTCCACTGAGTTTGCCTGAGGTGAGCTTTGGTCTGGAAGCAGGCCTTGGAGGTGGGACAATGGTGCCTACAGAAAGGGGAGTTGTGGGCCTGGCTGGTGGGGAAAAACAGAATTTGAAGAAACTCATTAGTGTGTAACAAATTACATGAAGACATTCATCATAAGTGAACTGCTAGGATTCAACACTCATTGCTCAGGAGCACTTTTAAAACGTAATTATGGATATTTGTTGAAATACTGGGATCTATCAATTACCCTTTTTTCAAAACTACCAATAACATTTCCATAAAAAACATTAGCTTTCCAATAAAGCTGACATAATTATATAAAATTTATTCTTGTTCCACTTATTTACACATACAAAAAGTCTAAGGTAATAAATTATTGATGAAAATAAAATAATTTAAGGCCAAGTATGTTGAGTTTATCACTAACACATCTATATTATAGACAGTCATGCAGGATCATGCCTCTTTGATGCTGTGCCTTTAGAACAGTCAATCATGTGAACCCCAAATAAAACAAATTAAACTTTCTAATTTGAACTTTAACTACCACCACATTCTGACACTTTCTGACATAATTAAAGTGTTAAAAATATCCTAGTAGTTTTCTAAGGAAATTCCCCTAAATCACTACAGCTAAGTGTTCAAAATAATCTTAACTTGTCCTCAATCTATATAAATTTAGCACTGAGGTTTTTTTTTTTTTTTTTTTTTTAAAGATTTATCTATTTATTTGAAAGGCAGAGTTGGAGAGAGAAGGAGAGGGAGAGACACAGAGAGATCTTCCATCTGCTGGTTCACTCCCCAAATGGCTGCAACAGCCAGGGCTGGGGTAGACTGAAGTCAGGAGTCTGGAACTCCATCTAGGTCTCCCACGTGGGTGTAGGGGCCCAACACTGGGGCCATCTTCCACTGTATTCCCAGGTACATAAGCAGGGAACTGGATAATAAGTGGAGCAGCCCGACTCAAACTAGGGCCCACATGGGATGCTGGCATGACAGGCAGTGGTTTTACCTGCTACACCACAACACCAGCCCCACCTTCACTTCTTTTCAATGCAGCAAACGCTGCAAATCATAGTTATCAGTATTCCCAATTAAAAATACATTTGATCATGATAGAAACTATTGAATGAAATTCAAGTGCACATCCTCAAAAGTACAAATATATTAGCATAATCAAAGCAGAAGTGAAAAATGAAAGCCAATATGTTTACATAATCTTTAAATAAATTAATTAAGATGAGTTTCAAAACTCTTTGATCCACTTCAAAATATGGGCTAAAATTCAGAGATGCAAAAATATAATGGATGGGGAAAAATATAGTCAGCAAGCCGTTTAAGTTTATGGATGTGCAAAATTAAAAACAAATAGGCTGGGGCCGGCGCTATGGTGCAGAGGGTTAAAGCCCTGGCCTGAAGTGCCAGCACCCCATTTGGGTGCCAGATCTAATCCTGGCTGCTCCTCTTCCAATCCAGCTCTCTGCTATGACCTGGGAAAGCAGTGGAGGATGGCCCAAGTCCGTGGGCCCCTGCACCCACGTGGGAGACCTGGAGGAAGCTGTTGGCTCCTGGCTTCGGATCAGCACAGCTCCAGCTGTTGCGGCCATCTGAGGAGTGAACCAGTAGATGGAAGACCTCTCTCTGTGTCTCTGTCTCTCTCTGTTACTCTTTCAAATAAATAAAATAAATCTTTAAAAAACACCAAATAGGCCTAAGCATATACATGGGAAACAAATGGTGTAGCTGAAGCCCATGGGCATCAATGGAGGAATGAAGGCATGAAACGAAGGGGTAGGCAGGTGATGAAAAGAGCCCTAAAGAAAAGGATACTTGGAGGCAGCGCTGTAGTGTGGTGGGTTAAGCCTCTGCCTGTGGCGCTGGCACCCCATATGGGCAACAGTTCATGTCCCGGCTGTTCCTCTTTCAATTCAGCATATCTGCTGATGGCCTGGGAAAGCAATGGAAGATGGCCCAAGTGCTTGAGCCCTTGTGCCCATGTAGGAGATCCAGAAGCTTTTGGCTCCTGGTTTCAAATCAGCCCAGCTCCAGCCATGGTGGCCATTTGGGGACTGAGCCAGCAGATGAAAGACCTCTCTCTCTCTGGCTCTCCCTCTCTCTAACTCTGCCTCTCAAATAAATAAGTCTCTAAAAAATGGCGGGGGGGGGGGGGCAACAAAAAGGACATTGCACAGCTGTCAGGGCAGTGAAATTAAATACAATGTGTGTAGCTCCTGGCAGTACTCTACAGACTTGGGTTCTCTCCCAAGGGTTCCACATTCCCTAAACCCCAAATATGGCATGGCAATCCTGAAGCCTTAGACAAAAGGGGAGAAGATCAACTTCAAGTGATTTTATTTCCCTGTCTGAATAAGAAATTTTATTAAACATGCATTTTTATATTCATTTCCTCATTTTTGGCTGTGTTGAAGAAAAGAGAAATCTGACATATTCTTGACAAAACAACTAAAGAGCACTCATCAGGTTCTTTCATAAACTGCCCTGGAAGCATTAAAGTCCCTCTGGAAAGCAGTGTGGTAGGTTAAGTATCAACGGGCACATCCTGTGACCCACAAACTTCGATTGATTTATTATTATTAGGATACTGCGTAAAAAATGATTTCCAAAATACTAGAAAATTAGATGCAACTGGAATGTCTATGAAGAATGGACTGGACACATTAATTCATATCTATGTATCTGAATTGTAAGAATTACTATTTGGGTAATAATGGAATGATACCTAGAAATAAATATATTGATTTTTTAAAGCCATTGGTATTTATTGTGTAAGTGTTCAGGTCTTTAAGCTAACAAAAAAAGTAAAAAAATCACCTTTGTCTGGAAATATGATCAGAGGAAAAGTTAAACATTTTATTGATCATTAAATTCAATACACAAGTGGTGAATAAATCAACTTTTAAAAGTAACTGCCATGTTCTGGTAGTCCTCAGTTAAAACATACACAGACACACACACACAGACTTACCTGTTGCTGATGAGGGTAGCGAGGTTGAAGACGACGAGTCAAGAGATGGTCCAAACAGGGGGTCCCAAGCAAGCAAATCATTGGTCCCTCTCCTACCATAACATTCAAAAAGTAAGGATTTTAATGAAAGAGTGTTTTATCAGTATAAAATGCAGCCACTTCTTTTTATTTCACATAAAGAATTCTAAGAGCTCAATGCACATAACTGAAAAGTTGGGTGCTCTGCCAATGCTATATGTGAAGAAATCTAATTGACAGAATTAATAAACCAACAGTTATTAACTGCTACAAGCAGAATCTTCAATAACATTAGTGTGGAGTTGGTAAGGAGAGAGGGGAAGGCTAATTCTCATTGACTGTACCTTGTTAGACTCTAACCACCTTGGGGGCTGCTGGAATTGGAATGAGTTCAGCTTTACAAATGAAGAGAAGCAGCACAAAGAAGCTAAATGAGCTGTCCAAAGACACACAGGTAAGTAGAACAGTCTTAAGTCTGTTTAGTCACTAGCATCCAGTCTTGGACAGTCCATACTTATTTTCAAAGATGAAAAAGATCTTCTTTTAAGCTCTTTTTAAGTATAGAAAAGTAGTTTAAATATTTTAATGTATCAAATTGCCATTATTTAAAAAAACACTCTAAGAACTATAGAAAGCAAGCCCCCTCTAATGAAAATGTTGCACTTATCTAAAAGTACATGTGCAGTATCTCAGCATGCACTTAGGGAAGCACACTTCACCCTGTGCAATAAAGCACAGCATTATAACCACATCAGTGATTCCTAGAAACAAAGTTTAAAATGCTACACATCTCTTTTAAAATAACTCCAATATATACTACTACCACTGTAGTCAATTAACACCTCAAAAAGTATTAAATTTCTAATCTATCTATCTAATTAAGCCCACTTTTACTCATATAAAAATGTCTCCTGAAAGTATTCTTATTGATACAGAACTGAAAATGGACCCATGCAGCATGGCCTTAACATTTTTTATTCTTTTTAGGAAGAACAGGCAATACGCCTTCCAGCCCTCTCCCTTTTCAACTTAATAGAGGCACTTCATTTTGAAGTGCAGGATGTACAGTCTATTTTACAAGATCACAGTCAAAACTGAAGGAAGAAATGAGAAAACCCTCATGAGAACAGCTAGCTGAAATATAGACATTTATGAACTGAGGATATCAGCATTTATTTAGAAGCAGTGGGGACAGCAAGTACAATTACAATTGAATAATTTTTTAATTGCTGTAAAAGGAACTATTATCATGTGAGAAATAATTTAAAGCATCTATAAATTCCAACATGGACATTTCAATTTAGAACTAAACAATATCATTAACAATATTTTACTGAATTTGAGCAGGCAGAAGTAATAACACTCTCTAGAAAAAAGTACAACTGAAATGTAAATGTGGTGGGAGGAAGGAATGAACAGGTGGGAGGCAGGGCGCAACTCTCAGGGCAGTGAGAAAACGACAGCACTGCAGGGTAGTCCTCAGGGCGGGGCTGTGGCATTATACAGGCCAGACCCACAGCATACACTCCGCCAAGAAGGAACCCTAATGGAAACTGCAGACTGTGGGTGACCACGTTGTTGGTTCACCAATAACAAAGGTACTACTGTAATGATGGATTCTGACAGTGAGAGATGATGGGCATATTATAGGCAGGAAATATTTCGGAAATTTCTGTACTTTCCACTAATTTTTGCCTTAAATCTACAGCTGCTTTAAAAAATGCCCATTTAAAAAAAAAATAAACGTGGAACTTACTCATTGGGTGGAGCAGATGACTTTGATTTTGTTAACTCCTCACCTAATTAAAAAATTTAAATATTATGAAAAAATTTATAATCTGAGAAATATTTTAGTGAAGACAAACTCTACATACATATCCCAACTGCTGTGAATAGTTTTTAAATTTTAGAACTGAGGTTAACATAAACAATTATGAAGAAAAGATAGGTAATTTTTTACACATTTTCTATCATGCATATTAATATAACACTGACATTCTGCTAAGTCTTGATTTCTACATCTTTGGTAAAAAAATTGCTTCAGTTAATGAAACCATGGTTTTCATTAAGATAAAAGCACTGTTTAAGAGAGGAAAAACGTGGGCTGGAACTTCTTAAACAAGAAATATTTTAATTTAATTATTTTTAAGAGATTTATTTATTTGAAAGGAAGATACAGAGAGAGAGAGAGAGAGAGAAAGGAGGAGAGAGGGATCTTTCACCCATCAGTTCACTCCCCAAATGGCTGCAATGGCCAAGGCTGAGCCAGGCCAAAGCCAGGAGCTTCTTCCGGGTCTCCCAAGGACTTGGGTCATCCTCTGCTGTCCTCCCAGGTGCATTAGCTAAGAGTTGGATCAGAAGTGGAGCAGCCAGGATTCAAAGTGGCACCCATATGGGAGGGCTGGCGCTGCAAGCAGCAGCTTAAACTTCCAAGCCACAGTGCCAGCTCCCAAAATAATAACTATCTGATTTTTTCTCTAGCTACAGGGAAGGATGTTGGTGTTGAGGACAGTAATTGCCGTGGGGCCCAGTGTACTTGAGCAAAACCTCAGAAGTGAGGCCTTCTGGCCAACTGTCTGTGGGTTCATCCTGTTGGAGCCTTTGCCATCTCCTGGAGCGCTGCAGCTCACGTAAGCCTCCTGTGGCTGAACCATGAAAGAAGGCATGTACAGATTTCTACAGACTCTGAGGTGATGAAGAACAGTGGCATCTTCCAGAATGCAAAGCGATCTGGGATGTAAAAAATGTATTTGGATTGAATTCTATAGAAGTTTGTCAAGGACCTGTGTTCCTGAACTATGAAACATGTAGTATGCAGGCTAAGGAATAGTTTATAAATAAATAAATGATCTGAATAGTAAAAAATACATAGACATATTTAAACATAAATTTTAGTCAACATTTTAACTGATCAATCATGAAAGAATTTTAACTTATCCACCATGAAAGAAGTTTTCAAGTTCTAAAAATACTATTAGTGATTATATCGGCAAAAAGTAGTTATTAGCTCTTCAAGATCTACTTTGAAAAATTTTTTAAATTTGAAATTTATTTATTCATTTGAAAGACAGAACAAGAGAGAGAGAGAGAGAAAGAGAAATAGAGACAGGAATCTTCCATTTGCTGGTTCACTCCCCAAATGATTGCAACAGCTAGGGCTGAGCCAGGCTTAAGCTAAGAGCCAGGAACTCCATCTGGGTCTCTCACAGAAGTGGCAGGAACTCAAACACTTGAAGCATCATTTGTTTGTCTCAGGCACAATAGCAGGAAGCTGGAATGGAAATGGAGGCAGGACTGGTTCCCAGGCATCTCATAGGAGATGTAGGTGTCACAAGTTGCAGTTTAACCCACTGTGTCACAACATTCTGTTTTTAAAGATAAAAATTCTGGGGCAAGCATTTTGGTGTAGCTGGTAAACCCACCAGCTGGGATGCCAGCATCCCATATGGGCACCAGTTTGTGTCCTGGCTACTCCACTTCCAAACCAGCTCCCTGCCAATAGCCTGGGAAAAGCAGCACAAGATGGCCCAAGTGTTTGGGCCCCTGTTACCCACATAGGAGACCCAGATGACACTCTGGCTACTGGTTTCAGCCTGGCAAAATGCTGGCCATTGTGGCCATCTGGGGAGAGAACAAGTAGATATACAAAAGCGATCTCTCTCTCTTTCAAGTAAATAAATAGATCTTTTTTAAAAAGTAAAAATCCTTACATTTATTTTGGTACTTATTATGAATAGATCTTTTTAACTAAGCTAAAAGTTTATTAGGATTGATGCTTTCTTTCAAGTGGGCTATCTCAACTCTGTTTTTCCAAAACCTTCGTAATTTTCAACATATAATTCTGCAATAGATGCTAACACTCAGAAAATTTTTAGTATAATTAACTTAATCTACTCAAAAACAGTCATTGACAATGACACAGTCACTGTATGGCTTAAAAATAGGTCAAGTTATGTCTCTCATCTAACAATGCCTTCTGAGTCACAAGACACTGGCACGCCAGTGACACAATCTAACAGTCTGAGTCACAAATTGCTGTCTCGCTTTGCGGATTTCTGAAAACTGTTGTAGCCACGAATTGAAATTAACAAAAAATGTCGATACTTACTAGATGAATTCCGATTCATTTGTACCTAAGGTAGAAATATAAAAACTAAGTACCATTAAATAATTTAATTCAGTAATGAATTATTCAGTAAAATGTAAATATTAGGAAACTAATTTTAAGTTGTTTTTAGTATATCTGCTCAACTGAAAAATTGTATGAGTACTTACATAAAAGACACAGGAAAAAAAACTTACAGTAGTTTTTGTTTTATAGCAAAAAATAACAAGGCATATATTTTTAACATCCATTAAAATGTTTTAAAATAACAAAATGTTAATATCTATAGTAAGAAACTGTGACTTGGTAATCTAAAAAATTTAACAAATATTCTGAAAACCAACATTCAAACGTTATGATGATATTTTAAGCTGACAGGCAAAAATCCAAAAACTTACACTTACCGGACTGTGTCTCTGGTAGTACATGTAAGGAAAAAGAAAGACATAGTATTCATATTAGAATTTCAAATACAGTATGAGTATTTTCCTATTCTAATAACCTGCAGTTCTCTTCAGAATCATACCTAAAATTCATCTTAAAGCACATGTACTGTCAGAGGAAAAATACATATTTGTTAAATAACAAACTGAGCAACAAAATCTACATAAAGACGTCTTTTCAAATTGAATATTAACCATTAAGATTTCTTATTTTCCTAAGTATGAAATTAATACATGTTCATTGTTTTTAAAATAGTGAAAAGCACAAAAGAGAAAATTTAAAACCATCCATGATTTCCCTCTCCAAATACAAACATTTAATATTTGTGTGTATACACACATGTATTTTTAAGAAATGTTTGGGGCTGGTGCTGTGGCTCAGCGGGTTAACGCCCTGGCCTGAAGCGCCTGCATCCCATATGGGCTCTGGTTCTAGTCCCGGCTGCTCCTCTTCCAGTCCAGCTCTCTGCTATGGCCTGGGAAAGCAGTAGAAGATGGCTCAAGTCTTTGGGCTCCTGCATCACGTGGAAGACTGGGAGGAAGCTCCTGGCTCCTGGCTTCGGATCAGCGCAGCTCCAGCCATTGTGGCCATCTGGGGAGTGAACCATTGGATGGAAGACCTTGCCCTCTGTCTCTACCTCTCTCTGGAACTCTGTCTTTCAAATAAATAAAAATATATCTTAAAAAAAGAAATGTTTAAAGTTTATTTGAGAGGCAGAGACAGAAAGACAGGAAGAGAGAGGGAAAGACAGATAGAAAAGCTTCATGCACTGGTTCACGGCCCAAGTGCCCACAACAACAAGGGGCAAGCCTGGGCCAGCGCTAGGAGCCAGATAGACAACCCAAATCTCCCATATGGGTGGAGGGTCCCAGTTACTTCAGCTATCATCTGCTACCTTTCAAGGTCTGCGCGGGTGGGGACTGCAGTTAGGAGCCAGAGCTGGGAACTGAACCCCGGCACTCTGATGCGGATGTGGTGTCTCAACCACTAAAGGATAAAGGTCTACTAATAAACAGATATGTTAAATCAGTTACATTCTTATGTAATAAAAATTCTGAATAGCTCATAATCTCCAATCTCATATATGCACATATTTTAAGCAACTCTCTTTATAATTCAACATTAATCTTGATGTTAAATAGTAAAAATACAATAAGACTTCACTTAAGAAATCTTTTTTGGTGGAAAAAGTAGCCTTAAAAGGAAATACTGACATGCATAACTGGGGGAAAACTTTTGTTTTTCTAATATACAGACTACTTTAAATATATAGATAACAGTCTGAAATGCTGACTATTTTTATTCTTTATTATCAAGAACATATTTATTTTTCCCCACAGTGCAATATTTCTGAATTTAGAATATGAAAACGCAATCAGATTTATTATGGCAGTGCTTTATTTCTCTCTCAAAAGCAAATATTCAGTGAAAGACAAAAAAAGTAAAGATAAAACTTAATTCTTAATTTTTAAGGAATTTCCTTTTATTTAAGTTCCACAAAACATGGAAAAGAAATTTTAAAGTTAGAAAAGAGAAAGATTAACACAGTTTACAAAATTCTTCCTGAGATATACAGCACTGCTTATAAAATATAGCAACTAACAGACAGAAAAATATCTACATTTTCAGTTTCTTACAAACCACTTTCAATAGCAAGCCAAACTACACCAAACTGACAAGCTTATTTGCCTGTACAGAAAGTATGAACTAAATACTTTCTCATCCAACATGCTGAACTACTTCTTAGTAATGGTTCATTTTTTATCATTCCTAAAACAAGCCAGACACAGGCAGATAAGAAAAATCAAGGCTGCAAAATAAACATAAAATAAACTTGCTTATGTTCTTACTTACAGAAACTGCTGGAGAGAGTGTTATATTCCCAATAGATACTTTCAATTCATCTAAAGAAGCCATTGTGTGATGGGAGTTACTTGGATGCATAGGCTTAATCTCTATCCGATACTTCTTTGGTTCTTCATCTTCAGAGTCAGAATCACTAGATGAGTAGAAATGGTTCTCTTTGGTATGTGAGTTTCAGTTAAAGAATTAAGCTTTTAAATTACCTTAAGGCATAACCAGCTTTCCATACATTTATAAAAAGGAGTCATATTATGTTTACAACCCAAAGAAGCTTTAAGTCATACATTATTTTGGTACATGCTGATACAAAATGTAAGAATACCCAGAAAATGAAAGGATATCATTTTGATTTGCTTCTGGTTTAATACTATAGCCTTCTTCATCTACATCAGGAATGTTCTATGGGAAAAGAAAAAAAAAGAAATATTATAATAACACCTCCAATTTACAAAACCCTTAAAGATAAGTAAGATTGTCTTAACTATTACTGAGGAACTAAACCATTTATCAAATTTCAATGACATTAACAAAATTAACAGCACTGGGGAAATTACATATTTTTAGTTAATTTAGTTAATTAGCTCTACTGCCTCAGGTATATGAAAGGGGAAAAAACTGAAAAGTCAAATGACCCATAATTTCAAGGCAAGAAATCACCAAGATGAAGATCAATTCAGATTGTTTAAAATCTATAGTTTCTATTATAACTCAGGTGGAATAAGTGATATTTAAGAAGTACTATCAAGGTTAAATTATCTCAATTTTATTAAAAATCCTACAGCAATATAAGACCCAGTGGGCATTTAAGCAGCTTAAAATAGAAATGAGCTAATGAAACTATGATGGAGCTAACGACAAGGATATGTTGGAGAAATACACTGTCATGCAAACAACAGAGTGTACTTGCACAACCTTGACATTACAGCCTACTACACACCCAGGCTCTGTTGTATTTTTGGTACAGACTACTACTCTTAGCCCATGATAACCAAAACACCAGGAGATTAAATCAAGCCCAGCCAAAAATGGTGCAAGACAGCCGGCGCCGTGGCTCAATAGGCTAATCCTCCACCTTGCGGCGCCGGCACACCGGGTTCTAGTCCCGGTTGGGGCGCCAGATTCTGTCCCGGTTGCCCCTCTTCCAGGCCAGCTCTCTGCTATGGCCAGGGAGTGCAGTGGAGGATGGCCCAGGTGCTTGGGCCCTGCACCCCATGGGAGACCAGGAAAAAAAGCACCTGGCTCCTGGCTCCTGCCATCGGATCAGCGCGGTGCGCCGGCTGCAGCGGCAGCCATTGGAGGGTGATCCAACGGCAAAAGGAAGACCTTTCTCTCTCTGTCTCTCTCTCTCACTGTCCACTCTGCCTGTCCAAAAAAAAAAAAAAAAAAAAAAAAATGGTGCAAGACACATATCCAGCATGAAGCTCAAGGCTGCTGCCACCATTACATGGCATTCTGCTTTACAGCAGACTTTTGGCTATCAAAAGTTTTTGAGGCTAATAGATACATGAGACCATGGTACTATTATATATTTTTTGTACTTGTTTAAAGTTAATCATAGTAAGAAGTTAAAAATATTCTAGTTGAGGGGCCAGTGCTACGGCATAGAGGGTAAAGCCATTGCCTGCAGTGCCAGCATTCCATAAGGGCGCCAGTTTGAGTACTGGCTGTGCCACTTCCGATCCAGCTCTCTGCCATGGCCTGGGAAAGCAACAGAAGGATGGTCCAAGTCCTTGGGCCCTGCACCCACATGGGAGACCTCAAGGAAGCTCCTGAGTCCTGGTTTCCAATTGGCCCAGCTCTGGCTGTTGAGGCCATTTGGGAAGTGAACCAGTGAACCTTCTGGGTGGGAAACCCAGAAGGAGCTCCTGGCTCCTGGCTCCTGGCTCCTGGCTTCGGATCGGTGTAGCTCCGGCAGTTGTGGCCAATTGGGGAGTGAACCAGCAGACAGAAAACCTCAATCTCTCTGCCTCTCCTTCTCTCTCTGTGTAACTCTTTCAAATAAATAAATAAATCATTAAAAAAATTCTAGTTGAGAGTAAAAAAACCCACAGAAGGTGGTAAATAATACTGTTCAGATGGAAATTAGTTTCAAAGTATTTCAACAAGGGCTGGCCTTGTGATGTAGTGGGTAAAGCTGCCACCTGCAATACCAGCATTCCATATGGGCATCAGTTTGAGACCTGGATGTTCCACTTCCAATCCAGCCCCTTGCTAATGCACCTGGGAAAGCAGCAGAAAATGGCTCAAGTCCTTGGATCCCTGCACCCACGTGGGAGACCTCAAGGAATCTCCTGGCTCCTGGTTTCCAATTGACCCAGCTTTGGCTGTTGAGGCCAATTGGGAAGTGAACCAGTGAATAGAAGATCTCTCTCTTCTCTCTCTGTAAACTCCATCTTTCAAATAAAAAAATCTTTTAAAACAGCTTTAAGAAAGCAATTTCTGTTCACATTACAAAATCCCATAGGTGAAAAGATGATGAAAGGGTACTAAAAATAAGGAAGAGAAATATCATAAAGACAGAACGGTCAACATTCAGTTTGGATGTTCAGGAAAAGTTTTTTTCAAGTTAAAGAAATTGATCATACCAGAAAGCAGAAGAGGAGCCATCAAACACAATGGATATTGCAGAAACCAATGGAAAGGAAAGGAAACAAGGTCCTTTAAGGGTCAATAAGATGGGACCAGTGCTGTGGCATAGCAGGTAAAGCTGCCACCTGCTATGCCAGAATTCCATATGGGCACCGGTTTGAGTCTTGGCTCCACTTCTGATCCAGCTCTCTGCTGTGGCCTGGGAAAGCAGTGGAAGATGGCCCAAGTCCTTGGGCCCCTGCACCTGCATGGGAAACCTGGAAGAAGCTCCTGGCTCCGGGCTTCAGATCGGCTCAGCTCCAGTTGTTGTGGCCATCTGGGGAGTGAACCAGCAGATGGAAGACCTCTCTCTCTGCCTCTCTGTAAGTCTGTCTTTCAATTAAATAAATATTTAAAAAAAAAAAAGGTGGGAGGGTCTACAAGAAATAAGATAAAACAATGAGGTCTTAGTTCCTCAGGGAGAAGGAAAAAAATGAAAGGAAAGGAACAAGCATTTGGGTTGAAACACCACAGAAATCTTCAAAGTGAATAAACAGGTAAGACTGCTGGGTGTTAGGGGGGAGGGGAGGCAGGGTACAGTAAGGTAAGAGGACTGATAGTCAAGCAAATGGAAATACAGACCACAAGCCAATAAACAGAGGTAAAAGACAACCAAGAAAAGTAAAATTACACACAAAGACTACAAATTCCAAAGTTTGAAAATGCACTGTGGTGGTGAAGTAGTGGGGAAACACATTAACTCATACACTGCTGGTGTAAATGTAGAATGGTGCAACACCTATAGACAGAAATTTGGCAATACTTAAGAAAACTATATACACATTTACCCTTTCACCCCAAAACTCACTTCTAGGGCTAAGAATCACTCCAAAGACATACCTCAAACAATTTACAAGTACATATACACAGTTATTCATCAAACATTATTTATAAACTCAGAATTATTATAAACTACTTATAAAATCTGAATTACTACAAATTACCTAAAGGGTCAAACATATTTGAATAAATTACAGCACAAAGACAAAATGGAATACTATGCGTCTATAAAAAAAAAAGACAACAATTTCTATGACCTAACATGGAGTGATTTCCAGGGAAACAATGCTAACTGAAAAAAGTCAAGGATAAAAGAAAATATCTATATCTACCTATCTTTTACATATGAGGGGGAAAATAATACATACATACATATATACATACATACATATACATATGTATGTATTATCTCCTTATCTTTATGGAAATAGAAACATCAGAATGAAAATCAGAATACAATAAAATTGGTTATTTTCAGTAAGCACAATTCAAGTAAGAGAATATTTCTATTTTATGGAAATACATAATTAAGTAGTTAGGGATAAAGGGCCATAATATACTTAATTTATGCATAAATAGATCATGAACACATGCACATAATACAAAGTACAATGTTTTTAAAGCAAATCTTAAGGGGCCAGCCCTGTGGCATAATAGGTTAAGCCTCTGCCTGTGGCACTAGCATCCCATATGGGTGCTGGTTCATGACCTGACTGCTCTACTTCCAATCCAGCTTCCTGCTGATGGCCTGGGAAAGCAGTGGAAGATGGCCCAAGTGCTTGGTCCTCTGCATCCATGTGGGAGACCCGAAAGAAGCTCCTGGCTCCTGATTGGCCCACTCCAGTCACTGCGGCCATTTGAGGAGAGGCCCAGCTGATGAAAGACCTTTCTCTGTGTCTCCCTCTCTCTCTCTGTAACTCTACCTCTCAAATAAATAAATCTTAAAAAAAAAAAAAGTAAAAAAAAAAGACAAGCAAGTATTATTTTATTATTTGTACGCTAGGAATTATTTCCAAGTTTTAAAAATGAAAATGAAATGTACCAAACAAATTTAAAAAGGCTGCCAAGGAATGCCAGGGTATTGCAGCAAACCTACTTTGATGGTTAGGCATGCCATTCTCCTCCAAACATCCCCTAAAGCTCAGCAAGCAGGCACAACACAGGGTCGTGGAGAACTGAGAGCAGCAACTACGTGATCATAGTTTCACACAGTCTAATGTGGCCAGCACTGAGTTAACTGATGGAAATAAAGACTAGAAAGGACAAATCTAATGACAAGGTTCGTAATCTTGACACTAGAAGTAGAGCACTTTCCTTGAACTGTACATACTATTTCTTACTATGCTAATATTACCTTAAAATACTTTAAAAATACAGAAAATATGCCTACTGTGAATTCATTAGGAATCAGAATAAAAAGCTTTTTCAAAATACTTTATCCACATTTCAAGTAATCTTGAATATACAAAGTATTTAGTTTCCTGGAAGTTCTAAGATTGTTAACTGTTAGTACTTTCAATTTGTTAGCAACATTATTACTTATATACTACTATGATGTAGTAATTTAAAATAATGCTGAGGTATTTTCTATAAGGCTGATTAAGCTGCATTGGATCACCTTTCTGTGCAGATGGTCAAAATGCTACAGAGTGACAGCAACCAATAAGAAAATTATAAACTGATTCATTCAAAAGATCAAAATAAAAATGGAATTCTAAAAAAGATTCAAATAATCTACAGGAAGACAAGGAAAAGAAATGAAAGCAAAAAACAGAGGAATAAACAAAAACTAAACTAAAACAAAAACTAAGCAGGCAGACTTGAGTCCTGATATCATCAAATGCACATGGTTCAAATATATCAATTAGGAGATACAGTTTGGAAGAATGGATTTTAAAAAACATGATCCAACCATATAATGACTATAAGCTACTCCAAATACACTGGCATTGATAGGTTGAAAGAAAAAGGATGGAAAAATTATGCTATCCTATCATTAATAATTTTAAAAAAGGCAAGGTGGCCAACTTAAAATTAAATAAAGCAGATTTCAAAAGAAATGTTTCCGGGGCTGGCGCTGTGGTGTAGCGGGTCAAGCTGCCACCTGCAGTGCCGACATCCCGTGTGGGCACCGGTTCGAGTCCCGGCTGCTCCACTCCTGTCCAGCTCTCTGCTATGGCCTGGGAAAGCAATGGAAGATGGCCCAAGCCCTTGGGTCCCAGAAGAAACTCCTGGCTTCAGAAAGGTGTGCAGCTCCGGCCGTTGCAGCCAGTTGGGGAGTGAGCCAACGGATGGAAGACCTCTCTCTCTCTGCCTCTCCTTCTCTCTCTGTGTAACTCTTTCAAGTAAAATAATAAATAAATCTAAAAAAAAAAAAAAAGAGATGTTTTCAGGACCAGAGACGAGTATAACATCTATACAAAAAGCATGTAACAATCTGCGTAGCAGCTTTATTTCAATAGCCAAAAGTTGGTTAAACAAATTTTAGTACCCCAGTAACACAGAATACTACTCAGCAATACAGAAGAACAAACTGTTCATACCACAAAAAACTTGATGAATTTGTAGAGAACTATACTGAATGAAACAAATCAATCTCAAAGGGGTATCTACTGTATGATTCCATTCAGGTAACACTCTTCGAGGAGGCAAGTTACAGAAATGGAACAGATATTAGTGGTTTACAGAGGTTACGGTGGGGGCAGGGAGGAGGAAGGAAGAGAAGTGGCTACAAAAGGGCAAACATGAGGGATCTTTGCAATAATGAAAATATTATGTCTTAGCTGAATTAGGATCAATATCCTAGTTGCACTGCTTTACTATAATTTTGCAAGATATTAACACAAGAAAGGGGTGAAAGGTACATAGTACCATCCTGGACTATCTTTGCAATATCCTGTAAACGTACAATTATTTTAAAATGAAACATTTTTTCCTAAAGTAGTGATTCTAAGTATATTAACTTTTCAATGCTAAAACTATTCACAGAAACTATTAATAACAAAAACTTACACATCACTTGTACATATCATTAACCATTCAATCCATGGTTTCCACAGTGGGGCCCACATTGCTAAAACAAAGCATTAGGTCAAAAATAATATGAAGAGCAAAGCAGGCAACTCCACTCACTAATTTTATAGGGGGATGTTTAGAAAAATATACCAGGTGTGTGTGTGTGTGTGTGTGTGTGTGTGTGTGGCAGCACTGTAGTGTAGCCATGGCATATGATGCCAGCATCCCATATTTGAGTGTTAGAACTCCACTTCCAATCCAGCTTCTAACCTATGTGAGAGTTCCAGATGGAGTTCCAGACTCCTGGTTTGGGCCTGGCCCAGACCTGGCTGTTGCTGTCATTTAGTGAGTGAATAAAAAGATTGATGAGCTCTCTCACTCTCCCTCATCTTGCTCACTGTCCCTCTGTGTCCCGCTACACTACAAATAAATAAATCAATACACAAATCTTTAAAAAAAAAAAAAACAACAACAGTATATTGGGATAGAGTTCAACAGTCTCTCTCTGGTCTGGATACTCTTGCCAAAACTAAAAAAAAAAAAGGGACAACTCATATTTCATTGGTCAACTCTCAAAAGATTCAAGCTTCAAATTAATTCTTAAAAATTATACATACCTTTCAAAAGATGAACAAGAAACCAACAATACTCCTACAAAACAGCCTATTGACGTTTTTAAAAGTAATTAGTAAGACAAGGCCATGAATAGGCCATAAATAAATAATTTGACCATCAATAAAAGCAAACAACAAAAAAAAAATGAAAGCCTCCTTCCCCTGCTAATCACCACTATATTCCCTCTCCTCAAAGGCAACTACAGACATGACTTGTAACTCATTCTTTAAAAAAATATATATTTATATTTTTAAAATGGTAAGCATTTAAAAGATCATATATGGCTTTTATTTAGTAAGTTCTTTCCATATCAGCAGACACAGATCAACCTAATTCTTTATAACATCTAACCATTACCCCATCGAGTGAACGTTTAATAATTTAACTAGTTCCATTTTGACAGATGCTTTGGAGCTTCCAGTTTTCTGCTAATATAAACAAGGTTAAAATAAACATCTATCTCTCCCTTACCTTCTATACATGCATAAATCTTGATCATGTGCATGTGTATATAAATACAAGTACACATCAAGCATTATGCATACAGCCTGAACAGGAAAATCGTGGCAGGAAGAGTGCAGGGTCAACATGCAAAAGCTTTTCTTATTTGGGGTGATACAGCCAAGTTACCACAAGACAGATGTTACCAATTTAAATCTTACCAATAATATAAGTATCTCAAAGCTTTCGCCAACAGGACTGGAACTAATAATTTCATTCAGCAGTTCTGAGTAACATTGACTACGTTTATTCCCTACTTTCATTTCTTTGGATGGAGACTGCCCTTTTCCTACTGGGCTCACTTACCTTTTGTACTGATTTATATGAAAACTTTATAAATCAAAGTAATTAATCCTTTGTCCCACGTCTTAAAAATAGGTTCTGCCAGCTTATCTTGGGTGATTCAAGTTGTCTTATGGTATATTCTTTCTAATTCTGTTAAGTCTTTTATTTCTTCAAATTTATGAATAACTTCTTAAATGGCATTAGAATTTTGTGTCCTCTTTTAAAATTCCTTTCCTAACTCCACATAAGCACTAGCTAACATTCAAAACTGGATAGTATTAATCACATAGAATGGTATCAAATTAGCTATTAAGAAAATTAAGTTTATTCACTGTTGTTATCATCAAGTAAATGCTGTAAATAACTAATTCAGAAATGAAATGCATGATGAGTGCTACAGCAAATATCAAACACATCAGGTGATTTTTTTCATTAACTGCTTAACCAAGGGTATCAAACAGGCAACTAAGGTAACTGTTCTAACTCCAAAAACACTGTGATGATTTTAACCCCAGAACATTAGAATTTGTTCTTAATTTTTAATAAATTCATTAACAAATTATAATTTCTCACTTTAAAGCTGAAATACGAAATAAAAAATACTAGTTTTGGGGCCGGCACTGTGGCATAGTGGGTTAAAGCTCTGGCCTGAAGTGCCGGCATCCCATATGGGCGCCGGTTCTAGTTCTGGCTGTTCTTCTTCCGATCCAGCTCTCTGTTATGGCCTGGGAAGGCAGTATAAGATGGCCCAAGTCCTTGGGCCCCTGTACCCATGAGGGAGACCCAGAAGAAGCTCCTGGTTTCGGATCAGCACAGCTCTGGCCATTGCAGCCATCTAGGGAGTGAACCAGCAGATAGAAGACCTCTCTGTCTCTACCTCTCTATGTAACTCTGACTTTCAAATAAATAAACTAAATATTTAAAAAAAATTTTAAAATACTATTTTATCTTAGTTAAGTAACATAAAACACAGTATGTCACAGATTCTTTTTATGCATTTATTTTGGTATATTATGCCATTAAAGATCAAAATCTTTGAGGCAAAGGAAACAACAGTTAGCAGAGTAGGAACAATAAGCAAGGGAGACAGGTTACAACTCCCACACTTATCAACATGGTCAGTGGCTAATTAACGAAGTCCTTCAAGACATTACTTACAGTTTTTGGTAAATCTACTCGCCCACTGTAAACATAAAGAGCTCCATTTGATGTTTTTTTTTTTAATTACATATAAAGGAATACTTTTAACCAAGACATATGAACAAACCTTCTTTTAAAACAGTGCAGGAACACAGAAAAGTACTGGCTATGGTTGCTTGTGTTATTTCTAAAATGATAATCTTGAAACTCAAATGCATGCATGAACAATCAAGGTTGTATTTTAATAGAGACTTAAGAATAAATTAGTAGGAGCATTACATTTAAAAATAAAGTATACGGATTTTATATCTGGCAAGAAAATGTAATATGACACAAGACAACCCCAATTTTAAAAGTAAAATATCCACTCTTCGAAAGTAGTTAGAAATAATTTGTACTTAATAGGAAATCATCTAGCAATACAAAGCCAAAAGTGTATCTGTAAAATAATTTCAACAGAGAATTTATAATAACATAGTTAGCATTTTTCTTTGCAAGATGGGTAAACAATTCAACTCAAATATGTTAAGATTTTCCTAAGGAAAATAAGCTCATTTAAACTGTTTATATAACAAAGTTAAATCTACTTACAAGTGAATCTGCATCAGGACATTCCCTATTAAAACAAAATATGAGAAATATTCAACTGTTAAAAATGATATAATTAGCAATTATTTCTAACATGTCTGCCTTGTTGTATACACATTTCTCTTATTTAAACTCTACATAAACATTTAGAGAAATCAAATCATGAAGATTAAAACATATCATTATTTTAAATTCAAAATAAGCCTTCCCTATATCTGAAACACCTGACAAGATACAATATAGTTTAAAGTATTCTAAAAACTATTTTCAAAAGTATTTCTTGGCTGGCGCCACGGCTCAACTGGCTAATCTTCCGCCTGCAGCGCCGGCAATCCGGGTTCTAGTCCCAGCTGGGGGGCCGGATTCTGTCCCGGTTGCTCCTCTTCCAGTCTAGCTCTCTGCTGTAGCCCGGGAAGGCAGTGGAGGATGGCCCAAGTGCTTGGGCCCTGCACCCGATGGGAGACCAGGAAGAAGCACCTGGCCCCTGGCTTTGGATCAGCGCAGTGTGCCAACCACAGCGGCCATTTGAGGGGTGAACCAATGGAAAAAAGTCTTTTCTCTCTGTCTCTCTCTCTCTCTCTCACTGTCTAACTCTGCCTGTCAAAAAATAAAAAAGTATTTCTTTTCTGTGAATATACTCAATATGTTCATCACTTAAATGATAGAATACTACTTCCCAACTACATATTACATTAGACTTAGAAGGTTACTCCAACTGAAAGTCTACTCATCAAGAAAATTGTCAGTATTATAAGGCTTTCTTGTGGCTTTTCACTTAGGTAGAGAAAGATTTTGTTTTTTTCTTTTTAAATACCCTTTTTTTAAAAAAAAGCTAGGCTTTAAAAAAAAAGTCTACATTAAGTGGCAAGTAGTCTAAAACTTAACAATGGTGGTTACATATTTACTGGTAAATGACATTTTTAAAATAAAAATTTTTAATGTTCCAGGTTTTTTTTAAGATTTTTATTTGAAAGATAGAAAAACAGAGAGACAAAGATAGATCTTCTATCTGTTGGTTTACTCCCCAAATGGCCATAATAGCTGGGGGTAGGCCAGGCTGAAGCCAGGAGCCTGAAGCTCCATTTAGGTCTCCCATATGGGTGGCAGGGGTCCAGGTACTTGGACCATCCTCCACTGCCTCCCTAGGTATATTAGCAGGGAGCTAGATAGCAGCACTCCAACATGAGACACTGATGTCCCAAGCGGCGGCTTAATTTGCTGTACCACAATGCTGGCCCCAACACTACAGTTTCATTAAACACTTTCCATAACTTCATAGACACAGAAGACCATATTTCTCCAAATATGTTAAATGAGTAGACTTTCAGTTGGAGTAACCTTCTAAGTCTAATGTAATATGTAGTTGGGAAGTAGTATTCTATCATTTAAGTGATGAACAAAAATGCATTTGTATATAAAGTGAAAACCAGGGGCCAGTACTGTGGTGTAGCAGGTTAAGCTGCTACCTGCAGTGCTGGCATCCCATATGGGTGCTGGGTTCAAGTCCTGGCTACTCCGCTTCCAGTCCAGCTCCCTGCTAATGTGCCTGGGAGTGCAGCAAAAGATGACCCAAGTGCCTGGGCCTCTATTATCCATTTGGAGACCTGGATTAAGCTCCTGGCTTTGGGTTGGCCCAGTCTTGGCCATTGCAGCTATTTGGGGAGTGAACTAGCTCTGCCTTTCAAATAAATTAATAAATCTTTAAAATAATAATATAAAGTGAAAACTATTATTTTAAGCCTAAAACTAAAATAGATATAAATATATAAAATTAAGAACACTAAGGTCATGGTGTTGTAGGCAAGGGTATATTTTAATCTCTATTCCAGATCCTTGTCTCACACAATATTTATAGTTTGAGACATGTATAAGGTGCACAGAGATGACTGATTTGAAAGGTGTGAAAATGAACACACATTCATGTGTGAGTTGTGTTAGTGTGGGTTGTTCCACATGGGAAAATACCTGCTTTGAGTGGGCCAGAGGATTGTCGGAAGACAGCAGAGAAGACCTGGGTAACAAATCCAAGAGTGGTCCATGGCAAAAAGAGGACTCTCCCCCATCTCTGGCCTCTTTTATGAGGGTGGAGTTGGTGCCTCTCCTCCAGGAGAGGAAGAGGAGGAACACAAGAACCTCTGACAGTGCACAGTGGACTCTAACACTGTTCCTGACAAGAAGTTTGAAAGACAGTGGTATTCTTTTCTAATGTTCTCATGGGTAAAGACAAAACAAAACAAGAATCAACCAAGTGGCTTAATGATCACTGGAAAATTATTGATCAAGAAAAACTGGTTCAAAAGAATGGCATACAGGCCACTGCCTGTGATGCCTCCTATATTAGAGCCCAGGTTCAAATCCTGCTGTTTTACTTCCAATCCAGCTTTGCACATTAGCATCTGGGAAGGCAATGGATGATGGCCCAAGAAGCTGGACCCCTGTCCACCCATGAGGGAGACCAGGATGCAGTTCCTGGCTCCTGGCTTCCACCTGGTCTGGACTTGCTTGATGTGGTCATTTGAAGAGTGAACTAGTGGGTGAAAGAACTCTCTGTCTCTCTCTGTCATCTTAGCATTCAAATAAGTAAATAAATCTTTTAAAAATACCATAAGCTCCTAAATGAACAGTAGTACAAACTATACATTCTAACAAATCATTGTTTACTAACAGATGAACTACATACATTTTGAAAAATTACTTATAAATCAGTCATTTAGACATCAGTACGTATTTCCAATATTGTTGGTTCCATCCCTTTAGCAAAATATCCCCTTCATAAATGCTCAAAAAAGACATCTGCAGAAAAGATGGTAACTACAGAAATAAATCATTTTGCAACTGGTCTTTAGTTATCAACCAAATAGCACTTGGGAGAAAGGGGAGAGACAGACCTTTAGAATGAGGAGAAACTGAGAAATTAGATAACTGAAATGTAAACCAGAAGGCAAATATACTCAAAGTACAAATTCCCTTTGTTGAAAATATGAGTGCCCATCACAGTGTTAAGTCTTCTCAGAGTTCCACTGATTATACTAAGAAGTAGGGATTTCAACTAATTTTTGCCCAATGTTGCTGAGTCACCAAACCATGTAAAATTTCTGATTAGTATCTCTCTAGTCTCAACAGATAGTATAATTATGGAAAGATCCTTTTAATTCTAGCTTGTCCTAGTTAATTATTGCTCAATGATTCTCAATCCCAAGTATATATTAGGAGTCACATGACCACAAAAATACATTAGAACAAAAACTATCCTGGGGCCTCACACCCAGAGAATATAGTTTAATCAGTCTAAGGTATGGCTGGCATACATATATTTATTTTAATCCATTCTAATGTGTAGCCAAGGTAGAAAATTTTATTTAACTAACTAACCACACTAATTCCTTTTATTTTTTTAAGATTTTTTGATTTGAAAGTCAGATTTACAGAAAGAGTGAGAAACACAGAGAGAGAGAGAGAGAGAGAGATCTTCCATCTGCTACTTCACTCTACTAGGTGTCTACAACAGCCAGCATTGGGCCAGGCTGAAGTCAGTAAGCAGGAGCTTCATCCAGGTCTCCCTCATGGGTGGCAGGGGCACAAACACTTGAGCCAATCTCTAGTGCTTTTCCCAGGCCATCAGGAGCTGGATTGGAAGTGGAGCAGCCAGACACAGTGGCTTTACCAGCTACATCACAACACCACGCATACTCAATTTCTTAAGTGCTAATTATATATTCTACATTGTATATGAATTTGTTATATCAGATTTGTAACTGAACCAAATATTCCATCTAAAACTGAGATTCATGCATAAATGGTAAAACATGTTAGGGTATTTTCTCCCTATTTAACATTCTCCATTTAGGCATACATATATCGTTTATGGTAGATGGCTTTTCATCAATCAAATAGTTGATCAGAGGTTTTCTCTTAAGCATTAAGATTGACAAATTTTTAGGTTTTCTCTGCTGCTTCTTTTTTAAAAATACTCATGTATCATTTTACAAAAATAAAAGCATTTTTAAAAGTTTCAATTTCAGTACATCAAAGCTTCCATCTAGGTCTTAAAATTTTAATAAGTTAATACTTTAAATTAAATACCAGAAAAAGTGGAAAATGCATATATTTTTAGAAAAGTTTGTAATTTTTTACACCTTAGACATATACTTCAGGTTATTTCCCAAGACTTTTTTCTTCACAAATTCAAAACAGTCATATTCTTAACCATTTACAAAAATGAAGAGGATGTGACATTTAATGTACTTACACGGATTCTGCATCCTTTTCCTTTTTAATTATTCCTGGCAAAGCAAAAGTCTTTCTTTTCCTTGGTTTTACACCTTTAAGATAAATGAGTGTTGTTATAGAAACACAGCTATTTCTGATAAATACATTAACGTTACAAATGCATCTTGTATTTTGACACATAATATCTTCATAACTGTTCAAGGTAAATTTAAAATAAGGAAATAAAATTATCATTAAACCTGAGTATTTAAATCATAGTCAGAGTCTGTTCAGACTTTTCTTATGTTAATCCAGCCTATTATTTGCCAAAAGATTACACAACATTGATACGCTCAGTGAAATTCTCTTTTCTTCTCCTGAGTCTCCCCAAAGTCACCTCGGGCAAAATAAGCTAATGGAGATATCTTAATACTTCAAAGAGAGTAAATTATTTGTCATATGAATTTTGTTATAACTGTAGGTCTAATCGAGACAGGGAAGTCTAGAGGGTAACAAAATACAAATATGTTGTAAAGAAAAAAGTGACACTGCATACCTATTAGAAGGAAACATGGAAAGTCTGTAACATGATGTTCTTGTATCCATGTTATCTCTACTATAATCAACATTACAAGAGGACTCTACCATAACTGAGGAGGAAAAATCATCTTTGTTTTTCCTCATTTAACAGTTCTCAATCTTCTTCTTGTGTGACAAATTATTTTTAAGGGTCAATCATTACATTAATTGTTGCTAGAATTCAGCACTGAAAGCTCAGCGGCTGGAAGCAGGCATTTGACCTAGTAGTTAAGACGCCCGCACCTCACATCAGAGTGCCCAAGCACCACTCCCAGCTCCAGCTCCTAATTCCAGCTTCCATTCAACACAGACAGACCCTGAGAGGTAGCACTGATGGCTCAAACAACTGAGTCTCTGCCACCCATGTAGGAGACATGGATTGTATCTCTGCTTCGAGCTACAGTCATAGCCCAACCACGAATTGCAGGTGTTTGGTGAGAGAAGCAGGGAATGAGAGCTTTCTCTCTCTCCCTGTATGTCTCTTTCTGCCTCATAAACTTAAGGGGTGGGGGGAACAAAGGAAGAAAGCAAGCTTAGCTGCTTACTCCTAGAGAAGAGAGCAATAAGAGACCATAGGATGAGGAAAATAAGGACTTCTCAGGGAAACAGAGCTCTTCCGTCTGTTAGTTCACTCCCCAAATGCTTGCAACAGCAGGGCTGGACCAGGCCAAAGCCAAGAGCCTGGACCTCCATCCCAGTCTCCCATATGGGTGGCAGGGATCCAAGTACTTGGGTCATCATCACCTGCTGCCTGCCAGGGTGTGTATCAGCAGGAAGTTAGTAGATTAGAAGCAGAATAGGAACTGGAACCCAGGCACTCCAATAGGGGATGCAAGCATCTTCATCCCTGAACCACACCTGCCCCCTTGTTTTTCCTTTTTTAGCTCACCTAGAACAAAGTCATAATGTACTTGCTATTATGCAAAGTTTAACTCCCTAAACCACACATTCCCACAGCATGTTATGATATTTCAAAAATCAATTACATTTTTATTCTCACAATGTAGGTGTTACTTATTACCCTCACTTTACAATAAAGCTAAAGTTCAGAAAAATTAAATAATTATTACTCTAAAACAGCTAGCTAGGAAGTCTGAGTTCCAGGACTACCAACTACTCTGATAATGCACTTACATACTACAGCAAACACCTTCTCCAGGTTATTACATAGGGATTGCAAAAAACTGAAGAATGCTTTTAAATTATCTCTGAAAGTTCCCACAATGAGATGCATAAAACGTAAACAAAAATAGCAGGCATCTCTTGGGTTTCATTCTATGAAAAGCACCTGTTTAAAGAGGAATCAGGACTGGCTGTGAACTCCTCCTCAAAGTCAAATCATCACTCATTTTGAATAATGGCTAATGTTAACATTAATGTGTAACCCTATCAACAAATAGGGTAGAACTGCACTATGTGTCAATGAATAGTGATGAGTTTCATATTCATGGCATTACAAGGGTTAAAGATGGACGTCAATGGAGAAACAATAGTGCATATCTGAAAGCAAGTAAGAGCAGGCTATATCCAATCTTTTAAAATATGTATTCTAACATGCTAATAATATTCCTTTAGTGGTGGAAAGCATTGTGTAGCAGCTAAAGCCACTGCTTACCACACCAGCATCCCATATGGGCACTGCTTTGTGTCCCAGCAACTCCTCTTCTGATCCAACTCCCTGATAATGGCCCGGGAAAGGCAGCAGAGGATGGTCCAAGTATGTGGGCCCCTGTTATCCATGTGGGAGATCTGGATGAAGCTCCTGGCTCTTGGCTTTGGCCTGGCCCAGCCCCACCACTGTGGCTATCCAGGGAGTAAACCAACAGATGGAGAATCTGGCTCTGTCTTTCCCTCTCTCTATAACTCTTTCAAATAAATAAATCTTTTAAAAACATATTATTTTAGGCAAATATACTGTTTATTTATTATTTGCATCTGCAAGCCTTCAAACCACATTCAGATTTTCCCATCACTCCACAGGTACTGTGCCACTGTGGCAAGCAGCCGCCCTTCTCTTTTCAATGAACATAGGATATGAGCTAGTTGTCATATGGGCTAACATATTAACAACCAGGCAACTCACCTTCAACTGCACTAGCAGGGTCACATTCTTCAAATTCAATAAGACCTGAATAAAAAAACAAAAGAATGACTTCTAATAGAAAACAAACAGGATGAAAAATAATTATCAAATAAATCCCATTATAATGCAACGTTTTAATATTTTTATCTTTAACTGGGAAGTACAACTTGATTTTCTAAAATGTGTTCCAGTATGATTTAGTCTACTGAAATACCAGCAATAATTTTAAAACATAACAGTAAAAAAAAAATGAAACTAGCCTATTAATGACAACAGGTTCCTGAAAACTCTTCATTTGTGACACCACAGAACTGCAGGCACAAGGAACTAGTGTTTCTAGTTCTAGTTCTGGAACTATCAGTTTCTGTGTTCAAGATTCTGCAGTACACTTGATGAGACAAAATAAACATAAGAAAGTAAGAGGCAGCTGCTGAAACTTAGGCTGTGCTCATTAGAAAAACAGGGATCCCAAAATGGTATATTCGATTAGAATATAAGCTGGAGAACTCATCTGTTCTGTTCAACACCATGTCATAGAATAATGCCTGACCAATAAGGCCTGACAAGTAAATGAATTACCAACATTTAGGTAAGTGATGGCCTTGGGATGAAAACTCAGATCTCTCAGGTTGAGGAATGTAAACCGTAATTTGTAGGCTGTGGGAAGAGTTTTCATGTGAGAAGGTCATGGACACACACACACGCACATATACACACACATGTGCAAAGAGGTCTTACAGAAGTTAATTCAGCACCAGTATAAGGGTAGACTGTAGAGAGCAGAGTAGACGACAGAGTGGGCATCAGCGAAACCATTTAAATAGCCCTGAAATGACAGAACTGTTGAGACCAGCCTAAATGCCATGAAATATAGTTTATTTTGTATATGTAAAATACAAAATTATTTAAGTAGTACAGAAGGTATAAATACCCCAAAAGCTAAGAATCAGATTAGAGAATTATCACCCACTAAATTGTCTTTTAACTTTTTATAATACATACACTTATGAGATTCTAGAATTTTTTGAAATTTTTCTTATAAATGTTTTAATTAGTAGAATCTACATTACCAAGAAATTTAAAAATAGAAATTCAAGTGAAGAGTGGATGACAGAGGATTCATTACTGATTCTTCTGAGATGTTAGTCTTAACTACAAGCATGTACAAATCTGTGTACAGAGTTCTTACTGATCATTCCATCATAAAAGAAAATTACCAGTTAACAAGAAAGATCACTCTACACGTAGGAGGATCTAGACGTTCTGGCTAAATCTCCCTTTTCTTATCCATAAATCTGAGATTTACTACTTTTTTTAAGATTATTTATTTATTTATTTATTTGGAAGAGTCACAGAGAGAGACAGACAGAGAGGTCTTCTATCCACTGGTTCACTCCCCCCAAATGACTGCAATAGCCAGAGCTGAGCTGATCTGAAGCCAGGAGCCAGGAGCTTCTTCCGGGTCTTCCATGTGAGTGCAGGGGCCCAAAGACTTGGGCCATCTTATACTGCCTTCCCAGGCCATAACAGAGAGCTGGATCGGAAGTGGAGCAGCTGGGACTCAACCAGTGCCCATACCGGATGCTAGCACTGCAGGTAGCGGCTTTACCCATTGCACCACAGCACCGGCCCCAAGATTTATTTCTATGCTATCCTAGTTTCCATTCAGATAAACAGATTAACATTTAAGAGGTAAGCAAATTCATTAAAACAGTCACAAAAGTGAGTTAATGAACAAGGTTCTAATAAATTAACAACTTCCTAATAAGAGCATTCTTCTGTGTGTGTATATATATATATGTATATATATATATAACTAAGAAAAAATACATTTATTGTTTCCACCCCAAAAAAGCCACGAAGAGTCAAAAAAATGGCCAAATTAAAGCAAAGGAGGTGGGCATTTGGCCTAGCAGTAGAAGCTACTTAAGATGCTCATATCCCACATCAAACCACCTCAGTTCTATTCCTGGCTCTGGTTCCCAATTCCAGCTTCCTGCTAAAGCTGATCCTGGGAGGCAGCAGGTGATGGCTCATGTAAGTGAGTCCCTGACACTCATGTGGGAGACCTGGCTTTGGGTCACTGGTCCTTGCACGCATTTGGGGAGTTAACCAATGAATGAAGCTCTGTTTCTGTTTAAAAAAAAAAAAAAAAAAAAAAAAAAGAAGTGAAGGACTTTATTCAAGCCCACTGTTATCTGGAAGCTGAGAAAGTATTTAACAAAAGGGGACCCAGAGCCGCAGTCAGAGGTCTAACCTACTATGCCACAGTGCCAGCTCCAACTTTTTAAAAAATTTAAGCATGTGGGGCTAATGCTATGTAGTGGGTAAAGCTGCCACCTTCAGCACTGGCATCCCACTCGGGCACCAGTTCAAGACCCAGCTGCTCCATTTCTGATCCAGTTCCCTGCTGATGTGCCTAGGAAAGCAGCAGCAGAAGGCCCAAGTCCTTGGGCCCCCGTACCCATGTGGGAGACCCAGATTGAAACTTTTGGCTCCTAGTTTCAGTCTGGCCCAGCTTTGCTCATTATGGCTATTTGGGGAGTGAAGCAGCAAATGGAAGATGTCTCTCTCTCTCTCTCTGCCTCTCCCTCTCAAAAATCTTTTAAAAAGAAAATATAAGCACTTGCATCACTTGCACCTCATAGTTAGCAACTTCTCATATGGTATAAAAATTATGAAGAATGACAAATGTCTACATAAACCACTAGCAGCTTATTATATAGTATTGCCTTTTTCTAAGGACTAAAAAAAAGCTTGAGAAAATATAATCATCTGTTAAATAAATCTAACACACACACACACACACACACAGAGGCACTAAGAAATGTGATTTCTCAAAAATTCTCTGATAGCTACACAGCACAGTCTGTATCTATGACCATGTACAGTCAGGGAATGGCTTCCTCTACAGAGGAGGCAAAAAGAAAACAAAATACAAATGCCAAAGAAATTACTAAAAATTAGTTTAGAATGAGCTGTATGGGCCAGCACTGTGCTGGTGCAGTGAGTTAAGGGGCTGCCAACAACACATCATCCCATATGAGTGCTGATTCAAGTCCCAGCTGTTCCACTTCTAATCCATCTCCATGCTGATGTGCCTGAAAACGTAGCAGAAGGTGGTCCAAGTCCTTGCCCCCCTGCACCCACATGGGAAACACAGATGGAGCTCCTGGCTCCTGCCTGAAACCTGGCCCAGCATTGAGTTGTTGTGGCCATCTGGGGAGTGAACCAGCTGATAGAATATCCCTCTCAGTCTCTTCCTCTCTCTAACTCTACCTTTCAAATAAAATATATCTTTTTTTTAAATGAGTCTTTACAACAACTTCTTAGCAAATGATGTAATTAGAAAAATTTTTACCAGCTTTGGACCACTTCATATATGCAAAAACAGTAAAGGCATCTCTGCTGCAGAAACTCAGTCCATTCGAAGAAAATCTTACTTATTTTTCCTCACAAAACCTTTTTTTATGCTACTCATATCTCGAATTCTTTTCCTTTTTATCTTTTCTAAACACTGTCTTAAAAACCACTCAAAATAGGAAAATGTTCAATGAAATATTCAAAATAAAAAACATTTTTTAAATATAAAATGCCAAATCCTTTCCAATAATACTTAAAGTTTTCATTCAAGTACCATCCGCAAAAACTTTTCAAGGCAGAAATATCAACCAAATATACCCTTAAAATTAAATCATGCATGAACAAGATCATCTTTTTCAAATGGCACATGCTCCACATGCTGCTTCCCAAGGCAAGGCTTGCGTGCCTGGCTCGGGGCCAGCTGCCAGCTCAGCAGGGTGCTGATGCCCATGCTGACCCCCTGGCAGCATGTCACTTCTGAACTGTGCACAAGTGGAGAGTTTATTCAGCACCTCCCTCAAACACAGCCCACTGCCCATCATTCTGCTATGTAATCATAAGACCAAGTTATTTTTTTGACAGTACCAAAGCCAGATTGAGAATCTTAATGAACAGTTTGCTACAACCAGAATTTCAACTGTTTCAGACTCACTTAACTGTTGTCGAAATAAATAACTGCACTTAGCACTAAGATTTTATGCTGGGTCACAAGGGCAATTTAGTTTTTATAAAAGCAAAATCATTTTGGCTCTGTCTCCTGATGCTCTTTTATACATTACCTAAAAATGCCACTACAAGTTCAATTAAATGGATAAACAGAGGAACAACTCCAAGAGGTCAATGATTCAAAGCAAAACAATTCTTAAATATGCATATGATGCCTTAATCATACAACAGGAGTAAATTACTGCTATCAAAAAAAACCAGCTACCCAAGTATTCACCCACACCTAATTTGCAGCAAAACTTTTATGAAACGCTACAGAAAGAAAAGCAACCTACTTAACATTAATATTTAATCACCACAAACTTTTTTTGAAACGAGGTTAAGCATAAAATATGTGAAATATTTAATCGATAGTCCCTCATGCTTTGGAATCAATTCTAAATCTCAAGCCACCAAAAGGACAAATTTGCCACTCTGTCTAGCTAAAAACTGTCCTCAAAACTCAAATAAGTGTGGGCTATGCAAATCAAATATATTTCCGCATAATCCAAAGAACACTCGATTCCTCCTGAGCCCAGGTAAGACATACAAACACACTCAGACATATATCCAAAATCCATAAAAGGAATGATGACAATAAAGATGCACATGACTGTAGAGAAGGGTGTGACTCGTAACAATGGACAACAATGACATTTCCAAGCTTGCTCCTCAGCCTGTGGAATGCAATACAGTCATGTTCCCAGAAGCCTGGGATGATGAACCTGGCCAGCTAACAACAAAAAAAGAGCCTCAAACTCAAAGAGCACGGAGGCTCAAGTTCTAGTTTTGTCACTTCCTGGCTGGCTGATTACGTGGACTAGTTACTTGCTCCTTTTTGAACCAAGGTTGCATCATTTATAAAAGGGGGGTTATAGTAGTGACTTGCTACATTTGCTTTCTCTCTCCCTCTCTCATATATATATGTATGCACATATATATATATGTATGTATATATATATGTATATGTATATATTATACAATTTTTTTCTTTTCTGTTTTATTAAGCAGTTGCAAAGTGTGCTTAAGTTGCAGACATCAGTGACACTTCACTTCAGAAATATCTATTGTACTAATGGGCTTGTAGAAATAATTTATAGTCATCAGAAATGTCTAGCACACTTCTCAAACTCTGTCATGAGGGCTGGCTGCCATTGTGTAGCAGTAGGTCCAGCAGCCACTTGTATCTAAGTGTTGGCTGGAGCTCCGACTACTCTGGTTCGGATCCAACTTCCTGCTCACGGACCTGGAAAGACAGCAGATGAGGACCCGCCATGTGGGAGACCAGGCTGGAGCTCCTGGCTTCAGACCAGCTCACCTCTTGGCTGTTGAAGCCATTCAAAAAGTCAACCAGCAGATGGAAAATCTCTCCCTCTGCCACTGTGCTTTCCAAATAAATAAATAAAAAAATAAAAATAGTAAACAAAAAACAACCTGGAGGACCTGTGAAACCACAGACCACTTGGTCCCACCCCCAGAGCTTCCTATTCAGGTGCTCAGAAATTTGTACTTTAGCAAATTTCCAGGTGATGCTGACGGTCCTGAAACCAGAATTTGATAACAACAGTCATGGAGACACACTCAGTAAGTTTACCAGTGGTTCTCAATTATATGTGCCTACAAATCACCTGGAGTTCTTCTTGAAATATGTAGTCTGCTTCAGTAGGTATGGGATAGAGTTTGAGATTCTGCAACTACAACCAGCTTCCAGGTGATGTAATTCTATAGGCTCTCCATAATGGCTACAAATTAAATCGCTTCCAGAATTTCAAAATACAGTGATACCCACCCTGGACTGATGGAATCAGAATTTCTGGAGTAGCAGGAAGTCTGCACATTTCAAAAAGGAGAAGAAGAAAAGGGAAGGAGAAATGAAAATGGAAAGAGGAAAAAATCTCCACAAATGCTTCTTATGTGCACCCAAGAATGGAAAACCAGGGACCAATTTGTGGGGCAGTGGGTTAAAGCCCCAGCCTGCAGTACCAGCATCCCACATGAGTGCTGGTTTGAGTCCTAGCTACTGCACTTCCAATCCAGCTTTCTGCTATGGCCTAGGAAATGAGTAGAAGATGGCCCAAGTCCTTGGACCCCTACACCTGCGTGGGAGACCTGGAAGAAGCTCTTGGCTCCTGGCTTTGGATCAGCTCAGCTCTGACCGTTGTGGTCATTCGGGGAGTGAACCAGTGGATGCAAGATCTTTTTCTCTCTCTGGCTCTACCTTTCTCTGTAACTCTTTCAAATAAATAAAAACAAAGCTTAAAAAAAAAAATGGGGAGTGAGAGGCCCAGCACTGTGGCGTAGCGGATAAAGCACCCGCGTGGGAGACATGGAAGAAGCTCCTGGCCCCTGGCTTCAGATGGACAAAGCTCATCTCTGGAGTGAACCAGCAGATAAAAGACCTCTCTCTGCCTCTGCCTCTCCTGCTCTGCAACCCTGCCTTTCAAATATATAAATAAATCTTTAAAAAGAAAGAGAAAGACTGGAAAATCAGTGATAAGGCAAATTTTAAAATTATAGTCTTAAATCTAAAGAATATGTTTTTAATCATGGATTTTAGTCACTGCAAAACCTTCCCAATTTTCATCTAGTTCTTCAAATACAGGATCTTAGACATATGATCTCCTCCTACATCCAAACTGTGACACTGCTCCCACACTCCCAAACTGAGTCTTGTTTTCATCTTCTGTGGTCTTAACAAAAAGCCTGCTTCTTTTACTTATAGCACTTTCATCTGTCAGCCTTCCCCATCTCAGTTAATGGCACCTCATCCTTTCTGTTAATCAAGCCCAAACTCTTCAAGTGATTCTCCCATTCCCCTTTCATACAGCTTTGCTGAGGTAAAACACAAAATCAACTACACATATTGAAGTTATACAATTTGGTGAATTTTGCCATATCGTCTCCACAAGTAAGGTAACGCACACTCATCACCTCATGCTCCATGTAACATACTCCACCCATCACAAGGCAACCACTGATCTGCCTCTCTCATTATAATTTACATGTTCTACAATGTTACATAAACAGAACTTTACAGTATGTATTTTTATCTGACTTTCTTCACTCAGCATAATCATTCTGAGATTGATTGATTTGGTTGCACTATCAGTTAGTTCATTCATATTTACTGCTGCATAGTTACAGACATACCACTATTTGCTTAGCCATTCATCTGTTAATGGACATTTCAGCTGTTTTCAGTTTGGGGCTATTACAAATAAAACTGCTATGAACAATCATGTACTAGTCTCTGCGCAAACATATAATCCCTCTCTCCTGGGTAAATACCCAGAAGTAGAATGGCTAAATCATATGTTGTTACGTGCATATTTAGATTTCTAAGAAAACTGTCAAGCTGTTTTCCAGAGTGGATGCACTATTTTCTATTTCCACAAGCAGCATATGGGAACCCCAGTACCTCCATATCCTCATCAGCACCCAGGAGGGTCGGTCTTTTCAATCTTAATCATAATTTTAATCATTCTAACGAACGTGCACTGTGGTTTTTAACTTGCATGTCACTACTAGCAGATAAAGTCAAGCATATTTCCATGTGCCTATCTGCCATTCATTTATTTCCTCTGGCGAAGTGCCTAAAATCTTCTGGCCATTTTTTTCATTAAACTTATGCATTTTTAAATAAATTTTAAGTTCTTTCTTTTTAAAATTTTGTCTATTTGAAAGGTAGAGAAGCAGACAGACATCCATCTCCCATCTACTGGTTCATTCTCCAAGTGCCCACAACAGCCACAGCTGGGCCAGGCTGAAGCCAGGAACCCAGGTCTCTATCCAGGTCCTCCCATTAGCAGGGAAGTAGAATCCAAAGAGCCAGAACTTGAACTCAGGCACTCTGGGATGTGTACATACCAAGTGGTGTTTCAACTGCCACACCAAATGCCTACCCTCTTAATTTCTTAACCCAGTCATTTATTTCTATCTGTACACATGCATAAATACTTATTTTATTCTTTGTGTTTTAATCCAATATATCCGTTACTTATTACTTGCTCAAGCTTGGCAACTGGGGGTTCTTTTCAGGTTGTCACTATGTCATTCTGAAACTTTAAAGCTTCTATGAAAAGCACAGAAAATTAGAAAAAAAATCTTTTTTTACCTTGAGTTAGGCAAAGATTTCTTAAATGTGACACCAAAAGCTTAATATACAAAACACAGCTGGATTTCATCAAAATCTAAAATGCCTTTAAGAGATAACAAGCTGCAATCATGAAGAAATGTTCACAAAACAAGTATTTGGGGGCTGCTGTGTGGATCCAAAGCCAAGAGCCAGGAGATTCTTCTGGCTCTCCTACGTGGGTGTAGGGGCCCAGGCACTTTGGAGTCATTTGAGGAGTGACCCAGCAGATGGAAGGCCTTTCTTTCTGTCTCTCCCTCTCTCTGTCTGTAACTCTGCCTCTCAAATAAATAAATACATTAATCTTAGAAAAAAGGGAAGGGAGGGGGTGGGACAGGGGAAGGGAAGGAGGAAGGAAGGATTAGGAAGAAAGAAACTAAAATCTAAAATGCTGGCAAGGATGTGGGCAAACTGGAACTCACAACATTGCTGATAAAAATGTACGGTAAGGACGGCACTATGGCATAGTGGGTAAAACCACCGCCTGTGATGCTGGCATCCCAAATAGGTGCCAGTTCAAGTCCCAGCTGCTCTATTTCCAATCCAGCTAATGCGCCTGGGAAAGCAGTACAACATGGTCCAAGTCCTTGGGCCCTTTTACTGATGTGAGAGACCTGGAAGAAACTCCTTGGTCCTGGTTTCAGCCTGGCCCAGCCTTGGCCATTGCGGCCATTTGGGGAATGAATCAGCAGATAGAAGATCTCTGTCTCTCCCCTTTCTCTCTGTAACTCTGCCTTTCAAATACATAAATCTTAAAACAAGCAAACAAAAAAGTAAAGTGGTACAGCTGCCATGGAAAACAGCTTGGGAGTGCCTCAAAAACTCAACATAGGGTTGGGGATTTGGCCTGGTGCTCAAGATACCAGTGAGATGCCCACATCCCGTCCGAGTGTCTGGGTTGTTTCTGGTCTGGCTCCTGACTCCAGCTTCCTATTTATGAAGACCCTGGGAGGCAGAGGTGATGGTTCAAGTACCTGGGTTCTTGCTACCACTCTCTCAAATTAACTTTTTATTAAAAAAAAAAAAAAGCTCAAATATAGAATTAGCATTAAAACACAACTAATTCCACTCCTAGGTATATACCCAAAAGAACGGAAACAGTCCAACAAAAATTTGCACACAGTAATTGATAGTAGCACTATTCATAATAGCCAAAAGGTTTGGAAATACCCAAAATGTCCATCAATAGAGAACAAACAATATGTGGCATATCCATTCAGAGGAGTATTATTTAGGTATATAAAAAAATAAAGTACTAATACATACTGCAGCATGGATGAACCAGGAAACACTACTTTAAATGAAAGCAGTCAGGCACAAAAGGTAACATTGCACAATTCCATTTATATGAAGTATCTAGAACAGGATAAGTCAAACAAACTACATTACTTTTTGCCAGGCTGGGGCCGGAGGCCAAAGGGAATGACTCCTTAATAGGTATGAAGTTTCTTTTGGGGATGATTAGAATGTTCTAGAACACTGGGCCTGCAGTATGACACAGCATCTTAAGCTGCCACCTACAATTCCTGCATACAACATGGGCTCCAGTTTTATTCCCATCTGTTCTACTTTTAATCCAGCTCCCTGCTAATGCACCTGGGAAAACAGAAGACAGATCAATTACTTGGCCCCTGATATTCACATGGGAGAACTGCATGGAGTTTCAGACTCCTGGCTTCAGCCTAGCCCAGCCCCAACTCTTGCAGTCATTTGGGGAGTGAAGCAGTAGATAGAAATCTCTATGTCTTTCCCTCTCTCTAACTCTGCCTTTCAAATAATAATAATAAAAAGTTTTAGAACTAAATAGTGGTTATAGTTACACAACACTGTGAACAAACTAAAGGCCACTGATCTAAATACTTTGAAATGGAGAATTCTGCTATAATTTATGACAAAAAATGGATAAACATGGTGAAATACTTGGAGGCCATGTACTGAATTCTGCATCTTGCTCTAAAATACTTTTTTTTTTTTTAAAGATTGGTGGACAAATAAAAGGATAGGTTGATAGATGTGCTAACACAAGTATGGTAGAATCTAGGGGATAGGTATATGGTTTTTCATACAAAATACTTTTTTTAAAAAGATTTATCTTTTATTTATTTAAGAGGCAGAGTTACAGACAGCAAGAGGGAGAAAGAGAGATCTTCCATCTGCTGGTTCACTCCCCAGATGGCCAAAATAGCCAGAGCTGGGCTAATCTGATTTTAAGAGCCAAGAGCCTCCTCCAGGTCTCCCACGTGAGTGCAGGAGCCAAAGGACTTGGGTCATCTTCCACCGCTTTCCCAGGCGCATTAGCAGGGAGCTGGATCAGAAGTGGAGAGCCAGGACTTGAACTGTGCCCATATGGGATATTGGCACTGCAGGCAGAGGCTTAACCTACTACACCAAAGCGCCAGCCCCACAACATACTTTCTTGTTCTATATATTTGAAACCTTTCATAACAAGATTTTTGAGTAAAAAGTTATATTGGATATGCATTTTCACACTATATCCCTGTTCTGCACTGAAGCCTACCTCAAGAAATTTTAATATATATCCTAGTCAAGTTGACTTCAAGTTACTCGGGGCGGGGGGGGGGGGGAATTCTCTGAGCTGTTCTCTCTTTTCTCTGAGAAACGTCTCCTCAGCAATTGGCAGATGCAGAAGCCATGATCATACTGCATGACTTAGCCCAATGGACTGTATTAAGATTGCCTGATCCAAGTCAGATCAATGAAAATCTTTCTCCCAGAAACTTAGGGGGCCAGAGTTGTACCACAGTGAGTAAAGCCACTGGTAGCCTGTGACACCAGCATGCCATAAGGATGCCAGTTCATATCCCAGCTGCTCCACTTCTGATCCAGCTCCCTGCTAATGGCCTGGGGAAAGCAATGGAAGATGGTCCACGTCTTTGGGCCTCTGCCACCCACATGGGAAACCCAAATGAAGCTCCTGGCTTCAGCCTGGCCCATCCTTCGCCATTGCAGGCATCTGGGGACTAAACCAGTGGAGAGAATATAACTCTTTCATAATAAATAAATCTTTAAAAAAAGAAAGGGGAGAGAGAGAGAAACATGGAAAGGTATAAAAACTTGAATTAATTCTGAGCTGAAATTAAAGAATAGGTTAAAAAATCTGGAATTTAGCAGGGGATCACCTTATACCATGTGCATGCAGAAGCAAAAAAGGCCATTTTGCAGATAACAAAGCAGCAGAAGGAGAGAATGAAGGAAAGATATTTTGCCTTCCTACTGGTTTTAGTTTCCTTCAGATATCTGACTCTATTCCTGATTTCTGTTGCTTGGGATATCTTCTTCCCTCCACCATCCCCAATAAATTTCTTTTTAAGTTCAAACTGGCTTAGGTTAGCATCTCTCAAGTACTGCAAAAAGAACTAAGATCCTGAGGCCAGCACTATGACACAGTAGGTTAAGCCACTGCCCACAATGCTTGCATGCCGTACGAGTGCTAATTTGAGTCCCAGCTCTTCTACTTCCAATCCAGCTCTCCTCTAATGCGCATGGCCAAGTGTAGAAGACAGCCCACATTGTAGGCCCCTGCCACCCACACGGGAAACCCAGATGGAATTCCTGGCTTAAGCCTGACCCAGACCTATCCATTATGGCCATCTGGGGAGTTAATCAGCAGACACAGATCTCTCCCCAGCCCCCATCCTAAATTTCAAATAAATAAATAAATCTTGGGGCTGGCGCTGTGGCACAGCAGGATAAAGCCCTGGCCTGAAGTGCCGGCATCCCATGTGGGTGCCGGTTCTAGTCCCTGCTGCTCCACTTCTGATCCAGCTCTCTGCTATGGCCTGGGAAAGCAGGAGGAGATGGACCAAGTTCTTGGGCCTCTGCACCCACAGGAAGACCCAGAAGAAGCTCCTGCTCCTGGCTTAGGATAGGCGCAGATCCGGCCATTGCAGCCATCTGGGGAATGAACTAGCAGATAGAAGACCTCTCTCTCTCTGTCTCTTCCTCTCTAACTCTTTCAAATAAATAAAATAAAATAAAATAAATAAATAAATCTTTAAAAAAAGTGTTTTAAAGAACTTAAACACAGGGCCAGTGCTGTGGCACAGAGGGTTAAAGCCCAGCCCACAGTGCTGGTATCCCACATGGGTACCAGTTTGAGTCCCAGCTGTCTGCTATGGCCTGGGAAAGCAGTGGAAGATGGCCCAGGTCTTTGGGCCCCTGCACCCGCATGGGAGACCCAGAAGGAGTTCCTGGATTCTGGCTTTGGATCAACACAACTCCAGCCGTTGCGGCCAATTTGGGAGTGAACCAGCAGATGGAAGACCTCTCTCTCTCTTTCTCTCTGTCTCTCCTGTCTCTCAGGTTAACTGACTTTCAAATAAAAAATTACATCTTTAAAAAATAAATAAATGTATTTTAAAAAATAAGAAAGAGGAGGCTGGTGCGGTGTCGGCATCCCATATGGGCACTGGTCCTAGTCCTTGATGCTCCTCTTCCAATCTAGCTCTCTGCTGTGGTCTGGGAAAGCAGTAGAAGATAGCCCAAGTCCTTGGGCCCCTGCATCCACATGGGAGACCCGGAAGAAGCTCCTGGCTTCAGATCGGTGCAGATCTGGCCGTTGCGTCCAACTGGGGAGTGAACCAACGGACGGAAGACCTTTCTCTCTGTCTTTCCATCTCATTGTCTGTAACTCTACCTCTCAAATAAATAAATAAAATATTTTAAAAAATAAAAGTAAAACCCTGTCCTTGTTACTAGCACAGTATTTCATTATTTTACATTGTTGACAGAATGTTTATACATTAACATTTTTAATGGCTACCCCTGAACAGACCTGCTCATTAATACTTTAATCTTCATTTCATAATTTAGGGTTATCATGAGGCTCAGCTACTTGCTATGATATAACATACTATTTCTGGGAACAGAGTTGTGGTACGGTGCGTTAAGCTGCTGTTTGTGATGCCAGCACCCTACAATAGGCCCAGCTGCTCTGCTTCTGATCCAGTTCCTATTAATGTGCCTGGGAAGGCCACAGAGGATAAGCCAAGTCCTCGGGCCTCTGCCACTCACATGGGAGACCTGGATGAAGTTCCAATCTCCTGGCTTCAGCCTGGACAAGCTCTGGCTGTTGCAGCCATCTGTGAAGTACACTAGAGAATAGAAGTTCTGTCTCTTTTTTTCTCTCTCTCTTTCAAATAAAATAAATCATAAAAATAGAAAAAGGAAAAAAAAAGATATTTGAACCCAAGAATAGCAGAATCTACTTTTCTGAAAAGCTTATGTATTGTCATGAGCTACCTAATTCCAGGTGGCAGGACTGCACAAGAAATGGATGCACACCACAGGGGCGGACGCCCATTTCTCATCAAGGGATGGACAACAAATATTTCAGATTTTGTGGTCATACCATCTGGTACAACTACTCAACGTCCCTGTTTTAGTACAAGAGCAGCCACAGACAATACATAAACAATAAGTGGGATTATGGTCAAATAAAATTTTATCTATGGACACTAAAATCTGAATTTCATAACATTTCCCTGTGTCATCAAATACTGCTCTTAATTTTCCCAAAAACACTAAAATATGCAGGGCCAATATTGTGGCTTAGCAGGTAAATCTGCCATCTGCAACTCCAGTATCCCATATGGGCACGGGTTCATGTCCTGGCTGCTCCACTTCTGACCCAAGTCTCTGCTAATGGCCTGGGAAAGGCAGCAGAGGATGGCCCCTGTCACTCCATGGGAGACCTGGATGGAGTTTCTGACTCCTGGCTTTCACATGGCTCAGTCCTGGCCATTATGGCCACTTGGGGAGTAAAGCAGTGGATGGAAGCTCTCTTTCTGTCTCTCCCTCTGTCACTGCAACAAACTTTCAAATAAATAAATTTTTAAAAAAATTTTAAAATGTAAAATCCATTCTTTGCTTGCAGGTCTCACAAAAATATGCAGTTAAATCTGGCTCCACAGCTACAGTTTGCCAACTTCTGTTCAGAAAGAAAGAAAAGACAATCAGGTCTCAGGTGGCATGCCAGACAACTATGTGTAAGTGGTAAATACACGCCACAGGGCAGAGTCCTACACTTGGCCTCAGGTAGCTGAAACACAGGTGAGGTGGTCTCCTTCGAGGTGGAGATTTTACACACTCTTTTCCTTGTGAGTTCTCTTCTTTTACTCTCCCACTTTTAGGAACCTCTATCCTCTTGCCAAATCACTATCTACTCTTCTTTCCCTTTCTCTGGGCAATCCCCCCCAGCCATCTAATAGGAAAACCAAATGACAGCATATTTGATATAGTTAGTAGGTCTCTGCCTCTTCTTAGCTGCTTTTTTTTTTTTAAAGAGAATTATTTAGACACAGAGAGAGGCAGAGGCAGAGAGAGATAGAGAGAGACCTTCCATCTGCTGGTTCACTCACAAGATGGCCATAGTGGCAGGGGCTGCACCATCTGAAGCCAGGAGCTTCTTCCAGGTCTCCCATGCAGCTACAGGGGCCCAAGGACTTGGGCCATCTTCCACTGCTTTTTTAAATATTTATTTGAATTTATTTGAAGGGTAGAGTTACAAGAGTGGGGGGAGGGGAGCTGGTGCCTTGGCTCACTTGGTTAATCCTCCGCCTGCGGCGCCGACATCCCATTTGGGTGCCAGGTTCTCTCTGTCTCTCTCTCTCACTGTCTATGACTCTACCTGACAAATAAAATAAAAAATTAAAAAAAAAAAGAGTAGGGGGAGATAGTTGTTGGGAGTAGAGGAGGTCTTTCATCTACTGGCTCACTCCCTAAAAGGCCACAATGGCCAGGGCTTGGCCAGGGCTTGGCCAGGGCTGGGCCAGGACAAGCCAGGAGCCAGAAACTTGAGCAGCACCCATGCACGTGGGTCCGGGGGCCCAAGGACTTGGACCATCTTCCGCTGCTTTCCCAGGCCATAAGCAGGGAGCTGGATCAGAACTGGAGAAGCCACGACTCGAACCAGTGCCCATATGAGATGTTGGCATTGCAGGCGGCAGCTTAACTCATTATGCCACAATGCCAGCCCCTATTTATTTATTTTGAAAGTCAAAGTTGGAGAGAGAGAGAGAGAGAGAGGGAGAGAGGGAGAGAGGGAGAGAGGGAGAGAGGGAGAGAGGGAGAGAGGGAGAGGGGGAGAGGGGGAGAGGGAGAGAGGGAGGGAGGGAGAGAGGGAGGGAGGGAGGGAGGGATCGATCTATCTGCTGGTTCACTCACCAGATGGCCACAACAGCCAGTGCTATGCCAAGCTGAAGCCAAGAGCCAGGAGCTTCATCTGTGTCTCTCATATGGGGAGCAGAGGACCAAACACTAGGGGCATCTTCTGCGGCTTTCCCCAGGCCATTAGCACAGATCTGGTTCAGAGTGGAGCAACCAGGAAATGGCACCCCAGACAATGGATTTACCCACTATGCCACAATGCTGACTCCCCTTCTTAGCTATTTTTAATTTTGCTTTTCTGGGCTTCGTAGGTGGATTTAGAATTTCTCCTTCTATTTTTCTGGAACAATTTAAGAAAACTTGGATTAATTCTTTTTTAAATGTTTGTGGAATTCAGTGGCTAAGACATTTAGTTCTGGTCTTTTCTTTGTTGAGAGATAATTGCTGATTAAATTTTACTAGTCATTAATTTTGCTTTTCTACACAAGAGTTTTGCTTTACTGATTTCAAAAACATTAAAAAAAAAAAACTGAGTAGGGCTAAGAGGCTTCGTTTATAGATTTCATTATTAGCCCAAATCTTAATTTAAAGGGGTCTTGAATGATAATCACTAGATTATATATATTTTAATTACTTGCTTAGCCTTACAATCTGTAATAATATACTTAATATATGTTATTGTCATATACATTATTATATGTAATGTGTAATAAAATGTAGATGTTCAACTATTCCAAACTAACATATTAAGCTCATGTATGCAGTCTGATCACAAATACTGCACCCCGGCTTCATACTGTTTTCTTGGAGCTGACTGTTGGTGGTATTGTTTTTAATGCCTAGCTTTCTTAAGTTGTCTCCTATTTGTATCTTTAATTACAACAATTGGTACTTAAAGTTCCCGGAACTCACCAAATGGAAGCTATCACCATATAATGAAGATATAGACGTTTGTCAACAGAACTCTTTATTTAAAGATATTACATAATGTTCTATCAACTTTCCATTTTCTTTAAGTTATGTACCCTTCTGTTGCTTATAAATGGAAACTTCCTAAACTTCTATGAATTATAAATAGCATACAGTGAAGTCAGCAGGATTGTAACACAGGAAACATCAAAACTATGGATTATGCATGAGAATGGTTAGGACTAACAGGATAATGTCACTAGAATATAAAAAGACATCCAAAATTAGAAAACACCTGTTTACTCATAGCTCTCTCAGACCACAGGTGCTTTGGTATTCAAAGCATCCACTTACAGTGACTCAAATTCCAGAGGAACCAGGGCAGTACCAAACTTACAAAGGACAATAAAATTCCCTACATATAAGTACTAAAATACTAAAAGGGGAAAGTGTTTTAAGGTTCTTTGTAAGTGTTTGGCTTACAAAGGAGAACTGGGAAGACAGAATGACAGGTTATATCTTTCAATGAATGACTGACTAAAGATCAAAGCTGTCATTTTTCAGCACCAAAGGAGTAGGTTAACTGCTAGGTATACAAATTTTAAAAAGAACTGAGACTTTTGTTTTCTTTTTAAAATCTGTATCCAATCAAACTAAAACTGGTTTAGGCAGGAACTCACCACCAGAGGGAGGGCTTACAAAATAGGAGAAATAAAATGTTAACAGAAATCAACAGCATAAAACAACTGAAAGTCACATTACGTTTTTGTTTTTTTGTTTTTTGCTTTTTTTTTTTTTTTTTTTTTTTTTTTTGACAGGCAGAGTGGACAGTGAGAGAGAGAGACAGAGAGAAAGGTCTTCTTTTGCCGTTGGTTCACCCTCCAATGGCCACCGCGGCCGGCGCACCGCGCTGATCTGATGGCAGGAGCCAGGTACTTATCCTGGTCTCCCATGGGGTGCAGGGCCCAAGCACTTGGGCCATCCTCCACTGCACTCCCTGGCCACAGCAGAGAGCTGGCCTGGAAGAGGGGCAACCAGGAAAGAATCCGGCGCCCCGACCGAGACTAGAACCCGGTGTGCCGGCGCCGCAAGGCGGAGGATTAGCCTAGTGAGCCTTGGCGCCGGCCATGGACTCTATTAATTTTTAAAAATACTTATTAATATGCTATTATCTCATCACACCTCACAAACACCACAAGGCAGGCACTGTTATTGTCCCCATTCTACAGATGAGATAATTGAGGGCTTACAGGACTCACTGCCAGCAAACAGCAAACACAAATGACAGCTTTGTATCACAGACAAGAAAATAAACACCACCGAAATGTGCAGAGTTTAAAAGAAACCAGGCTCCATGCCTCAAGGGAATTTCTGATCCAATTATTCTAAATACCTGACCAAGGGAAAGGATTTTATAAAAGAACTGTGTGTATGTGTAGATTCGCCATAGAAAATGCATGAATATACAGGTAGGACATGATGAAGATAAGGGTTCAGCAATCCCTATTATGTTGAATTAGAAAATTTCTAAGAATTAACAAAACTTTAATTAACTTTCAAGTCTATATTAAATTCAATTAGTGGAATGTATCTGTGTTAAACGGGATGAGTTTGGACTAATTATTTATAAGGTCCTGCTAAGAAATAAAATTCTATGATTGCAAGATAAACTGAATTATGTAACTCCCCCACCCCATTCCATCTATTTATAACACAAATCTTTGTCTCTTAAACTGATATTTCTAGGCTGGCGCCGTGGCTCACTAGGCTAATCCTCCACCTTACTGTAGCGCCAGCACACCGGGTTCTAGTCCCAGTCTGGGCGCCGGATTCTGTCCCGGTTGTCCCTCTTCCAGTCCAGCTCTCTGCTGTGGCCCGGAAGTGCAGTGGAGGATGGCCCAAGTGCTTGGGCCCTGCACCCCATGGGAGACCAGGATAAGTACCTGGCTCCTGCCATCAGATCAGCGCGGTGCACCGGCCGTGGCGGCCACTGGAGGGTGAACCAACGGCAAAGGAAGACCTTTCTCTCTGTCTCTCTCTCACTGTCCACTCTGCCTGTCAAAAAACAAAACAAAAACAAAAAAAAACCTGATATTTCTGATCAAATAATAATAACATGATTAAACCTTTACTACATGAAACACATACACAAACTACTCCAGTTCTAAACAGCCATATTTTTGGGTTTGGTATCTTTGTACACTGATTCTTACAATGTACTAAAGTAGTTATTCTTGCCTGCTCAGAAAATATTTCCTCTGTGGTCTGGGCATATGACCTATGTTGACCAAGTATTAATCTCACTACCCTAAACACAGTGACTATTCAAAGACAAGCACGTGACAAAAGCAGAACCTTCCCTGAAATTAATATGCTGACACCAGGAAAGTTTTTTCTACTAGGATCCTAAACAGAACTGAGATGGGCTTGGAACTGTGCATGCCTTCCTTTCCAACAACGAGGCCAAGGTCTACAGTAACAGCGTAAGAAACTGAAGCCACGTGGAGGGAAGCAGAACTGAGAGAAAAGAGTGAACAAAGCCCTAATGACATCAATTTGGTCCTTGAATCCATTCCGATCCTTCCAGGTTAAAAAAGCGAAGGCATTGAATTTTTGCTTAAGCTTGTTTAATTTGGCTTTCTGACATTTGCAAACAAAGAGTCTCTATTGAACTAAGCCACAGATGACAGGCTTCAAAATGACTGCCAATTCTCAACGTTGGCAGTGACTGCCTTCAGCACTGTGATGAGAGGGATCGAGAGAGCTTCTCTGGAGGCAGAACGCACCGTGTGGAAGGGAGCCCATAGGCCACGCACTTCTCAGCCCTTAGCAGAGTGGGTCTTAGGAAATGACACCGGCAGATAAGTCAAGCAGTAAAGGAGTTTGGGGAGTCAAAGCAGGATGGGAAATGTTACTCAGGGAAGAGAGAATTAAAAATGTCAACTAAAATTTGATTCAGAACACATTTTAATGTACCAATTATTTTCTGGTTTAATTATTTCAGAAAAATACTGATCCTCTTCAAGCTGATTCTCTTTCTCCTAAAATGTACCCTGAATCATGTGTTACTCGTCAGGGGGAGGTTTACATTTCAGCTAAGTCCCCTCGTTTCCAGGCATTTTTCTAAAAAAAATTTTTGAGAAAACTGTAGATTCAGATAGAGTTGAAAAGGGAGATCCCTTGTACAGCTTCCCACGATAATAATCGTGCAAAACTACCATATAATAGCCCAGCCAAATATTAACACTGATACAATATACCAGTCTTATTCCTATTTCCATCTAAAGCATTTTAGCCAGTCACAATGTCTTTGCTTTCATTCTACCAACTGTTCTAAATATTCTATTTGTTCCCAATTATTTCTTTTACCTCTTTTAACTGGTCTTCACTTACATTTAATTGTGTTAAGGAGTTTTAGGGTTCATACTATCCTACTCTTAGGTTTCTCAACATCCTCATTCTCGCTGTATATTTGTACTCAAATTCTATTCTAATTTTTCCAAAGAATGGACCTTGGAATTGAATCCCAGCTCTGCCTTATACTAGCTCCAGCGAATCATTTATCCTTTCAATATTTCCCTTACCTGTAAAATGAGAAAAGTAGGGGCCAGCGCTGTGGCACAACAGGTAAAGCCACCACCTGTGGTGCAGGCACCCCATACGGGTGCTGGTTCTAGTCATGGCTACTCCACTTCTAATCCAGCTCTCTGCTATGGCCAGGGAAAGCAGAAGATGGTCCACGTCCTCGGGCCCCTACACCCATGTAGGAGACCCAGAAGACACTGCAGGCTCCTGGCTTCGGATTGCCCAGCTACAGCCTTTGTAGCCTTTTGGGGAGTGAACCAGCAGATGGAAGAGCTCTCTCGCTCTCTCCCTCTGCCTCTGCCTCGCTGTAACTGCCTTTCAAATAAATAAGAGAATCTTTAAAAAATAAGAGTACTAATACTTCAAAGAGTTGCTCAAGATCAAAGGGGCCAACAAAGTGGCAGACACAGTACCAGACAGAGAGTAAGTATTCACTAAAATTAACCATGACAATTCAGTGTTCACTCAATGAAGACTTACTTACTTACTTACTTATTGAAAGAGAGAGACAGAGACAGCTCTCATCCACTGGCTCACTCCCCAAAATGTCCTGTCCAATCCTGGGAGGCTGGAACTCAATCCACATCCACCACACGGGCAGCAGGGACCCCTGCTTTGAGCTATCACCTGTTCCTCCAAGGGTGTCCACTAGCAGGAAGGTGGAATTGAGAGCGCAGCCAGGACTTGAACCCATGCATTTTAATATGGGATACAAGTGTCCCAAATTGCATCTTAATACACTGTGCCAAATGCCTACATTCCAATGAAGACTTTTTTTTTAACACCAAGTTCACTCTTTCCAACCTCGTTAACACCTTCACCTTATCACTAAATGTACATTTGCTCAATGATTGAACAAAAATTATTCTTTACAAGTAGAGAAAATAAACGGATGAATCAAATATAAACTTCCACACTTCAAGATCGACAGCAACAATGCAAAAAAAAAAAGTTATATTTAAAATTCTATGATGGCCGGCGCCGCGGCTCAAAGCTAATCCTCCACCTAGCAGCGCCGGCACACCGGGTTCTAGTCCCGGTCGGGGTGCAGGATTCTGTCCCGGTTGCCCCCTTCCAGGCCAGCTCTCTGCTGTGGCCAGGGAAGGCAGTGGAGGATGGCCCAAGTGCTTGGGCCCTGCACCCCATAGGAGACCAGGAGAAGCACCTGGCTCCTGCCTTCGGATCAGCGTGGTGCACCGGCCACAGCGCACCAGCCATGGCAGCCATTGGAGGGTGAACCAACGGCAAAAGGAAGACCTTTCTCTCTGTCTCTCTCTCTCACTATCCACTCTGCCTGTCCAAAAAAAAAAAAAAAAAAAAAAAAAAGTTCTATGGTACTTTTAAAATGTTTTAAATTTCTTTTTTTGGCCGGCACCGCAGCTCACTAGGCTAATCCTCTGCCTGTGGAGCCAGCACCCTGGGTTCTAGTCCCAGTCGGGGTGCCGGATTCTGTCCCGGTTGCCCCTCTTCCAGTCCAGCTCTCTGCTGTGCCCCGGGAAGGCAGTGGAGGATGGCCCAGGTCCTTGGACCCTGCACCCACATGGGAGACCAAGAGGAAGCACCTGGCTCCTGGCTTCGGATCGGCCAGAGTGCCGGCCATAACACGCTGGCCTTAGCAGCCACTTGGGGAGTGAACCAACGGAAAAAGGAAAACCTTTCTCTCTCTATCTCTCTCCCACTGTCTAACTCTGCCTGTCAAAAAAATAAATAAATAAATAAATAAATAAATAAATAAATAAATAAATTTTTTATGTATTTGAAAGGCAGAGAGACAGAGAAATATCTCTCATCACTGGTTCACTCCCCAAATGTCTAGAACAGCTGGGGCTAGGCCAGTCCAGTCAAAGCTCAGAAACTAAATTCATGTCTCCCACCTGGGTGGCAAGGCCCAACATACTTGAGCCATCACCTGCTGCCTCCCTGGGTGTGCATCAGCAGGAAGCTGGAATTGAAACTGGTGCTGGGACTCAAACCCAGACACACTAATAACGGATGAGGGCAGCCCACAGGGCATTCTGCTGTGCCAAATGCCTGTCCCAAGTTCTCAGGCACTTTTAATGGAGGAAGCAGTGCATATACTAGCTCTTTAAGAATTCTTTCATTCGATACGTAAATGAGAAAGAAGATCTGGAGTAGAAAAGGAGTGGGATACAGCATTTCATAGGACAAGGACATAAGGAAGGTACTAAAGGGGGAAAGGGGTGATGCACAGGACACAGTAAACAGTTCAGATAAGTCACATTAAAGTACTAGAATGAGGATAATGAAAACGTAAACTAAAGAAAGCCCCTTCGGAGTCAGCACTGCAGTGCAGCAGGTTAAAGCTGCCATCAACAGTTCTGGTATTCCAAATGGGTGCCAGTTCGAGTCCTGGATGACCCACTTCCAATCTAGCTTCATGGTAATACACCTGGGAAAGCAGTAGAAGATGGCCCAAGTTCTTGGGCCATGTGGGAGACCATGAAGAAGCTCCTGGCTCCTGGTTTTGGCCTGACCCAGCCCTGGCCATGCGGCCATTTGGGGAATGAACCAATGGATGGAAGATCTCTCTCTGTCTCAATGTTCTTCTCTCTCTGTAACTCTGCCTTTCATAAATAAATACATCTTTAAAACAAAAAGAATGTCAGTCCCAGATCCTTAAAGGCAAACCCAGAGACTGACTTTGAATTTGTCTACAATGAAACTTCACAGATTTTTAAGTAGCGCAATTGAAAGTTCCTAATTGTCTGGTAAAGGCTGAATGTTGGAATGGGCACTGTGGCACAGCAGGTTAAGCCACTGTCTGGAACCTCCCCATTCTGTATGAGAAGGACCAGGATCAAGTCCTACTCTTCTTCCAATCCAGCTTCCTGTTAATGCACCCAGGATGCAGACGATGGACTAAGCACCTGGGTTCTGGTCACCCAAGTCAGAGACCCAGAGTTGCTGGTTTCCTAGCTTCAGTCAGGCCCAGTCCCAAATGTTGTAGGCATTCAGGGACTCAACCAGTGGAAGAAGAGATCTCTCTTCTCAGCCACTCTGCCTTTCAAAAATAAACAAACAAATCTTCAAAAAAAAAAAAAAAACAAAAAACCTGAATGTGCTGTAATGTGTAAAATGAACTAGAGATGTCTCTATATTTAAGTATGAGAAACCTGCAAATTAATCAGATGGGTAGAAAAAGCATTGAAAGAGGGCCGGCGCCATGGTTCACTTGGTTAATCCTCCACCTGCAGCACCGGCATCCCATATGGGCACAGGGTTCTAGTCCTGGTTGCTCTTCTTCCAGGCCAGCTCTCTGCTGTAGCCCAGGAGGGCAGTGGAGGATGGCCCAAGTGCTTGGACCCCTGAACCCACGAGGGAGACCAGGAGGAAGCAACTGGCTCCTGGGCTTCGGATCAGCACAGCGCGCCAGCCATGGTGGCCATTTGGGGGTGAACCAATGGAAGAAAGACCTTTCTCTCTGTCTCTCTCTCTCTCTCAAAAAAAAAAAAAAAAAAAAAAAGCATTGAAAGAGAGTTTGAAGACAGAAATACTAACACAACCAAATTAGTAAGATTTGAAAATTAATGAAATTTGGGAAGATGATGAAGAAACTGAAGGTCATTTAGGTTTCAAGCCTTAGTCTACGAATTACACTTAAGAAAAGTAGGTGCCGGCGCCGTGGCTCACTAGGCTAATCCTCCGCCTTGCGGCGCCGGCACACGGGGTTCTAGTCCCGGTCAGGGCGCCGGATTCTGTCCTCTTCCAGGCCAGATCTCTGCTGTGGCCAGGGAGTGCAGTGGAGGATGGCCCAAGTGCTTGGGCCCTGCACCCCATGGGAGACCAGGAGAAGCCCCTGGCTCCTATCATCGGATCAGCGCGGTGTGCTGGTCGCAACGCGCCTGCCGCGGCAGCCATTGGTGGGTGAACCAACAGCAAAGGAAGACCTTTCTCTCTGTCTGTCTCTCTCACTGTCCACTCTGCCTGTCAAAAAAAAAAAAAAAAAAAAGCTCCCAGACTTAATAAAAAAAAAAAGTCCATTTTCCTAAATGCCATTATCATTTTTTAACTTCTTTATTAAACTTAACTTTTTGCCCGTGGAATAAAACAAATTATCCTTGTAAAAACATGGTATGGTCACTAATAAAAAGACTCAAGTAATTTGGAAGATGATAGGTATGCTAAGCAGGAGAGGGGAAGGAGCTACTTCTTATATTCAACATTTCATAACTTGCTTATTAAAAATAGAATTTGGAGGGCCAGAGCTGTAGTGTAGTGGGCTAAGCTTCTGCCTACAGTGCTGGCATCCCATATGGTTCATGTCCCAGCTGCTCCTCCTCCAAACCAGCTCTCTGTTTATGGTCTGAGAAAGCAGTGGAAGATGGCCTAAGTGCTTGGGCCCCTGCACCCACATGGGAGACCTAGAACAAGCTCCTGACTCTTGGCTTCAGATTGGCTCAGCTCCAGTCATTGATTGCAGCCATTTGGAGAGTGATCCAGCTGCTAGAAGACCTTTCTCTCTGTCTCTCCCTCTCTCTTTCTCTATAACTCTGCCTCTCAAATAAATAAATCTTTAAAAAAAGAAAAAAAAAAACAGACTCTAGGATTCCTAATTCTTATCATCTGTTCACAAAAATAAGAACACCAAGATTCTTGTATCCATTTGTTCACTGGTATATCCTCAATTCCTAGAATTAGCACTCAATAAATATATTTGTTGAATGTATGCTTGAATGAGAAAAGATGTTTTTAAATTTTAAGAAAAGCTCTATGGTAGCCTCAATGCTCTGAGAAGTCAATGTTTTCCGTCAATCTTTCCTTTATTAAAATGGCCTTTCAGGGGAAGGGATTCGGCCTACGCGTTAATAAGACACCTGTGCCCTCTATCAGAGTGCTTGGTTCTGATGCCCAGCTCCAGCTCCTCACTGCAGGATCCCAATGCAGACCCTGGGAGGCAGCAATGACAGTTCAAGTGTTTGGTTCCTACCATCCTAGGAGACCAGGACTGACTTCCTGGCTCCAGGCTTTGGACCAAGGTCACTGGTAGCATTTGGGGAATAAACCAGCAAACAGGGGCCACTCTCTCGATTCCTTTCGCTCTGCGTGTCATTCTGCCTCTCAAATAAATAACTAAAGAAATATTCTGAAAAATGATCTGTAGCTAACTACTTTCAAAAATCTAAACAAACTGCAATAGATTCAGTGAAGGTTATAATAACCACTTTAAATACTAAAATATTAACCACTAAAAGCCAAACAAAAAAAAAATCTCAATTTCACATCATGAGACACAAAGAAAAAAATTTTCTGAAATTTTACAGATTTTTAGGTATACTCTATTTTTAGATTTGGTTCTACCTTACAGTTTGGAAATGTTAGTTCAGATGTGACATAGGCAAGCAAATTTATTTGTAACCAGAGGAAAATCAGAAAGTGTTTCCTTGCAGAGTTTACCATCTTACCAGGTCTTTCCTTCCCAGTGCCTTTTGACTCAGCGAATTTTTGTATCAAACTTTCAACTGTAGTGTTAGCCATGTTATTTATAAATTCTTCATGGACCTATTAAAATGAGATAGAGATGATTTTTTTCTTTTCCCATAAACATTCTTACTTTCACGTAAAACTTCCAAAAAGCAATTAAAATAATCACACCAAAATACATTCTGTTGAGCCAAGGGTCTTTGAGAGCTTTCCTTTACCCAACCTGCTCTGTTTTAAAACTTGGTGTTAAGGGACAGTACTATGACACAGTGGGTTAAAGCCCTGGCCTATAGTACCAGCATCCCATTTAGGCGAGAGTTTGTGTCCCTGCTGCTCCACTTCTGATCCAGCTCCCTGCTAATGTGTCTGGGAAAGCAGCAGAGGATGTCCCGGGTCCTGCACCCACATGGGAGACCCAGAAGAAGCTCCTGGCTCCTGGCTTCAGATTGGCTCAGCTCTGGCCGTTATGGCCATTTGGGGACTGAACCAGCGCTTGGACGACCTCTCTTTCTGTCTCTACCTCTCTCTATAACTGTCTTTCAAATAAATAAAATAAATCTTCAAAAAAAAAAAAAACCAAAAACTTGGGGCTGGCGCCGTGGGGCAGTAGGTTAGTCCTCCACCTGCAGCGCCAGTATCCCATATGGGTGCCGGTTCTAGTCCTGGCTGCTCTTCTTCCAATCCAGTTCTCTGCTGTGGCCTGGGAAAGCAGTAGAAGATGGCCCAAGTTCTTGGGCCCCTGCACCCACATGGGAGACCGGGAAGAAGACCTTTCTCTCTGTCTCTCCCTCTCACTGTCTGTAACTCTGCTTCTCAAATAAATAAACTCTTTTAAAAAAAAAAACAAAAAAAACTTCATGTTAGTAAATCTGTACGGATCAACCTCTCCTTACACTAACTCCTTAAAAATGGCCTTACCGCCTTAAAAAGACAGTTTCCTGTTTCCAACTCTGACAATTTGAGAGACATAATTCTCATGATAAATAAAACTGACATAGGCAATGTAAACAGTTTCAGATTTTTAGTATTAAATAACAAATTTCATTTTTTGTACTGTTGAATTTCAATGCACTTCAAATTATCTTCATTAAAATTTTTTGTATTTTTGGAACATTTTTAAATACAAGTTTTATAACTTAATGAAGTTGCTGCTCTAAAGAGAAAAACTTAAAAAAAAGAATTTAAACCTTAATAACTTCAGAATTTTAATGTAAAGAGGATCAAGCATAATCAATTTTAAAAAGTAATTAGAAATATCATCTTTAAGAGTCGGCACTGTGGCATAGCGGGTAGAGCCACTGTCTGCAGTGCCAGCATCCCATATGGGTGCCGGTTCTAGTCCCGGCTGCTCCTCTTCCAATTCAGCTCTCTGCTATGGCCCGGGAAAGCAGTAGTAGATGGCCCAAGTGCCTGGGCCCCTGCACCCACCCACATGGGAGACCCAGAAGAAGCTCCTGGCTCCTGAATTCGGTTCAGCACAGCTCCGGCCATTGCAGCCATCTGGGGAGTGAACCACTGGATGGAAGACCCCTCTCTCCCTCCCTCCCTCGCATGCTCTCTCTCTGTGTAACTCTGACAAAGAGAGAGAGAGAGAGAGAGAGAGACAGAAGAGAGAGAGAGAGAGAGAGAGAGAGAGAGAAAGAAAGAAGAGAGAAAGAAAGAAAGAAAGAAGAGAGAAAGAAAGAAGAGAGAAAGGGAAGGAAGGAAGGAAGGAAGGAAGGAAGGAAGGAAGGAAGGAAGGAAGGAAGGAAGGAAGGAAGGAAGATCATCTTTCAAGGCCAACCAAAAATCCTATTTTATATTTAAGGCATATAAATATGTATCCTTTATCTGAAATAATTTAGCATCATATACGTTTTGGAAAGAGTAATACAAAGATTTTAAGAGTCACATATGAACAATATTTTCATAAATCAGTTCAATATAAAGTAAAAAAAACATACTTGGCCTATTTGCAAATGAATTTCCTTTATAGCATTAGACAAGGATCCTATAATTTCCTTTATGTGAATGAGATGAGTTTCTTCAATATCTTGAAATTTCTAGGTAGAAAATATAAAAAGTTAAATATATACAGTATACAGTATCTTATCTATAAACTATTATATATGACAGCGTGCACGTACATGTGTGCATATGTGTGTCCTGGAATCAAAATCAAAAGTGCTTTTAGGAATTATCTCAGTATAGATAACCAAACTAGCAAGTTATCATTATTACATGATGTTTAACAATGTCTCTGGACAAATGGGTGTTAGTGAGGCCTGAAATTTAGTATTAAGAAACAGTAACTTTTTCTTATGCTATTTCTTAGGCAAACATCAGCTTTTTCAGAGTTTGAAGATACAAGTCAACAGAATTAGGGTCAGAAAATTCGGAGACCTAGAAGAGAAGTGTTACAAAGCCAGTACTAGCTTAGTCCTGACGACTTCACAACCTAACAGCCCACAGACTCTCAGCATGTCTTTCCAGTTGTTCAAATGTCAGCATACAGTTTCCAGAAGAGGTCATCTGTGATGAAAGAAGTTCAGGAAAGCCTGAATATTCTATACCAGCAGTTCTCAACCCAAGATGGGGATGCATCCATCGCCAGGGGAACGTTCTGAAACCACAGAACACACACATCTCCACATGCTACCTGGGGAATGCAAGTGATCCCAAGTGACTCCACCATCTACCCCCAGAGAGGAAAGCACCGCTGGCCTCGGCTTCACAGTGAGCATACTAGACCCCGAGAAACACTGACACAGGAGGCGCATTCCACTTTGCTTACACAGCAGTTTCTAAATTTCCCTGACCTCACAACCCTTTTTGTTTTTCTACTTCCTGAACATGAGTATCTAAGAGAAGAGCAATATCCTTCAAACAGGCTGTGGGAAATGCTGAAGCACCCATTTCCAAACAAAATAATTTGTCATATCTGTTGTACACATCTTATGATCCATTTTCTCTCCAAATTAAATCACTTGTAAAAAAAGAAAGGAACTAAGTGGTTTGTTATTTTTTCTTCTTAGTTTATCACATTAAGTTCCCTCACTCCATATTTAATAGCCAAATTTCTTCATCACTGAGTTACATGATCAAAATTATTAAGCCAAATGGTATCTAAAGTTGTATAAATGTTATGAGCTTTTAAAAAAATCAATTTTTGGGGTAATATAACATCCAAAAACTTAAACCAATGTGATTCATGAGGAATGGCAGAGTTAAAAGAGAGTGCTTATCACTGCTACTCCGACCAAGTCAATGGGATATCAATCCTTGAAGATCCTGAATTACTCTCAAGAATTGAGCAACAGGGGCCGGCACTGTGGCGTAGTAGGTAAGGCCGCCACCTGCAGTGCCGGCATCCCATATGGGCACGGGTTTGAGACCCAGCTGCTTCACTTCTGATCCAGCTCTCTTCTATGGCCTGGGAAAGCAGTAGAAGATGGCTCAAGTCCTTGGGCCCCGGCACCGCATGGGAAACCCAGAGGAGGTTCTTGGCTCCTGGCTTCAGATCAGCACAGCTCCGGCCATTGCGGCCAACTGGGGAGTGAACCAGCGGATGGAAGATCTCTCTCTCTCTCTCTGCCTCTCCTTCTATCTCTGTGTAACTCTGACTTTCAAATAAATAAATAAATCTTAAAGAAAAAAAAAAAAAAAGAATTGCGCAACAGAGGCCATTGTTGTGGTGCAGCAGGTTAATAAGCTGCTGCCTGCAATGACAATCCCATCTGAGCACCAGTTAAGTCCTAGCTGGTTGAACTGCTTCTTCATAAAAAGTGGGTTTTAGTTTGGGTTTTTAGAAGTCAGATCCTTCACCACTTTCCTTTTGTTGCAGGCTAGTCAGGTTGACCTCATCCCAGTGAAATCAAATTTGGGTGGCAGAACATTTATTTACTAGTGGAAAAAGAAATTAAGTGCCTTGGGTGACAGCAGTTAGAATTTACTTTACTTAGAGTGTTTGTGAGTTAAGTTTTTTCATGTGAGTAGACAATCAGAATGATTGAAATTGTGACCTCTCTTTCTGCTTTTCACCACTACTAGTTAATGGGACATTTGAAAAAGTTTAAAACAAAACACAGTAATTTTGTTTTCTTTAAAGCAGTGAGATAGCTAGTTTTGGAATCTTTGGGATTTGCTAAGCAACACTTTCAGATTTAGGATTTTCAGGATCTCTGTAGCTTTAATATATCCTTTTATATATCCTGGCTGACAAGACAACTTTTTACAATTATTGTAATAATACATGTGAACATAATGAACTTGAAATTGAAAAGGGGAAAAAAAAAAACGGATTTTTCAAGAGATTTCATTTACTTATACTCAAAACAGTTAAGATGGTACATGGTACTCCTTTCCCATGGCTGAAATCCTCTGAGTTCAATGGTCACTGATTTTAAGGAATAGCAGTACCCCCAAAAAAGTTTCCACATTGCATCAGAATCATGCCTTCAGCTTCTGTACGCACTCATGCTTTAATATACTCTTCAGTGCAGCCAATGCAGAAGAGAGCGCAGACACAGTTCCCCTCGAAGGCAGGTGTCCTCCACAGGAAGTTAATGACTATGTGGCTGGACTTTCCTGTATGTATGTCCGCTTGTGAGAAAATACCTATTGATTGCTAAAATTTCAGCTGAAAGCTATTTCTTTTAAATATGAACTACAGAATCATTCTTCTACTGTATGTTCCTCAACTCTTTTTTTTTTTTAAGAAAAAAAGATTTATTTATTTATTTGAAAGGCAGTTATAGAGAAAGAGGAGAAATGATCTTCCATCTGCTGGTTCACCCCTCAAATGGTCAGAAGGTGCCAGGCCAAAGCCAGGAGCCAGGAACTCCATCCCAGTCTCCTACCTGGGTGGAAGGGGGCCCAAGTTTTTGGGCCATCTTCTACTACTTCCCTAGGCACATTAGCAGGGAGCTGGATTGAAAGTAAAAACACAGAGATAGACACAGAGGCAAAGAAAACACATACACATTTGCAAAGTATAGCATCACATTTAAAAGCAGTATGGTCACACATCCACTCAGATAAATTAACATAGCCAATTTGCAAATAGCAGAATAAACAATTAAAATACCATTTTGGAAAGAAAGCAAAAAAAAAAAAAAGACAAAGCAATGGGGAAGCAGATAGCGACAAAGAAACAAAAAGAAGAATGCTAAAAAAATTGTTATAAGGTAATATGAACAACGCTGACTCACAAGTTCTAATTCCTGTTTTTTCTCAATTTAAATAACTGAAAAGTAAACATTTTCATTAGCAGATACTAATCATTTTCCTATTTTAAAGCAGCTAATGTCTGCCTCCCTCCTCTTGACTGTGAACCCCATCAAGGAGCTGTCTGTCTTACCGCTGCGGACACTGTATATACCAGCGTCTACACACGGGAAGTGAAGACAGAAACATATACGCACACAAGCATGCCTATGAGTCATTCACCACTTCAAGTGAAAAAACAGAAAGATCTAAAGTCCAAAACATCTAAATTATCAAGTCCTTCTTTCATTCTGAGTACCCAGTATGAGCCAGTAACTACTGTAAATGCTGAGGATATAGCAATAAATAAATAAATCCTTGCGCTCAAAGAATTTACATCCTAGTGAGGGAAGATAGACAGCAGTTAGAACAGGAGAGCCAGTGAGATTCACTACATTTCTAGCCTCTCGTGTATAATGACTAACAACATCCCAGAAAGAGGTTCCTCTACCAGCCTCCCCTACACCCACATGAGGACGACGTGCACCAGCACTGCAACTATCCACAACAGACGTGGAGCACGAGAAAGGTCAATCCTTGAGATTTCTGGGGTCCTTGTCACCTCAGGATACCCACCCTGCCCTGATTTACAAAGAAAATGAAATTTTTGGTGTGTTAGATGATGGTAGGTACTAAGGAGGAAAACAAAACAAGAAGACAAGGGTAAGGGTAGAAGTGTTAGGTAAGACTTGTAAGAGGCACCCATCTTAAACCAGGGCACTACACATGCCAAGTCAGGTGTAATTTACCACACACCTATGGAAACTGACAATTTCAATGTCTGTCTGCCTTTAGTAAACTGTAAATCCTTTAGCAGACAGCAAGGTTTGTTAATGGTATCCTCAGCACTGAATCACTTCCGGTTTTCTTCATAAGCAAAAGTAAACTTTAAACTCCACACAAAGGGTTAACAATCAGCACCGTGTTCATCATCTACCAACACCTAGTTTTTCCCCAGGAATCTTTAATCAGCCTCTCTAGAGCTACCTGAACAACTTCTTCCAACATAGTAATGCACTATTGCATCTTGATCTCAATCACCCAAACAATATGCCTATTTTTCAGATAGCATTATTACAACACTGAGACTGTGCATTTTAATATTTCTAACTCTAAAAAATTATGACAGAAAAATTCATTTAAAAAGTATACACAAATACAAAATATCCTGTTTGTGATTTTAAAGCGTTAAAAATACCAACCTGAGCAGTTTCTGTCATTTTCTGTTCAAAATCAGTTTTTGCTAATGCATATTTTTCCACATATAGTTTATAGGTATCTGTCGCTTTCCTAGATTTAACAGCTGCCTGCAATAAAACAAAAACATCTTTGTGCACTGGCCATTTTTTTCCCAATATAAATTAATACAAAATAACAAAGTAAAATACATTTTAAGAGTTCAATATGACAAATAACTCATTTTAATACCTGTTGTCAAGCCTGTGTTAGTCTTTTGTTGTTGTTATGGTCAGACAATAACTCAGGAATTAAACACTGACTCTCCTTTCAGACAGAACATGCTTTGAGAAGTTAAAACACTCTCATTTTATAGCCCAAAGTCATACAGTAGAACCCCATTACATTGTTACTAAGAATATGTTACCACACTGTGGGAAGAAATTTCCTAACAATGTACAATCATGTGACACAATACCACAGGGCATACTAGACACTCCTGTAAGTCCTCCCTCCTCCCCCACAATGTACATATATGACACTTAATGTCAGAGTCTACAAACTTAGTTCAAAAGTTAACAATGGTTTTCCTTGAAGTTTCTGTTTCCATTACGCTCTACCAAACTTGTAAGCTTGTTTTTAATCTGTTTTTATGAGATTTCTACTCTTAAAAAAATGGTTAGTATAACATTATGGTTCTAGTTTTGAGGAAGTTACTTAATCAATCAAAACTTACTAACAGCATGGGCAGTGAAGAACATGGAGGTAATTATATAGAGAGCTTTTCCTCCAGGACTTGATAAAGGAAGAACAATCTGTACAAAAACAGAAACTGGACCATTCTCAAAGACTGATCAATTTGCACATAGGAAAGTGGGGGGCAGGGTCGGCATGAAGAGTTTAAAGATCAAAGAAAGACAAGCTGCAGGATTTTGTGATAAAAAGATCTCCAATTTCTCAAGGAGTGTGGGTGATCCTGTGCCTGGCTTGGAGACTGCCTGCCTAGCCCACACAAGAGGTTAAGAGGGCATTGGCACAGCATGCCTCAGGAAAAGACCCTTTCCCCCACCCCCTTGCTGTTGAAGGGCCTCATAACTGTCAATCAGGTAAACAGCTCCCAGGTATGGCCCAGGCCCAATAGGACCCCCTGGAAGGCTATGTAGGCTATGTGTCCTTCAAGCTGATTGGAGAAGCACAGCAGCGCCAGTTTCAGCTTTGTCCTATAGAATTAGTGTTGACCTGAACTAGCTAAGCCGCCTCTGCCGGCCCTTTAAAAGCTTATGCTTGATTGTTGTTTAACAGACTTGTTCACCAAAACTTGTCTCCAGTGCTTCTTTTTGTTTGTTTGTTTGTTTGTTTTTGACAGGCAGAGTGGACAGTGAGAGAGAGAGACAGAGGGAAAGGTCTTCCTTTGCCATTGGTTCACCCTCCAATGGCCGCCACAGCCAGCGCGCTGCGGCGGGCGCACCGCGCTGATCCGATGGCAGGAGCCAGCAGCCAGGTGCTTTTCCTGGTCTCCCATGGGGGTGCAGGGCCCAAGCACTTGGGCCATCCTCCACTGCACTCCCTGGCCACAGCAGAGAGCTGGCCTGGAAGAGGGGCAACCGGGACAGAATCCGGCGCCCCGACCGGGACTAGAACCCGGTGTGCCAGCGCCGCTAGGCGGAGGATTAGCCTAGTGAGCCGCGGCGCCTGCTCCAGTGCTTCTTGTCGCCACCGCCCCACCATCCCGGCAGTGCAGGACTCACAAGAGGAGCCCGCAAAGGAGGTTAAGAGATGGTTGGCCTGCGCCGTGGCTCACTAGGCTAATCCTCCGTCTGCAGCGCCAGCACCCTGGGTTCTAGTCCCAGTCGGGGCGCCGGATTCTGTCCCGGTTGCTCCTCTTCCAGTCCAGCTCTCTGCTGTGGCCCGGGAAGGCAGTGGAGGATGGCCCAAGAAGTGCTTGAGCCCTGCACCCGCATGGGAGACCAGGAGAAGCACCTGGCTCCAGGCGCCGGATCGGCGCAACACGCTGGCCGTAGCGGCCACTTCAGAGGTGAACCAATGGAAAAGGAAGACCTTTCTCTCTGTCTCTCTCTCTGTCTAACTCTGCCTGTTTTGACAGTGAGAGAGAGAGATGGTTTACCATAAGTAAGAAAACCAAAGTATTAATGAAAATGAAAAAAGGATCAAACTATGGTTGTGGAGAATGCAGAAGGCAATGACTAGATGAGAAAAATACTGTTAGGAGCCAGTGAGGGAAAGGAAAGCTGTAAAATAAGTAATTTGCATACAGCCAACTAGTGTCATTATGTATGTATCTTCAGCGGTAATCAGAATTCTAAGAAAAAGAACTGGAAACAGGAAAACTACATTTATCCTGAGTTTTGGGAGTGGCAAGAGATATAGACCTACCCTGTCAACAGACAATTTCACACTCTGTAAAACTAAAGTATATAACATATAAGCATATATGCCTTCTAAAATAGAGAATATAGGATGTCACTTTATGGTGCAGTGTAAACACAACTGGTTTTGGAGCCAAAAGAAACTGGATTCAAATTCTGTCTCTACCATTTTCTATCCACTTGTCCTTGTGTTTTTAGCTTTAAACAGTTCTCTTTTCTAAAATGGAAACAAAATCACCTAGTTTTCAGAACTGTGGTAGTGATAAAATGTAATTAGAAAAAATTCTTGGGGCAGGATATACAGTTAAATTTCCAAAATAAATACCGCCTGCTATTACCACGTCTAACAAGGAACACCATCAAGAACACACATTCTATTTTGCTATTATATAAAAATGTATCTGCATTACTGACTTGTACTGAACTGTCCATCCCTAGAGAAGGTGACTAAAACCTCTAACAAGTTTCTGGTTTGTGCTTAGGGATTTTTCTTTCTTAACTACTCCCACCATCTGGCCACCTGACATTATTTTAGAGCACTGTATTTCCTCTAAACAATCTGGCCCTCCTCGAACATATAAAAATTAGATGAAATGGACATTAACAGATTATTAAGTACCTCCCCAGTTAATCCAGATAACTAAATATACTAGAATTTATTTAGACAACAATCACAGTGGGCATGGTTTTCTAGATTTCCTTTTTATTCAGAGATTTTAGTCTTTATTCTAACCACCTAACTGTTCAGTCTAAACAAAGACAATTAGCAACCTACGTTTGGAGGCCAGCACCGTGGCACAGTGGGTTAAACCACCGTCTGCAAGTGCCAGCATCCCATATGGGAGCCACTTTGAGTCCTGACTGCTCCACTTTCTATCCAGCTCCCTGCTAATGCACCTGGGAAAGCAGCCAAAGATGGCCCAAGTCTTTGGACCCTTGAGCCCACGCTGGAGACTGAGAAGAAGCTCCTGGCTTCGGCCTGGCCCAGCCCCAACCATTGCAGCCATTTAGGGAGTAAACCTGAGGTTTGACGATCTGTCTGTCCCTCTCTCTCTGTAACTCTGCCCAAATAAATAAATAAATCTTCAAAAAAAATCTACACTGCACATTGTAAATGTAGTCCCACTGGTAGTCTCTTCTTCATTCTTCATCCCAACACCTACTTTATTCTCTACTAATAATAATCTATTAATAATCTGTGTGTAAATATTGATAATGATCACAGATATTTATAATTAGAAAAGAGATTCATAAAAATAGAAATTAAAAAACAAATGCTAACAACTATATTTTTAAAAGTAATTTATTTCATGGGCTCTTCATACAGGTTTTCTTCTTTGAAATTCTGTTCAAAATAAGATACATCTTCTTCCCAACTTATAATTCCGCCCTCTTTTTTATTTTTTTATGATTTATTAGTTTTTTTTTAATATTATTATTGAGAGGCAGAGTTAGAGAGACAGAAGGAGAGACAGATTTTCCACCTCCCCAAATGGTCGCGACAACCAGGGGACAGCCAAAGCCAGGTTTCCTACATGGGAGGTCATCCTAGTTTCCTACATGGGAGCAGGGGCCCAAGGACTCAGGCCCTCCTCCACTGCCTTCCCAGGCACATTAGTAGGGAGCTGGATTGGAAGTGGAGCAGTCAGGACTCAAATCAGCAACCATATGAGATACTGGCGCTGCAGGCCACAGCTTTAACCCACTGATGGGACAGCACAGGCCCCCATTCAATCCTCTCTGGAACCTCTCATTCTGCACTATTTACTGGTATGTCTTGACTCTCCAAGAAAAAAGAAGCATTTTGAAGACCGGAGGGGATAACACATGTGGAGCCTTTAATAACCTTAGTGGTAACATAGTGGTAGGATAGGAACTAAAATATTTATTTACTGTTGCATGCAAACTGTCACTTTATAATCCAATAAATCACAAAATACTTGAATAAATCATTAAAAAGACAAGAATATTTTAAGGTCTATAGTTAACATATTAACTGAAAAATTCAAATAATATTTTGCTATACCAATTATTTCCCAAGTACAGACAGTACAATGATGGTTTCTCATTCACAAGGAATTTATAACCTCACAGACACAAAGGATGACGGTCTGGAGGAACAATACTCCTCACAGAAGACCTGTATTTCTAGAATATAAACAAAGCAATTATTTCACAACATCCTACATACATCACATAGGAATTTAAGAGATGGGAGTAAGCCTCTAAAGCATCATTTCTCCTTTCTGTGTTCCAATCAACTCTAGAATTCTAATTGGTTTTGCTACTCAAATCTTCACTGAGCCGAGAGGAGTAAAAGGGGACAGTGTTGTGGTATAGTAGGCTAAGCCTCCTACTGTGGCATCAGCATCCTATATGGCACCAGTTTGTATCCCAGCTGCTCCTCTTCTGATCCAGCTCTCTGCTATGGCCTGGGAAAGCAGTGGAAGATGGCCCAAGTCCTTGTGCCCCTGCACTCACATGGGAGACCTGGAAGAAACTCCAGGCTCCTGGCTTTGGATCCGCCCAGCTCCAGCCATTGTGGCCATTTGGGGAGTGAACCAGCATATGGAAGACCTTTCTCTCTCTCCCCCTGACTGTAACTCTGCCTCTCAAATAAATAATTAAAACCTTAAAAAAAAAAAAAAAACAAAAAAAGCCTCGCATACATTAGCATATGTAGTCAGGAAGAAGGAAAATCTTATTTAAACAAAAAGAGGGCTAAAAATAGTAATTGAATATTTTCATAACTTTTTACTTCTACAACATTCTCACCATAAATTTTGTTCTAGCCACTTAGCTCAGTATACACATTTATTTGCTCACTACTTCTAACTTGAACTATTTATCACCTTATCTCAAAGACTAAACTGAATCTAACTCAATACTGTAAACAGGTAATTTTTGCAGCATTCTCTGATACCAGGAAATAGTATCATTTCATTTCTCTCATTAGGGAGTAAGAAGGGGGAAAAAAGGTACCCTTTTAAAATCTAGCTTTAATTTTGTACATCAGTGCTCACTCAAGTTAAAAATAATATACCAGAATCATTAGAAAATGACACAGCAACTGAAAGAAGCACTTGGAAAACCAACAAAAGATGTACTCAATAATAAAATGTTTTTAAAAATAATATTTTCTTGTTTTTTAAAATTTATTTTTATTTTATTTGAAATGAAGAGATGGACAGAGAGAAATAGAGAGACAAAAAACTTCTATCCATTGGCTCACTTCCCAGTACTCACCAACAGCTTGGACTAGGCCATGCAGAAGCCAGCCATTTAGAACGCAACCAAGGTTCCCAAGTGGATGACAGGGACCCAAGACTTGAGCTATCACCAACTGCCTTCCAGGATGCACATTAATAGGAAGCAGGGCCAGAAAGGGTGCTTGGACTAGAACCAAGCACTCCAGTATGAGATGCTGGCAGCCCAAGTGGCATTTGATTGCTGTACCAAATGCTCATCAAAGATTTTACTGCTTTATAAGGGTTTTTTTTTAAAGAATGACAAAAAAGGCCAGCGCTGCGGCTCACTTGGCTAATCCTTCGCCTGCGGTCCCGGCACCCTGGGTTCTAGTCCCAGTTGGGGCGCCGGATTCTGTCCCCGTTGCTCCTCTTCCAGTCCAGCTCTCTGCTGTGGCCCAGGAAGGCAGTGGAGGATGGCCCAAGTGCTTGGGCCCTGCACCCCATGGGAGACCAGGAGGAAGCACCTGGCACCAGCCGTGGTGGCCATTTAGGGGGTGAACCAATGGAAGTAAGGCCTTTCTCTCTGTCTGTCTCTGCCTAACTGTGCCTGAAAGGGGAAAAAAAAAAAAAAAAAAAAAAAAAAGAATGACAAAAAAAAAAAAAAAGAGGCAGGTTTTGTGATCTGTGATGTGACATCCACCTATCAGAATGCCTAGGATCAGGTCCACTTCCTTCCAACTCAGCTTCTTGCTAACAAGCCTGAAATGCGGCAGAAGACAGCCCAACTACTAGGGTTCCTATACCCATATAAGAGACCCGGATGAGGTTTTGGGCTCCTGGCTTTGGCCTGGCCCAGCCCTGGTTATTGCTGGCATTTGGCAAATTAACCAGCAGATGGAAAATTGCTCTCTCTGTTGAATGATCTTAACTTAATTACCCTCAAAAAGGGCTATGTATGACAAATCAAAAAAAGAAAAAAAAAAGAATGACAAAAACAAATTTAAAGAAAACTAAGAGTGTCATATAAAAAGATGTAGACATTTTACAATGTAATTTTATTGGCAACATTTATATATTTTGAAAACAAGAAAGAGCTAAATTATTTAATCAAAACAACTTTCTAAATAGCATATATGCTTAGTAATGTTATAAATTCTTGGGATATAATCACAGAAACTGAATGCCCTGGTAATAACAAACTTAGCCACTTTTGTAAAATCATTACTACAAAGGCAGGTTGAAGCATTTGTTCTTAAATAGGAAATCAAAATTTACTGATATACTACCAGAAATGTTCTTCTGTTTTTTAATGCTTGCTTATTTGAAAGGCAGAGTGACAGACACAGACACAGAGAGACAGAACTTCCATGTACGGGTTCACCCCCTAAAAGCCTGCAATAACTAGGGCTGGGCCAGTCCAAAGTGAGGAGCTAGGAATTCCATGTGGGTTTCTCACTTGAGTGGCAGGGACTCAAACACAACACGTGCTGCCTCCCAGGCGCACTAGCAGAAAGCTAGATCTGAAGCAGAGCAGCAAACCAGGCATCAGATGTGGAATGTAGGCATCCCAAGCAGGGGCTTAACTTGCTGTGTCACAGTGTCAGATTTTCTTTAAGTGCCAGTCTTACTATTATAATAAAATCCTGTGAAGTGAATGTATACATATGAAACAAGTAGTATGCCTACTAACTGGTGTTTTATAAAAAAGAAGGGTTTGTGAATATGTGTAAGAAGTATGTCTATGTCATAATACTCATGGTATTGTTTAAGTTCCCCAAGGGAAAATGGTTGAAAAATCTAAGTCTCAAAAACAAAAATAAAAGCAAAAAAACACTGTGGCAGGCATCTGGGCTCACAGTTAAGACAGCTGTGTCTTACACTAAAGTGCCTGGGTTTGATACTCAGCTATTTAGAGCTCCTGATTCCAGTTCCCTGCTAACTCAGACTGTGAGAGTCTTTGCTTTTCTTGCTCAACATTATGCTTTGTAGATCTACCCATGTTAATACATGTCATTCCAGCCCCACTCCTTTTCTTTTAATAGAAATTACAGAACACACAAAGAAGTTTTAATAGATCCCATGAACCCATCACCTAGCTTCAAGATTCTATTTGTTCTTCAACCCCTAGTGGTTTTTTTTTTTTTTTGGTAGAGTATTTTAACTGTCAAATCTATTACTTCCCTCTATTTAGTTCATTTATTTGAACTGCAGTATAGTATATTTGAAACATTCCCATATTACTGAACATTGTTTTACATAAGATTTCTTCCAATTTGACAGTCTATTATTAGGGGATTCTAATCAATTTATATGTATTATGATTACTGGTATGTTTGACTTTATTTCCTTCAACTCATTTTGAGTTTTTTCTGCTTCCCATTCTTTTTCTTCACGTCTCTATTTCTTCTTTCTCCTCTTCAATTAATATAAAATTTTATTTTTTATTTAGGAATTGAAATTATACTTGTAATTCTTTCTAGTTATACTTAATGTACATACTTTACCACTAAGTCTGATATGCCATTAATTTTAAGGCACACTATTTTCTTGTATACTAATAAAGCAGAAAATACCTTTAGTGGGTGGGCATTTGGTGCATCAGTTAAGATGCAACTTGTAAGAGACCCTGGGTTCAAATCCCAGTTCCACTTCCAATCCAGGTTCCTGCTAATGCACTCCCTGGGAGGCAGCAGATGATGGCAAGTACTTTGTTCCCTGCCAATCATGTGGAAGACCCAGGTTGAGTCCCAGGCATCATCCTGACCCAGCCCTAGCTGTTCTGGGCATTTGAGGAGTCAACCAGCAATGGAAGATACCCCTCTGCCTCTCTCTAATATATAAAATAAATTTAAAATTTTTAAAGCACTTTTATATTTATTGCAAAGAGCTCTTTCAGACTTACCTAGACGTAGATTTTTATCTTAATAATTTTATGTAAAATGCAACAAAAGCAAAATGACCAGAGAGTAATCCTAAGTCATACTGATATTAAAATTCTGAACCTTCTCAATTATTTCCTAACTCAGAGATCAAGGAGGTCTCTTTTGTCTCATAAGATATTACCTCCAATATCATCATATCAAGAACATTACTGACCCAGCATTTCTGCAAAGTGCTCCACTATTATGTCCAGATTTTCTTTCAAGTACTTGATCTTACCAGAAAGGGTCAACAAAAGCTTTACAGACAACAATCAGAACTATAATTCTTTCAAATGGTCCTTAAGTGGTTGGTTGGTTAACCGAAATATCAAAGCATTGCAGCTGTCCAATCAAGCAACCAAGCTTGCACAGGCAACAAAACTACACTATAAATGCCACCTTACCAACAATGATTATACGTACCATCAAAGATATGTTTTGAATTCTGAAATTTGAGGGGGAAAAAAAGTACCTTCTAATTTTGAATATTCTCTTTTGCTGTGGTACCTAAATCTTAATTTATCTTTATTTAATCTGCTTAATATCTATAATATACTTTCAACCTGAGGGTTCTTGAATTTCTTCAATTCTGCTGTTATTGCTTCAAATATGACTTATCCGCAATTCCTTTCATTTTTCCCTTTGGAAATTCAAATTAATTATTTTTTTATCTGTGCTATATTCTGCATGAGGTCTCTCAGTACAGATTAAGCACTCATAATCTGAAAATCCAAAACACTCTAAAAAACATTTTGGGCACTAATATACCACAGGTAGAAAATTCCACACCATGAATCTCTGTTTCATACACAATATTATATAAAACACTGCATAAAAAAAATTTCAGTCTTATGTACACAATGTATATGAGACAAATTAATTTTGTGTTTAGACTGGGGGTCCTTCCTCCAGGATACCTCATTACATATATGCAAATAATCCAAAATCTGAGAAAATCTGAAATCCAAAACACTCTGGTCCCAAGTATTTTAGATAAAGAACATTCCCACTATACAATCTTCCAAATCCATCATTTGACTATATCAAATATGAAGTTTCTTTTTTATACCACTTTTTTGTATAAATTAAAGCTTTGAAAGGCAAAACTACAGAGAAAGAGGAAGAGGCACACACAGAGAGAGAGGTCTTCCATCTGCTGGTTCACTTCTTAAATGGCTGAAACAGCTGGGGCTGGGCCAGACTAAAGCCAGGATCCTAGAACTTCTTCCAAATATCCCACTTGGGTGCAGCGGGCAATGCACTTGGGCCCTCCAATGCTGCTTTCCCAGGCACATTAGCAAGGAGCTGAATTGGAAGTGGAGCAGCCAGGACTCCAACAAGCCCACATATGGAATGCCAGCGCTGCAGGCAGCAGCTTAACTCACTATGCCACAGCATATTTTTCATGTGCTCTAGAATTTTGATTGTTCGTTCATTCGGGATGGAAGGCTTTTGTTTGTCCCCTCCTCTCTTTCTCTCTCTCCCACCATCAGATCTGCTCAACAACTCCACAGAATATAAAATAAATGACTTTCATAGACTTGGGTTATACTTTCTCCTTTATGCTCATCCATCCTCATCTAAAAGTTTGTAAGTTATCTCTTGCCAGCCTCCAGGATCCCAACATAATGTCATCTTATAAAGGTAGTATTTGGGAGCTGGCACTGTGGCACAGTGGGTAAAACCGCCACCGATAGTGCCAGTATCTCATACGTGTGCCAGTTCGAGTCCTGGCTGCTCCACTTCCAAACCAGCTCTCTGCCTAGAAAGACAGTAGAAGATGGCCTAAATCCTTGGGCTCCTGCACCACGTGGGAAACCCGGAAGAAGCTCCTGGCTCCTGGCTTCGGAATGGCCAAGCTCTGCTGTTGGGACTATTTGGGTAGTGAACCAGCAGATTGAAGACCTTTCTCTCTGTCTCTCCCTGTCTGTAACTCTGCCTCTCAAATAAATAAATAAATCTTTTTTTCAAAGGTTCAATTTGGTCTATTTCTTCTATGAGGTGTTTCAAATATTTTATAAAGTTTTCAAAATCATCACTCCCTGTAGTTCCTTGATAACTTAGATATCCTACATCAAACAAATGGATGGTTCAACTTTTTTTTTTTTTTTAAAGATTTATTTATTTATTTGGAAGTCAGAGTTACACAAAGAGAGAAGGAGAGGTAGAGAGAGAGAAAGGTCTTCTATCCACTGGTTCACTCCCCAAATGGTTGCAACGGCCAGAGCTGCACCGACCCAAAGCCAGGAGCCAGGAGCTTCTTCCTGCACACAGGTGCAGAGGCCCAAGGACTTGGGCTATCTTCTACAGTTTTCCCAGACCAAGCAGAGAGCTGGATCGGAAGTGGAGCAGCCGGGACTCAAACTTGTGCATATATGGGATGCCAGTACTGAGGGCAGCAGCTTTGCCTGCCATGTCACAGCATTAGCCCCACTTAAACTATTTTGAAAAGGATTGTGGTTTACACAATGCTACTTAAATGTGTTCAAAGATAGCAATAAATCACACACAACATGCAGGTAAAAATTCTCTTCAAATGTTTACTGCCTTTCTATACATTCCAAACTCCCGCTTCAAAAAAGTTTCACCTCGTTGTTAAAATGGTTTTTATGTGAAAGGCAGAGAGAGACAGAGCTCTTCCATCAACTGGTTCACTCCCCAATTGACCACAACAGCCAAGGCTGGACCAGGCTGAAGCCAGGAGCCAGGAACTCAAATCTGGGTCTCTCACATGGGTGGCAGGGGCCTAGGTACTTAAGCCATTATCTGCTGCTTCTCAGTGTGTGCGTTAGCAGAACGTTGGAATCACAAGTGGAACTGGGACTTGAGCCCAGCCACTCTAATACAGGATACATGTAACCCCCAAGAGGCATCTTAACCACTGCCAAATGTCCAAATGGTATATGATTTAACCAAACAGTAGCTCATCAATTATCTTGCTATAAAAATATCCGGCAAAGAAAAAAAGTGTTTGCTAATATATCTACTACACAAAGAACATCTTACAAATAAATCTACTGCATTAGTTAGGCAATCACTAACACAGTAAGGTGCAGTCTTCATCCTTATGATGAGATTATTCTTTAGTGAAGATCTAATGCAGTCTAGTACAACAAAGTGCTTTGAAGCCACAAAGGTATTATTTTATTACGATTACCTTTTCTATTTCTCTTTGTGTAGCTCCTTCCTTTTTCAACCGCTCCTGTTCTACACACTTGGCATTGTAATTCTCCTTGGATTTCTGGAGAGCCTGAGTTATGCTCTGAATGGTTTGGACAGCTTCCAGAGTTCCTGCAACTTCTTCTTTAGTCTGTTTGGTACGAGATGATTCATCAAAAGGACTGAACTCTAAAGCACCCAGTAAATGACCAATCAATTAATAAGAAAAAAAAAATGATACCTTCTTATGAGATTTTACTTGTTCTTCTCCATACTTCTGAACTTCCTTTATTAATTCTTGCAATTTTCTAACAAGATCCAAGTGACAATTTGCTAATTTCTCTGTAGATGTTTTGAACACATCCCACACTGGTGCAAATGTTCTAAGGGAAAGGAAAAACATGGGAATAATCTGCTCAAAGAAAAGAAATTTAAGGTTCTAAGTTGGAATCAATGAAAAAATAATGTTATATTTAGCAATTTTATTCAGGCAAAAGATTAAAATAAATAATAAATGACATAACTGACAGGTAGACCTTGATTTTTTTATCCTTGGATATTTAAAATATTTTTGGATCTCAGTTACAACACAGAAATTACATATTACAGAACTTGTCAGACCCTTCCTATGTAATTATATTGTATTGGTATCTAAGTTAATTTGGTTATTTATGCTTGTAACAGAAGCGTTTCTATCATCATCTAGTGCTAAAAATTATTATCAAACTTCAATCTAAAACGTTTAATACTCCATTTGAAATGCTGCAACAAAAATAGTTTCTTTGTATTTAATCGCACAACAATCAAATTCTTATATATGATAAGCAGTATTTATATGGGAATTATCTGAGAGCAGTTATCTGAAACGTGTGTTGGTGCATTACAATTTTACCTATCTACGCACTTCAACAATACATTAATAGGCCCTTCCTTCTATCACATGGTATGGGATGTAGGACATTCTCTCCTACCTCTTTTTCTCAATATTAAGGACTTAAAATGTTCAGCAGGCTCAAGGATATTCAAGAATTTCTATATTATAATATCCCGTGTGGTACTAAGGATAGCAGCAGTTAGTTTAAACTAATTTGGTCAGTGGAGAATGATCTAAGGATAATTTATGCTTTGCTCAGGCACTCACTTTAGAGTGGTCTCTACAACAAAACTTCTCACCAAAAAACAAACTAACAAAAAATAGTATCAATGATTACCAAAGCAAGAGAGCAGGGACAGCAGTTATTTTAAGATGTGCTCTAATTATTACATTTCCTCCCCAGTAGGAAAGTTAACTGGCATCATTCATGTACTAATAAAGAAATTCAAAGAGGATTATTGAAATTCTTAGGTTAAGGCTATTCTGATTAGATCTCATTGTACACTCTAAAATCTAACCACTAAATCTGGTGAGAGGCTAGCTGGAAAGTTTCAAGAGAAAAAGATACCTGAAAAGTATCTATTCTCTCAAGCACCAAAATACCTGTACTTCCTGTCAGGTCAACTTGATACATGATAGACTAGATTTCACAAGGCAGAGAAGATGGAGTGTCCCCTAAGTTTACCAAAGGATTCTCTACACTACAACAGGGTTCAACTTAAGATTTCTTCAACTACAGGTTTCTTTATGGAATTTCAAATACTATTCAGTTTTTGAAGGTTTGATACACACAACCTTTTTCTGGTCAAATAATCACATTGATATATACACTAATAAGAAAGCAAAGTAAGAAGTCAAAAAATAAATTTAAATGCCACTAAATACAGAAAGAAAAACTCAAATTCTTATTAACCTACACAACAATAAACAAAACACTGATATCTAAATATTTATGATCTTGAGAGACGACACGAACACCAAACAGTGTGCCATTCAATATTTACAAAAAGCACACATCCTAAAGGCAGGAAGGTTGTCCGTAATGTTGTTACCATAAAGCATAGTCAAAACCTATTCCTATGTCTCTTGCCTCCCATCTGGCAACTGACAATAAGGTAGAATTTCCCACACCAAAACCAAGGCCAACTGGTTTAAAGCTAGCTTTTGTTAATCCAGTTACTTTTGAGCTCTACTGCGGTCAATAAAAAAGAAATTATGTTTTAGAAGAGGTTTATCAACATGAAGCCTTTAGAAAAAGGAGGGTTTCAGAAAAGGGAGAAGGAAGATGGAAGAAGGGAAGATGAAGCTACATACTTGCATAAAGCAATCATTTTAACCATTTTTGAGACCACAGAATCATTTGTGAATGATACTTTGTGCATGATAATTCATAACTTCTTCATTGGAAAAATAAACTAATATCTATACCAAATCTTGCACCGGATGTCAAGAGATCCATAGATTCATCAGAACCCCAGATATATAAAGGAATCGTACTGAGCATCTCCAACATCTTAGCTAAAACATATCCCTTTCCCAAATTTTCAGATAATTAGATTAGGTTTTCTTTTCCAGAGTTCTTATGGCTCAGATCATACAGGTATTTTGACATAGCTGCTATAGCTATGAGCATATCTCATTTTAAATATAGTCTTCTCATCAATTTTATTTTATAGGAACATATAAAATAAAATTTTAAAAGGAAGATATAATAATGTATATAATCACAGGAGACATTTTAACGCCTTTTAATTATTTCAATAAAGTTTATCTTTTTTCATTTTGAATTTGAAAGGCCCAGACAGACAGACATAGATCTTCCATTTGCTGATTCGCTCCCCAAGTATCCATAACAGCCAAGCCAAGAGCTGGGAATTCAACCAAGGTGTCCCTTTGGGATGGCAGGGGCCCAAGTACCTGCACCATCATCTGCAGCCAAGGTATACATTAGCAGGCAGCTGGATTTAAAGTGGAGAAACCAGGACTTCAAACCAGGTACTCCAGTTTGGGATGCAGACACCCCAAGTACCTAATGGCTGCACTAGATGGCCACCCCAATAAAGCAAGTTTTTAAAGATCACAGTAAACTATGACAGAATTTAAATGAAATTACAGAAAACTCAAATACTTAGCACACATGTAACATAACATTTATAACCTCAAACTTACGCTACTGAATGACTATATAATTTAATAAACAGGAAAATTAAGTTTCATTTGCTTTGATCCAGCAAGTTCAATTATACTTCCTGTCAAGAATACATCCATTTAAGACAGAAACATTTTTTAAAAGTACATAATGGGCCACACGCTGACACAGTGAGTTAAAGCCCCTGGCCTGCAGTCGCAGCATCCCATATGGGTGCTGGTTCGAGCCCTGGTCACTCCACTTCCAATCCACCTTCCTGTTAACATGTCTGAGAAAGCAGCAAAGGAAGGTCCAAGTCCTTGGGCCCTTGTGTCCACATGGGAGACCCAGAGGAGGCTCCTGACTCCTGACTTCAGATGGGCTCAGCTCCAGCTATTGTGGTCTCTGGGGAGTGAACCAGCAGATGGAAGACCTCTCTCTCTCTCTGACTTTACCTCTCTCCATAACTCAGCATTTCAAATAAATAAAATAAATCTTTAAAAAAAAAAAGTACATAAAACAGCCATAAGTCACACAACCTTTCAGTCAACTGTGGACCATATATACTACAGTGGTCCTGTGAGATTGTATCACTTCATCAAGTCACGGTGATTTTAGTTTAAGCACTCTATAGTGTTTGTGCAATAACAAAATCAACTAAAGACTAATTTCTCATAACTTATTCCCATGATTAAATAACGTATAACTATATGTCACCAGAGTTATGAATTATCATAGCCTCAGTGGAACTTAATATTCTCAAGAACTTCACCTAAGCTAAAAATTTGCCTTGGGACTCCAAATCCCATTTAGCTGGGTGGCACTAATCCCACCTTATGTGATAAAATGATCATATTAAATGTGGAATTGATCATACAGATAGGACCAAAAGTCAAAGAGGTCACATAAATAAGACCAAGTGTCTGGTAATAACAATAGATAGAACTGCAAAGGAGAGAAGTTCCAATATGGGAAGCAGTCCACACAGCAGACTTATAGAATGACAAATGCCCTAAACAGCACTCTGATCTCAGAATCAGCCCTTAAGGCATTCGGAGCTGACTGAAAATCCCATGAGAGAATTTCAGGCATGGAAAGCCAAGACATAGTGGCAAAAACAGTTCTGCATGAAAAATCTCTGTGAGACCCAGTGGAAAGAAGGGGCCATCAAAGAAGGATGTACTTTTCTTTGAAGTGGGGAGAGAACTTCCACCTTGCATATGGCCCTATCTAAATACTGACAGTTTGTGGACTCAAAAGGTTTCCATAGCCTTGGCAGCTCATATCAAGAGCCTTGGGTGGTCACTGACATCAAAAATAAGATAATTAATTGTTAAATTAACAACAAGAGTCACTGTGCACTTACTCCCCATGTTGGACCTCTGTCCTTAATGAGGTGTACTACAAAATTAACAGTAAATCTTATCTTCAAATTGTACTTTATACTTTGTGTATCTGTGTGGGTGCATATAGTTGATATCTCTACTTAGCACAGAGTTGGTCTTCTGAATATAAAGTCAATTAAAAACAAATTTTAATGGAAAATGGAATGGGAGAAGGAGTAGGAGGTGGGATGGAGTGGGGGTGGGAGGGCAGGAATGGGGGGAAGAAATACTATACCCCTAAAAGCTGTACATATGAAATTTGTATTCATTAAATAAAAACTTTCAAACATAAAAAAGAGAACTTCACCTAAATGAACACTGGAAAAGAGGAAGACATTAACTCACCCAAGTTGAGAATAATTGCTTGCGGACTTTGCTAGTTTTGTCATTGACCTGGAATATGCTTCTTCTATTGTAGCTCTGTTAAATCAAATTCCATATTATAATATATCTCTTGTTTAGAAAGCAAAAACACAGGAAAGTTATCAAAATAGATATGCAGTCACGCATTTCTGGCTTCTATTAATGTTCTCTGTGAGCATCTACTTCAAAAAACTAGTTGGTATAATTTATATCATAAAAAAATTTTAATGAAGTCATCACTTTTTTTGTCTTTAACACTAATAAACAGTAAGTATAACAATGCTATTTCTTGTATTCTCTCTCTTGTTCTATAAACTGACTTATCATGATAAATCATTTGTATTTAATACTTCCCTGGTGTACAGAACATAGTTTTATTATTCTTCAACACTGTGATGTACATTTATTAGAACATTAAAGACAGACATTTGCACAAAACTAAATATGATTCATCAGCAAGTCTGAGATCTTTGAACTTCAGGTTTATTATGCAATTAGATCTAAAATATTAACAAATAAGTATTTCACACCAGAAAACTATGTTTTACACTACTACTATTTAGCATATAAGATTCTCAGCTCCAGCAACAGTACACCAAAATTTTTAAATAAATAAAATAAAATAAAACCACTGAAACCATGAAATATGGGGGAAAAACATAGCCTATAAATACAAAATATGTGGCTGTTTTGGCCTTAACATTACAAAATTTATAGTCTCACCTTTCTCATAATTACCCTTGTCTTTCTCATTATATGTGCTACCCTTAACAATGGAACATTCTACAACCAACCACCACTATCCTTTCATTCAATTAACTTTTTGTTTCTAACATCCAAAATCCAGATTTCCTCAATGTTCTTGCATCAAATCATCTGTTCAATATATAAACTGCCCAAAGAATAACTATATGTAGAGATTTGAATCACCTCTGACTGACAGCATTTTGACTTCTGATCCTTTAAACTTTTCTGTATTTCTCTTGAAGATTTTATTTGAAAGGCAGAGTGTCTGGGGTCCAGGGAGAGGGAGAGAGACACTCCAGTGCTGGTTCACTTTCCAAATGGCTGCAACATCCAGGTCTGAGCTAGATCAAAGCCAGGAACTCCATCCAGGCCTCCCACATAGAAGGCAGGGGCCCAAGCACCTGAGCCAACCCCCATTGCCTTCCCAGGCACATTAGCAGTAGCTGTATGGGAAGTAGGGCAGCCAGGACTCAACTAGCATTCAGATAAGGAATGCCAGTATCACAAATGGTGGCCCAACCTGTTAAGCCACATCAACTCTCTTTTCTGTATCTTTAAAATAATACCACACTATAAGAATACTTCTTTGATCATCTAAAGAAAGTTAGTTAAGGAAAAAACATTAATATCAACAGTAAAGTTTAACAGCAAGAAAAAGTGGTTCAGTTTCCTGTAACAGTGAATAAGATTATGATATAAAAACCTCCCACTGAGAACATGGGTGGCAGGAAGGCAGGGTCTAACTGAAAACCATCAGACTGAGGCCACACTGTGCCACAGCAGGTTAAGCTCCCACCTGTGGCATGGGCATCCTATATGGGCACCAGTTCAAGTCCCTGCTGCTCTACTTCTGATCCAGCTCCCTGCAAATGCACCTGGGAAAGCAGTTAAAGATGGCCTAAGTCCTAGGGTTACTGCACCCATGTGGGTGACCAGATGTAGTTTCATGCTCCTGGCTTCAGTCTGACCCAGTTTCAGCCACTGCAGCCATACTGGGAATGACCCAGCAGATGGAAGCTCTATCTTTATGTGTGGCTCTCCCTCTCTCTCTCTCTGTAACTCTGCCTTTCAAATAAATAAATAAATCTGAGAGAGACAGAGAGAGAGAAAGCAAACATCAAAGACTGAATGAGGCAGTTAAGAATCAGTAGGCCAAGATCCAAGGAAAGGCTATCCAAAGAAGTCAGGTATGTGGGACAGATTTTCCCTTGGGCGCACGGAGAAGAGCAGTCAGGAAGCTGAGAAATGCATCAGAGCTTTTAACAACCTTCAGGACAAGGGAGACAAATGTAAGAGCTTTGGTGGGAAGCATGGGAAATCCCATCTCGGTTACAATGAGCTCCAAAAGGAAACATCCCACAGGTAAGGATGAACTGTTAAGCAATAGGAACTGCAGACCAAATCTTTCAAACTCTGATATTGGATTTTGCATGAACATTTTAAATGCATTCACAAAACTATCAGGTATATAAAGAAAGAAAGACAACATTAAACAAAAACTAGCAGGAACAAACAAGCAAGATTCCCAATGTTAAGATGATAAAATTAAGCTGTTTATTCAGTAAATAACTAGAAATCATTTAAAAGGAGTAGAGAAAAGCACACCATATCTGGAAAAATATATAAATTACAGATCTGAAAAATATTATTAAAATTAATATTCCAATGGATATGGATTTAATGACAGATTTCACACACTACAATGAGAATTAGTTAGCTGGAAGACAGACAATAATAATCAATCCCAGATTAAAGCTCTAAGACAAAAGAATGAAATAAAGGGAAAAATCATAAAGGATATAGTTAAAAAGCCCATAATGGGGCTGGCACTGCAGTGTAGCAGGTAGAGCTGCCGCCTGCACTGCCAGCATCCCATATGGGTGCCTGTTCAAATCTCAGCTGCTTCTCTTCCAGTCTAGCTTTCTGCCATGGCCTGGGAATGCAGTGGAGGATGGCCCAAGTATTTGGGCATCTTCACCAGATAGGCCCAGCAGATGCAGCCATTTAGGGAGTAAACCAGCGGATGGAAGATCTCTCTGCCTCTGCCTCTGCCTCTAACTCTGCCTTTCAAATAAATAGATAAAACTTTAAAAAGAGAGAGAGAGGGTAAAGAGCAAAGAGAGAAAGAATGGGTCAGAAGAACTATTTGAAGAAATAATGATAAAGAATTTTCCAAAACGTACAAACTATATCAGACCCCAGAATCAAGCAGCCCAACAAACATTAAGAGATATATGAGAAGAAATCTATTACCTAGTCACAACACAGTAAAGTTATTGAAAATCAAAGAATATCTTGAAAGGATCCAAACCCTTCTGGCCACCAAATGTTACCTTCAAAGTAGTAACAGCCAGACTGGTTGCAAACATTTCAGTTATAGATAATGGACTAACGTTAAAAGAATTTGCTAAGAAAACTATCTACCAATTAGAATTTCTTACTAAGCAAAAATGCAAACAAAAGTAAACTCCTAGTGAAATAAGGAGTTGGTGATGATCATCAAAAACCACTAACATCATAAAACAGACACTACTAAAAGTGTAAAGGTCTCCTAGAAGCAGTGTTTTCAAAACAGTGAATGCAATTTGATCAAGTTGGTAGGTATAATGACAATAGGATATAGTGAGACAAAGAAAAATGTTAAATGAAACTATGGATATGCAATTAGCATTTTCAAAGATGCAGGACACTGTGTAGACCAAATAAATTTGGTTTCCTTTACAACAACAACAACAAAAAAAAAGTAAAGAGGAAGTAACCTATAAATTGAAAGGCTCACTAGGCTAATCCTCCGCCTTGCGGCGCCGGCACACAGGGTTCTAGTCCCGGTTGGGGCGCTGGATTCTGTCCCGGTTGCCCCTCTTCCAGGCCAGCTCACTGCTGTGGCCAGGGAGTGCAGTGGAGGATGGCCCAAGTACTTGGGCCCTGCACCAAATGGGAGACCAGGACCAGGATAAGTACCTGGCTCCTGCCATCGGATCAGCGCGGTGCGCCGGCCACAGCGCACCGGACGTGGCGGCCATTGGAGGGTGAACCAACGGCAAAGGAAGACCTTTCTCTCTGTCTCTCTCTCTCACTGTCCACTCTGCCTGTCAAAAAATAAAAAATAAATAAATAAAAATAAAAAAAATAAAAAAATTAAAAAACATACGGCTCTGACATCCTATATAAGCGCCGATTTCAGTCCTGGTTGCTCCACTTCTGATCCAGCTCGCTGCTAATGGCCTGAGAAAGCAGCAGAGGATGGCCCAAGCACCTGGGCCCATGAACCCAAGCAGCTCCTAGCTCCTGGCTTCTGGCTTTGGACTGGCCCGGCTCCAGCCGTTGCAGCCATCTGGGGAGTGATCCATTGAATGGAAGACTTCTCTGTCTCTCCAGAGAGAGGCAAAGTTACCTCTCTAACTACCTCTCAAATAAATAAATAAATAAATCTTTAAAAAATAAAATAAAATCAACTACAGAGAGTGCACGTTGTGTGTTGTGTATGACTACAGAACACAACTGAGCACTGACTGCATATTTGGTGATATTAAGAAATTAATGCTACATTTTTTTAAAAACACAGATTTATTTACTTATTTATTTATTTGAAAGACAGAGTGACAGACACAGAGAGAGACAAAGAGAGAGGGATCATTCATCCATTGGTCCCTTTCCCAAATGGCCACACAACAGTCAGGGCTGCACCAGACGGAAACCAGAAGCCGGAACTCCATCAGGGCCTCCCACATGGAGAGCACAGGCCAAGTCACTGGGCCATGGTCCACTGCCTCCCCAAGCGTATCAACTGGATCAGAAGCAGAATAGTCAGGACCCAAACTGACATTCTAGTATGGAATGCTGGTGTCATATGCAGCGATCTAAACAGCTCCGCCAGAGCACTAGACACTGTAGTTGTATTTTTTTTTAAAGATTTTATTTGTTTACTTGAAAGTCAGAGTTACAGAAAGGCAGAGGCAGAGAGACAGAGGTCTTCCATCCACTGGTTCACTCCTCAGATGGCTGCAATGGCTGAAGCTGAACTGATCCAAAGCCAGGAACCAAGAGCTTCTTCCGGGTCTCCCACATGGGTGCAGGGGCCCAAGGACTTGGGTCATCTTCCAGTGGTTTCCCAGACCTTAGCAGAGAGCTGGATTGGAAGTGGAGCAGCCAGGACTTGAACCGGCGCCCATACAGGATGCAGCAATGCAGGCGGCAGCTTTACCCACTACACCACAGCGCTGGCCACTGTACTTGTATGTTTTTAAAGTCTTTATCTCCTACAGATATAAACGGCCTTAAAGTTTTGTATATGTTTGAAATTGTCCCTAATAAAAAAAAATTTCCAAATGAAGATAAAGATATGATCAGAATAAAAAAGATTGAGAAATTATCACCAGAAAATCCACAATAATATTAAAAATGTTTTTAAAGCAGAATAAAAATGATTATAAAATGGAGAATCAGAGAAAAAGTTAATAAATAATGGCTGCATAAAATTAGTAATACAGAAGAATAAAACACAGCTTGAATAAATTAACTGAATTATAAAAATTGATCATCAATTTTCATAAGTGAATAATATTATGATTATTTAAGACCTTAGTTATTTCATAATTCTAGGGACATAATCATTTGGTGCCAGGCATTTGCTTTAAGCAGACTGGTAAAATGCTAAAAACTACTGAAACTGAATTACAGCTGATTACTCACTGGTTTATACTTTCTCTATACCTGCACTAAGTTTGATGCTTTTCAGAAAAAAAAAAAAAAACTAAATAAATAACAAAAACATCATGTAAACATGCATTTTCACAATAAAAAGTGTTTGAAAAATAGAATACATTTTATTCCCTGGGTAAGAGTTAAACACACATACATACAAATGGCATACATGTCAGAGGTAGTAGTGTTCCAAGGTTTGTGCATTTTTGAGAAGAGGGTAAAAGTGTCAATTATCTTTAGATGTTAATCCAGAAAGTATGCTAAAGTCTCTAACATAATCACCAAGAGAATAACAGAGGAGGGACCGACACTGTGGCACAGTGGGTTAAAGCCCCAGACTGAAGGTCGGCATCCAATATGGGCACCGGTTCAAGTCCCAGCTGCTCCACTTCCAATCCAGCTCTCTGCTATGACCTGAGAAAGCAGCAGAGGATGGCTCATGGGTGTGGGCCCCCAAATCCACATGGGAGACCCGGAAGAAGCTCCTGGCTCCTGGCTTCGGATCAGCTCAGCTTGGCCACTGAGGCCATTTGGGGACTGAACCAGCAGACGGAAGACCTCTCTGTCTCTACGTCTCTCAATAACTCTTTCATATAAATAAAATAAATCTAAAAGAAGGGGGTATATCTTTTTTAAAAAAAAAAAGAATACCAGAGGAAAGTCCTACTTACAACTAATAGAAGAAGAAAACAGAACTTTAAAAAAAGCATACGGGGGTGCTGAATCCAGTCCAAGCTACTTTCCATTTCCAATCCAGCTTCCTGTTAATGCACCTGGGAGATAGCGGATGTTGGCTCAAGTACTTTGGTTCATTCCATCCATGTGGGAGACTTACATGGAGTTCCTCGCTTGTTGCTTTGGCCTGGCCCATTTCTGGCTGTTGTGGACATTCAGGTATGAACCAGCAGATGGAAGATCTCTCTCTGTCTCTCCCTTTGTCACTCTTCCTTTCAAATAAATAAATTCTTAAAAATAAATGGGCCAAAAGAAAGCATGAAAGAGAAAAAATATAAAATAGGGAAAACAAATACTAAAATAATACAGAAGTTACCAAATTATAGCTTTCTTGGCCAAATCTGCATGCTCATTTATTTATCTGTTGTTATCTATGGCTGCTTTTGCACTAAATAGCAGAGATGAATAGCTGCAGAGACCAGATGGATCACAAAACTTAAAATACTTTTTCAACCATTACAGAAAAAGTCTGACAACTCTTAAGACAGATTTGAACCAAAATATATCAAGAATTATAGTAAATTGGGGCAGGGCTGTGGCATAGTAGGCTAGGCCTCCACCTGCAGCGCCGGCATCCCATATGGGCACCAGTTCTGTCCCAGCTGCTCCTCTTCCAGTCCAGCTCTCTGCTTATGGCCTGGGAAAGCAGTAGAAGATGGCCCAAGGGTTTAGGCCCCTGCACTTGCATGGGAGACCCAGAAGAAGCTCCTGGCTCCGAAACAGCCCAGCTCCAAACACTGCAGCCATTTGCGGAGTGAGCTAGCAGATGGAAGGCCTCTCTCTGTCTCTCCCTCTGTCTGTCTGTCTGTCTCCCTCAAATAAATAAATAAAATCATATTTTAAAAAAAGACTTTTAACCAATAAAAGTGGAAGTTTAGATAAAATGGAAAAAATGCAGAAAAATACAATTTATGAAACAGAAAATGAAAAATCTGAATAGTCCTATACCAATAAAAAAATTGAATATGTAATTTAAAATCTACCTATAAAGACAATTTCAAGTCCAGATAGCCATCCCAGTAAAGTCTATGAAACACACAAAGAAAAACAATAACCTTCCACAAATTTTTCCACAGAATACAAAAATAAGGTATACTCCCCAGTTTTATGAAGCCAACAAACCTTGATATCAAAACAAGAACATGTAGAAAAAGGACATTTTCAAGCCAATCTCACTCATGCAAACAGATGTAAAAATTCTACATAAGACAGTAGTATAAAGAATAGGATGTCGGTCAAATTTCAAATTTCAATATAATTCACATTAGGAGAGTAAGAGAGTGGAGCAGAGAGGGGAAGGAAAACCATATAATCTTAATAGACGCAGGAAAAATATTTAACCAAATTCAGGATCCATTCGTGAAATGGAAAACAAAACAAACAAAAACACACACCTTTGCCAAATGGTACACAAAAGCGAAAATTCCATAGTTTCCAAAAATAGTAGAAAAAACTACAACAGAGGTAGGCATTTGACAGAGTGATGGGAAGATGCTGCATCTTTGAAATTCATGCATGCATAGTTTTTTTAAAAACAAAATATTTATTTATTTATTTGAAAGGCAGAGCTACAAAGAGAGGAGGAGAGAAGAGAGATCTTCCATCCACCGGTTCACTCCTTAAATGGCCACAACGGTCAGGACTGTGCCAGGCGGAAGCCATGAGCCCGGAGCTTCTTCCGGGTCTCCGACATGGGTGCAGGGACACAAGCAGTTGGGCCATCTTCTACTGCTTTCCCAGGTACATTAGATCCCAGGAGCTGGATCAGAAGTGGAGCAGCCAGGTCTTGAAACAGCACCCATACAGGATGCCAGCATCATAGGCAAAGGCTTAACCTGCTATGCCACAACGCTAGCCCCAATGCATAGTTTTTTATGATATATTCAGCATGAACCTTTTGAAAACTAAGGACACTCAACTTCATTATTCATCAGAGAAATGCACATTAAAATCCCAATGAAATACTACTATCAGAATAGAAACTGACAATACTAAGTGTTCATAAGGACACAGAGCAAATGGAACTCTCAAACAAGGATGGTGATAGTGTAAATCAGCACAATCACCTTGGAAAATTCATAAGCATCATCCTAGAGTTGAAACTATGATCTTACAATTCTGTTCTAGGGTACACTTCCTTTTTTTATATATAAGATTTTATTTATTTATTTGAAAGTCAGAGTTACAGAGAGAGAGGAGAGGCAAAGAGAGACAGAGAGTGTGTGTCTTTCTTCCGATGGTTCACTCCCCAACTGGACACAACGGCCAGACTGCACTGATCCGAAGCCAGGAGCCAGGAGCTTCTTCCGGGTCTCCCACATGGGTGCAGAGGCCCAAGGACTTGGGCCATCTTCTGCTGCTTTCCCAGGCCATGCCAGAGCTTCAGGCCAGGGCGTTAACCCACTGCGCCACAGCGCCAGCTCCCAGGGTACACTTCCAATACAAATGGTGTATGTATGTGTGCCAAAGCACATGTGTAGGAATAGTCAAGGCAATCTTCCTCCTGCTACCAAAGAACCAAAAGCAACAGAAGACCCAGAATAACCAACACAATATTGAAGGAGAACTGAGGAGGAGAACTGACGCTTTCTGACTTCAAGACTTAACTGGGGGGGGGGGGGGGGGGTGAGAGGAATATTTGATGCAGCGGTTAAGTCACCATTTAGCATGTCCACATCTCATATCAAAGAGCCTGGTTAGAGTCTCAGCTACTCTGCTTCCACCAAAGTCCCCGCCACCCACAGGAGAGACACAGCCTGATTTCCAGGCTCCTGGTCTCAGTCTGGCAGGAAGTGAACCAGTGAATGGAAGATCTTTCTCTGTCACTCTCCCTCCTTCTCTGTTTCTCTGCTTTTCAGATAACATAGAATTTTTTTTTAATGTAAATGAGAGGCCTGCAATGTAGCACAGCAGGTTAAGCTGCCTGCACATGAGTCCTGGCTGCTCCACTTCCAATCCAACCCCCTGCTAATGTACCTGGGAAAAGGAGAAAATGGCCCAAGTGCATGGGTCACTGACACCCTCATGGAACACCTGGATGGAGTTCCTGTCTCCTGGATTTGGCCTGGCCCAGCCCCGGCCCAGCCCCGGCCCCAGCCACTGTGGCCATTTGAGGAGTGAATCAGTAGATAGAAGTGTGTGCGCGCGCGTGCTCTCTCTCTCTCTCTGTAACTCTGCCTTTCAAATAAATAAAATACAGTTTCTAAAAAAAGAAAAACACACACATACACACACCAAAAAAAAAAAAAACCAAAGAAGAAGGAAAGAAGAAAGGGGAGAAGAGAAGAAAGTCTGAATTACTGACTTTAATCTTTCAGGGCCCCAATTTTATCATCTATAGAATGGGTCTTAGAGTTTTAAGAGTTAAATGAGATAAACCTTCACCAAGGGCCTACTAAATGCCAAGCACTATCCCAAGTGCAGGGAGACAGGGTAAAAAAGTAAAAAATAAGCAAAAATGACCAAAAAAAATTTCCTGCCATTGTAAACTTTATATTCCAGTGGGAAGAGACTAATAAACAAAATAACACTTTTATCAGGTGGATGTGAATGCTACAATGAAAAACAAAGCAAGGAAAGGGGAGTGGAAGTAGGAGGTTATCTCACCGACCACAGATTCAGGAAAAGCTGGATTCTGAGCAAGGTTCAGGAATCCTGGCCTTCTTATAGTGACTGTGAGAAACCGAGCTAAAAGACACACTTGTGAGAGCAGTTAGGTTAAGTGCTGGGGAAGGGAGAAGGCAAGGGGACACAGCAGGAGATGTGGAGCTCGGAGGCCTCCTCTCCACTCCTGACAACAATGCACAGAAGCCTTGGGAGAGACAGCCTTCCCCAGAGAACTCAGAGCTTCTGGACCCCTCCCAACTGCAGTAGGGGGTGAAAGAAGAGAATCAGTCTTAGGTGACATCAGTTATTCCCCAATTCCTGTCAGTATGTAAACTCCATGAAGACGACAGCTGTGTCTTTACTACCATATTTCCAAAATCCAAACAAATGCCTGGCATACAGCAGACAAGGTATGATACATATTGTTGAAAAGTACATAAACAAATGGAGGTATTTAAAGGTAAAATATCCCCACATATCAGAACAAAGATTTTTTTTTTAATTTTTTGACAGGCAGAGTGGACAGTGAGAGAGAGATAGAGAGAAAGGTCTTCCTTTGCCATTGGTCCACCCTCCAATGGCCGCCGCGGCTGGCGCGCTGTGGCCGGCGCACCGCGCTGATCCGATGGCAGGAGCCAGGTACCTATCCTGGTCTCCCATGGGGTGCAGGGCCCAAGTACTTGGGCCCTCCTCCACTGCACTCCCTGGCCACAGCAGAGAGCTGGCCTGGAAGAGGGGCAACCGGGACAGAATCCGGTGCCCCGACCGAGACTAGAACCCAGTGTGCCAGCGCCGCAAGGCGGAGGATTAGCCTAGTGAGCCGCGGCGCCGGCTAGAACAAAGATTTTTAATGTACACATATAGAAAACTGCCAAGTGGGGCCAGCCATAAAATAGCACTAAGATGTAGTAGTATCTTTGAATTCTGCTCTATTTTGAACTGTAACTGACTTTTAATAGTTTTAAATATTAAATCTTAGCTGGCATGTGGTATAACTGGTAAAGCCACTGCCCGTGATGCTGGCATCCCATATGGCCACCGGTTCGACACACCTGTTAACACACCTGGGAAAGCAGTGGAAGATGGCCCAAGTGCTTGGACCCCTACACCCACATGGGAGACCTGAAAGAAGCTCCCGGCTATGACCCAGGCCTGGCCATTGTGGCCACCTGGAGAGTGGATGGAAGATTTTGGAAGATCTTTCTCTCCTCTCTCTCTCTCTCTGTGTGCGTGTGTGTGTGTGTGTCTCCCTCTGTGTAACTCTAACTTTCAAACAAATACATAAATCTTTAGAAAAATAAAAGTAAATAAAATTTAAATTCCAACAATCTTAAAGATAACATTTTATAAACTTACAGGATTTTAAAAAATAATGTACAACTTTACAATGAGTTGTCATAATACATAAACTATGAGTTCAGAAAACTTGTCACTTTAAATTATTTTAACATGTTTATTTAGAGAAATAATATCCTACAAAATGACTCTATTTTTATATTGTATCATCTAGCTAACACATCCAGTCAAAAATATTTAGATAATATTTTCAAACAGTAGTTTGTGAACCACAGGTTTAACGATGTCACTCTGGAGCAAGTGGCTTGGCTGCAAACCACTGCTTGCAACATCAGCATCCCATAAGGGTGCCAGTTCATGTCCAGGCTCTACTGCTTCAGTTCCAGCTCCCTGCTAATGGCCTGGGAAAAGCACAAAGGATGGCCCAAGTGTCTGGGCCTCTGCTACCCATGTGGGAGAACTGGATGAAGTTCCTGACTCCTGGCTTCATCCTGGCTCAGCCCTGGTTGTTACAGCCAGTTGGAGAGTGAACCAGTGGATGGAAGATTTTTTTTTCTCTCTCTCCCTCTCTCTCTGTAACTCTTTCAAATAATTAAATCTAAAATCAAAAAAGCCAATTTAAGTCACTATATAGACCTCAGATTTGCAAATGATAAAAACCACTACTTTAAAAAAATTATGTAATTTTTAAAAGAGTGCTTTGATTATTCCAAAAACAACTAAAATGTTCTCAATTATTTATATTCTATAATTTAAATTGAGAATAAACTGCTAAAGAAATTAGTTATTAAAAATACATACCTTTCTCTTACAAAATCTGCTAGTTCTTTTGTCGATATCTGTCCATGTTTCATATTATGGTAGAGGACATCAAAGCCGCTATTTTTTTCCCCCTAAAATTTAAAAAGATTTTAGTTCAACAAAAATAAAGATAAAATGACTTAAGAATACAATAACCCTACACTAATATGTAATTCTTATACCTAGGTGAGGTGTTTTTCTCTAAGACTACTGCTCCTCATTAAATAATTTTAAACTATATCGAAGCAATTCAATATGCTTTGATAAAACTTTCAATTTACTACATACACATGTATAAACACATTCAGACACAAATGTATACACTTTAGAAACACTCATGGGGCCGGCGCTGTGGCTCACTTGGTTAATCCTCCACCTGCAGCGCCAGCATCCCATATGAGCGCCGGGTTCTAGTCCCGGTTGCTCCTCTTCCAGGCCAGCTCTCTGCTGTGGCCAGGGAGTGCAGTGGGGGATGGCCCAAGTCCTTGGGCCCTGCACCCCATGGGAGACCAGGAGAAGCCCCTGGCTCCTGCCATTGGACCAGCGCGGTGCGCCAGCCGCAGCACGCCGGCCGCGGCGGCCATTGGAGGGTGAACCAATGGCAAAGGAAGTCCTTTCTCTCTGTCTCTCTCTCTCACTGTCCACTCTGCCTGTCAAAAAAAAAAAAATTACAAATTCATTTACTACTTCTTCCTATTTGGAAATTCATTAATTTACTTGGGTCAAAATATGCAGGAGTGAGATCCCTACATCCTATACCAAATTTAATACTTGCCTATAGCTCCTTATTCCAGTTTCCTGCTAAGGTAGATCTTAGGAAGCAGCAATTAGGTGGGTCCCTGCCACCCACAAGGGAGACCTGAATTGAATTCTCAGCTCCTGGCTTTGGCCTGGCCCAGCCCTGGCCATCATGAGCACTTGGAGAGCAACCAGAAGATAGGCGCTCCTTGTCTCTCTATTCTGCCTCTCAATAATCAGACAATTTTCCAAACAACCTTACAAACCTATTAACACAAGCATTTATTGATCATGAACTACAAATATTTTAAATATTTCACATGGGGACCAGCATGTGGCCTAGTGGGTAAAGCAGCTGCCTGTGACACCGGCATCCCATATGGGTGCCAGTCTGAGACCCAGTTGTTCCACTTCTGATCCAGTTCCCTGTTAACGTACCTGGGAAAGCAACAGAGGATGGCCCAAGTGCTTGGGCCCCTGCACCCACATGGGAGACCCAGAAGAAGCTCCAGGCCCTGGTTTCAGCATGGCCCAGCCTCAGCCATTGCGACCATTTGCGGAATGAACCAATGGATGGAAGATATCTCCCCTCCCCTCCATAACTCTGCCTTTCAAATAAATAATAAATATTTTTTAAAAATACTTCACATGGATAGATATATATAGCATACATATATTAACATTCACATATACCTTTCAAAAAAACGAAAACAAAACTTCAGGGGCTGACACTGTGGCACAGTGGGTTAAGACATTGCCTACAATGCCTGCATCCCATGTGGGCACCAGCTGGAGTCCCGGCTGCTCCACCTCTGATTCAGCTGCCTGCTGATGCTCCTGGGAAAGCACCTGAAGATGACCCAAGTCCTCAACCTGCTGCCACCCACCTAGGAGACCGGAATGCAGTTACAGGCTCCTGGTTTCAGCCTGGCTCAGGCACAAGTGGTGCAGCAATCTGAGGAGTACCAGCAAATGGAAGATCTGTGTGTGTGTGTGTGTGTGTGTGTAATACTATCTTTCAAATAAATAAGTAAATCAAAAAAAAAAAAAAAAACCTTCAAAGTCAAGGCATCAAACAAAAAAGCCATGCTTACTATCATCATGTCAAAAGCTTACTTTATAGTATACACGTACTTCACAATCAATTTCAGAACATTTTTATCACCCCCTAGAATTAAATCCCACAACCAAGTGCCTGGATCTTAAAGGAGGTGATCAATGATAAGGTAGCTAATGCATTAACTTGATCAACACTTTGACTTCTCTACAAGGAAATTACTTTGATCACCATTTTACATATGTCTACAAGGAGATCTATGTAATATAGATAGCAGTACTATTTCTAATAGCCTAACATCAGCAATTCAAATGTCCATTAACTGATGAACAGATAGAAATGTGATATACACATAAAATGAATGATTACACTGGGCCAAAACTGCTCATCAACTGATGAAGAAATTGAAAAATGTGATATACCCAATGCAATGGATTACTACTGGGCCATAAGAAGGAGTGAAGTTCTAATACATTCTATGTTTATGAACCTTGACAACATTATGCTAAGAGAAAGATGCAAGTCACAAAAGACCATATATTGCACAATTTCATTCCCATTAGAAGTCTAAAATAGGAAATCTAGAGACAGAAAGAAGATTAATGGCTGCCTGGAGGGTGAAGCTATAGTGTGAGGGGTGACTGATAAAGGCACAGAGGCATCTTTTTGAGGTGATGGAAATGTTCTAGGGACCGGCGCTGTTGTGCAGTAGATTAAGCCTTTGCTTGCAGTGCCAGCATCCCATATGGGCACCAGTTTATGTCCCAGCTGCTCCACTTCTGATCCAGCTCTCTGCTAGTGGCCTGGGAAGGCAGTGGAAGATGGCCCAAGTGCTTGGGCCCCTACACTCATGTGGGAGACCCAGATGAAGTTACTGGCTCCTGGCTTCAGCTCCTGGCCCAGCTCTGGTTGTTGCAGCCCTGTGGGGAGTGAACCAGTAGATGAAAGATCTCTCTGTGCCTCTCCCTCTCTCTGTAACTCTGCCTCTCAAATAAATAAATAAATATTTTTAAAAAAAAGAAAGAAATGTTATAAAGTTGTCTGTGATGATGGCTGCACATACTTATGACTATTACCAAGAACCACTGATCTGTACACTTTAAATGAGTGAACTGAATGGCATATAAAATATATCTCACCAGAGTTGCTTTCAAAAATTAACTATTTTTATGTATTTTTTTTAAAGATTTATTTTATTTATTTGAAAGACAGAGTTAAGGAGACAGGTAGAGACAGAGACAGAGACAGAGACAGAGAGAGAAGTCTTCTATCTGCTGGTATACTCCCCAGAGGGCCACAACAACCAGAGCTAAGCTGATCCAAAGCTATGCTTGGTCCATCCTCCACTGCTTTCCCAGGCACGTTAACAGGGAGCTGGATGGGAAGTGGAGCAGCAGGGACTCAATCTGGCGCCCATGTGGTATGCCAGCGCCACAGGCTGAGGCTTTATTCCACTGCAGCAACACAGTATCGCACCTCACTATAAATTTTCTTTCCTGGATGCCTGTGGTCAAGTATATGACAAACTCCTGCATGGGTACAAGTATAATTCAGTTTAACCAATAAATTCTTGCAGAGGGGGCCGGCGCCGTGGGGTAGTGAGGTAAGCCGCCAGCTGCAATGCTGGCATCCCATGTAGGCACTGTTTGCAGTCCCAGTTGCTTCACTTCCAATCCAGCTCTCTGCTGTGGACTGGGAAAGCAGTAGAAGATGGCCCCAGTCCTTGGACCCCTGCATCCACATGGGAGACCTGGAAGAAACTCCGGGATCCTAGGTTGGGATCAGCCCAACTCCAGCTGTTGTGGCTATCTGGGAGTGAACCAGTGGATGGAAGACCTGTCTTTGCTTCTGCCTCTGCTTCTCTGTAACTCTGTCTTTCAAATAAATAAATAAATTTTTTAAAGAAAAAAGAAATTCTTGCAGAGAAACCTGCATTACCAACTGACAAAAACAGCTATGAACAACCATTGCTGTCAAGGACAAGCACAAGGTGTGCAGATCTTTCATCTGCTGATCCCAAAGCATTTTTTTAAAAAATTAATTTAATTTCTTTATTTTGAAAGTCAAAGTTACAGGGAGGGAGAGAGAGAGGGAGAGGGAGAGGGAGAGGGAGAGGGAGAGGGAGAAGGAGACGGAGAAGGAGAAGGAGAAGGAGGGGGAGAGAGAGAGAGAAATCTCCCATCCATTTGTTCACTTCCTAGATGGCTACAACAGTCAGGGCTGGGCCAGCTGAAGCCAAGAGCTTCATTTGGGTCTTCTACGTGGGTGCAGTGGGCAGGCCATCTGCCACTGCTTTTCCCAGGCCTTTAGCAGAGAGCTGGATTGGAAGTACAGTAGCCAGGAAATGAACCCATGCCCATAAGGAATGCTGGTGTCACAGGCACCGGCTTTACCTGCCATACTGCAACACCAGCCCCTAATCTCAAAGTATTTTACAAATAGGTAGCACTTTCATTTAATATCCACTGACTTGAAGCAAATAAAATCCAATCCAAGGGTGGGTGTGGGGATATAGCAGGTTGACCCCCTGCTTAGGACACCTACATATATCAGAGATCCGGTACGACTCCTGGCTCCTCTGCTTCCAACCTAGCTTCCTGTTAATGCATTCTAAGAGGCAGCAGATGATGGCTCAAGTGCCTGGGCACCTGCCGCCCACATGAAAGACCCAGATGGAGTTCCAGACTCCTGACTTCAACCTGACCCAGCCTTGGCTGTTGGAGGCATTTGAGGAGTGGAAGATCTCAATCTCTCAATGTGTGTGTGTGTGTGTGTGTGTGTGTGAGAGAGAGAGAGAGAGAGAGAGATTGATTCTGCCTGAAAATGAAAAATACTTTGTAAAATCCAATACAAGCAAAGATTATCTTTGCAAATAATTCTGATACGAAACAGAAAATAAAAGTTCTATCATCCCTGGAAGATGGAAGTCCAAAATCATATAGGATCTTTAAAGGAACACAAAGTGGGGCAGGCACTGTAGCACAGCAAGGTAAGCTGCCACTTGGGACATCCATATCCCACTTAAAAGTGCCAACTTGAGTCCTGGATACTCCACTTCCAATCCAGCTTTCTGCAAATGCCCTGGGAAGCAAGAGATGACGGCTCAAGTAGTTATGTTCCTGCCACCCATGTGGGAAACCTGGATGGAGTTCCCGGCTCCTGGCTTCAGGCTGGCCAAGCCAGGCCCAGCCCAGGATAGTGCAGCTATTTGGAGAGTTATCCAGCAGAGGAAGGTCTCTCCCTCTCGGTCACTCTGTCTTTTAAGTGAATGAATGAATGAATGAATCTTTTAAAAAGGAACAGAAGGAGGGCCAGCGTTGTGGCACAGTGGGTAAAAAACCACCGCCTACAGTGCCAGCATCCCATCCGGGTGCCAGTTTGAATCCTGACTGTTCCACTTCTGATTCAGCTCTCTGCTATGGCCTGGGAAAGCAATGGAAGATAGCCCAAGTGTTTGGGCCCCTGCACCTGTGTGGGAGACCTGGAAGAAGCTCCTGGCTCCTGATCGGTGCATCTTCAGCTGTTGCAGCCATCTGGGGAGTGAACCAGTGGATGGAAGACTCCCCCCCCCCTTCTCTCTGCCTCTGTAACTCTGCCTTTCAAATAAATAAATAAATCATTAACAAAAGAAGAACACAAGAGAATGGGCATTTAGCCTAGTGGTTGACTCCCACATCCTACATAAGAGCAGCTGGGGGCCCGCGCCACGGCTCACTAGGTTAATCCTCCGCCTGCGGTGCCAGCACCCTGGGTTCTAGTCCCAGTCAGGGCGCAGGATTCTGTCCCAGTTGCTCCTCTTCCAGTCCAGCTCTCTGCTGTGGCTCGAGAAGGCAGTGGAGGATGGCCCAAGTGCTTGGGCCCTGCACCCGCATGGGAGACCAGAGGAAGCACCTGGCTCCTGGCTTCAGATCAGCACGGTGTGCTGGCCGGTAAAAGGAAGATCTTTCTTTCTGTCTCTCTCTCTCTCACTGTCCACTCTGCCTGTCAAAAATTAAAAACAAAATAAAAAGCACCTGGGCTCAATTCCCAACTCAGTCTCCTGACTGAAAACGCACTCCTTGGTTTCAAGGCATGATCACACTTCTTCCACAACTTTTACTCCTGCAAATCCACCGGGGAACAAAAACATCTCCTCCACTTCATCACACAGTTCACTAACTGCTTCCCACTTGTACCCTCTCTGACTGGAGATTCCAGCAACATCCTCCAGCACCTTTACCAACTGATGTGATCATGGATCTCAGCTGCTGCTGTGCTGCAGCTTTGGTTTCTCTGCACACCTGACCAACTCTGCTTAGGTCTGTGGACCAGATTCTTCCAACACTAGCACCCTTTAGTGCTCCAGCACAAAGAAAACTGAAAGTCAAGCCCTTATTCCTTTCCTTTGTAAGTCCTCATGGCACCACATTTCCATTTGGGTTTCTTAGGGTGGTTCTGCCAACCATTCTAGAATTATGGTGTAAGACAATCTCAGGAGATAACCTTATGACTGAATAACCACTTCCAAATGGCTTATATTAATCAGATGTGCAGGATAAGTCAAAACACAACTGTTCTCCCATCCTTTGCCTACATAATTTAAGCAGCTGTGAAAGGATTAGACCATTTAGGATTCAGTGTGTAAGGGCTGGAAAAGAACCCAGACATCAAATTATTATCCTTTCCAATGTCAATGTTCTAAAATCCTTCCCCTGAATTCCACTTATGCAGACTAAATCAGTATCTGTTTTCACTTCCACATTTCTTCTAAGATTACAGCAAAATATACGACACACACTCCTTCAAATTTTGAGGGCCTCACAATAAAATTAGTCCGATCTAAAAGCCTATAAAATTTTTATAATGTCTTCTTGTCAAATCTTCTTAACCACATTACATAAATCTGCAGTTTGCATTTTCATAGCTTGCTGCAGTAAAAATAATTTGGACATGGCCAGCTAGCTAACAGTTACACAATAATACATTTAAAGGGCAGTCATTTGATAGGGGTTAAGAAGTCATTTGGGGTGCTTGCATTCAATACCACAGTGCCTGGTTTGGAGTCCCGGGCTCTGCTCTCCATTCCAGCTTCCTGCTAGTGTGCACTCTGGTCTGGGAGACAGCAGTTGATGCTCAAGCACTTGGGTCCCTGCCACACATGTGGGAGACCCTAACTGAGTCCAGACTCCTGGCTTTCACCCGGTCCATTCTTGCCACTGCAGGAATTTGGGAAGTGGATCAGCAGACAGAAGATCCCTGTCTCTGTCTGTGTTTCAAATAAACAAACAATATCACATTTCAACAGTTTATGCTATTTGCTCATGTATATATATAAATTATCTCTGGCAAGCTAATAAGAAATTAGTAGCAGGACCGGCACTGTGGCATGGCAGGTTAAGCTGCTGCCTGCAGCACCAGCATCCCATATGGGCACCAGTTTGGAGTCCTGGCTGCTCCATTTCCTATCCAGCTCCCTGATAATGTGCCTGGGAAAGAAGCAGAGGGCAGACCCGGAAGAAGCTCTTGGCTCCTAGCTTTGCCCTGGCCTAGCACCGGCTATTGTGGCCATTTGGAGAGTAGATCAGCAGATGGAAGATCTGTCTGTCTTTCCCTCTCTCTGTCTCTCTCTCTCTCTGTACCTCTGGCTTTCAAATAAATAAATCTTTCAAAAAAAGAGAGAGAAGAAATTGGTACAATGACTATCTTGAAGATCCTATTGACTGGAGAAAAGGAGGGAGATTTTATACTGTACATATTCTCTTTGTACATTAATAATATTAAATTATGTAAAACTTATAAATTATAAACATACATGCACACAGTTTTAGCATATCATCTGAAGAGATCATATCCAAAGCAGGTATCCCAAATTCCAGTATAAGGAAATTTCAAGTAATAAAAAAACAGCGTATAATCTGTGTTTCTATGGTCACCTGAACTAATTTTCTAAATATATATATTATTTTTAAAATTTCATATAAATAAATAATCCCTAAAAATGTGTATGTGTGTCTCTCATCTAGATTAATCAAGCAAAAATATAACAATGCTGTACATTCCAAAATCCTATTAACAGGAAATTCCAGATTTTTAAATAGCATTTAATCCTCCAGCTTATCTATGTAATGTTACATAAAAAAAAAAGTATGATAATACCAGTGAAATCAACAAGCAGATGAAAGGAGACTTCTGTTCAGGTTAAATAGTTAACAGAAATGAGGAAAAACTTCAGGATAAAAATACCTAAGATGTTTGTTGTTTGTTAATTTTTGATGCGCTGACTGTAGATAACCTCTGGGAAAAGTATCCTAACTAAAAAAAGTCAGTTCATTACTACGTGATACATACCATCTGAGTAAATGTTTCATTATTTAGGTAGACTTGAGTTACTACATACAACGAGGTTTACAAGGTATTCAACTCAAGTATGTCAAGTTACTTCTTTATTTTCCTTAAATAATTATTACCTATGAAATTTACTCCTTTAATATTTTTACTGCTGAATTAAGTAATCTGGGTATATATAAAAATACAGACAACTTAATTACTGTTGCACGATGCTGATACAGAAACTCTCAAGAATATCAAAAACTTGTATTCACCTCATCCTTTAAGGAAGAAGCAGTGTACAGAGACAATTCTTCACTGTAATATGCTAACATTACATAACCTTTTAAAGAACTAAAAATTGTTTTACATATTAAAGGCAATCCTGTGCATTTATACTATCAAAATTACTTTTCCTCCGTGTTTTAACAAAAGAAAAATGCTTTCAGCTGGATAATCAAAGGTACTGTACTGTGTGGCAAAAAATGACTTATCAGCAATAAAACACCTGTTGTGTAAGAAGTTTTAAATACATTTTTCCTTCAGACTATGGCATTAAGTAGGGGAATTTTAAATTTAGTATAGAGTTTTAGTTAAAAACTATAAAGAAAAAGGAAGGCTGTTATTACTTTCAAAAGAGTTTAAAGAGAATTTCAATGATTCAAACTTTCCTCTAACAAAATGCCATAACAAAAAAAAGGTTTGTCTTTTATATATATAAGGGGCAGGGAGAAGACAATTACCAGGTTGTTTGGTTAGAAACCTAAAACCTCAAAGGTTCCTATCACCTAACTTTGGAAAGATTTTTAAAAAATGTTTCATTGAAAAAATTGTACATATTTATCATATACAACTTGATGTTTTGAGCTTTGCCAAGTTTTATTATCTTTTTGATAGTGCCACTTTCAACATTAGGAGGAAAAGTGAAATCAACATTGCAAGTTCTTTGTTTTAAGGAATTACTTTATAAATGATAACAAAACATGTAAATTTTAAATTGTTATAAACAACCAACAACCTCTCAGGAGCTGGTTATTCAGTTAGCTCCTAGACCTTAGCTGGTAGCTCACTTAGTCTCCTCTGGAGCTTTCAAAGTTCCAACTGAAAGCATTCAACCCCAATTCCTGGATGGGAAATAAAACAGAATGCAGTCCATTTTACTATCTTGTTCTCAATAGTGGAGGTGAAGCTAAAGACTAAAACATAAATTAAAATTGAGGCTCTCCCTAGATTTCAATATCCAAAGTTATTCTCATTCCTCTATTAACAGGGAAAATACGGGCCACATAAAAATGTCAAGAATACTCACAGAAGACTATTCACAATAGCCAAACACATCAAAAAAGGCTATGCTCAAAGCTCAGCTAAAAGAAACAAAACTGTAAAACGTTCTGTATATTTTATGATAAATTTGCTGACTTGATTCCAAAATGCATCTCCATATTGATAAGAACAACAACTTTAAAGAATTTTTATAAAAGTTTCTCTAAATTGCCATTGTAAAAGCATCTAAAATTGACACGCTAATTCTAAAATTCATATGGAAATGCAAAAGACATGAAATAGCCAAAATAATCTTGAAAAAGAAAAAAGCTGAAGGACTCACACCTCTTGATTCCATGCTTTCTATGTAAAGCTACAGTATGCAAAACAGCATGGCAGTGGCTGGCATTAACAGAAAAGAATTGAAAATTCAGAAATAAAATATACATCTCACAGACGTATATGGAAAATATGTGTTATGAAAAGACCATGCATGGATTTCAAAATGTTTTCACACCAAAATAAACTTATCTTTCAATTCCATTTTCCACAAACTTTTTGAAGTGCCCACATCTGGCCAACTGTTCTACAAGGATGCCACAACAATCAGCGGGAAAGGAAGAGCCTTTTCTGGGCCAGTGCTGCGATGTAGTGAGTAAAGCCACCACTGGCATCCTTACACGGCACCAGTTCCTGTCCCACCTGCTCCACTTCCAATCCAGCTCCCTGCTAATGGCCTGGGAAAAGCGGCGGAAGATGGCCCAAGTATTTGGGCCCCCACCACCCATGTGGGAGACCTGGAAGAAGTTCCTGGCTCCTGGCTTTTGCCTGGCCCAGCCCTGGCGTTGTGGCCATCTGAGGAGTGAACCAGAAGATGAACAACTGATCTCTGTCTCTCCCTCTCTCTAACTCTGACTTTCAAATAAATAAATAAATCTTAAAACAAGAAGAGGAGCCTTTTCGACAATGGTGCTGAAACAGCTGAATACCCACCTGTGAAAGGATGAGGTCAGGTTAAGCTGCCGTATGCAGCGCCAGCACCCCATACGTGCACCAGTTTGAGTCCTAGCTGATCCACTTCTGATCCAGCTCTCTGCTAATGTGCCTAGGAAAGCAGCAGAAGATGGCCCAAGAGCTTGGGGCCCTGCACCTACGTGGAAGACCTGGATGAAGCTCCTGGCTCCTGGCTTCAGCCTGACCCAGCTCTGGCCATTGCAGCCATTTGGGGAGCGAACCAGCAGATGAAAGACCTCTCTCTCCCTCTCCTTCCCTAATTCTGACTTTCATATAAATAAATCTTTAAAAAAGAGGAAGGAAGGAAGGAAATGAGATCCAATCTCTCCCTTGAACCAAACACAAAAATTAACTTCAAATGGATCACAAACCTAAACAGAAGAGCTAAAACTATAAAGTCCTTACAAGGATTGTGGCATTGCAGGTTAAGCCACTATTGCAAACAGCCATCACATACGGGAGCCAGTTCCAGTCCTGGCTGCTCTACTTTCCATCCAGCTCCCTGCTAATGCACCCGGGAAGACAGCAGCAGATGGCTCAAGAGGGAGATAGGGATGAAGCTCTTAGCTCCTGGCTTCCGCCTGGCTGAGCCTTGGCTGTTGTGGCCATTTGGGGAGTAAACCAGTGAATGAAAGACTGTTCTCTCTCTCTCTCTCTCCCTCTCTCTCCTTCCACCCCTTCCCTGTAATCCTGCCTTTCAAATAAATGAATAAATCTTTTTTTAAAAAAAGGAATAAATTTTGGATTAAGTTTTAGCTGCTTAAAGATTTATTTATTATTAATTTGAAAGGCAAGGAAGGGGGAGGGGAGGGAAAGGGAGAGAGCTTCCAACCACTGGTTTATTTACCAAATCCCAGCAACACACAGGGCTGAGCCAAACCAAAGCCAGGAGTCAGGAACTCCATCCAGGTCTCCACAGGGGTGGTAGAGACTCACTTCCCAGGCACATTATCAGGAAGCTAGATGGGAAGCAAAGTAGCTGAGCCACAAAGATGAGACTCAGGCATCCCAAGCTGGTTCTTAACACACTGTGCCACAGCACCTGATCCAAGCAATCTTAGAAACAATAACAAAACTGTATCAAAATTAAAAACTGCAACACAGGATGCCATCAACAAACTGAAGGTAGCCTACAAAATGGGAGAAAATACCTGCAAATCATACTTCCTATAAGAAATGTGTATCATAAATATAAAAAGAAGAAAAACTTTTACAACTCAATAATAAAAATATTAATGACTCAATTTTTAGAACATACAATAGCTCTAAATAATCCCCCCAAAATACATAAAAACGGGGGCCAGTGTTGTGGTGTAGCAGCATCCCGTTTGGGTAGTGATTCAAGTCCCAGGTGATCCACTTCCAATCCAGCTCCCTGCAAATGTGCCTGGACAAGTAGGAGAATGGCCCAAGTGCTTGGGCCCTGAACCACACTTGGGAGACCTAGATGAAGGTCCTGCCTCCTGGCGTCTGCCTGGCACAGCCCCAACTGTTGTGGATACTTGGGGAGTGAACCAGCAGATGGAAGACCTCTCTCTTTCTGTCTCTCCCTCTCTCTCTGTAATTCTACCTTTAAAACAAATAAAAATAAATCTTAGAAAAAAGTATGTATGTAAACATGGTCAACAAGCACAGAAAAAGATGTCCAACATCATTAGCCATCAAAGTAATGCAAATCAAAACTACAATGATACCACTTTACATCCATTCATCTGAGCATTATTAAAAAGATGGTAGCAAGCCCGCACCCATGGCTCATTTGGCTAATCCTCCACCTGTGGCGCCGGCACCCCAGGTTCTAGTCCCGGTTGGGGCGCCAGGAACTAGTCCCGGTTGCTCCTCTTCCAGTCCAGCTCTCTGCTGTGGCCCGGGAAGGCAGTGGACGATGGCCCAAGTGCTTGGGTCCCTGCACTCACATGGGAGACTGGGAGGAGGTACTCGGCTCCTGGCTTCAGATAGGCACAGCGCCGGCATTAGCGGCCATTAGGAGAGTGAACCAACGGAAGGAAGACCTTTCTCTCCGTCTCTCTCTCTCACTGTCTATAACTCTCCGTCTCTCTCTCTCACTGTCTAACTCTGCCTGGCGCAAAAAAAAAAAAAAAAAAAAAAAAAAGATGGTAAGAACAAGCGTCGATAAGCATGTGCAGAAACCAGAACCCTGAGACACTGCTGGTGGGGCTGTAAAAATGCTGCCGCCCCTATGGAAAATAGCTCAGCAGTTCCTCGAGATGCTAACCACAGTTACCATATGACCCAGCCATTCCGATACCCCGCAAAATTGCAAACATACGTTCACACAAAAACCTGAACAAAAATCTTTATGGACGTGTTATTCACAGTAAGTAAAATGTGGGGATGAGAGGGGGACAAGTGGCCAGCACTGAGGAACGGATAAATAAAACGTGGGTCGTACAAGGAATCAAGTCCTCACACACCCTGCACCACGGATGACCCCTGAAACACGCTAACTGACAGAAGCCAGCCAGCCACAAGGGCTCCGCTTTCATACATGCGAAACGGACCGAGCTACACAGGTGAGGGGCAGATTCTTTGCACAGGGCCAGCACGGGGTGGGGGAAACGATCCGGGATTCTTTCTGAGGTGATGAAACTCTAAAATCGATCCGCGGGGATGTTTGTACACATGAAAAACCTTGAAATGTACCCTTTAGACGGGTTTGATGTACAGGATGGGAACTGTACCTCAATAAAGCTGTTCACACACACACACATCTCATGCCTAGCATGTATGTTGCTCATGGAAGGAAGACTGCGGACAACTTAGCACGAAGTGATCTGACTCCTAAGCTCGCCCGCGCTGGAGACCCGGAGAATTAGGACTTGAAGATGCTCTCCCTCCCAACTCAAAGGGCCCTCCCTGAAATAGCCCTAAACGGTCCCTAACCCGGGACTGTGGCGCTATCCGGCCGTCAAGGCGAGATTCGGCTCAGACAGCAGAGGCAACGTGTTGCTTTCACGTACTTCCATGATACCAAACAATAACTGCAGGAAAACGCTCCCCAGGGAGGCTAAGCCGCGCTCCGGCAGGAACCAAGTCAGGAGGAGGGCCGTGCAAGAATGAGGAAGGGGAAGGAGCCGCGGGGCCGAGGGGGAAGCCTCGGCGCGCCCAAGGCCAGCGAGCGCAGCTCCACGAAAGCCAACTTCCATTCGCTTTGTGAACAGGCCCAGAGGCAAAGTCCCGGGCGCAGACCCACGCGTCGCGCGGCCCAGAGAGCGAGCTCCTCCAGCCCGACCCCGCACGGGCTCCGGGGGCCAACGGCGGGGCCCTGCGCCGGCGGCCGCGGCTGAGCCCCCTCGGCCGGCGCCCCCGGCTCGGCGCGCAGCGGGAGGCGCCGCGGGCCCGGGCTCGGCGCGCAGCGCGCTCGGCGCCGGGAGCCTCCGCGGGGGCCCGGGCGCCGTCTCCCGCCCCATCCGGCGCTTTGTCCCAGCCCCGGCAGCGGGCGGCCCCTCGGCGTCCGAGCCGCGGGCTCCAGGGCCGCGCTGACAGACCCGCCCCCGGGAGGGCTGCGAGCCCAGGGGGTCCCTATCGGCCGGCGACCGATCTCCCGCCGGACTGCGGCCAGGCGGGACCCGGCCGGCGGCGGTCCGAGGGCGCTCGCCCTGCCCCGAGGAGCCGCCGCCGCCGCCGCCGCCGCCGCCCGACGCGCACGCAGGCCGAGGTCAGGCGCCGAAAGCCTCGGACTCCGAAAGCCACACCATTTCCAGCACCCTTACACTTACCCAGAAATTCTCCACGAAATGCGCCATGACCATCATGCCGCCGCCGCCGCGCCGGGTTCCGTGTCCGCGCCCGCCCGCCGCTGTGTAAACACGGACCCGGCCCCCACGGCGCCCCCGCCTTTCGCCGCCGCCGCTGCCGCCGCCGCCTTCTTCCCAGAGACCGGCCCGCACCCTCCAGGGCGCATGCGCCACCTAGCGGCAGCCGCCGCGGGGCCAACACTCTGCCGCCGCGGCCTCGGTGCGCGCATGCGCCCCGGGCCGCGTTCCCGGTTTGGTCGCCCTGGCTCAACCTGGGCGCGGCGAGGTTGAGTCTTCTCTTGGGAATGGTGGAGAACCGGGTCCCGGAGGAGTCACCTGGGAGGTTGCCCGCGCCCGTTTGCGGCGCTAGGGCACTGAGCCAGGAACCGAGGCCGGAACGAAGAGAGGGGGCCCTGCCCCTCGGCCCCCGCCTCAACGAGACCCGCCTCCCCGGGTCTTCGAGCGGACCAAAGTCCGGGCAAGCTGGGATGGAGGAAACTTGGCGGCGAGCCACTCGGGGCGCCGCGCAAAACCTTCGGTCCACAGTGTGCCTTTCCCTGACTGGGAACCAAGAACCAAAACAAAACTTTCCGAGGCCGGAAAGGGAGGAAACGCCCAGTGTCGCCGGAGGGCCCTGGAGCCGGCCCGCCCGGAGCCCGAGCCTGACGCCCGCCGGGCGGAGACCCAGGAAGACCCCTGCGGCAGTTTAAAGAAGTCTCTTCAAGGACTTGCTCCTGAAGACCATGGTTCTCTTAGCAACATGTACATTTTGGAAAAAGAAACAAGTTTGAACACGCCGCGGCCTAATAGAGAAACTAAATCCCCTTCCCACGCCTTGCTTTCCAAAGCTTAAAAAAAGAAACTCAAGTTCACTGTCGCCAGATCAGCCAGATCAAAATCTGCATTTCTTGAGGCCAAGCCCCGCAGACAGGTGTGATGTAGTCTTAGCTATACGTACACATCGTACGTCCCCAGACCTTGGGATTTCAAGCGTCAGGAACGCCGTGCACACACAGTGTGTCTTCATGGGGAACTTCATCTCGGAAGTGAGAACCACGTGGTGCCTTCCACCCGGGTGAACCTGTCGGGCGTTTGTGGACTAGGGGATCTCTGCATAGGGGTGTTGTGGTGATTGCTTCTTAAGTGCACCGTTTAGAAACCCTTATTTCACGGTAAGATATCTAGGTGCTCAAGAACAATTCATGGAGGGAGGATGAGTAGGGGAGTAGTTGATACCCAGAACTGGAGACGGTAAAGCGGTACTGGATGATGTCACCCTATTTTTGCATATGTTAGCTTGTTTAAAAAGTCTTCGTAACATTCATTTACACCTACTTTTTGAGAAAAGCAAATATAGAAATGATGCCACAGGACTCCAAGCCATCAGGCTAGCTCGAACAATGTTGATGCGGAGAATTGTTCTAAAAACTCAACCACTTGCCGGCGCCGCGGCTCACTAGGCTAATCCTCCGCCTTGCAGCGCCGGCACACCGGGTTCTAGTCCCGGTCGGGGCGCCGGATTCTGTCCCGGTTGCCCCTCTTCCAGGCCAGCTCTCTGCTGTGGCCAGGGAGTGCAGTGGAGGATGGCCCAAGTGCTTGGGCCCTGCACCCCGTGGGAGACCAGGAGAAGCACCTGGCTCCTGGCTTCGGATCAGTGCCATGCGCTGGCTGCAGCGCGCTGGCTGCGGCAGCCATTGGAGGGTGAACCAACGGCAAAGGAAGACCTTTCTGTCTCTCTCTCTCTCTCTCTCTCACTGTCCACTCTGCCTGTCAAAAAAAAAAAAAAAAAAAAAAAACCACTTTGGTCACCCTGCAAATGAGCTTGTCGGTGGGGGGCTGGTATCACTAAACAGCACTTCCCCAATGAGACCAGAGTGAGAGAGGCCCCTATGCCAGAATCCGTGCTTAGGAGGCTCTTAAATATCACACCCACGTTATTACAAAGCACGTGAGGGCCCTGTGTCATTCACGATCTACTGAACACGGACCCATAACCACTAATTACCTCTCCCATGACCAGCATTTTTCAGGCCCCCAGGGAAACTCTGGTTTGTGTCTCTTGCCCCATGTTATCCAAACAAAAAGTAGACTTTAAATGCTGTGAGCATGTGTGAGAATTACAGCTGCTTTTGAGTTCAGGAGAATTCAAGTAGCAGAAGTACCTAGGTCAGAGAGAAGAAAATTAGCTTGTCAAACCCTTCCTCTAGGGCAGAAAGTAATAGATTCTTGTATAACAAAGCATTGTTTCCTGGTAGTGTGGAACAGTTTTTCCTTCTAGTTTTCCAACACGTGATTACAACGCTGTCCATTTAGCATGGTATGCAAAAGAGCTGTATGTGGTACATTCACCTCTGTTTCTGCTCTTACCCTCTGGCCCCCAGATAATAGGGAGAGGTTTGCCATGAAGATAAATCTTCTGTGCATTTCAGCTATTTACAAGGTTCGTTAGGGCCCAGACACCATGTGTTATAATTGCCTGGTGTTTAAGTTGTGGAACTTTGTAGTAAGCAATGATTAAGGTTACTAAATTTCAGACAAGATGGTGTAGTATAGAAAGAATGTGGGTGGTATCAGCCACCTCTGCCCTCTCAAGTGAGGTTTCCGCCAATGCACGTACACTCTGGCAGAGCACAGATAAGGCCTGAGTGGGGAGCTTGCTCATTCACTTTTGAAGTATTTGTGCCTCACACATTTAGCGCTTCCTTATCCAGATACATTTTGAAATTGTTAAAAACTGACATAGGTAACAACAGCACATAGCTCACTGCTTATAAAGCCTGCCATCTAATCGTCACTCAGTAAACAAGGAATGAGTAAGCCCAACAGAAATGTCCAGGTGGATGACACCTGGGGGGCCAAGCACTTCATTGCTTTTGCTCAGCTCTTTCATTGCTGCTAGATCCTAGAGCTTATAGAAAATGTCGTGGTGGTGTAGCGGATGAAGCTGCTGCCTGTGATGCCAGCATCCTGTATGGATGTCAGTTCAAGTCCCAGCTGCTCCACTTCCTATCCAGGTCCCTGTTAATGTACCTGGGAAAGTAATGGAGAATGGCGCAAGTGCTTGGGTCCCTGTAGCCACATGGGAGACCTGGAAGAAGCTCCTGGCGCCTGGCTTCAGTCTGGTCCATCCCTGGCCATTGTAGCCATTTAGTAAGTGAACCAGCAAACCAGCAAATGGAAGATCTTACTCCCCCTTTCTCTCTAACTTTGCCTTTCAAAAAGAAAGAAAGAGGCTGCTCTGTTCCTGCGTGGTCAGAGAGCCCCAGCACGCTGGTCGGAATAAACCCCTTGCTGATAAAAAAAAAAAAAAAAAAAAAAAAAAAAAAAAAAGAAAGAGAGAGAGAGAGAGAGAGAGGAAGGAAGGAAGGAAGGAAGGAAGGAAGGAAGGAAGGAAGGAAGGAAGGAAGAAAAAATATCATTAATTTCTACTGTATGATTTTCTCATATTTGTTTTTGAAATAATTTCTTGAGATTGAGCATACTTTTTTATTTTTTTTCTGAAGATTTATTTTATTTATTTGAAAGGCAGAGTTAATGGGAAGGGGGAGAGAGAGAGAGAAACAGAGAGAGACAGTGAGAGAGAGAAAGAGCTTCTACCCAGTGGTTCATTTGCCAAATGGCCACAATGACCAGAGCTGGGCAAGGTGGAAGCCAGGAGCCAGGAACTTCTAGGTCTCCCATGTGGAAGCAGGCAGCAGGAACCCAAGGACTTGGGTCATCCTCTGCTCCTTTACCAGACACTGTAGCTGGGAACTGGATCAGAAGTGGAGCATCTGGGACTCAAACTGGCGCTAGAGGTGGCTTAACCTGCTATGTCATAATGCCAGCCCTGAACATTCTTCTTCTTTTTTTTTTTTTTTTTTTTTTACAGGCAGAGTGGACAGTGAGAGAGAGAGAGAGAGAGAGACAGAAAGGAGAAAGGTCTTCCTTTGTCATTGGTTTGCCCTCCAATGGCCGCTGCGGCCGGCACGCTGCAGCGCAGCATGCTGATCCGAAGCCAGGAGCCAGGTGCTTCTCCTGGTCTCCCATGGGGTGCAGGGCCCAAGCGCTTGGGCCATCCTCCACTGCACTCCCGGGCCACTGCAGAGAGCTGGCCTGGAAGAGGGGCAACCGGGACTAGAACCTGGGGTGCCGGCGCCGCAAGGCAGAGGATTAGCCTATTGAGCCGTGGCGCCGGCCTGAGCATACTTCTTAAAAGATAGAATATTTTTTTGTAATAAAAAAGTAATAAGTGTTGTAACAGGGGACCTCCTGTTGGCAAGGGGCTAATAAACAATTTGGCCTTTCATTTGTGGATGTCCCTACCACTAGATTCATCTTCCTTAGGAGCTTTCTCAGATTACACCTGTCCTCTACATGTTGCTTTTCAGGGGATGCTGTTGCTCCCACTCAAACTCTGGCCCAAAGCTATAGTGGTAGCCCAAATTCCTGGATTGTTAAAACATAACTTGATAGGGCCGGCGCTGCGGCTCACTAGGCTAATCCTCCGCCTTGCGGCGCCGGCACACCGGGTTCTAGTCCCGGTCAGGGCGCCGGATTCTGTCCCGGTTGCCCCTCTTCCAGGCCAGCTCTCTGCTGTGGCCAGGGAGTGCAGTGGAGGATGGCCCAAGTGCTTGGGCCCTGCACCCCATGGGAGACCAGGAGAAGTATCTGGCTCCTGCCATCGGATTAGCGTGGTGCGCCAGCCGCAGCACGCCGGCCGCAGCGGCCATTGGAGGGTGAACCAACAGCAAAGGAAGACCTTTCTCTCTCTCTCTCTCACGGTCCACTCTGCCTGTCAAAAAAAAACAAAACAAAACAAAACAAAACAAAAAAAAACCATAACTTGATAAACGGTAGCAAATAAGAGAGGGGAACTTTGGAGCCAGCATTGTGGCACAGGCAAGTTAAGCTGCTACCTGCAACACTGGCATCCCATGTGAGCACCAGTTCAAGTCCCAGCTTCTCTGCTTCCGATCTAACTCCTTGCTAATGTACTTGGGAAGGCAGAGGAAGATGGCCCAAGTGCTTAGGACCCTTGCACTCACATGGGAGACCTGGAATGGAGAACCAGACTCCTAGCTTTAGCCTGGCCCAGCCCTGGCCATTGCAGCCAATTGGGGAAAGAACCAATGGATAGATTCTCTCTCTCTCTCTCTCTCTCTCTCTCTCTCTCTCTTTCTTTAACTCTGCCTTTGAGATAAATAAATAAACCTTTTAAAAAATGGGGCAAGGGGTGGAATTTGCACAAAATAACCTAAGTCTATATTCTATTCTACAAAACCTGGCTTGTCTCCAGGAGTTGACAGCCAGTCTCAGGCAAGGAACCCAGAGCACTTCCTCCTCCCATTCCTTGGTTCTCGTCTCCTCCCAATCGCAGTCCTGGGTTCACAGCTCACAACACGTTAATCACCACTTAATCTCAGACACATTTCCTCAAAACTGCGTTTACAACAAGTTTCCACTTCAGAAGAATGCTCTGAAAGCACAACACGTTTCCTTATTTGTTTCCACTGTAATTTTGCAAATCTTCCTCCTGTTTGCAGGATGAGAGTGGTGGAGGAGCAGCTCCCAAAGCCTCCTCCCCTCTAATTTCTTCACAGCATCCTGTGTCCGGTGCAGGAGGCCTTCTGTGTACTCATACTTGACAGGTGGCAAAAGAGCTGTACTCATTAAAGCAGAAAAGAAGCATGCAGGTCCCTGAATCCAGTATTCACTTGTTTTCCTTACTCGGTAGAAGGGTAGAGGGTGTTGAAAGCAAAAGCTTTATGCAAAACAGCAAGAAAAGCAAAAGCTTAGCAGAAGGTAGGCAGGCAGATTGCTATGCGGGGGCCAAGAGGCAGAACCACATTAATAGAGCTGCAGAACAGAGCTGAACACGTTCTGCACAGCACGTCCTCTGCCCAGTGCAATGTCAGGCACACCTTTCTTCTGTCCTGAGTGCACCACATGGACAGCCCATTTCCTGATGGGGCACCCTCTCTGCTCCAGGAGGACGTGTACTCTCCCAAGGGCTCCCATGTCTTACTATTTGTGGGAGAAGAGCAACATCTGACAGGTTGTTCAGGGGTCACACTGCTGGTCACCACAGGGAACCTAATAGGGGTTTCAAAAGTAAGAAAAGAGGCCGGCGCCGTGGCTCAATAGGCTAATCCTCCACCTTGCGGCGCCGGCACACCGGGTTCTAGTCCCGGTCGGGGCGCCGGATTCTGTCCCGGTTGCCCCTCTTCCAGGCCAGCTCTCTGCTATGGCCAGGGAGTGCAGTGGAGGATGGCCCAGGTGCTTGGGCCCTGCACCCCATGGGAGACCAGGAGAAGCACCTGGCTCCTGGCTCCTGCCATCGGATCAGCGCGGTGCGCCGGCTGCAGCGGCGGCCATTGGAGGGTGAACCAACGGCAAGGGAAGACCTTTCTCTCTGTCTCTCTCTCTCACTGTCCACTCTGCCTGTCAAAAAAAAAAAAAAAAAGTAAGAAAAGAGAAATTACTGAAAAGTAAAAAAAAATAATAATAATGTAAAAACATGCAAAGAAGTTTGTCATTGGGGCTGGCATTGTGGTGAAGAAGGTTAAGCTGCTGCCTGCAACACAGGCATCCCATGTGGGTGCTGGTTCCTTACCTAGCTGCTCCACTTCTGATCCAGCTCCCTGCTAATGTGCCTGGGAAAGCAGTGGAAAATGGCCCAGGTGCTTGAGCCCCTGCATCCCCATAAGAGACCTGGAAGAAGCTCCCTGTTCCTGGCTTTAGCCTGGCCCAGCTCTGGCCATTGCAGCCATTTGGGGAGTTAACTAATAGATGGAAGATTTTTCTCTGTCTCTTCCTCTGTCTCTCTCTAACTGTGCCTTTCAAATAAATAAATCTTTTTTAAAAAAGAAGTTTGTCATTAATGTAAGGTGGAAAGGCAGAAGATGACATGGAAAATATATTAAAATTGCAAATATGTGAAAAATATAAAGTAATAAGACAAAAAAACATGGAAAAATGAAAAAAGTGTATGTGTGGGTGGGGTAGACTACAATTACCAAACATTTAAAACTTATTATGATATAATAACATTCTAAAATTTAGAGAGCAATCCCTGTCCTTTGTTTTCATTTGAATACAAATGCAACTGGGCCTGAACTTCTTCATCCTCTTTCATTAACTCTCTTTCTTCCATTGATTAAGGCTGTAGACATTCACTCAGCACTTGTTGAGTGAAAAAACTGTGTCTTGTCTGCTCTTAAGAAACTGACAATCTCACCCAGATTCATGATGAAGAGGATGACAGTTACAATAATAATGTTAGCACGGGAGTGCTTGGTACTTAGCTGCCAACTGACAAACACTTGTTAAATGACTAAATTAGGGAATCGCTGGTCCAGCCTGATATCTTGGAGAAATTTAGTTTGTGTTCTTTATATTCTTTCTTCTTTTTCTTCTTTCCTTCCTTCTTTCTTTCTTTCAAGCAAAATGACAGGAACACAGCCCTGGGATCACCAAAGGTATACTCCATTAGCACAGCGATTTGGAGTCCAATGGGTAGCGGAATCCAGAGCAACTTCTGGGGCTCCCTGGCTCCCTGGAGATGACTGCTTATGTGAACTGAAAGAACGGAACACTAGGAATTGTAACACAGGACCCCTTGCAAGAAACATCCTTGGCTGAGCTAAGACCGAAGCAAGAAGACTGGTCACCCTTGAAGACGTGTTGAAGCCTGAATAGGACTAGGAGTCACTTGCTCCTTTGGGTTGGATATGGCTTTCCCCTCAGAGATCACATGCTGGAGGTTTGGCCTCCAGTGTGGTGATGTGGAGGTGAGCCCCAGTGGAAGATAATTAGGTCATAGGAACTGTGCTCTTGGAAGGGATTAATACTGAAATCTGGGGACAGGGTTAGTTCCTGTGAGTATGGATTGATATAAGGGAGCCAGCACCTCTCCAGAAAGCCCCCTTCTGCACGAGCCACTCAGCACTCTCACACACATTCCTGCCATTGTGATGCCATTGCCATGAGGCCCTCACCAGAGCCAAGCAGGTGCTTCTGCCATGCTACTGAGCCTCTGTAACTGTGAGTTAAATAAGCTGCTTTTCTTTACAAAGCACCTAGCCTAGAATATATTATAATAGCAATAGAAAAATGGACCAAGACACCCCGGACTAGCACCTTCTGCCCACGTTACAGCACCACATTTCAACAGTAACACAGTGTGGTCAGTGTTAGGCACATGTGACTTTGTCTTTAACAAACATTTATGGAGCATCTCTATCGAGCTAGGCCATTTTTTAAGTCCTCATGAACAAGACAAATGATTTTGCTGTTTTTGTGGTACTTCCTTAGTGTGGGAAGATAGACCACAAGAATAAGAATAAATGAGACCGTTTTGGATAGCAATACATGCTATGGAATATAATTGAGGTACATTATGGTAGGGAGAGAAGTTTCTTTACTTAGAATGGCCAAAAAGCCTTCCCTAAGGAAGTGACATTTGAGAAGAGAGCTGAGTAAGCTAAAAGGAACAGACATGCAGAAATCTGCAAAGAAGTCCACATGGAAGATTGACAGCTCCGGAGGCAGCAGTGAGATTGATTTGATTAAGTACCTGGGTAGGCGGCCGGCGTAGCTGGAGTGCAGTGGAGGAAGAAAAAGAGAGGTCAGAGGGGGAGGCAGACTCCAGTCAAAGATGGGGAGGTCGCTTTGTGCTCTAAGAGGAAGCTGGGGGGAGGGGTTTGAAAGAGCAGAGCCATGTGATCTGATTTATGTTTTAAAAACTCACAGTGACTGGGTGACAGCGGTAGAAGTGGCAAGAGGGGATCAGGCTCAAGATCTATTTTGAAGGTAAAGTTGACAGAGGTTGATATTGCATTAGATATGAAGTATGAAGGGAAGAAAGAAATCGAGAGTGATTCTAGGAGTTGAGCCTTAGGTAGGTGTTTGCAGATATCGCAGAGGTGGAAAAGACAAGGAGATAATCTTGTCTAGGGAAAGACTCCAGCGCTCTGTTTTGGATTTGTTAAGTTCAATGCTCCTGTTGGAAATGTCAGCAAAAATGTCTACCAGGCAATTGGATTTGGGCGCTCATGACAGAGGGTGGGTTCAAGCTGGGGGATCATCAGCCTCTTTAGATGAGCTTTATGAGCTCACGAGGAAAACAAAGACAGACAGGGAGGTGGAAGGGAGGAAGAGGAACAGAGGCCCAGGTAGGGAGCATACTCACATTTAGAGGTCAGAAGTGGATAAACCAGCAATGGAGAGTAACATAAAAGAAAAAAAAACACCAAGAGAAAGAGAGAATATGAAAGCCAACAGCAGAAAATGTTTTTAAGAAACGGTCATTGCAGCACAGGTGTAAGCTGCTCCTGTGACACCAGCATCCCATGTGAGCCCTTGTTCAAGTACCAGTTGCTTCACTTTCCATCCAGCTCCCAGTTAATACACTTGGGAAAGCAGCAGAAGATGGCCCAAGTGCTTGGGCCCCCGCCACCCAAGTGGAAAACCGGGAGGAGTTCCAGTCTCCTGGCTTCAGCCTGGCCCAGAGCTGGCCATGGTGGCCACTGGAGAGTGAACCAATGGATGGAAGATCTCCCTGGCTCTCCCTGGCTCTGTGTCACAGGTAATGTACCCTAAGAAATGACAATTTGATTTAGGCAGAATGGAAGAGGCCTTGGCACGTGCTGGTTCTTTGAAATGGGACAGAAATCAGATTCAAGTGGAGGCAAAAGAGTGAGATAACAAGTAGAGACAAGTAGTTCAAGAAGTTTCACTACTGGGCTGGCGCCGCGGCTCACTAGGCTAATCCTCTGCCTTGCGGCACTGGCACACCGGGTTCTAGCCCCGGTTGGGGCACCGGATTCTGTCCCGGTTGCCCCTCTTCCAGGCCAGCTCTCTACTGTGGCCAGGGAGTGCAGTGGAGGATGGCCCATGCACCCATGGGAGACCAGGATAGGTACCTGGCTCCTGCCATCGGATCAGCGTGGTGCACCGGCCACAGCGCACTGGCCGCGGTGGCCATTGGAGGGTGAACCAACGGCAAAGGAAGACCTTTCTGTCTCTCTCTCTCTCACTGTCCACTCTGCCTGTCAAAAAAAAAAAAAAAAAAAAAAAAAAAAAAAGAAGAAGAAGAAGAAGTTTCACTATGAAAGGGAGCAATGAAACCAGAAAGTGCTGAGGTGGACAGGGGGTGACGGGGAGGAGCATTAAGATGAGACTGAAGGAGGGGAGCTTGGGTGCCAGCAGGCAGGAGCCAAAGCAGAAGAAAAAGAGGGATGACTGCCGAAATGAGAAATGAAGCCCTCGTAGAGGAAAGGACACAGGGCCTGGCTGATAAGGCTGATAGGATCTCAGTTACTCAGAAAAAAACAAGAATTCTTACCACATGTCAGTTTAGTTCTGCATATCAGAAACCTCCTGGACACTGTTATCCCTTTCCTACAGATGAGAAAAATACCCTCCAGGGAAATGAAAGGGTGGCCCAAGGTCATAGAACAAGTGGAAGTCACTGCTGCTTCATCAGTACAAGAGAGAGGAGGGAACAAAGTGCTGGGAGGTGAGATTCAAGCAACAACACCTGGCAAAAGGAGAGCAATCCCCAAAGTGACAGTTTTTCTCATCCACAGGGCTTTAGCTGTGGGTTGTTTTTTGTTAGCCAATGTGTCAGTGTTCGCCAGGTTACTCACTTTTCCTTCCTTGGTTACTTTCTCCCTATTCCAGGTGTTCTACGTGGATGAGAGGGCTAACTTGTAAAGATCCCTAACAACTTCAAGGAATTTCTCTCTTGCTGTTTAAAAAGTCTTTTTTCTCCTGTCAGTCTTGCAACGTGCAAAAATATAATTGTTCAAAAACTCAGATTCTAATCAAAATCTAAGGTGAACCCACCCTAAACAGGACATCTGGTCATTGTATGAAAAACAAGTCCCTTTTTATAAGGAGAAGGAAACAAAACCAGATCTCCCAGACATGGCTGTAATGCTGTCTACCAAAACCCGTAAGAAAGACCACAGATTCTGATCAACAACTTGCAGGGAGGTAGCCGCTCTGCGTCCAGCTGGCGAGGTCCAAAGGTAGTGAAATGAGATGTTGCTTTGAGTCTCTAAATTCCAGTGGATAACAGATGCCTCCATGTACTTTTCTTTACAGTGCTTTAAGAACAAACTGTCATTGACTAGTTATATTTTTTTCCATCCAGGTCCAAAAAATGTATGTTATTTTTTTCTTCCCACCTCCCACATGCCAGCTAAAAATCACTTCTTTCTTGTATTCCAATCTGTCTTCAAATAGCTCCTCCAAAAAAAAGTTGCCAAACCATAACTTTCTATAAATCTCATGTATATTTCTTTCTTCTGCCATATTCCCTGATACATCATTTAGAACAAGTGGTTTATACCTTGTCACAGGAAGCAATACACTGTGCTTTGTAGCATCTTCCTCATTTGCCTTTTCTTTGCAGGTAAGTACGTGTGATTATGTTGATGTTGGTGGTTGGGAAGGGTTCATCTTTCTTTATTCTCCCTCGAAAATACATTGTCTCTTGCTTTTCGGTTTACACGTGGGCTTCCATTTGGGAGGAAAAATAGTGTAGATAGCTCTGAAGGTATAGCTGCCCATTCATTCATTCAACAAACAAACATTTTACTGTGTTTTGGCACTGTGTTAGGTGTATGATAAGCAGCAGTGAAAAAAAAATGATGGTTCAAGTACTTGGGAAACGGGTGGAGTTCCTTGTTCTTGACTTTGGCCTAGCCTAGCCTGGGATGTTGTGGACATTTGGAGAATAAATCAGTGGATGAGATCTCAATATCTATCTCTCTCCACCCCCTCAACCTCTCTACTACTCTGCATTTCAAATAACAACAGTATCAACTTAAAGCATTGCTGTAAGAAGTAAATAAGTTAAAATCATAAATCATTGAGAGCAGTGCCTGAAATATAGCAGATACAATAGCCATAAGCTATTGATATTATTAAGAAGGGGGAGTGATGGGAGGTGCAATTTCAGAGAAAAAATTCAATTCAGGGTTCTCTAGGGAGGCGAATGAAGTGAAGGAATACAATCTATGTATACTGTCTGTTCTTTAAATATTTATTTATTTGAAATGAGGAGCTACAAAGAGAGAGAGAGACAGAGAGACAGAGAGATCTTCCATCTGTTGGTTCTCTCCCTGGATGGCCACAGCAGCCAGAGCTGGGCCAGGTAGAAGCTAGAAGTCTGGAACTCCATCTGGGTCTCCCACATGAGGGGCAGGGGCCAAATGTGTGAGCCATCTTCCACTGCTTTCTCAGGTGCATAGGCAGGGAGCTAGATCAGAAGTGGAACAGCTGGGACTCAAACTAGTTCTTCCATGTGAGACGCTGGTGGCACAGGGCCACAAGGCTGGCCCCATCTGTTGTATTTTCTTTTTTTTTTTTAAAGTATTTTTTAAAGATTTATTTTATTTATTTGAAAGACAGAGTTACAGAGAGAGGTAGAGAGAGGTCTTCCATCCGCTGGTTCACTCCCCAAATGGCTGCAACAGCTGGAGCTGTGCTGATCCAAAGCCAGGAGCCAGGATCTTCTTCCAGGTCTCCCATGTGGATGCAGGGGCCCCAGGACTTGGGTCATCTTCTACTGCTTTCCTAGACCATAGCAGAGAGCTGGATCAGAAGTGGAGCAACCAGGACTAGAAATGGTGCCCATATGGGATGCCAGCACTTCAGGCCAAGACTTAAATTCACTGCGCCACAGCGCCAGCCTCTATTGTATTTTCTTGAGTCTACGTATTCCATGTCTGCAAAGAGTCTACATAAGAAACTGGTAGCAGTGATCCTTTGAACTTGAGGACAACAGTATAAAGGCAACTCACTTTTTGCACCTTTGCTATTTTCTTCTGACTACTGCCTATTTAAAAATAGATAAATAGGGGCTGGCATTGTGGCAGAGCAGCTGACAACCGCTGCCTGTTAGCATCCCAAATGGGCACTAGTGCATGTCCTGGCTGCTCCACTTCCAATCCAGTTCCCTGCTAATGGCCTGGGAAAAGCAGTGGAAGATGGCCCAAGGGCTTGGACCCCTTCCACCCATATGGGAGACCCAGATGAAACTCCTGGCTCCAGCCTGGCTCAGCCCTGGCTGTTTCAGTTATCTGGGGTATGAACCATAGGGTAAAAAATCTCTTTTTTTACTCCCTCTTGCTCTCTAACTCTTTCAAATAAATAATAAATATTGAAAAATTAAAAATATATAAACTTAAATATTAAAAGGAAAGAAGCTGGGCATTTGGTATAGCAGTCCAGATGCCACTTGGGATGCCCACAGCTCAAATTGGAATGACTGGGTTCCACTTCTGGCTCCAGTCCTGATTCCAGCTTCCTGCTGATGCACACCCTGGGAGGCGGCCGGTGGTGGCTCCCTTAGCTGGGTCCCTGCTACCCAGATGGGAGACCTAGACCTAGCACTTGTTTTTCCTTTTTAACTTCATTTTCCCAACGCTTCTGTCCAAAAAGCCAACTACTTTTTTTTTGAAATCAAATCAATTTACTATATCTTTTAAAGATCATTTCTATTTATTTCCACTTTTTATTCAAAATTCAGAGACACAGACCATCAAGCAGTGTCTTAATCACTACATCAATGCTCTCCATCCCCAGAAATGATCTTTAAGGTGGAATTCAAAAGAATATTTGAGGGATCAGCATTGTGGTGAGGCTACCGCCTGCGGTGCTGGCATCCCATGTAGGCACCAGTCGAGTCTCAGCTGCTCCTTTTCTCATCTAGCTCTCTACTACTACGCCTGGAAAAGCAGCAGAAGATGGCCAAGTACTTGAGGACCTGCCACCCATGTGGGAGACCCAGAAGGAGTTCCAGGCTCCCAGCTTCTGCCTGGCCCAGTCCTGACGAGTGAGGCCATTTGGGGAATGGACCAGCAGATGGAATCTCTCTCTCTCTCTCTCTTTCTGTAACTCTGCTTTTCAAATAAACAAATAAATCTTTAAAAATTAGTAAATAGGGGCTGGTGCTGTGGTGTAGTGGGTAAAGCCGCTGCCTATGGTACAGGCATCCCATAAGGGTACCAGATCCCTGTTAATGGCCTGGAAAAGCAGAGGAAGATGGCTCAGGTGCTTGGGCCCCTGTACCCATGTGGGAGACCCTGATGAAGCTTCTGGCTCCTGGCTTCGATCGGCCCAGCTCTGGTCGTTGTGGCCATTTGGAGAGTGAACCAGCCAATGGAAGATGTCTCTCTCTGTGTCTGTAACTCTGCCTCTCAAATAAATGAATAAATCTCTAGAATAAATAAATACATAAATCCTGTCCTCTGTATACCTCATTGTATTTTTTTTTTTAATTTGGAAGGCAGAGTAATAAAAAAGAGAGATCAATCTGCCATCCCATGGTTCATTCCCCAAACAGCCAGGGCTTAACCAGGCCAAAGCCAGGAGCCCAGAACTCCACTGGGGCCTCCCATGTGGATGCAGGGGCCCAAGCACTTGGGTCATCTTTTGCTGTTTTTCTATGTGCATTAACAAGGAGCTTGATCAGAAGTGGAGCAGCTGGGACTCGAACTGGCGCCCATGTGGAACGCTGGTGATGTTGCACAGGTTGCAGCTTAACCTGCTGCACTACAGCCCCAGCCCCTGGTCTCAGTTTTTATCTGCTGTGTGGTAAGAATGCTTTATCAGCCATTTACTTTGCCAGGGTGGTTTTTTTTTTTTCTGCCTACGTTTTCCCCCCATTTTTCATTCTTCCTATGTTAGCTTTTTTATTTTTGTTTTGAAAATTAACGTTAAATAATGTGAGTCCTTATCTCTTGACTGAAGTACCGTGTGTGAGGCCAGGACTGCGTGTTCATGGCCGCTGGGTATGTGTGTGAATCAGCTGCTTTAGGCTTGCTTCTCTGAAACCTGTTTGAGGTCAGCGGCAAGGCGATGTCACAATGTAGTCTTTCTCCTCCTCCTTTGTCAACAGCAGGCTGCTTCCTGAAAAATATGATGAGCACTGATAGCTCTTGCTTAAGTTCACTTCCTCTACCCTGTCTTCGCACCACACTGTCCAAAAAAGTGCCCACGAGCAGCGCCTCCTTCCGGTGCTGCCACAAAGGGCTCCACGCTGGACTTCGGAGTCACGGGCCCTGCTGGCCTTTTCTTGGGGCTGCCTCCCTGCGTGGACCTCTGCTGCCTCGGGGAGTCCTTCTTCCTACTGCCCAGGTTCCGCAACAGAGAGTTCGCAGCACCGTGTCTCAGCCTGCTGGGTACTTTTGGGCGGTTTCTAAAAGGAGGCAGAAAAGACCTGATATCTCTTGGTCATGTTAATAGCTACATACCTTCCGATAATCATTTTGCAAATTAATTCTGCCTGGCATTTACTAGACCCTTTTAATCCAAGTCTTTCTTTAGTTCTGGGCAATGTTCTTTCTTTGATAATGTCCTTCCTTTTATTCTCATAGTCCTATACCTGTACAGTTTTGGTTAAATCTATTCTCCATCTTTCTTTCTTTCCTTTTTTTTTTTTTTTTTTTTTTTTTTTGACAGGCAGAGTTAGACAGCGAGAGAGAGAGAGAGAGAGAGAGAGAGACAGAAAGGTCTTCCTTTTCCGTTGTTTCACCCCACAAATGGCTGCTACAGCCAGTGCGCTGCACCGATCCAAAGCCAGGAGCCAGGTGCTTCCTCCTGGTCTCCCATGGGGTGCAGGGCCCAAGCACTTGGGCCATCCTCCACTGCACTCCCTGGCCACAGCAGAGAGCTGGCCTGGAAGAGGAGCAACGGGACAGAATCCGGCGCCTCAACTGGGACTAGAACCCAGGGTGCTAGCGCTGCAGGTGGAGTATTAACCAAGTGAGCTGTGGCGCCGGACCTCCATGTTTCTTAACATTATTCTTTTATCCTGCTTCCTCCCTTTCTTTCCCTGCATTCCATTTTGAAAGAATATCTGAGCTCCATTTTCCAACCCATTAATTAATTGCTCATTCAGTCCAACTATTGGATTTAGCAATCCTGTTTTTAAGTGTCCATAAATTCTGGCAGTGTTTTAGAATTGTTTTGTTTGAATGTGACATGCTTACAACTAACTCTGAGGATATAGACTGTGTTTAATTTAAAGCTTTTAATCTTTAATTCATCTTTTCACCTTTTTCATGTTCTGTTAACATTTTTAGAGTGGGCTAGTTCGATTCGCCGAATTTGGTGCTCTTTTTCATGCTCTTGGTTTGGCCAAAATGTTTGTTGACTCTTGGTCTTCTGTTCCTATTTGTAGGTGCAATTCTAAACCGAAACTTGGAGCTGGAATGAATTTCCTCCCTTGAAGCAGAACTTCTGTTTGCCCAGCAGTGCATACGAGTTTTTATTACCAGAAGCTGCCTCTCGGGATTGGGTAGGGACAGGTGGGCTGAGCAGGTGAGTTTTCTGAGCACGATCTCCCTGCCCCTGCGGGCATCGACCTTTTCCTGTCACCTTCGCGGACTCTGACATGCGGCAAGAGTGGTGAATGTTTAACACCCGGCTCTGGGCTGCCGGGGGACGTCCTAACATGCAGCGTTTCCTGATTTTTACGCAATGTGAATTTCTTGCCCTAGCCACTTTGGAGCTAGCACCGTGACATCACTGAACAGGCAGCTGGGAAGAGATATGCACAACAGACTCCTAAGAGCCTGGCTCCCCTCTGCAGATGGCAGCTCCAGGTCGGCTGGGACAGCTGCTTCAGAAAACTTGAACTTACCTCCCATCTGAGCCCAAGCGGTGGAGCTCGCTGCTCCAGGAACAATTCCAGGATTTGTCAGGATCCTTTTTTATTATTATTATTTTATTTTCCAAGACTTACTTATTTTTATTTCAAAGGAAGAGTTACAGAGAGAGAGAGGGAGAGACAGAGGGAGAGAGGGAGAGAGAGGAGGAAGAGAGTATCTTCCATCTGCTGGCTCATTCCCCAGATGGCTGTAATGGCCAAAGCTGGGCCAAGAGGAACTCTCTCCGGGTCTCCCACATGGAGACTACCTTGTGTTGCTTTCCCAGGTGTATTAGCAGAGAGCTGGATAGGAAGTGGAGCAGCTGGAACTCAAACCAGCACTGTTGGGGCTGGCGCTGTGGCATAGCAGGTAAATCCATCACCTGCAGTGCCGGCATCCCATATGTGCACCGGTTAGAGTCCCAGCTGCTCCACTTCTGATCCAGCTCTCTGCTATGGCCTGGGAAAGCAGTAGAAGATGGCCCAAGTCCTTGGGCCCCTGCACCCACATGGAGACCCTGGAAGAACCTCTTGGCTCCTGGCTTCGGATTTGTGCAGCTCCAGCAGTTGTGGCCAAGCCGAGAGTGAATCAGCAGATGGAAGACCTCTCTCTCTCTCTCTCTCTCCCTCTCTCTCTCTCTCTCTGTGCCTCTCCTCTCTCTGTGTAACTCAGACTTTCAAATAAATAAATCTTAAAAAAAAAAAAAAGCAACCAGCTCTCTTATGGGATGCTGGGTTCTCAGGAGGCAGCTTAACCTGCTGCATCACCACACCAGTCCCAAGAGTCTTTTTTAATTTCTTAATTTTTATTATGTACCAGAGAGACAGCAAGAGATATATAATTGGAGTGAGACTGAGCTCTTGTCCACTACTTCACTTCCTAAACACCCTGGGCTAAAGCTGGGAGCTGGAACTCAATCCTGGTCTTATATATTGGGTGGCAGGAACCCAACGACTTGAGCCATCACCACTGTCTCTCAGGGTCAGCATTGGCAGGAAGCTGGAGCTGGGAGCTGAAGCCAGCAAATGAACCCAGATACTCCGATGTAGGGAGTGTCTTTTTTTTTTTTTTAATATTTTATTTATTTACTTGAAAGAGTTACACAGAGAGAGGAGAGGGAGAGAGAAAGGGGGGGGGGGGTCTTCCATCCGATGGTTCACTCCGCAGATGGCCACAATGGCCAGAGCTGTGGTGATCCGAAGCCAGGAGCCAGGAGCTTCTTCCAGGGTCTCCCACGTGGTGCAGGGGCCCAAGGACTTGGGCCATCTTCTACTGCTTTCCCGGCCATAGCAGAGAGCTGGACAGGAAGTGGAGCAGCCAGGTCTCAAACTGGCACCCATATGGGTTGCCAGTGCTTCAGGCCAGGGCGTTAACCCGCTGCACCACAGCACTGGCCCCGGGAGTGGGTGTCTTAACCAGAGACTGAACCACTAGGCTGAATGCCTGCCCCCTGTAGCATCTGAAGAGTGCGGTTCAGTTATTTATATCTACTTAACAGAGATAGAATGCCCTCTTCCTTTTAATGATGTTAGGGTCTTCCACCCTGCTAGATCTTTCTGTCAATCATTACCATGTATTTCATTCTGTTAAAAGATTTTTTGTTCTGATGTTTGCTTGCTGGAAGCACCCTTTCTGGTTTTCCTGTGCTGCTTTGAAGTAATACTTCTACTTCTTTATAATTTCAGTGGAATTCGCAAGAGAAGAAAAGCAGATGTCCTTCTCCTATCTTGTGCGTTAACTTGTCCTAGCCCGGAGCCGAGGTTTTGCTGTAGACTCATTAGCCTGAAGGATATCCTGCAGGGGAGCTGACTCCCGTGCCTGCCCCTCCAGTGGGGCTGTGGCTGTGGAGCACAGAGAGGAGCAGCCTGCAGGGGCCGGGCTGGAGAGCAGCGGGCGGAATGGAGTGGCAGGTGTCTTCCTCCAGGCGGACAGGTAGCAGAAGAACCAGGCGAGTGTTTCCCAGTCTCATGGGTCAGATGAAAGGACTTCCCAGATGTATTTAGAAGGTAGCTGAAGGTGGCCAGCCCCAGAGCCCCTCCACGTGACTCTTTGGTCGATGCTCCTTGGATCTCAACACTTGGAAGGCTCCTGCTGGCCAGGATCAACCTTTACTTTACCCTGGGAACACGACAGGGTGGGCACAGGTCAGAAGTGTGTTGTGGGGTAGATTCTGCTCCAGGCTACCTTTGTGGCTGGTACTGTTCAAAGTCTTCTTCTTTTTATTTTTTTTAAAGACTTATTTATTTACTTGAGAAGCACAGTTACAGACAGAGAGAGGGAGAGACAGAGAGAGATCTTCCTTCCATTGGTTCACTCCTCAGTTGGCCGCAACAGTTGGAGCTGGGCCGATCCAAAGCCAGGAGCCAGGAGCTTCTTCCGGGTCTCCCATGTGGGTACAGGGGCCCAAGCACTTGGGCCATCCTCCAGTGCATTCCCAGGCCATAGTGCCCATATGGGATGCCAGTGCTGCAGGTGGAGGTTTAACCTACTGCGCCACGGCGTCAGCCCCTATCTTTACATTTTTAGGATATATTTTATATTAAAGCATGATATAGGAATCTTATCTTCCTTTTTTTCTAGTTATCATACAATGGTTTCCTAAGTCTTCCATTTAAAAATAATTGATTTAAAACATCACCATTATCATAAGTTGGGACTCTAATGGCAATGTTATCCAGATAAAGGTGAGCATGAAATAAAGCTGCAATGCAGAACAGGACTGCAAAAACAAAACAAAACAAAACAAAACAAAACAAAAACGCATCTTGACTATACGTATAGGATGGAAGAGGGAAAATCTCTGTTGAAAATTCATAAAAATGCATAACCACAAACTAGCACTTATATGCATTTTAGCTTGATTTCACGCTACCTAAACACAGACCACGCACACATACACACACACACACAGAGTGAAATAATCCCTCAAGCAGAAAATGTATTCCAGAGAGGCCCGGGGTTATTTGTATGCCAGATACAAATGCAGAGGCAAACACAAATCCTCTCTGGATAACAGTTTCCAGTCCATGCCCCAAGAACGTCCACAAATAACGTTTCCAGGAACATGAGACTATCTAAGTCAGAAATCACAGAGAAACCAGGTGCCACAGGTAAAAGATACCAGAATCAGACATAAAAAAGAATTCAGATATTAAAATGATCAGAGTGTAAACAACTCTGTTGAATATGTTTAAAGAAAAAAAGAGAGATTGAAAATAATGGGCAGGCTGGCACTGTGGGGTAGCGGGTAAAGCCTCCGCCTGTAGTGCTGGCATCCCATATGGGCACCAGTTTGTGTATTGGCTGCTCTGCTTCCGATCCAGCTCTCTGCTATGGCCTGGGAAAGCAGTGGAAGTGGCCCAAAGCAGCTTGTGCACCCGCTTGGGAGACCTGGAAGAAGCTCCTGGCTCCTGCCTTTGGATCGGCACAGCTCCAGCCATTGCGGCCATTTCGGGAGTGAACCAGCAGATGGAAGACCTCTCTCTCTCTCTGCCTCTCCCTCTCTTTCTGTGTAACTCTTTCAAGTAAATAAATAAATCCTTAAAAAAAAAAAAAAAAAAAAAAAACTAGGGGGCAGTATGGTAGCATAGTGGGTAAAGCCACAGCCTGCGATACCAGCATCCCATATGGGTGCTGATTCAAGTCTTGCCTGTTCTACTTCTGATCCAGCTCCCAGGGAAATTTGTGGAGGATGCCGTAGTGCTTGGGCCTTTGCAGCCACATGGGAGACCCGGATGAAACTCCTGTCTCTTGGCTTCACCTGTCCCAGTCCCGCCATTGTAGCCATCTGAAGAGTGAACCAGTGGATGTAAGATCTCTCTTCCTAACTCTTTCAAATAAATTAATTAAAATCTTAAAAAAAAAAAAAAAAAAGCTTTAAGGGGCCGGTGCTGTGGTGTAGTAGGTTAAGCCACCACCTACAGTGCCAGCATCCCGTATGGGAGCCGGTTCAAGTCCTGGCTGCTCTACTTCCTGTCCAGCTCCCTGCTAATGCGCCTGGGAAAGCAGTGGAGAATGGCACAAGTACTTGGGCCCCTGTTATCCACATGAGAGGCCTGGAGGAGGCTCCTGGCTCCTGGTTTTGGCCTGGCCCAGCTCTGGCTGCTGTGGCCACTTGGGGAGTGAACCAGCAAATGGAAATCTCTTTCTCTGTAACTCTGCCTTTCCAGGAATGAACACATCTTTATTAAGAAATGTTAAGGAGGCAGGGAAAAGGAGCAGTGCAGGAGAGATGGGAAGCTGGATAAGGGCACAAGTGGCAGTCATCGTAACACATGCAAGCAGATTAGAACTCCCCAGTGCAAAGCACAAACCGTCAGATGGGATTTAAAAAGCAAATCCAGGTATGGTTTTTGATTGGTGACACATACAAGATTGAAAAAGAATGGAAATACGGACGTCAGGCAATACAAACCAAAAGGAAGCTGGTATAATTAATAAACATTTGTATAAGTTATCATCTCCTTATTAGTTTATATTTATGAATTTCTCATTATGGCAAATTCAATTCCCTGGGAATTAGATAATTTATATATACCTAAGACTCTATCTTTTATGTGTATAATTCAAACATTGATAGAACTCCAAAAGGAAATAGGAAAGTCAACCAATTTGAGTTTTCCTCTCTCAGTAACGGGTGGATCAGGCACAGGCCCAGGGGTCCAAGAGCCCACCCGAGGTTATCTTCCGAGTGTCTGAGCGGGCGTGATTCTGCTCAGGAGTCCAGGGATCTAAGAGGCTTCAGTGCATTGGCTGAAGGTCACACACACTCCTCCCCACCTCCATTGTCACGCAGCAGCCCACCTTCTGGGACAGTCCCAGCTGCTCCTATTCCATCCAGCTCTCTGCTGTGGCCTGGGAAGGCAGTGGAGGATGGCCCAAGTGCTTGGGCCCTGCACCCACATGGGAGACCAGGAGGAAGCTCCAAGCTTTGGATCAGCCCAGCTCTTGCCATTGCAGCCACTTGGGGGAGTGAACCAATGGGTGGAAAACTTCTCTCTAAATATAACTCTGTCTTTAAAATAAATAAAATAAATCTTTAAAAAAAAAAAAAGCAAAAAAGCTTCCAGCTCCTGGTTTCAGTTCTGCCTAGCCCCAGCTGGTGCAGGCACTTGGGAAGTAAGCCAGCAGATGGTAGCTCTGTCTGTCTCTCTGCCTCTCAAATATGTAATTTTTAAAGTTACCAAGTGTTAATCCAACACACATTTAAAGACAAAATTATTTAAAATGCATGTATTCTTACTGATATAAATCAATAAGTAGTAGCAAAGGAAAACTTTCCTTATAATAGGGTGCCAACTAAAACATGTAGGAAAACACAATTTGGTAATGCACATGGCAATATTTGGCTCAGGCAAGAATAATCAATAAATGCTAGAACTCAAACTGTAATGAAAAACAAGATATTTGCATAATTTCACAGTAACAGCCTACAAGTTACTGATTAGTTATGGAGGGGAAGCCAGTGCCTTCACCCTTTTCCTGATAAAATAGTATTTCTGCCAAAAATGTACATGAAGCTACTTCAAAAAGCTCATGGAGAGTGTTTTATGAAAAAAAAAAAAACAAAAACAAAAAACTAGGCATGCATTTCAGAATTCTTTTGCACCAAAATAAACTTCTCATTTATCTGAGAGGGAGAGAGATAGAGACAGAGAGAGATAGAGAGATAGAAATAGAGAGATAGAGAGATAAGTACACCCATCTATTGGTTCTCTCCCCAAATGCCTGCAACAGCCAGGACTGGGCTGGGCTGAAGTTAAGAGCTTTGCGGCAGGAAGTCAATTGTTTGAGCCATCATGGCAGCCCCCCAGGAAATGCATTAGCAGGGAGCTGGAGTCAGGAGCCAGAGCCAGGGATTGAACTCAGGTACACAGTACGGAACATGCGCATCTTAACTGCTAGGCTAACTGCCTGCCCCCAAACTAACATTTTAATGCTCTTCTCTATGGACTTTTGAAAGTTCTCTTGTGTTTGTGGATTCAGCAGTAAAGTAAGCAAACAGATGGACTGACATTGTGAGACATTCTGCAAGATGATCTCTGTCTGGAAATGTCAATGTCATGAAAGAGGTGACAGCAGGATCTCTGTCCAGATGAAAAGAAATAGGTGAAGGGGCTGGCACCCTGGTATAGCAGGTGCAGTCGCCGCCTGGGTGCCAGCATCCCATATGGGCGCCGGTTGGAGTCCTGGCTGCTCCGATCCAGCTCTCTGCTGTGGCCTGGGAAAGCAGTAGAAGAAGGCCCAAGTACTTGGACCCCTGCACCCGCATGGAAGACCCAGAAGAAGCATCTGGCTCCTGGCTTCAGATTGGTGCAGCTCCAGCCATTGCGGCCATTTGGGGAGTGAACCAGTGGACGGAAGACCTCTCTCTCTCCTTCTCACTGTCTGTAACTCTACTTTTTAAATAAATAAATAAAATCTTTTTTTTTTTTTAAAGAAATAGGTGAAGCCACCTGAATGCAATGAGTGACCTGAGAATCTTCTCATGTTACAAGTGACAGCAGGGCAATTAGGAAACTTTGAAAAGGTTGCAAATTAGATCTTCATTCCATCATCATCCTGTGGTTATGTAAGAGGATAATTTAGGACACGCACTTGGAGGAATTCACAGATAAAAGGGCTTCCACAACTTGCTCTAAAACATCCCATGCAGGGAAGAGGGAACAGCATTAGTGACTTATTGCCTCAAAGCTGACAGCCCTAAAACATCAATATGCTCCCAGATGAGCACCGTGTGTTCACACAAACACCTCTACTGAAGGTTTACAGTAGCTTTATCTGTAATTTGCACAAGCTGGCAATGATGTTCTTTACCAGTGCAAGGACAGTGAATGCAGCAATAAAGGGAGCATATGTGTGTGGGGAGATCTTTTTTTTTTTTTTAAGATTTTATTTATTTGAAAGTCAGTTACAGAGAGAGAAGAGGCAGAGAGAGAGAGAGAGACAGAGACAGAGAGAGAGAGAGAGGTCTTCCATCTGCTGGTTCACTCTCCAATTGGCCACAATGGCCAGAGCAGAGCCAGGAGTCTCTTCTGGGTCTCCCACGTGGGTGCAGGAGGCCAAGCATGTGGACCATCTTCCACTGCTTTCCCAGGCCATGGCAGAGATCTGGATTGGAAGTGGAGCAGCCAGGACTTGAATGGGTGCCCATATGGGATGCCAGTGCTGCAGGCAGAGGAGTAACCTATTGTGCCTTGGCACTGGCTCTGTAGGGGGGATCATAAATGCATTTTGCTAAGTGAAAGAGGCCAGACTCAAAAGCTACGTGCTGGGGCTGGTGCTGTGGCTTAACGGGTAAAGCCACTGCCTGCAGTGCCATCATCCCATATGGGTGGCGGTTTGAGTTCCGGCTGCTCCACTTCCAATCCAGCTCTCTGCTCTGGCCTGGGAAAGCAGTAGAAGATGGCCCAAGTCCTGGGGCCCCTGCACCTGTGTGGGAGACCCGGAAGAAGCTCCTGGCTTCAGATCAGCTCAGCTCCAGCGGTTGCAACCAATCGGGGGGTAAACCAGCAGATGGAAGACGACCCCCTCCCTGCTCTGCCTCTCCTCTCTCTGTGTAACTCTGACTTTCAAATAAATAAATCTTAATAAGAAAGAAAGAAAGAAAGAAAGAAAGAAAGAAAGAAAGAAAGAAAGAAAGAAAGAAAGAAAGAAAGAAAGAAAGAAAGAAAATAGTTGAAGCAAGGCAAAGCTTGTGTGCCTGGGGGAGCTAGCATGGATTAAAGCTGAATACGTCAGTCTGAAACGATTTATTTTTGCGCAGCTACAGAGAAATAGAGACGTGGGTTCACACGGATGCCATTTCCTTGTGGCATGCACAACAGTGGCAACTGCAGTCAACACACATGACACACAGATGTTGGCTTCTAAATCCTGTTCTCCAATAAGAAGAAACAGGACTCCTCAGTGATTCTAGGACTGGGGCATCATGGAGTGTCAGAAAGGAAAGAAGCACTAAAAAATAAAAAAGCAACAGGGCATGTCAAAAAGCACGCTGGACCCAACTGGGAAGTGTTCCCAACGGCCCATGTCGGAACAATTTAACAACAAAATAGTAGCTTGAGATTAGAGCCCAAAAAATAATAGTAATGATGAAATCTGAGTCCATACTGATACAAATGATTAGACACAATAGAAAAGCGACATGTCTTCTTGGGAGAGGAATTACAAATCAGCTATGTAGGCAATCCCCCAGGTTCCAGGAAGTCAGGTTTGATTCTGGTCCTCTCCAGTGTGGGCTGGACTTCACAGATCACCTCCAAAGAATGGAGCAAGGAAAGCAAAAAGAAGACACTCAAGCACAGACAGCGCAGGCAGCCGTCACTGTCAGCAAGCGATCAGAGAGAACCTCTTCAGGAACACGTCATGCTGACGTCACACATTCCCTCTGTAGCACTCAACCTTCTTAACTCCAGTTTAATCCTTGGCACTCCCAAACGGAGAAAAATTCGACAAAATACCAATACCCTTTGAAACAGCAAAGGCCACGACAGCAGCGTCTGAGCGACTGTCAGATATTGGAATAGGCTAAAGAGACGTGAAAAGGAACTTGTGTTAACTGGAAAACTGAAACCGGGAGTGGTGACGGCAGCCTACTTGTAGGTTAGTTGGCCTGGGGAGGAAAGGCCCTGTGGGCAGGCGATATTCCACCTAAAATATGAATGACCAGGAGCCAGCCACACTAGGAAGAGGGCAGGGCAGCTCTGATCTGGGACAGGGTTGGCACAAAGACCTTAGGGCTTCACGCACTGTGTGTTGGGGGAACAGAGATGAGCCAGGACCAGGAAGAGGCCAGATGACACTGAACTTCTGAAATTTGATTTGGCCCAAAAGGACCCTCGGAAGGAAACCATTTTAATATGCTAAGGGTTTCTGCAGAGTGTGTGAAGAGCTGTGGGAGAAGTATGTCCAGTCTACATTGGGATCACAAGAAACAAAGACATTTAAAAGGTGAAGGAAAGATCTTAAGTAAATCTGAGCTTAAAGTGGCTTTTATATTTCCTAAGATGGAAGCTTTCTGGAATACCCGTGGGTTTCCCTGAACTACACAACAACCATGTTTTTACTGAGATACATACTCAAATATGAAGCTACAGCTTAACTTCCAACCACAAATAAAGTCTTTGCTGTAAGTAGGATATGGATTACCCCCACAGTAAATGAGTTTTATTAATACAACCCACCCTTCCATTATTTGAGTTATATATTGACTTCTGGTGGATAAAAATTTTTCAAATAGCCATCTCCTCTTTGTCCGTATTGCAAATGAGATTAAATTGGTGACTTCAGAAGACTAGCAAAAGTAACAGCCTAAGATGAAATTCCTTGTGACAATGATAGAGCTGGGATAGCACTTTCCAATAGCAAGTCAGGGGAGTGAATGTGGCCCCAGTCTAAGACCCGTGAAATGGCTCCAATTGGCTCACGGACAAGGAACATGTGAGGAGGGCTGATTTGGGATCATGACAATTTATGAAACTGCAAGGCTTAACTAGGCAATGGGGTGAGCACTGGGGCGACTTGTCAACAGAGTGGATCCTAACTAAATTGTCTTGTTTCTGTCTCTTGTCCAAAAAGAGAGAAGATGCTCTCCACGCGGTTGGCATGAGCTCTTGGCTACCATCACTGGAAGTCCATGCGGTGGAACAGCAAGCTCCATAACTTGACAGGAACAAGGGGCCACAAACAGGCATGAGGCCTTCACCTGCACCAGTCCGAGGCTGGAGCTCTTTGTTGGTGACTGTCTGCAGAGGTTACCTGAAGTCTCTGTTGGGGACAGCACAGCATTTTTGTTAAACCACAGGCCTCAAGGCCACACTGATAAGTTTAACTGCTTGGTTCAAATCCTGGTCCCGCGGCACAGTAAACCTGCTTGCTTTCCTCGAAACAGGAATAACAGTGTTTATCTTAGGAGCTGTCCAGATTAAAGCAGCTAATATACATAAAGTGCTCATTCTGCACTCAACACTTATTTACTGATCATCTACTTTGTTTCACCAGTTTTTTCAGGGCACTGCAGACACTTGAGCAAACAAGACAAAGCCCCTGGTTTTCTGTGAAGCCTACACATTATCCTTTTATCATCACTGTCATAAACTTCAGGCCCTTGGGAACTCGTGAGGTCCACAGACAGCAAGGCATCACTCGAAAGCCTGTTAGCAATGCTCAATCTCAGGCCCAATCAACCACGACTCCCAGGTGACACCTTTGTAGACTGAAGTTTGAAGTGTCCTGAACAAATCAAGAACCTTGTATTTGGACTTCAGGAAACATTTTGAAAATTTCCTGCAGGCCACGGGAACACTGTTGTTTAAAAGCTGCTCTGGATAAATGCACCTTCAAGGTTATTTTCATACAAAAGTGTCACACTGAGGTGAGTGACCTAAGGAGTGGACATCTGCTCGTTACACACATCTGCCTGATTCTTACAAAACACTACAGCCCAGGGTTTACCTAGGGAACTGGCTCCCTCTAGTGGAAATAATTTCACCTATACATTGTTCAGCATAAGTCCTAAGAGGATCTCAAGGAAATTGAAATTCATTTTAAGTATCTTAACAAAAATATGCATGCCAACAACTGAAAAACAAAGATGATGCTTAAAAAAAAACCCTAAAATACTTGAAGATTGGGTAAGTGCTAAATTGCTTCAAGTCTAAGCTGTGATGAGGAAGTCAATGTTCAGAAGACAGCAACTTAGAAATTCTTTTTAATTTGGGAAAATGAGCCTTCTAAGTGAACAAGCAGAAGTGGTTACTTAATTTATCAGTCAAGGTGTCAGAAAGGTGAATTCACAAGTGTATTACCTGGCCTTGTAGGAAATACGGATTAGTTAATAGCGAAAGCTCTCATGCTCTTTAGTTTCCAAGTATACTGTATGGAAATGGCTTTGTGTTAAAACATCATACACAACATTTGTTATATAAATCGGCCTGCTCTCCCCCACCCCAAGGACTGGTTTTCTTATACAGAGGAAACTTGCTTACGGATCAGTATGTCAATACCTGGTTACCAAATAGCCCTGCTCTTGGGCTGCCTATATTCACACCACTTAGAGCACACCACTAAGAACACCAGGTGCCCACCACCCAGTCCCCTCCTCGTGGGAATGCCTTTGGCTCTTCCGGACACTACCCTAACACATTCATCACCGGTCTTTGGGTTTGAATTAGAGACGTGATTTCTCTGTGGTATTCTACTCACATTGGCTTTTTTGGATCAGCATGATTTTTAAAAATTTAAGTCATTTTTATTTGAAAGGCAGGGAACAAGAATCTCCCAACCACTGATTCATTCCCCAAATGCCCACAACAGCCAAGGCTGGGCAGAATTCAGAACTCTGTCTGGCTCTCCCACCTGCACAGCAGGGATCCAACTACTTGAGCCATCACCTGTTGTTCCCCGCCTGGGAGTGGAATCAGGATGCTGGGTCCCAAGTGGGGACTTAACCACTGTGCCAAATGCCCGACCCTGTGCGGTTTCTGAAATTCAGTTCTTCTGTTGGGTATTTACATTGTTCCTTTTCATTTTCTATTTTAGTGCTGATGTAAGGAGTCTTGCTTCCTGGCCTACTAGTGATTATTCTAAGGGATAAATATATATGCGGGTGCACGCGCGTGCACACACATACTCTCTAAAGGGCAGAACTGTCATCAGCAGATGCAAGGATCCAACTTTATAAAGTTTAAAGCTGGTCTCCAAAGCAGTTGTGCGGAATCAGCATCCTCACTTCCTGTTCTGCCACCATGCCATCTTCTCAACAATTGCGATCACAATTTTTAATTTTTGCCAAATTAATGAACATTTCAGCATGTTTCAACTTGTTTATGGGCTGTTATGTGGGTTAAGTAATGATTTACAGGTCAAATATATAACAGCTATGTATTATATTTATTACATAATACTCAGTCGACAACAGACTGCATATACATCCAGCACTGGCCCCATAGACTGCAAAAAGGGTATTAGTTGGATTAATGAAGTACGTCTGAAACTCAAAACTTTTCTGTGAAGTAACTGTATCCTTTGCTCATTTTTCTACTGGGTAGTCTTTTTTTTTTTTTTTTTAAGGATTTATTTATTTGAAAGGCAGTTTGAGAGGGGCAGAAGTGAATGAGTATCTTCCATCTACTCGTTCACTCCCCAAAAGGCTGCAGGGCCAGAGCTGCGCCAATCCAAAGCCAGGAGCTTCTTCTGGGCCTCCCACACGTGGATGCAGGAGCCCAAGGACTTGGGCCATCTTCTGCTTTCCCAGGCCATAACAGAGAGCTAGACCGGAGGAGCAGCCAAGACTCAAACTGGCACCCATATGGGATGCCAGCGCTGCAGGTGGGGGCTTTACCTGCTATGCCACAGTGTCAGCCTCTTGTAGTATTTCTCTCTCACACACACATACACACCCTCAGAACACCAATTTTCTGTGACAGGACCTGCTAATTTTCTCTCAAGGTTTTAAGACTATCAAGGTTTTTAGTGTTTATTTGAAAGGCAGGGTTAGAGATCAATTTATTTATTTATTTATTTGACAGGCAGAGTGGACAGTGAGAGAGACAGAGAGGAAGGTCTTCCTTTGCCATTGGTTCACCCTCCAATGGCCGCCACGGCTGGCGCGCTACGGCCGGCGCATCGCGCTGATCCGAAGGCAGGAGCCAGGTGCTTCTCCTGGTCTCCCATGGGGTGCAGGGCCCAAGTACTTTGGCCATCCTCCACTGCACTCCCTGGCCACAGCAGAGAGCTGGCCTGGAAGAGGGGCAACCGGGACAGAATCTGGCGCCCCAACCGGGACTAGAACCCAGTGTGCCGGCGCCGCAAGGCGGAGGATTAGCCTAGTGAGCCGCGGTGCCGGCCCAGAGATCAATTTATTTTCTATCCACCTGTTCACTTCCCAAAAGGTGGAAACAACTGGGGCTGTGCTAGGCCAAAGCCAGGAGCTTCATCCAGGTGTCAGGCACCCAGGGAATTGGGTCATCATCCACTACCTTCCCACTACCTTGGCAGGGAGTTGGATGAGAACTGAAGCAGCAGGGACTCAAACTGGTGCCCATATGGGATGTCAATGTCACAGGCAGTGGCTAAAACTGTATTTTTTTAAAAAAATCAGGGCTAGCACCATGTGCAGTGGGTTCAGCTGCTGGATTGCAATGTTAGCTTCCCCACACAGGAGTGCTGGTTCACAGCCCTGGCTGCTATGCTTCCAATCTGCCCTCCTTAATGTGCCTGGGAAGGCAACGGAAGATGGTTCAATTTGAGCCCCTGTCACCATGTGAGAAGACCTAAATGGCAGTTTTAGGCTCCTGCCTTCAGCCTGGTCCAGTCCCAGCCTCTAAGTGAACCAGTGATGAAAGACCTGTCTCCCCTGTCACTGTCACATGGATCTTAAAAGACAAAAAAAACTTTTTTCAAGACTTCTGGGTTTTGTGCCGGCGCCGCGGCTCAGGGTTTTGTGTCTCTTCTCCAGTCCTCAGATGACTCTTCAGTTGCACGGGTAGAAACGCTGTTTATAAACACGTTTCATTTTCCATCTTCGGCCAGCTCAACCCCTCTGAACTCCAGCTGACTGCTCCATTTCTCATGCATGTCTTAAACCTAATGGCTGCTTTTTTCTATGCCAGCAAATACCAATGCCATTCTTCCAGAAGCTCACATCAGGCCCAAAGTCCAAAGGGCCATCTCCCCTCACAACCCATATCCAGCGTTGGCAAGCCTTGCACTTGTCTTTGAAACATCTCCATTTTTAGTGGTCTCCTTGCCTCCACCGTGCCACTCAAGTCTACTCTTTCACGTCGTGGATCAAACTTGTCTCACCTGCTCTGGGCACTCAAGCCACACCTGTTATTCCTGTGACAGACAGAAACACCTGTCTCGGGTTCAGGTTATCTGTCCTTGTTTCCTTTAACTGAAATGCTTCTTGGGTTTTCGCTCTAATGACACCCTGTCAGATCTTTCTCTAGCTTCTGTGTGAAACAGCAAGGCTCCCTAACTGTTACCACCTTCTCATCACACTTGCTATCCATCTGTCCCCCTACAATAAAATCCAAGTTCTGAGTCCAGGGAATAGCACTTGCATGTAATATGGAAACAGATGGGGGCCGGCACCATGGCTCACTTGGTTAATCCTCCGCCTGTGGCACTGGCATCCCATATGGGCACCGGGTTCTAGTCCCGGATGCTCCTCTTCCAGTCCAGCTCTGCTGTGGCCCGGGAGGGCAGTGGAGGATGGCCCAAGTGCTTGGGCTGCTGCATCCACATGGGAGACCAGGAAGAAGCACCTGGCCTCTGGCTTCAGATCGGAGCAGCTCCGGCTGTAGCGGCCATTTGGGGAGTGAACCAACGGAAGGAAGACTCTCTGTAACTGTCAAAAAAAAAAGAAAAAGAAAAAGAAAAAAAAGAAAAGAAAAGAAAAAAAAAAAGCTTAGGCCGGCGCCGCGGCTCACTAGGCTAATCCTCCGCTTAGCGGCGCCGGCACACCGGGTTCTAGTCCCAGTCGGAGCGCCGGATTCTGTCCCGGTTGCCCCTCTTCCAGGCCAGCCCTCTGCTGTGGCCAGGGAATGCAGTGGAGGATGGCCCAGGTGCTTGGGCCCTGCACCCCAGGGGAGACCAGGAAAAGCACCTGGCTCCTGCCATCGGATCAGCGCGCCAGCCGCGGCAGCCAATGGAGGGTGAACCAACAGCAAAGGAAGACCTTTCTCTTTTTCTCACTGTCCACTCTATCAAAAAAAAAGGAAACATTTAAGTTTCCTAAATGTAATATTATATAATCAAATCATAAAATACATCACAACCTGCTCCTTTATTCAAAGGCAATTTGGCTGTATCCACCTGATTCTGACTCAACAATTCCACTACGAAGTTGCTGCACACAAATGCGAGCATACAGGTTCGGGCACCTTCATTACCATCTTCTTTCTCAAGAGTGAAAAATCAGAAATAACTTCTCAAAAGTCCCATAGTGAAGATGGTTGTGTAAACTGTTTACAGATCATGTAGCTACAATGTGACCAGATTTGGATAGAACATACCAACTAAAAACAATGCCCAAATTCGCTGTATAGTCAATGTGTACCTGAATTTAACAGCAGTTAGTTACATCTCATTAGATGGTAGAGACCTCATCACTTCAGCAAGCGCCTGCTGCCTCCCAGGAACTGCATCAGCAGGAGGCTGTGATCTGGAGTGGAGCTGGACCTTGAACCCACGTGACAGGGCTGTGGGCATCTTAACTGCTAGGCCAAATGCCTGCTCCTCACTTCTCTTTACTTGTTAGTGGAGTTTTCCAAATTGTAACATTCACATTGAAGAGGAACATTTGAAACTTAAATGGTCAGGCAGGGTAAGATCGCTGTTAACACGCTTAGAAATGAGTGGCACAAAAACCTTACAAAGGTTCTTGGTACAGTAATTCTTCATTGTTACTGCTAATGACCTAGAACTTGTGATGTACCTCCCAACTGCGATTTGCAAATTGTCTAACGGAACACCGGAGAATTTTAGATCAGGTTTTAAACTTTTATAAATTCCCAGAAGACTCAGATTCACGACTACAAAACGAGTCAAAGCTCCAAATAGTTTCTTTATTCAACTACACAGTACAGAGGAAATCCAAACTCTGGCCTGTACAATTCCGATTGCCATCTTTCCAATCATTCCTGAAGAATCACAAGTAGTGATCTGTTGGAATCAGATTAATACATTATAAACACGCCTGTCAGTGTCAAAACCTATAAGCCCCTTTTTATTCATTTATTATTAATTAAGATGGTTCAATCATTCGAATGAAGAAAAAGATTGTTTGCATAAAGCCAATAGGACTTTAGTTCCACTAAAATATTAATGACCACTCACAGAAAAGAATCTCAGCTTCAAGCAGTTTATGATTGCAGCAGCAAATTAAAATCTTGAACTAGTAATTTAGGCCTATTTTAGTTTTATCTTCTTCAACAGCCCAAGTTCTAATTCTAGAATCTTAAATTCTTTCTTGAAGATCCATTTTACAACATGATACCCAAGTTCCAATTTTTTTTTTTTTACCCTCCTCAAAACAACAGAGGCGTCTCAAACATTTCTATGCGCAGGTAACAAAGGGAAAGAAACCCAACCCTCACTTATTTTACACAGGCTCTGGGGTATACTGATCGGTCCTCACACCCTTTCCTGTTCCAAATCTCAAGTAAATCACACAGATAGCTATGTGTACATATCCCCTGAAGTCTATTAATACATTTAACTTTAATTAGTAACATGCAACTCTATTAATGGATTACAACCTGAAGAAATACTACTTCTACAAATGTTAATTTCTAAAGTTCCAAGTCTCAAAGCCTGTGAAGGGGGACAGGAAGACTCGACAGGACAAACACCCACACACACTCATACACTCTACCTTCCGCCAGTGCTGTATGTTGACAATTCCACCTTTATTTTAATTCCCCTTCTGCACAGCAGTATCTTCCCCATCCTCAAACAGCTGAACCTAAGATCGACTGTTCAGAAATTTCAATAGGAGTTAAGTTAAATGTGGGGAAATATAGGTTTTACTACCTTATACAAATCAGAAAACGCTCAATTAAAAAAATAAAAGATGCTAAATAGTAAGAGTGGCTTAATGTGTAAACTAAGAAAAAAAAAAATCCTGACTACCTGGACCTAAAACGGAGGAGGGGGAGAAGGCAAGCTCATTTCCTTTCATTAAAAATCAGAGTGCAACGTCTATAGTTAAACAACTTTATTAACATAGTCAAGCAGTGATTAACATTCACATCTATTATGTCACATCATACAAATGTAAATACAAAATTACTACAGTACAATATATATTCTCTGCATGATCCAAAATATTTGGTGGCCCCAAAAAACTCTCTTTAAAAGTCAGCAGCTTATCAAAAATTAAAACCGTATTCTATTTAAAATGAAGATCTGTTAGCACAGAGTTAGAAGGAATATCAATCGAGTACATTTGGAGAAGTTGCAGGAGGATATGTTTGAAGGACACATTCTAACATAGTGTGGCGGTACAGGAAACGTCAGATTTAAAGCTTTGAAGCATAACTCATACAACCTAAGTTGTCAGCAGAAAGATCCAGTTACTTAGAACTAAAGCTAACACTACTAAAATTATTGCACCCAATGTTAACATGAATAGGAGAACTTTTATAGTATGAAGTGAAGCCATTTACCATGTTTAAATATCTCTTCTCACAAGATGATAATCTATTCAGTAAAATTAATTATACAGTATTGTCTAATTATTACCTCCATACAAATCACTCAAGCTCAGTTTGGTTATACATCCACAAAGGAAAACACAGTGATGAGGAAAGTAGAGCAGAACCCCTTTATGAGGCTGGTAACAGGAGGGGACCAATACTGCCTTTTAGGCTAACCAAGTTATTATAGTAGGTTTTAAGAGAAAGAGAATTAGATAGATATAAGACAGTTATTTCTGCATAACACCAAGCCATAGCATAACAGGATTCTATTGTAAATAAACAAAATTTGTAATAATAAAAGGAAAACTACTGGTTTTCTAATTAGTGGCAGCCTACCTTGGCAAACAGATCTACAGATCTGGCTTGGTTTTAAAAAGGTGGGGAAAAAAAATCACTACTTTAACTTTCCTCAAAATCATGCATGCACACATTTAGTTATTATGCATCTTTAAAAAAAAATACACATACAAAACATTCTGGGATACAAGCCACAATAGACAGTTGCTGTCATTTAAATGTATACTTTAGAAATTAATGTAACAATCAGACATAAAGATTATCTACATAAGTAATGCCAATGTGGGAAAGGTCTATGTAAGACTTTATACAGGTGAATGAACTAACAAGGATGTAAAAATTTGAAGACAGATTAGAAGTATCTCCATGTTTAATACAGTGTGAAATGCACTAAGTTGGTATACAAAGCTACTGCACGGTATCAGTACTATATAATATTGTTAACACAGCCTGTTATCGATCTGTTTTCTCATCTAGATTATCCCAGGCCCTTAACCATCCGAGGACGGGTTTTCTTCAAGATTCCAATGCTGTACTTCATTAATAGTAACAGTACCAACAATTAGTGTGTGCTACCCTCTCCCTGTATTATTTGCAAAAATAATTCAATAAGCAAAGCTGTGTTTTAAACTACTACCAAAGGAAGGATTTAAACTGCACTTATGCATGACACATTCTTCTCCTGGGAAGAATGTTTTTGCACCGTTATCTGTTAATACATTCAATATGAATAATATAGATTAACTATATGAAGCAAAAAACCACTTTTTCCTCATGGCAAAGGACTTACATTTAGACTGAAGGGTTTAAGACACGGTTGTATTCTGGCATTTCAGCTACACAGAATAACTTTACAGAGGGGAGACAAATTCCCATTCTGCTATTTTGAGGATTTGGAAGAAAGGAGGCCCAAATTTAATTCATCTTCAGACAAACCTGCATGCAAAAGGCTTGTCAGAACGATTTTATATCACTCTGGTCTGCTAAAGGAATTGGGGGGAAAAAAAACAGAAGAAAAACAGAAAGGAAAAATAAAACGGGAAGATTCTCAGTGAAAGCCATTAAAAAACAAAGAATGTAAGTATGATGACCCTTTATAAGCCTATGTCATCAAAGCAAAATTGATACAAGAGTATTCACCTGAGATAAAACTTGTATCTGAAATATTTTATAACTGAGTAGACAAAGCATTTCAAGAAGAAAGTCAGTTGAAATTATTTTTAAAATATACATCTGATTCTATTTTACAATATATGCAATTTAAGCAATTCAGATCAATGAAAAAGTCTTAACCAAAAAATCACAGTGTTTATATCAATATGTTACTTACAAAATGTATGCTACTTGTTTTGTTTTTAGTATGTAATGGCTTGGTTAAGTGTTTTAAAACCTATTCTTCTGAAATCTAACTTGCTTATTAACAAAATCAAGTAGCAATAATGTAAAGCATCAGAACTGGCTCTTGAAGACTATTTACACGTTGATTATTTGGGAAACAACCAACCAACCAAAAAAATATAAAACTGATTACTTTTTACACAGTATGAAGTCACTGAAGAGATTAGACAATACAAAAAGCAAAACGCTTTCTTGAATAAATGAATATCTATGGCACTAAGTTCACTTGCTAAGGGCTGTAACATGGAACTGCCAAATGTGCACTTAAATTATATTAAAAATACACTTTCTGTTTCCAACTTAGGTTGATCAGCAGCTTTTGTTCTGTTAGAATCCTTCAAAGAGAGAAGCTCAAACAGGAAAAAGAAGGCATATATAAAACAGTAAACACTGACCTCCTGAGGTTCCTACAACATAAAAATATTCAAGTAGAAAATCTACATCACGTAGCAGCGGCTATTTTTATGTAGTTGAGCACACTAACAGCATTTTAGTGTGTAAGGAGCAGATGAAGTAAGCCGTGCCTTAAGCATGCCAACAGGCAGAAACACTGGAATGTAACAAAGACAAACTCACAATTTCATAGACATTCAGTCAACATTCAAAACTATTAAGACTACACCACAAGAATTAAGTTGCTTTATATATATCCCATGATGTATTAGGTTTTATCAGAACAGTAAATGCTGAATCAGAGCTTACCTCAAAAGATAACTTAAATGGCTTCTGCAAATTCCTGTGCTATACTATGTTATCTGAAATATAAATCAGGAAGAAAACAATAACCTCAAGGGGGAAAATACACACAAAAAAAGCCAGCTCAATCTCAGGTTGCCAGTTGTGTTTACTTACTTTTATTTTCTATTTTAAAATTAAATTTCCTTGAAATGTAAAAACGGTCAAGTGACTACAAAACTGGGCACATTCTTATGTTACACATCTGCCTAACTGGAAACTTAATTTTTCAGACAGGTGACAATATTGCTTTTAGTCAATACAGAATTGTCAATCACAGGTCCAGATAAACTTAGTTGTTTTGATATATATTTGTTCTACTGTGATCATCATCAGAGAGGAATTTGGCTATTTCCATTTAAAATAGTTGCTAACACAGTTACCCTACTAAGGTATTAAAGATTAACTTTGAGCTCCCAGTGATGCAACCGAGCTAGAGAGTAAAATGCTACATCCCCTCTGACTCCAATTCACAACTTTTTAAAAAAATTGGCTGTTATAAAATGATTTAATTTCAGGCTCTACAGACTGAAATTTGCAAAGCCAAAGTAGAAGTAGGTGAAAGAACATGTTAAAAAAACAAACACACACATACAAGAACAACCTTTCTGCATGCTACCATGCACTTGAAAATTTTTGAAACAGTATTTTTAAATTCACACACACATAGCTCAAACTTCAGTGCAATGGCTGTATCATTCAAAACTTTTAGAGAACAGAACCATGCAAAGAGGAGCAACTGCTTATAAAAATGGTTACTCAGGATTTATTCTGCAATGCAAAGGTGACAAACTAAAATATAAAAAGGCTGTTATGGCTTAACATTTTTTTGTTGCAGATTAAATATGCAGCATCGAAAAATGGAAAGGTGTGGCTTTGTCTCTGACCAGCAGAGTTAAAAAGAAAATTCTCTCCATTTTTCCTTCATCATCATGGGATACACTGTTCAGGCAATCCAAATTAATAAAGATTTGCACTTTCATATGGACACAAGATCAAGTGTACCAGTTAGGTTTTCACATTCACAGTATATAAGAAAATACACATGGAAGGAAAAGTAAAGGGTTAACTTAACAAGGATTTATTCACAGGAATACATGTAAGTAGAGAAAATAACAGAAAAGCTAAACAAATGAAATGAGGATCCAAACCAACTTTCACTCTGTAGCTTTTAACTTGCACCCTGTGTGCATATATTTAGGGCACAGAGGGCCACCAACATGCGCCAATACAGTGTAGGAACCCTGCATTACATCCATTAACTTAAACATATCTTCAAGATCATGCTTTGAACAAAAGAATAAAAAAGGAAAAAAGGAAAAAAGAAAGCTTAGAAGGCAATATGTTGAGTGGGAATAAACATTGAAATATAGCAATCATTTTTCAACTTCTACAATTGTCTTTATGTGCCAACTAACATTTATGCAGCCTTTTACAGATCTTTTACCATGTATTTTGAATTTGAGAATTTCTGATAAAATCACGAGTAGTATATAACCATGCAGAAAGCACATCACACTGACAGCACAGAGGCAAAGATTTTGCACAGGATATCAGCTTTCCACATTGTGCAGGTTACACACAATACAATATCAACCTTATTCCTAACAGATCCTAAGCAAGGTATCTCAAGGCCTAGCTGTAAACTACAGGACTTTATAGATCTATAGTCTTAATAAAAATAAAATCCACAAATCTTAAAAAGGAATTTTAAATGCAGGGCTAACTTGAATTGGTAAACTGCAACACAAACTGGCGCAACATAGGTAAAATGAATACCAGTGTCACTCTATGTGATGCAAGCATGCTACTTCCCCACTAATTTAAGTCACTTTCAATCACTATGAGCCAGAATGCATGCCTGAACCTTAAACTGCACTTTAAGTTGTGGCCTAGAAATTAAATCTAATGAAGTACAACCATCAAATTATATCCACTACATTAATGTTTTAATGCAAAATTAACATGTCCTCTTTAGTTTGATATGCCCAACCCCACCTACTCCCCTCTCTCCCTGCCCACCCCACGAAAGTAAAAGGAGTGACTCATTTGGCATTTCATAGGGTGCTTCATTTCTTAAATTTGTTTTATTTCCACCTTTTTTTCTGGGGTACTTTAAACTGTAACTTCCAAGAACCTGCGTCTCCCGTGGGACGGCAAGCTGATTCTAACTCTATTAGCTTTGTCTGTGTAGTTCTTTATCAGCATGCAAAACCAGACTCGACCAAGTGGGAAAATTTAATATAAAAATCTTTAAATTAAAAAAAAAAGAGCTTCTTTACTGTTTGTAACCCCCATTCTTAGGTTTCCTTTATTGTGCGCTATAGGATTTTTCCTCTTTCTTATCCCTATGCATCATTTATATGGTTCTTGTTTTGGTACAAATCCCCATAATATTCCAGAATGTACTGTTTTGTGAGTAGACTGATAGATTTTTTTGCTTCTTCACATCCAGTGCAGAGTTGTAATTGGAGACAGATTTCCACCCACAAAGGCTCCAGATGTTAAAACGTTTCCCAACATCGACTTAATACAGTGACGGCAACACCTCCCTCCCGCCCCTCCCAGTAGGGTAGGGATTGTACTGCATTCCCTACTGGGTTACCCTTCCCCCCTGTAAAGGGTAACATTTTCCCTGGGTGCAGAGGCTCCCTCAGAGTCTCCAAGACCGAAGGACCTGTAAGAAAAAGAACATCAATTTTATCCTTCTCTTTTCTTTAAAGATTAATTAATTTTATTTGAAAGGCAGAGCTAAACAGAGAGAGGGAGAGACAAGAGATCTTCCATCCGCTGGTTCACTCCCAAAATGCCTGCAATGGCCAGAGCTGAGCAAGTCTGAATCCAGGAGCCAAGAGCTTCATCTGGGTCTCCCACATGGGTGCAGGGGCCTAGGGACTTGGGTCATCTGCTGCTGCTTTCCCAGGCACATTAGCAGGGAGCTGAATCAGAAGTGGAGCAGCTGGGACTCAAACCGGTGGCATCGCAGGTGGTGGCTTTTAACCTGTCACACCACAACACCAGCCCCTCAATTTTATCTTCAACAGCTCCCTCAATGCCAGCACAACACAAATCTAATCAAAGAGCACTGTTATTAAAAAGAAAATAAGACACTGAACAAACTGTCTACAGCCTCATTCATTATCACCACGCTGCTGCCTTCTTCTATGGGCTCTGAATGTCACTGCATCAGATATGAAAACAGGCCGAGCCGTGGAAACGGAGAGGCAGGCAGCCCTTTGCAGAGATGAAATGTGCCCTGTGTGATGCTATCCGGAGTCTGCAAGTTCACGGTTACTGCTGCTAGGTTAGAAATGTGGATGCTGAAATCTTCCCAGACTGTGATAAACGAGCAAAGAAGATTCCAACATAAAGTACAATATATATTCTGGCTTCCAGTCAAGTATGCCTCCACTCACGTCAAAGCCTTAAAGAAGCGTGTGATAATCCCAATTCACTATATGTTCCTAACCCTTACTGAGCCAATTTAGTGTGCTAGCTAATGTACCAGGTTCTGGAATCACACACAGTACAGAACTTAACCAATAAGGGACCTGAAGCAAAGAGATCAGAATGATTAGCCCCGTTGAAGTATAGAAAAACCCAAAGATCAAAGAGTCCAAGTGGACTTTGTCTTCTATCACCCATCCAAATCAAACTGAATCTTCCAGTAATTATTTTAAAACAATGCTGGACACATGACACATGTTACTCAATAAAATATATATAAGGGTTGCGTGCTGTTGTGAGGGCTCGCTTTCCATTTGCTGGCGCCGCGGCTCAATAAGCTAATCCTCCGCATTGCGGCGCCGGCACACCGGGTTCTAGGCCCGCTCGGGGCACTGGATTCTGTCCCAGTTGCCCCTCTTCCAGGCCAGCTCTCTGCTGTGGCCTGGGAGTGCAGTGGAGGATGGCCCAAGTGCTTGGGCCCTGCACCCCATGGGAGACCAGGAGAAGCACCTGGCTCCTGGCTCCTGCCATCGGATCAGCGCGGTGCGCCGGCCGCGGCGGCCATTGGAGGGTGAACCAACGGCAAAGGAAGACCTTTCTCTCTGTCTCTCTCTCTCTCACTGTCCACTCTGCCCTGCACCCCATGAGAGACCAGGAGAAGCACCTGGCTCCTGGCAGTGCGCTGTCCGCAGCGGCCATTGGAAGGCGAACCAACGGCAAAGGAAGACCTTTGTCTCTGTCTCTTTCTCTCACTGTCCACTCTGCCTGCTAAAAAGGAAGGAAGGAAGGAAGGAGGGAGGGAAGGAGGGAAGGAGGGAAGGAGGGAAGGAAGGAAGGAAGGAAGGAAATATATATAAGGAATGTGTTAAATATCATCTACTGAGGGGCTGGCTAGGCTGCCGCCTGCAGCTCCAGCACCCCAAATGGGCACCAGTTTAGGTCCCAGCTGCTCCACTTCTGATCCAGCTCCCTGCTGATTTGCCTGGGAAGGCAGCAAAATATGGCACAACTGCTTGGGCCCCTGCCACCCACATAGGAGATGTGGATGGAGTTCCTGGATTCTGGCTTCGGACTGGCTGGTGTGGCTATTTGGGGAGTGCACTAGCAGTCTGAAGAACTAATTCTGTTTCCCTGTCTCCGCCCTGCTCCCATAACTCTGTTCTTCAAATAAACAAACAATTAGTTAGCTAACTATGCAAATATTAATCAAACAAACAAAACTCCCAAAACCAAACCATATCTACTGGGGCAGGTGTTTGGTGCAGCAGTTCAGTAGCCACCTGGGACGCCAGCATCCCATACTGGGGTTTCTGGTTCAAGTTCTGGCTACTTCCTTTCCAAGTTGTATTCTTGCGAATACTACTGGAAAAGCAGTAGTTATAGCTCAAATACTTGGGTTCCTGTCACCATAACAGAGACCTGGATTAAGTTCCAGGCTCCTTGCTTCAGACTGACTGGTTAAGCCGTGGCTTTTGCAGGCATTTGGGGACTATAAACTAGTGAATGGAACATCTTTGTCTTTCTGTCTTTCAAATAAAACAGGGAACAAATGTATCACTCAGTGAGCCAAAACCTAAGTTTTAACTCTACTTGGACTTTCCCTAAATATAGTAATATGGAAAGTATTTGCTGTATCAGTAACTAAATTCTTTCAAAACTCAAATATTTTTCACCCCTTCAATTTTTTTAAGATTTTATTTAACATTTACTAGAAGACAGAGTTACAAAGAGAAGGAAAGACAGAAAGAGAGAGCTTCCATTCTCTGGTTCACTCCCCAAATGGCCACAACGGATGGAGTTGGGCCAGTCCAATGTGGGTGCAGGGGCCCAAGAAGTTGGGCCATTCTCTGTTGCTTTCCAAGGTACATTAGCAGATAGCTGGTTAAAAAGTAGACCAGCCGGGAAAAAAAAAGTAAAAAGGCTGGCACTGTGGCTCACTAGGCTAATCCTCCGCCTGCGGTGCCAGCACACCAGGTTCTAGTCCCAGTCAGGGCGCTGGAATCTGTCCTGGTAGCCCCTCTTCCAGTCCAGGGCTGGCGTCTACCCAAAATTCCTTAAAATAAATTAATAAAGTAGTTTAAGCAGCGTCAAGAAATCCAACCTGGATTTCTTTCTATCTAGGACTGAAAGGAGAAGTCACTCATTTTTTTCATTTTTACCTTGTTTGCTAGCTCTTCAAAAGAATTCAAGGGACCAGTGCTATGGCGTGGTAGGTTAAGCCTCTGCCTGTGATGCCGGCATCCCACGTGGGTGCCAACTGAAGACTTGGCTGTTCCACTTCCAATCCAGCTCCCTGCTACGGCCATTGGGGCCATTTGGGGAGTGAACCAGTGGGTTGAGGATCTCTCTTTGTAACTGCCTTTTAAATATAAAGCAATTCTTAAAAAAAAATTGAGTCTTCAAGTAAGTAATTAAAAAACTCAACATAGCATGATCTGAGACTACATGTTATTCAGACCCCCACAGAACACAAAGGCTTTTAATCATATTCAGCATTTCTAGGCTATAATTTTTCTTCACTCTGAAAATTTTAAACTTGTTTTAACTTACCCCTAATTTTGGGACTGCAGCTTAAGTGTATTCAATTAAACACCATAAAAAGCTGCAAGACGCTCTTTTAAGGGAAGAGGAAACTGGTCAGAGAAACGCCTCCAATTTTCATCCCCAACTTGATTTTTAAATCCATGAAGGATCTACAAAGAGTAAAAAACTATTAATTTATCAATAATAAAAGGGAAAAGCTCATATTTGCATAGCTTATGAAATAAATTACTACAGATCTTACTGCTTCAAAGTTTCATTGTTTTGAGGTTGTAATTCTCAAATTTTGCTAGTTTTTAAACGATTCCAAGACATGCCTAAGGTTCTTCACAGCCCATGCTTAAACTCTGCTTTGACAAACTCAGCAGCCTTCGACCTTACACTAATGATAAACCAGCAAAAAAGGTGTAGAATTCACCAAAATAAAACTTTTTATGTTGAGTTTTTCAAACTGAAAATACACAAGCTTTAGGTTCATTGCTGAAATTTGGTTTACTAATGTTGACATTAGGGAATCCAAATGTGTAACTGTATTTCACTTCTAAATCTGTTTCAGCTGAGTGCTGACAAGAGTTAATCAAAAGAGGGCATTTAACAAAGCAAAGAACTATCTAGTCTCATCCCTGAGAAGACCATTTAGACTTACTCTGTTCCAGTTTCAGACTATCCTCAAATTGCAATCATCCATCTGTGAAAACATGCTATTTCCCCTAAGTGAAATACTGAGCCTACATAGATTTGTTGTACTGCTTAGCTATACTGATCACAGACTTAACTTTAAAAAGACCCAACAAGTATTATACCAAGGATAAAGGTTACCCAGATTATCAATTCCGACTTGAAGAGTCTAAGTTTCATATGGAATATAGAAATAATTTAAACTTTCAACTAGGATTTTAACAGTCCCAAAATGAGACACCATAAAGACATATTAGTTACCTTACAGAACATGTCTCTGAGGTCATCTTTTGGGTTAATCCATGATGCAACAGCATCACAAAAAAATATAAAATCCTGTGAACAAACAAGAAAGACATATTTTATATCACATCATATTTTATAACACAAAATGAAAGCAAACCTATGTCCTACCTATAAATGTTTGTAGCATCAAAAATGGATTAAAAGCACCATATCAACATCAATATATTCCTTCATATACTGGATAAAAACGCAATTTACTTGGGGGTTAGGGCTATGGTGTAGTAGGTTAAGCATCCGCCTGCAGCGCCAGCATCCCATGTAAGCACTGGTTTGAGTCCCGGCTACTCCACTTCTGATCCAGCTCTCTGCTATGGCCTGGGAAAGCAGTAGAAGATGGCCCACATCCTTGGGCCCCTGCACCTGCGTAGGAGACCTGGAAGAAGCTCCTGGCTCCTGGCTCCGGATTGGCCCAGTTCCGGCCATTGTGGCCATTTGGGGAGTAAACCAGCAGATGGAAGACATCTCTGTCTCTCCTCTCTATAACTCTTTTAAATAAATAAATCTTTAAAAAAGAAAATACAGTATCAGGTATCTCTAAAACACATCTGAGACAAGCAAAGTTCCTAGGCATCAGAAGAAAAAGACAATGCTAGAAGGTTATTTTGTGAGTAGAGGCTTTCTCTCAAGGTATACTGGCTTGTTCTAATTGAATTATTAATGCACTATGAATGTGAAGTAAAACAATTTTCTTCAGTACTAATTTGTATGTTTTCAATGTCTATTGCCTGTATCAATGCAAACTGACAGGTGGGTCCAGAGGTTTCGACTAGACTCATGTTCAACACTGCTGACAAATAATTGAAATGTATCATAATGAAGGTAATTTCTTTTTTCTTTCCTTTCTTTCTTGAATATTTATTAAGTGAAAGATAAAGCTCCCAGCATCCAGGAGGAACCCTAAGAAGGTTGCCCAATTGAGGCAATTTCAATGGCTGATTCAGCATTTGATTTTATTCACTATTTCTAAGTTCAATTCTAAGTAACATGAAGACAGTATCCTCAAACTCAGCAAACTGAACGGGAGACATGTACAAAGTAAATAAATGAGGACTGAACGCAGATGAGAGAAGGGCCGGCCCAATCTGAGAAAAGATATAATAATACCACTCTCAATCTGCTAACACTATTTTATGACCAAAAAAAAGATTTAGGAAGTAGGAGCTGGCACTATAACTTCAAATCATTAAGAAATACAGGCATTTTAAATGTAGAATTTGTTTTAATGCCTTTGAAAAAACTTTTAATATTTTTGAAATTAAAGTCTTCTTCCCTTAAAATTCAAAACATTACAAAATTAAAAACAAATCCTTTAACTGTCTTACTTGGATTACGCCACTGGGATTCACACTGATCATGGTACAAATCCCACGGAATGCTGAATCCTTTTCCTCATTGTCTCTTATGTTTCTCAGAGAGGTGCACCTATTGAATTATAGAACCGAGTTTAGCATTTAGGAAAAATGCAGGTTCAATTACAATACTAATGGACAGTATTTAATGGAATAAGCACCAGAGATAGATAATGGTTATATTAAGAGCTTTCAGAACACTTAGTTTCATCTTCTTACACTTCCTGTATGTTGGATACATTTAATCTCATTATAGAGTGAAATTCATATTTTCTTTATAATAGAGTGCATCTGTAAAATGGACTACTGATTTACTTGAACCAAGAGTAGTAAATTTTAACAATTATTATTATGACTTGTATTCCATTAAACACGACTAGAAATGATTTGAATTGAAAGATTATCAATCGAAAGAAGCAGAACATAGGATACACTGCCACAATATAACTATTACTATACAACTTATGGTGTAGATGTGTACGTTTATATTAACAAGCAAAGATTTTTATACATAACAAATTTAAACATGTATTTCTTAATGCAATCCAAGTTTTCAAATTAATTCTAAAAATAAATGTAATGCAAAAACCTAAATTTACAGAATTTGCATGCATCTTTATTTTTCTGGTGGATATTTAAATGCTTTTTATGTATAATCAAGCTTTTAACACAGCAAGCATGTGACAATCTTATCCCATGCATCAATTAGTCGTTAGCCACAACATAAAATAAATATACATCACAATGCTACTGAAGAACCTCACAAACCTGATAGGACAAGATTAGTCACATGGTTGGCAATGATTAAGGATTGTGATTTTGTAACCAACTGAAAATATATCTAAAAGTGATAGAGAAAGAAAGAGTGAAGAAAAATGAATTAAAAAAAAAAGATTGAATAATACACACCAGGGTCTTATAAACTGCTGTAGCATGGGGGCCACCTCTTGAGGACAAACGTAACCAAGACGACCAATTGTTATTGCTAAGGTAACGCAATCACGGTTATACACCACCAAACGCCAACCAAGACATGAGCAAATGAGGGGGAAGGAGAAAAAATAAAGAAAAAACAACAAATAACTCAGAAACAGAAACCAACAGAATTTGTGTATGATAATAAACATAAGATTTCACCAGTGCTGTTTATTACCACCCCCTAAAATAAGGGGCAGCAACATATATGGCATACTTTTGGAAAATAAAAACGAAAGGAATTAAAAAAACTCTAAAGATTGAGAGAACACCAAAAACCATGATCAACTGCTTTTTTTTTTCACTCAAATTTCAAATATCATTGTTAATAATAAAAAGTGAGTGATTAAAAATGCATGGATATAGAGATTCTTAATAACAAAATCTGTTTTTTCCCTCCAGGAAGCATTAGCAAATGTGATTATGTTTCTGATTTGTCTCCTCAGACACATTTTTCTGTAGCTAGAAGAGTTGAAACATATTTCTCACTTCCTTTCATCTTTGTTTTTAAGTCGTGTCCACTCTTTGAAACTTATCTAGGGAATTTAATCCAAATTTTGATAGTTCTGGGGTGTAGGCTGGGGTTAATAGCTCCCAAACCAGTGAACATTTTTTTATTTGTTGCCTGACACCAAAATCAAGTGTTATGGTAGCCACTGAACTGAACAGATTCAATTGCCAGATGGCATTCTGACAATTCCCTGATGATGATAATAATCTACCAATTTCAAACCATATTTGATATACAAAATTCTAATAAAGGAAATCCAGACAGTCCACTGTGATGACAAGACATGTGGACCACAGGGGAAAAAATACTGCTTTTGCTGAAAAAGAGTAGCACCGAACAGATGATGACACATTATGGCTATACCCTAATATCTGATTTTTAAGAATTTTGAAGTGGGCAAACATATTCTCTATCAAAATTCAGGAAGTCTTAAACTTACAAAGAGCTAAAACAAGTGCAACTCAGAACTGCATTCTGCAATTCAAAGGTACACACAAATAAATACACTTATACACAACGGGAAGAAATACAAACAGAAAACAAACCATGAGGTACTTTAATGGTGTTCTCTCAAAAACTTACAGGTTAACCTTTCATAAAAAAAGGGTGGGGTCAGGGTAAAGAAAAATGTTTAAGGATTACTTGAAGCAAACTACACAGATAATACTAAAATCCAGCAGATTTATATGAAGCAAGAGAAAGAAAACCTATGTTCAAAAGACACAAACTATGCAACATTCTCATTAAACAGGCAAGTATGAACAATCCAATGAAACATGCGATAAAGCAGATGATGGTCCATTGAAAAAGTTCAGTGTAGGATATACCAATTGGAAAAAAAGGGGAAGTAGTGACATGTTGAGGAATTGGCTTTATGAAATACTGAGAGAATGCTAATTAAGTTGCTAAAATTGAAAAGACATTAGCCATTGGCAATGATTTTATTTCAATAATTTAAAAATGCATTCTTTTGGATAAGGAATAAGCAATATTTTATGCAGCCACTCTTGAATTCCAAGTGTGTTTCTTAATTTTCAACCCATCAACTTGTCGGGCATTATCAACCATCTTATTTAGGTTATAATCACACATGGAACACAATCTTATAATAAAGCCAATTTGTTAGGAGGAACTATAACATTCAGCACTTGATATCCCACAAGAAACTTCAATATACATTACACTCAACATTTATTTGCAGTTATGCATTCACATTTAAAAATAAATACAAATTTTCTTTAGGTTCAACAGTAACTTTATAATGGCAAGTGTTTCAAATCTGAATGTCATGTATAGGTACTGCATTCTAAAGAAAAACCTGACAAGATTCCACAACCATCCTATACATTTTTTTTTTTGCTCTTCAGCAAGAAAATCTAATTCACTTTGTGAAATATACAGTACCCATACAGCCAGTCATATAATCATTTTATTATTAAAAGATTTCCTTCCATACCAATAAACATGATCAATTTTAGTAATATTAGGATTTTAAATATATTTTCTATAGTTTGAAATACCAATTTAAAATGCCTTTGAAAATGAACTTTCTTTTAAGGAAAAACCTTAATATTTGTCCAGTATTTTGGTAATATTTTCAACCACAACAAATAAACCACTGGGCATTATTTTAGTACATAAAAAAGAAATGGACCTGAATGAAAACAAAATTTAGATCACTGATCATTAGCAACAACAGGGAGGGCAGAAAGCAAAGGACCCAGTCACCCCAATATGTGTTCTATAGTATGGAAGGTACTCTTTAACATCAACATGCTCCCCATAAATGCAAAAGAGAAACAAGCCTGCAAAATAAAAACCCTACAAAGAACTGCTTAATTTCCCAATTTCAAGAAATTTTATAATGAAATACAAAACACAAATGCCACTGTTAACCAATTAGCCACTGAACTGCAATCTATTTTTGGCCACATTTTTAGATTAAAAAAAATCATTATTGCCCATCTCCAGTTACTTTCTTGAATTAATTTCAAACAAAATTCGTATGATTCAATAGTTAGCTGGGATCCATTTTAGGGAGTGTTAAAACACTGAAATAGGGGAGAACAGTAATTTTGGAAGTTTCCGAAACCAGTTATAGAATGTAGCTAAAACAGTGCATTTCATTACTATGAATCTAAAATAGCTATTTTTAAAAGCTAACTTTGCTTTGGTTTCTCCAGGCATCTTAAAATTACAAGGCAACTAATTTTCTCTTCACCATAACAGTTCAGTCGAATGGTACCTGTATTCTCTAACAACGTCTTTGGTGTGTTGGGTCTGTTAATGATTTCTACAAGCTGGCGCAACACCATAGGAATGTAAGGCTGCATCTCTATACCTAGATCATCCCACAGGAAGAGAAAAAAAGGAAAAATTTAATGTTAAATAGCAACATAAAATATTTTGCTACCTTTATTAAGCCATACATATACAGAAATTAAAATAATTTAAATAAAAAAAAATTTACAGAAATGATCAAGTCACCTAAATAGTTCTGTTTTTCAAGGGGGGGGGGGGAATCTTACCCATTTGAATCGAGATTTCTCCAATAGCCCATGTGGCATTGTTGCAAACTGAAATGAACTCTGGATTTAGGTTGGTTCCCAGTATTGGCATGAAATCAGCTACAAAACACACACACACACACAAACAATAATATTTTAATAGTAGTATATCCATTGTATCTTAAAGGGAATTTTCTAGGTGGAAGCTGAAATCTAGGCAAGAAACCACAAGTTTCAGCACTGAACAAACACATCAATTATAAAAAAGGTATAACGACTTGACAAGACTAATCTTTCATCATCAGACTAGGAAAATTCAAATCAGAAGCAGAAACATGCATGTGGATGCAGGGGCCCAAGCACTGGGCCATCCTCCACTGCTTTCCCAGAGCCGGGAGCTAAGTCGGAAGAGGGGCAGCCAGGACTCGAACTGGCACCCACATGGGATGCCAGTACTGCAGGCGGGGGCTTAGCCTTCTACACAGCAGAAAATGAACTAAGACATGGGTCTAAATCAAAGCTTCCCTCAATCTTTTTTTTTTTTTGACAGGCAGAGTGGACAGTGAGAAAGAGAGAGAGAGAGAAAGGTCTTCCTTTGCCGTTGGTTCACCCTCCAATGGCCGCTGCGTCCGGTGCGCTGCGGCCGGCGCATCGCGCTGATCCGAAGGCAGGAGCCAGGTGCTTCTCCTGGTCTCCCATGGGGTGCAGGGCCCAAGCACTTGGGCCATCCTCCACTGCCTTCCCGTGCCATAGCAGAGCTGGCCTGGAAAAGGGGCAACCGGGACAGAATTCGGTGCCCTAATGGGGACTAGAACCAGGTGTGCCAGCGCAGCAGGCGGAGGATTAGCCTATTGAGCCACGGTGCCGGCATTCCCTCAATCTTGATAACACTAATCAACAGTTTGGGTTACCAGATCATTGTAATGCAGAAAGGAAGGACTGTCTCATACATTTTTAAATATTTGACACAGCCTTTGCCATTAGCATTCCTTAGTGTTAAACAAAATGTCTCTAGCCACTGGCAAGTGTTCCCTGGAGGGCAAAACTCCCCTTAGTGAGAACCACAATCCTAGACAGTAATTATCATAGATGATAACATTAAGTGACAACTTAATGTTACATAACTGCTTAAGACAGTATATACCACCATCCATAGTTTTAACAACAAAACCCCAAACCCCCAAACCCCTGCCCCAACAACAATCTCACTAAACCTTAGTCTCTAGATGATGAAACCAGTAAAATTTAGAAAGGGAAACCTTTTAGAACAAAACTTTACAAAGGAAGAAAAAACAATGTCTGAATGGAAGAGATATGGAGACATATACTGAAATATTAAAGAGTTCAAGTGATGTGTCTGAGCATGCTTCAAAGTATCTTGGGGTCTTTGTGTTTGACGATGAATAGTTGTATACAGGAATCATAATTGACAGATACAGAGATGGGTACTAGAAGGCACATTATACCTTTTTCATTATACCTTTTTTTGTATAATTTAAGAAATTCTTTATAGGGGCCAGCGTTGTGGTGTAGCAGGTAAAGCCACTGCCTGCATTGCCAGATCCCATATGGGCGCCGGTTTGAGCACTGGCTGCTCAACTTCGGATCCAGCTCTCTGCTATGGCCTGGGAAATCAGCTGAAGATGGCCCAAGTGCTTGGGCCCCTGTAACCGCATGAGAGACCCGGAAGAAGCTCCTGGCTTCAGATCGGCGCAGCTCCAGCTGTTATGGCCATCTGGGGAGTGAACCAGTGGACGGAAGGCTTCTCTCTCTCTCTGCCTCTCCTTCTCTGTGTAACTCTTTCAAATAAATAAATAAATCTTAAAAAAATTCTTTATAGTAAGAAGCAAAAAAGAAAAAAAATGACATCCTTTCACATAGTTTAAGCTCAAAAATGAAATTAAGTGATAAATATTTGTATTGTAAGTTTCCCATAATGTAAGAATTCATAGGGCAGTGCTGTGGCATAGCAGGTAAAGCTGCTGCCTGAAGTGCTGGCATCCCGGATGGGCGTTGGTTTGAGTCCCGGCTGCTCTACTTCCAATCCAGCTCTTTGCTGTGGCCTGGGAAGGCAGTGGAAGATGGCCCAAGTCCTTGGGCCCCTGCACCCACATAGGAGACCCAGAAGAAACTCCTGGTTCCTGGCTTTGGATCGACGCAGCTCCGGCCATTGCGGCCATCTAGGGAGTGAACCAGCGGATGGAAAATCAATCTCTCTCTCTCTCTCTGCCTTTCAAATAAAACAATAATCAATCTTTAAAAAAAAAAAAAAAAAAAAGCACCCAAGCTTCACCGGTGGCGATGTTCTTGACTCCACATCTGTACTGCTCAAACCTGCCCACTGTCACAGGCATGCTCCAAGAGCTGCGGGAATGATAGTGAGATGCGCAGAAACACGAGGCAGAAGGGTCTCTCATATCCTGTCTGCTTCAATCAAAGCAACCTTAACCAGGAAAATGCACACTTACATAAAATAAAATCACATCTGAAGCAGAAGAAAATAGTCATACCTATACAAGGCTTAACATGCTGAAAGCAGGCTTTTGTCAAGTCACCCAACAGGGCAAAGGAACTCTGTCGAACTTCCGGCATTTTATCCTACAACAAGAAAAAAAGATTAACCCCCACATGGCACAGAGAAGCGTTCAAATGACACAGCACTTGCTTCCATCTTACACGTCTCACCTGCATGCACTGATACATTAGTGTCAGGATGTTACTTCGTGCTACCAGCTGTTCAATGTTGCCTCCAAGTCCTTCCGCCAGGCCACTGAGCAAATCAAGAGCCACTATCATAAAGTCTTTATCCGGAGCCTCGTACTGATCTGGCTGAGCATTGTTCAGCTGAAATTACACATGATGGTTTTGAAAGTTTGTTTCTAATCAATTACCAAAGAAGCTTGTACACATTTATATCTGTCTTTAGAAAAACGTTTATGTCAAGAAGGAAAAGACATTAAACAAAATACCATGGCTTGTGCGAGTGTCTTCTGCACTAGGTTTACACAACGCTGATAGACCGGTTCACAGTATGGGAGGAAGCCAGACTGCAGGGCTGTGGCAACCGAAGACAGACACTAGGAAGAATAACGCAAGCTCAGTGTTCTGGGTAGACTAAGGATGAAGACAAGTGTGTGGAACTGTACTCAACTTACACTAACAATTTTAACTTTTGAGACCTCTCCTTTGGCTGGGACTCACTGTTAGCCTATCAGACAACCAGGAGAGGCTTACTCAGAAGAAAATGTAAAGCTGTTTATGCAAATAACACACCATGTTACAAAGGGTACTTCAAAAAGTTTGTGGAAAAACTGAATTAAAAGCATATGTCCATTTGCTTTTCTTTTCTTTTTTTTTTTTTTTGACAGGCAGAGTGGACAGTGAGAGAGAGAGGCAGAGAGAAAGGTCTTCCTTTGCCGTTGGTTCACCCTCCAATGGCCGCCGCGGCCAGCGCGATGTGGCCGGCGCACCGCGCTGATCCGATGGCAGGAGCCAGGAGCCAGGTGCTTTTCCTGGTCTCCCATGGGGTGCAGGGCCCAAGCACCTGGGCCATCCTCCACTGCACTCCCGGGCCACAGCAGAGGGCTGGCCTGGAAGAGGGGCAACCGGGACAGAATCCGGCACCCCGACCGGGACTAGAACCCGGTGTGCCGGCGCCGCTAGGCGGAGGATTAGCCTAGTGAGCCGCGGCGCCGGCCCATTTGCTTTTCTTATCTAAGTTTTTCTTAGTATAGAAATCAAAGTTACAACGTTACATACATATTCAGCATTTCAAAAGAAATGGGTTTGAATGTCAATGTATTAATATTACCTATTAGAGTATACACCTATCCTGAATTATAATATCTATTTTTGAGGAACTACAGTGTTAGATTAACTTAAATATTACCAGCCCAGCATACCTCAAGTAAAGGGAAGAGATCTTTATCTTCATCCTTTAACATGTTCCATTTCTGGATCAGAGGAGGCATTAACATCTGAATGTATTCCTATTTACAAGGATAAAAAACATATAAAGCTCCACTATCATAAACATGTCTACTTCGAGTCTATGAAAATTAAAATCCACTTAGAGCAACCCTATAAAATTACAGAAGGGATTCTAAGGTTCATCCTTTGCTTTACATAGTCCTTTTTAAAGTTCTTCCTTTTGCCTATCTTTAATTACAAAACATTGTTCTATTTTTAAGTAATATCCTTTTTGAAACAAAACATATATAAGTAAGTGCACTGTCACATCAAAATGTATCACTTGTTAAATGACAAAGAAGAACCATATATATTTTACTCTCCAGTGACAGAATCTTAGTCCTAAGGTAAAATGTAATATGGCTGTTGCTATTACAGTGTATTATAAATTGTCAGGAAAAAATTTAGAGTCTTCTGTAGAAAAAGATTCACAATCATTTAAGTGTCTTTATTTAAACTGAAGAATAACTCACAGAACCAAATAACCACAAAAATCATGTAAACAAAGGGAACAGACTCTAAAGATATTCAGAAAACAAAACCCACCCCCCAAAGACCAACCAAAACTACAAGCACTAAAGAAATCAATACAGCAACTGTGCCATCCCAGATTTTTGGTGTAACCGAATCATAATGCAATCACATATTAAATCTTCTATTCTTCAGCAGAGTATTGAGAACTATATACACTCCTAGAGACAAGGTACTTCTGACCATTATTCAACAGTTTTAATCTATTATTCCATTTTCTATTCCTTTAAATAGTGTGCTCCCCATATCTGTATGGCCTGGAGAAAAAAATGTTTAGATGTGGTACTCTAAAGCTACAAGGTTTATGAAGTGAGAGACCCAAAACCCTTTAAATTTAAAAGTTGAAAATTCATCATCTAAAAGCATTACTATCCTTTTTCTTTCATAAAGTACTGGCGCAGGGCAGATATCTGGCCTGGTGAAGATGCAGACTGGGAGGCCCACATCCTATACTGAAGTTCCTGTGACTGAGCTCCAGCTTCATTTTTTTTTTTTTTTTTTTTTTTGACAGGCAGAGTGGATAGTGAGAGAGAGAGAGAAAGGTCTTCCTTTTTGCTGTTGGTTCACCTTCCAATGGCTGCTGCGGCCGGCGCGCTGCGACCAGCACATCGCGCTGATCCGAAGCCAGGAGCCTGGTGCTTCCCCTGGTCTCCCATGGGGTGCAGGGCCCAAGCACTTGGGCCATCCTCCACTGCCTTCCCAGGCCATAGCAGAGAGCTGGCCTGGAAGAGGGGCAACTGGGACAGAATCCGGCACCCCGACTGGGACTAGAACCCGGTGTGCCGGCGCTGCAAGGCGGAGGATTAGCCCAGTGAGCCGCGGCGCCGGCCTCCAGGTTCATTTTCTATTCCAACTTCTTGCTAATGCACACTCTGGGAGTTCGGTATCTGTCATCTGGATCAAGTTCCCAGGTCCTGGCTTTGCATTCTATCTCCCAAACAAACCAACAACAAAAAACCAAACCAAACCAAACCAAAAAAAATCAAAAAGGACAGAGAGGAATAAGCATTGGTGCATTCATGAGATGTTGCTGTAGTTTTCACAAGTATGCAGTTATCTTTGAAATCCTACTTGAGAGGGGGATATACGTGTTGCCTTTCCTATCTCCAAAAATGCTTATTTCTTAACATTGATTATAACCATACTCCATCGCTTTTCCATGATAATTGATCAACTGATACTTACTGGTTTGTTTAAATGATGTCCTACCGAATCTGCTAAAGTTCCTATGGCATCATAAAGAATGAGCAGGTTCTTATGCTGGTATTTACTAAATGCGAAGACCAGAGTATCAAGTATGTAAGCAAGGTAAGGAACAAGTTCGGTACAAGCCTCCTCTTCCAGGGTAGCAAAGGCACTGTAAAAAAAAAAAAAAAAAAAAAAAAAAGATTAATAAACATGTTATATAAAAGCAATAGTGGTTCACAACAGGAAACTAAATCTCATTTATAGAATATCCATTGAAACTAAACTTTACATACCTGTCTCCTTGCCTCATCACATAAATGCTGATTTTTATTATTTTTTCTCATTTCTTATCACTTCTTCCTTTCTAAGAGGTTATCACCCACTGGCATCTGCATAGCTACAATGGTAAATTCTAGAACTATAAATGTTGTTAATCCTTTTTCAACAAGTGTATCTGATGTTTAGACACTGAGTGCTAGGACAAAATGAACAAAACAATACCCTCATTTTCAGGAAGCTTACATTCTGGCAACCATTCTAGATGAACAAAGTCTAGATTAAAATTTAAGCTCTGGTCGGTGCCATGGCTCAATAGGCTAATCCTCCACCTGCAGTGCCAGCACACCAGGTTCTAGTCCCGGTCGGGGAGCCGGATTCTGTCCCGGTTGCCCCTCTTCCAGGCCAGCTCTCTGCTGTGGCCAGGGAGTGCAGTGGAGGATGGCCCAAGTGCTTGGGCCCTGCACCCCATGGGAGACCAGGAGAAGCACCTGGTTCCTGGCTTTGGATCAGCACAGTGCGCCGGCCACAGTGGCTATTGGAGGGTGAACCAACGGTAGAGGAAGACCTTTTTCTCTGTCTCTCTTACGGTCCACTCTGTCCAAAAAAAAAAAAAAAAAAAAAAAAAAAAAAAAAAAAAAAAAAAAAAATTTAAGCTCTATACTTTACCCTTCAGGTGCATACCAAGGGTAACAAAATGACAATCATTCTAATGCTCAGTGTTTGAAATGTGGAAGAACACAGCAGTACTGCAGCTTGTCAAGTCTAAGATACACATAATGCACTGATGCCTAGCAATGCAAACATTACTATAAATTTACGGTATGTGCCATTTCAACTATGAGGACAAATATGTAAGAAAGGAAAAAAGTTCAGTCTCAGTCTAAGTACTTAAATTAAATTTGAGGCCGGCGCCGCGGCTCAATAGGCTAATCCTCCGCCTTGCGGCACTGGCACACCGGGTTCTAGTCCCGGTCGGGGCACCGGATTTGGTCCCGGTTGCCCCTCTTCCAGGCCAGCTCTCTGCTGTGGCCCAGGAAGGCAGTGGAGGATGGCCCAAGTGCTTGGGCCCTGCACCCCATGGGAGACCAGGAGAAGTACCTGGCTCCTGCCATCTGATCAGCGCGATGCGCCGGCCACAGCACGCCGGATGCGGCGGCCATTGGAGGGTGAACCAACGGCAAAGGAAGACCTTTCTCTCTCTCTGTCTCTCTCTCTCACTGTCCACTCTGCCTGTCAAAAAAAATAAAAATAAAAAATAAATTTGAGACCCCAATTTTTCTTGCCCACAAGACACACCTGGTTCTTAAAATCTCTTGTGTTTTTCCTACTCTAGAAATTTCTTAAAATGATAGGTTTAAGGCATTTACTAATGAAAATCCTATTCATTAGCACTGTGAACTATTTACCCATTTTCTTCTTAGAACTTGCCATGAGTTATAACCACATAACTAGCACGTAAGTTTCAAGACTGCTGGGACTGTACGCCAGGCATTTATTTATACATTTAACAGTTAACAGCTAAAAAGGTGTATGGATGAATAAATCACAGGAACCCAAATAGTCTGTATCCTCCAACTTAAAAAAAAAAAAAAACGTAGTGCTATTAATCACCACAGTCCATTTGTTCAACTTTCTTTCATCTCATTAAGAATCAGAACTAACTCCTTCCAAATATTGCTGCTTCAGACCTTGTAAGGTTCAACTCAATTTTACTTTCCTTTTTTCAACAGTTGTCTCTCCCTATTAAAAAATGTCAACGGTAAAAGGAATTTTACTCAAAAAAGTAAACATGCATGGAAAGACTTTGTGAATCTTAAATGTTTGTTCCAAGAAAACTAGAATATCCATAGTAAGGAAAGCCTAACAAAACAGCATTAAAAAGAACAAGTTCTGGAACAGATGCATAAAAATATTGATGGATATGAATCTGCTCAAACTTTATTATTCCTTCAAGAGTAGGAGCCCTGTGATCACCATTTCAGACCTCTGATGGAATTAAAGTAAAAGATAACACTATAGTTATACTCACTGAGCTGGGAAAGAAATGCAGAGACTAATGTCTACTTAGAGTCTCATTTAGATTTACAAAACTGGGGCAGGTAAGATGCCTACATCCTACCAACTCTGGTCCCTGAATCCACCTTCCTGATGAAGTAGACCCTGTGAGGCAGCAGTGATGGCTCAAGTAGCTGGGCTCCTGTCACTTATGTGGGAGACCTGGAATGGGTCTTGGGCTCCCAACTTAGACTGTGTTGAGACCCATCCATTGAGAGTATTTAGGGAGTGAGCTGGTAGATGATAAGTCTTTGTCGCTCAAAACCACTACCCCTAAAACAAAACAACAACAAAAACATTTCTGACAATCTTACTTTTTTTCACCAAGAAGAAAAAGCAAGGAAAACTAAATTTTGTTACATAGTCAGAAAATATTTAATCATTAAATATTCCATTCATGGTTTTCTACAGGGTTCAAAATTGCTCTCTCACTGAATTAATCACATCACAATGAATCTTATTTTATGGACTGTCCCACCTGCAGGCAGCTTCTTGTACTCTCTTGTTGCTATCCAGAATACGCTTTAGCAATTCTGTCATTAATGGCTTCAGGTACGTGTCTGGTGGCTGGCTGACTACCCAGTGTGCATAGCGGCTAAGAGTCCAGCACGTTATAGAACGCACAAGAGCCTTTTTATCAGAGAGGCACTGAATAAGGTGAGGAATGAGCTCAGGAAGGTACGGAATCATGCCTTGCATACAGCCTGGAGAAAACAAAATAACAGAAATATCTCATAAAGTGCTGAAATTTGGTTCAAACAAAATTACTGCAGTTGAATCCTAAAAGTAATGCATATATCCATGAAAAATTTCCATATATTCCCACTACTACAAATATGCTATAATAATGTGTACCAAAATTATAAAACGACTGAAATTAGAGCTTAAGTACTCCTAGGGGTCTCACAGCAGGAGCAGGACATCATTTCCCCTCTGTTATACAAATCACAGCTTTCAGAAATGCCTGTAACATGTCTCAACTTCTTACTGATAGACGTTTATAGCCAGGACAGAATCAATCATAACCTTCACAAAGGACGACGACTCTTTTCTTACTCGTGGTTCCTATACTTACTGAGAAAACAAAGCTTATTTTCCAGCAATGGAGACACTTCAGACATCAGAACCCTCTTATTCTGTTCCTCAGTTTTAACGAAAACATATGCAAAGTATCCACGTGGGTTAAAAGTAAGCCTATGACTATTTAGTACAGTTAACTAACTGTAACAGTTAGTTACAGTTAACTGGTTCAAAGTAGAAATTTATCCTGATGGTTTGGGATTCATCATCCCCCTTTAAGGTACGTGCAGATCAGGGACTTGTCTACCTAACACCAGCACAACTAGACAGCACAGTTGTATATGAGTTTCAGAGCCAACAATCTTTGCTTATAAAGTAACAGCAACTCCCTAAAGAAGCCTCGTCTTATCAGCACAAAACAACCTGGACTTACCTTCAGCAATTGCTCCTAAAACCAAGATGCCTGATTCTTTAACAACCCATTCATGATGAAAAAGTAATTCTTTCAAAAGGGGCAAAATATGTGGCAGTAGCTCATCGCGATACACATTTGCGAGAACATCCAGGGCAGCAGCAGAACATTTTCCTAAGGAAATATTTAATTAAAAAACACACCATTAACTTCTATAATTTCATTACATATATTTTTAAATGAGATGTACTTTGTATATATAATACTTTATTCATACCTTTTTACACTTTCAAAGAATTCATTTAAATAGGAGGCAGTCTTACCACTTAAAAATTCTATTAAATCTATTTTCTTAGGATAAAGACTTAGCAGATTAATTATGAAGACAATTCTATTTTGTACATGACTACCATAATAGACACTGTCTTTATGAAAAATTAAGACAAATACTGTTTCACTCAGCTCACGGCTTCCAGTGTTCCAAGTCCTTGGGCCCCTGTACCTGCATGGGAGACCTCGAGGAAGCTCCTGGCTTTGGACTAACCCAGCTCTGGCCGTTGCGGCCATTTGGGGAGTGAACCAACGGATGGAAGATCGATCTTTGTAACTCTTTCAAATAGATAAATAAATCTTAACAAAACAAAACAAAAACAAAACCAGATGGCCACACTAAAACTTGTACATGAATGTTCACAGCATCATTACTCACAATGGCCAAAAGAAGAAACACCACCAATATCCATCAACTGAGGAATGAGTATATTTACAAATAGTATATGGTATGCTAATACAATGCAATATTATTTCATAACAAAAAGGAATGAAATACACATATGGATACATACAACATCGATGAACTTTGCAAACGACATGCTGCATGAAAGCAACCAGTCACAAATGATTACATATTTTATGGTTTCACTTCTATCAAAAGTCAAGAAGCTGGGGCTGGCACTGTGGCATGGCGGATAAGCTGCTGCCTGCAATGCTGACAATCCCATATGGGCACCAGTTCATGTACTGGCTGTTCCACTTCCAATCCAGATCCCTGCAAATGGCCTGGGGAAAGCACCACATGATGGTCCACGTCCTTGGGGCCCTGCTATCCAAGTGGGAGACCTCAAAGAAGCTCCTGACTCCTGGCTTCCACCTGGGCCAGCCCTGGCCGTTGCAGCCATCTGGGGGAGTGAACCAGCACACAGAAGGTTTCTGTCTTTCCCTTTGGAGCTCTTTCAAAGAAACTAATAAATCTTTACTTTTCCTCTCTTGACTTACTTAGATTCCAGTCAGAAATGGTATCATCATCATCAATTTCATCATCATCATCATCTTCCTCTTCAATCCCATCTTCATCATGCTGCTGAGCCACTGTCCTGGATCGATGAAAACGTGGCCTTATATCCTGTTCACTATCAGGAATTGTTTCATCTTCTTCAACATCACCCTGGTTTTTTGAATAGAAATTTTTATTAGCTAATAATATATAAAGGAGTCAAAGAACCAGAATATCGAGGCAGAGCTGGGTACTAGATTCTCAAGTATATTTCCTGATTAAGAATCAGCTCCTCTGCAGAGAACAGTTCTCACAGAGGGAAGAAACAAGTAACACTTGTTAGGTCATAAGGAGCCACTACCCCACAATGCCCCACACTGGCTCATGCAATCTAAGGGTATATGAAATCAAATTCAGATCAGCACATTTAAGATGCAGTACTTTCGCTGAAATTAAAGGGAAATAAATGATAAACCTACTAATTAAGTTAGAACCTATTACCACCCAAATTCAGTATGTTTGCTTCCATGTTTGAACCTCTGTAGTCTAGTATATATAGTAGGAAGCCTACTTATAAAAAGACTGTAATAATTTGCTTGAGAGGCAGAGAAGAAAGAGAGTATTTCACATTTAATGGCTCAATCCCCAGAGATCTACAAAGGCCTGGGCTGGGCTGGGTCGGGTGGGCCGGGTCAAGGCCAGGAGTCAAGAATCAAGAACTCAATTTGTATCTCCTATGTATGCCTCCACTTAGGCAGGGACCAACTTTTTATCTGACCCATCATCTGCTGCCTCCCAGCGTACAGACTATCAGGAAGCTGGCACTGGGAGTGCAAATGAGACTTGAACCCAGGTACTCTTGATATGGGATGATGGCATCTTAAGCACACTGCCAAACATCTGTCCCTAGATAAAGCCTTTTCTAAATGTTCTGTTGGCCTTTCAAGGGCTTATTAATATGAAAATCATTTTCCCTTTTGGTCAGGAAAATTTCCTTACCTTAAGAAGGATAATATCTATATCTGAGTACTTCATGCCATTCACTAACACAGGTATCAACCTATAAAGAAATCAATTCATGAGATAAAGATCTATGCTTCTCAACCCAATCTTATGCATGCTAATAAAACCAATGAGACAACTGCTGGCAACACTGTTTTTTTGGGCATACTCAGTGATATATATCTTCCCTCAATAGCTGAAAGAATTCTAATAGACAAAAGGAAGCAATGGGATTTCAAATCCCCTAGTTAGGTTCAAGAAATGTGGGCCAGTGAAACATTCATGCTCTAAGTCCTTCTAAAATCCAAATGCAAGAGTAACAAACAGTAAGTAAGCACTGTACTTACAGAATTAAGAAAGTTTGTGGGAAAATGTAACTGAAAGTTTACTTTGGTGCAATGAAGTTTTCAAAGCCAGGCATTGTTTCATACTACACATTTTAACATTAATATTGTGAAAACCCCTAATATGCAGGGAGTTCAACATTTTTTGCACCAAACTGTTTTTAAACAGTTTACTCATTTTCATCTACTTGAAAGGCAGAGTGACAGAGAGAGCTAGAGCTGTTCCATCTGCTCGTTCACTCCCCAGACGCCCACAACAGCTAGGGCTGATCAGGCCAAATTTGGGGGCTTGGCCTGGAACTCAATCTGGGGCTTCCATGCATGTGGCAAAGGCCAAGCACTTAAGCCACCATCTGCTGCCTCCCAGAATGCTTTAGTAGGAAGCTGGATCGGAAGCACAGTAATTGAGAACTGAATCAGGTACTCTGATATGGGATGTGAGGATCTCAAATGGTGTTTTAACCCACTGTGCCATAATGCCTGACCCAAAATTCAACTTTTACTTCCATTTTCCATGGACTTTTTTCAAGTCCCTTTATAACACAAACAAGGTAAGATTTAAAAAAAATTTATTTTTAAAAAGATTTATTTACTTATTTGAAAGGTGGATTACAGAGAGGGAGAAGCAGACAGAGAGAGATGAGTCTTTGATCTGCTGGTTTACTCTCCAAACGGCTGCAATGGCTAGGGCTGGGTCAGAGTGGAGCCAGGAGCTTCTTCTGGGTCTTTCATGGGAATACAGGGGCCCAAGCTCTTAGGCCACCTTCTGCTTTTTCCCAGGCCATAGCAGAGTTGGGTCAGAAGAGGAGCATCTGGGACTAAAACTGGCACCTATATGGGATGCCGGCACGGCAGGCAGAGGCTTAGCCTATTACGCGACATCACCGGCCCCAACAAGGTAAAACTTACAGTATACAGAACCACATCTCTCTGGACTCCTAATAGTTAAATCACTGAAGATCTTTGTCAACAATTTTAGTAAGATACTACAGATTTAACAAGAACTGATTTAAAATTTGTGAAGACAGTAGGCCTCATCTCCTTTCTGAATTTTAAGACAGAAGAAACTGAATTAAAAAGTTAGGGAAAGAAAGGCCACAGGGAAAAGCTCAGAGAATATACAACTAAGTCTCTAGGGATAAGAAAAAAAATTATGCTATCCAGACCATAAGTACAAAGACTAGTTAGGAAGAATACAATGCATATGAAAATACATCTAAGTTTTGGGGCAAGATGAAGCGTCACCTGCTTTCTCTATATGGCAGAAGTGCTAAAAGTGAACGAGAACTTCAGAGGACCGAAAAAGGTAACCAGAAGAAGAGAGTTAAGCTGGAACAAAGACTGGCGGATAGAGTGAAGGGCCCACCTGTCGGGGAAGACCACAGATTTCTACAGCCAGCAATGGCCTGGCAGTGTAACTTTCCCCAATAATATTCAACAGCCTGGTTAAAGAAGAAAAGAAGGAAAATAGTTCAATTAATCCTGAGCAGGGGAGACAGACCCAGGGTAGTTGGTCAGTACGGTTTATCTGTTGGTCATCACATTTGTGAGAGAAAGAATAAAAGGAAAAATCTGAGATTAGGAGAACACAAAGGGGTCAAGGGCCTTGGCCTATGGGTTCTAAGGTTTGCCAGAATAAGGGCCTGGTAAAATTCAGCAAGTAAGAACATGAGACTGCAAAGTTAGTCACGGGAGTTAACTGGGACCATGGAGCAGTCAGGTATGACTGACCAAGTCCAATCATGCAAGGCAAGTCATTATTTCTGTTATGAAGCTTTCTCCTGAAGCTTCATGGTTTCATGCAACATTAAAGTATTAACAATGAATTTTACTGAATACTTAAATATGCAGTAGGCACTGGGTTGCCTTAAATGGATAATCCACACGATAGCTCTAGTTTATGAAATCAATTTTTTTCCCACATGCCCTGAATACATGGTGGGTATGTGAAATATAGTACTTATACAGGAAAAACAAAGTTAACACAACAAAAATACTAGCAGTGATTACCAAAGAGTGGTGACAATTTAAGTGATTAAAAAAATTTCTGGGGCCGGCGCTGCAGCTCACTAGGCTAATCCTCCGCCTTGCAGCGCCGGCACACCGGGTTCTAGTCCCCGTCGGGGCGCTGGATTCTGTCCCGGCTGCCTCTCTTCCAGGCCAGCTCTCTGCTGTGGCCCGGGAGTGCAGTGGAGGATGGCCCAAGTACTTGGGCCCTGCACCCCATGGGAGACCAGGGGAAGCACCTGGCTCCTGCCATCGGATCAGCGCGGTGTGCCAGCCACAGCGCACTGGCCGCGGCGGCCATTGGAGGGTGAACCAACGGCAAAGGAAGACCTTTCTCTCTGTCTCTCTCTCTCACTGTCCACTCTGCCTGTCAAAAAAATAAATAAATAAATAAAATAAAATTCTGCAATTAATTTTCCCCATGAGGAAATTTTTTTCCAAAAATGAGCATTAATTTAACAAGTAACTTCAGACCTAACTACATTTTTTATATTGTCAAAAAAAAAACCACTAGAATTCATTGTTAAATCCAAAATTATTATTTAGAAAAAACTACCCTCATATAATATAAAAAGTGATAATTGTTTCTTTAAAAAAATTCCTTTTCTTATACCAATAGTAAGATTAAGTCTGGCTTATTTAGAAGTTAACTCCCTGATTACAGAAGAATTAATTTTTTGAAAATATGAAAATAAGGATTCACTGTTAAGAAATTAAGCAGGCAGCATTTACAAGACGGAACACTTACTTTGGGAGATGCCTCACAAGCACATCTTTGCAAATTGGCTGCTCAGCCAAAGTAAGCCAAAATTCACAGGCTTCTAAAGCCACGTTTTCATCTTGATCTTGGGTCCTCTGCAGCATGTACTGTGAACAAAAAGTCCTTAATGTTAAGCAGTTTAAAACCATACAATTACCGTAATTTCAACCCTGTATCAGGCCTTTGTTATGGTCTCCCACTTTATTGTGGTTTTCAACTTACACTTCTGTTTAAAAAAAAAATCCAAGCTGATTCTAAAATGTAGCTAAATTTAAGAACTACTGCTCTAGAATGCTGCCCAATTAAAAGTGTTCAGCACATGTATTATTTATCTGTTTCTGAGTAGTTGTACTTTAAGAAGCCACTGAGGTTTTTGAAATGTATTAACCTTTCAACAAAACAGGTTTACCATGTCTTCTGACTATATCAAGCTACCATCATTCTGATTTCCCAATGTACATCAGGCGAAATATGGGAAACTGATGAATTCCCTTAACTATAACCTCTTCTAGATTGGCATGTCTCATGTGACAAAATAGAACAACACAACAGATGTCACAGGCCAGCCTTCATCACGTACCATGTTAGGTCTTAGCCCTATGCTACTGGAGAACCTCTGAAAAAGAACTGTGGCACTGTAAATTAGGCTCTCTAGGTCTGCCTTGGCAACTAACTGAGAGAATTTAACTTTCTGGTTAACTGCAAACTCTCTCAACAACCTTTCAACCAATCCTTCCTGTCTCTTTTGAGAGAAAAGGCTCATCAGCAAAAATATCACTTATCTCTATCTTGGGCTAATACATACTCTTCTCCACAACTACCTTTCCTAATGCTTTAGAATAGGAGTTACTATGCATCACGGATCCTAGATACCTTCTAGTAGACCTCAGACCTCCATCCATTAAGGGACTGAAAGCAGTCTAGATAATAATTTTGTTCTAAATCTAGATGCCAATAACATAGTAACCTGCCACTTTAAACTCCTAAAGTTTTTTAACCGTTTACTCTAACCTTAAATATATTTAAGTAAACAAATTTATATTGAAGTAAACATAAATGATCTACGCATTTCCTAGTAATTCAGATCAAAAGCTTCCTCCTCTTTTAAATAACTTTCTCATAATATCTTAAATGTCATGAGAGAAAAATCACCACTAAAGACAATTTCTCATTTTAAGAAATCATAATCATTTATACAATCCCTTCCTCACAATAATACATTACATAAACTAGAAAGCAGTGATTTCACACTACACATTTTGTGCCCAAAATTTTCTCAGGGGAAAATATGGGAAAAGAGCTCTTTTTTCTTTGTTAATTTTTTAAAAAATTTTTTACAAATTTATTTTTTAAGGAATACAAATTTTGTAAGTACAACTTTAGGAATGAAAAAGAGATTTTAATTTCTTGTTTTACCTCAACTATATTATGCATGTGAGGAAGCAGGCGATCCATTCGAACTTCCAGCAACATCACAAGTGCCCGGCACACATTTTTCCGTACCTCCGGTTCTTCATCACCAGCCAATGCAAAGAGATTCTATTGTACAAGAAACATATTGCTTTCTAGTTTTAAAATTCCAATATTAGAAACATGTATACACAATAATGTGCAATCTGTAACCTGGTAACAATGAAAGAAACTCTAAGATATAAAAATGACTGAATTGGCCTACAGTATTTGATTATAAATAAAACAACAGAAATACGGAGTAACTGCCAAAGATTATAATTTTGATTAAAGATGAAAAGCCATTCTTTCTGACAGAATATTAGTTGTGTTTTAAGGCAATTTTAGTTTTTAAAAATGAAACCATGTCATTTGGACACAGTAGGCATTTATCCAGCTCACCTGGAAGCAGAGATAATCATTACAACACAATTTGATCTACCTCTCAAAATCACTGTAAGACACTATTCTGAAGGTGGTGATGGCAGGTTCAAGTTCTGTAAAAGCATCCACAACTGGGAAATTAACACCATTTTTACAAACTAACCCTAAATTGCTGCTGCTCACCAAGTCAACTATTGAAAAAAGAATTTTCTGTCAGGTACTGACATCAAAGTTAGTAGAAGTTAGGTCAACCCCTAGCCAGTGGGAGATCTGAATTTGGCTTTCAAGTCTACACTCACTGCAGTCTACCAAAAAGCTTTCACTACAAGAACAAGCAGGCTCTTGTAGAGGTTACAAGCAAGGTTGAGAGAAGAAACAAACAACAAAGCCTTCCTTACCTCACTCATGAAGTTCTACTTTACTTAGACAAACACACATGCATGTGTGCATTTAAAATCAGTAAAAAGCTCATTAAAAAAATTAAGTTAAATCCAATGTGTCCCATTGCCTTTTTTCAGGAAACCACAGAAATGTCTCTAAAATGGAACCTGAAATCTTATTACAAGAAAGACAAAGAAGAGGTTCAATGATTAAATGTAATAGCCTATGAAGTATTGTTGTAGCATTAAAGAAACTTTGGTTTCCCCAAGTCTTGCTTCTACATCAATCTCAAAACTCTGTAGGTAACCAGGTATTTCATGTGGCAAAAAATAAAACTTTCCACAGCAAGCAATACTGATATATTAGATATGTATCTTACATTATATTCTATTCAAAAATTTCCTTAATTTACTGTGGAGAACAGCAACTGGTTGGGAGGAGTGTCCAGTGCCATCACCCTGCACTTTTCACTGTTACTACTGTAATTTGAATGAACACTCAGCTTCCCCAATGTGTAAGTAATAGACATGCATTAATAACCAATATACTTTTCATCAGTGTTCTGTCAGACTTAGCAGATGTAAGTCACAAAGGATCACTGGTAATTGAAGAAAATAATTAATCCACTTATTTATCCAATAAATTATCACTGAAGACCTAGTATGTGTCAGACATTTCTTCCAGAGGTTTACTGCCCTGTGGGATGGAGAGCTGGCTCAATTTTATAGAAATAATAAACAGCAAAAAAATGCTACTTGGTGAGTATAGTCTTGTGGAATTCTTATTTAGAGAATTTCTGAATTTCATTTCCTTGTAAGATGTTGGTGTGTCTATCATTCTTTTTATTGAGCTGTGAAAGAATACCAACCAAATATCCTACTGTATAGTACAACAGAGACTATTGTTACTTTTTTTTTAAATTTTTTTTTAACTTTTTTATTTTTGACAGGCAGAGTGGACAGTGAGAGAGAGACAGAGAGAAAGGTCTTCCTTTGCCGTTGGTTCACCCTCCAATGGCCGCCGCGGCCAGTGCGCTGCGGCCGGCGCACTGCGCTGATCTGAAGGCAGGAACCAGGTGCTTCTCCTGGTCTCCCATGGGGTGCAGGGCCCAAGCACTTGGGCCATCCTCCACTGCCTTCCCGGGCCATAGCAGAGAGCTGGCCTGGAAGAGAGGCAACCGGGACAGAATCCAGCACCCCGACTGGGACTAGAACCCGATGTGCCGGTGCTACAAGGCGGAGGATTAGCCTAGTGAGCCGCAGCGCTGGCCTGAGACTACTATTACTTCTAAAACGACCAACATGAAGTGTTTATTCCATGACAGGCCATTTTCCAATTTATTTATAGCAACTAGCTTTATAATCCAACAGGGTAGGCCAGTTATTAGCTCATTTACAAATGACAAAACAGAAAGCATCAGTTAAGTGCCCACAGTTACACAGCCACTAAACTAAGATGTGGCATTTGAACCCAGTCAGTCTTATCCCAGACCTCTATTAGCAGACACTACACTCTGCCACCTTGAATCCCAACAAGACTGAAAACATCTTGTATGGCAGAATATTTACATATCCCTAGCGTCAAGCACACAGTCCGATTCATAGTAGGGACTCAGTAAAACAACTCATTTGAACTTCTGTCTGCAGGATCCTTCTTAGATGCTCAGAATGGGGTTGGTTAATTTCTAAGTGCTAACAAAAATAATACGGTACCCTTCCTCAACGTATTCTTAAAATTTCTCAACTGCAGTTATCAGTTGAAAAGCAATGAACTAATTTTCACCTGATCAATAAAAAAGTAGAAGTTATTAACAAGCTATAATAATCAGTCCTTTCTACTGCTGTTTTCAAACACCAAAGGTTTTGAAAAGGAATTGTACTGCTTATGTATGGTTTATGGCCAGAATGTGCTGCTCTTCATGTCTTTCTGCTTGTACACTGAGATTAAGTTAAATTTTTCCCTAACACCTCTAATTTTATAACATAAAACCACAGAAACATAGAAATACAGTCATGCATTGCTTAGATGTGTTCTGAGACATCACCATTAGGGGGATTTTGTCAGGGTGTGGATAGGATATACGCGCACAAACCTAAATTAAATGGCACAGCCTACTATATACCAAGGCTATAGGGGGCCACTGTCATATACACAGTTTGCTCTTGATCAAAACATAATTATGTGGTACATGACTGCGTTGTCTCTTTAGTCTGTAACTTCCAATTCCTTACTGAGTAACTTTACCCAACCTCATCAATTCTCCATGTTTCAAATACTGTATGCAAGCTGAGTGATTTAATTTTCACATGAAACTTGAACAGTATACCAATAGATATTTAAATAGTAATCAGATAATACAAAGCACCAAAATTGATGTTTGTATCATGATACCAGTAGAAAAAAATAAGCTTTTATTTTCAGCTACAAAAAAGAATCTATACTGTATCCAATTTTAATGCTATCAGAAATAATACTGACAGTATTTAATATTTCCAAAAACAAAGTGGGGAGAGCAAAGCTTACCTCAATAAAAGAATCAATGTGCAACATCAGAGCCTGAGTCCTACTGATGATAAACTGATTGACACATGCAACAGCGTGAGACCTAGGGACAAAGTATAAAATGTTAACATATGTTCACGGTAACTTTTCTGACTAGAGAAGACTGGTAAGAACATAAATATTCATTCATAAAAGTATCATGGTATACATAGATCCATATGTACATACATGCACCTAAAAAAATGAATCGAATCTCTGTGTATCAAAAATGTATGTGAGGGGCCGGCACTTCATAGCAAGTAAAGCCACCACCTCCAGTGCTGGCATAGCATAGGGCACCGGTTCGAGTCCCGGCTGCTCCACTTCCGATCCAGCTCTCTGCTATGGCCTGGGAAGCCAGAAGATGGCCCAAGCACTTGGGTCCCTGCACCTGTGTGGGAGACCCAGAGGAGGCTCCTGGCTCTGAATCAGCGCAGCTCCAGCTGTTGCAACTAATTGGGGAGTGCACCAGCAGATGAAAGACCTCTCTCTGCCTCTCCTTCTCTGTGTAACTCTGAGCTTCAAATAAATAAATAAATAAATAAATTATTTAAAGAAAAAAGTATGTGAATGATAAAGTGAAAGAAGTTAAGTTGCAGATTAACACTATACGTTAGTTTAAGTAGGTGAACAATGGCTAAAAGGGAATGTGCAAATTTTTAAAGGCAGATTCTTCTGTAAAGAGTAGGTGCTTGGGAGAGGGACACACTTTGTTAGTGTTCTGGTACATTCTCAGTTCAACTTTTCTGGGCCACATTCACTTCCTACTGCCATGACTTCTTCCCTAATTCAAACATGATCTTTTAAAAAATGTATTTATTTATTTGAAAGGCAGGATTAGAGAGAGGCAGAGGCAGAGGCAGAGGCAGAGAGGTCTCCTAACCGATGGTTCACTCCCCAGATGGCCACAATGGCCAAAGCTGTGCCGATCCCAAGTCCAGAGTCAGGAGCTTCTTTCAAGTCTCCCATGTAGGTACAGGGGCGGGTGGACTTGGGCCATCTTCCACTGCTTTCTCAAGCCATAACAGAGAGCTAGATTGGAAGTGGAACAGCCAGGACCTGAACTGGAGCTCATATGTTGGCATTGCAGGCGGCGGCAGCCTTAACTGCTACAACCACAGCACCGGCCCCCAAACCATGATCTCTTACCAGAGTTACTGCAATAGGATCTAATTGGTTTCCTGATTTCCACTGCGTCAACCCCTATTACAACCTATCTGACACACATGAATGAAAAGACCTACCTATACTCTTGTTCCAGTAAAAACTCATCTACTTTTCCTGCAAAAGGCCAAATGGTAAATATTTCAATCTTCAAAGGCTATATAAGACCTCTGTTACAACTTTATTTAGATATAACCTTTAAAAACATAAAAATCATTCCTATAGGACTGGCACTGTGGCCTATGATGCTGGCATAACCATATAGGTGTTGGTTTGAATCCCGGCTGCTCCAGCTCCCTGCTAATGCACCTGGGAAAGCAGTGGAAGATGACCCAAGTACTTGGGCTCCTGCACCCATGTGTGAGACCGAAATGAAGCTCATGGCTTTGTTCTGGCCCATGTCTCGCCATTGGGGCCTCTTGAGGAGCGAACCAGAGGATGGAAGACCTCTCTCTGGGGCCAGCAGTGTGGCTTAGCAGGTTAAAGCCACCACCTACAGCACCGGTATGAGTTTCAGTTGCTCCACTTTCAATCCAGCTGCCTGGGAAAGCAGAAGATGGCCCAAGTATTTGGGCCCCTGCACCTCCATGGAGACCCAGAAGAAGCTCTTGGCTCCTGATTGGCCCAGCTCCACCTGTTGTGGCCATTTGGAGAGTGAACCAACAGATGGAAAATCTGTCTCTCCTTCCCTCCTCTCTATAACTCTGCCTTTCAAATAAATTAATAACAACAACTTAGCTACAAGCCATAGGCCAACTCTGGCTCCATGGGTCAGTTTGCTGACCACTAGCCTAGGCACTGCTTTATGATGGAGCTTCTCCTTTAGCCCCTAATTCCAGGGTCTTTTCACTTGCTATTCTTCACTGTGATTTTTAATGACTTAACCATTGGGGCTGGCGCCATGGCGCAGTAGGTTAATCCTCCACCTGCGGCACGGGCATCCCACATGGGCGCTGGTTCTATTTCTAGTCCCGGCTATCTCTCTGCCAATCCAGCTCTCTGGGAAAGCAGGAGAAGATGGCCCAAGTACTTGGGCCCCTGTACCCATGTGGGAGACCAGGAGGAAGGACCTGGCTCCTGGGTTTGGATCCATGCAGCTGCGGCCATTATGGCCACCTGGGGAGTGAACCAACGGAAGGAAGACCTTTCTGTCTCTCCCTCTCACTGTCTGTAACTCTACCTCTCGAATAAATAAAATCTTTAAAAAAATAAAATACTTAACCATTGCAGAGAAACTCCTATATAAAATACCTCTTTGAACCATTGTCTAGGCAATAGTCTTATTTTTCCATTGTATTTGTCACGAACTGAAATTACTTTATTGTCTGTCCTATCTGCCTTCTCTTCTGAAATATGAGCCACATAAGAACTTCAATATGTTGTAACCACTGTGCCAAAACAGTTGTTTTTTGGTTTAGCAGTTAAAGCAAATTCACATAAATATTTATTTGATGGAAGATCTAATACCTATAACAGTGATACTAATACACACACGAGGGAGCTCAACTACTTAAATGTGTAACACAAATGTTATAGTCTGCTTTTCTCATCTACAAAGTAAGAACACTACAACTCACCTATTTGTTGTGAGGATTCAACTAAATGAGCTACTATGTTACATTTTGGCACAGCAGAAAAATGGGACAGAAAATAAAAGAATATGACTTTTAAAAAGGCTTTTAAATCAAGAACAAAAATCTTTTCTTTTAACTTGTATTTCTTCATGTGCATGTGGGGCAAAATTTAAAAGGTAGAAGTTTCACCTACTTCATCCTCCACAGGCATAAGCCACTGACATTTCCCAAATAATTTTAGAAACTTGAAATTGGGTACTGTTTACATTTTTACATGAGAATTCCCTTGTACCTCATGTCTTTTTTTGTAAAAAGCTTAATAACATACTTCTGTATGTTAATTTTCCTAAACATCAGCAAACAACTAGAAAACTTACCATTTACAACAGCACCAAATAATGTTCAGAAATATATTCAATAAAATGTTCAAGACCTCTACAGTACACATTGAGACCTACTGATTCAAACATAATTCCAGTGTAAATTACAACAAAGCTTTTCATAAAACAAAATGCTAAGGGTCGGCTTTGTGGTACAGCAGGTTAGCTACTGTCTACAATGCCAGCATCCCATATATGGTGCTGGCCTGAACCCTGGCTCCTTCACTTCTGATTCAGTTCCCTGCTAATGTGCCTGGGAAAGCCATGAAGACAACTCAAAGTGGTAGGGCCTCTGCCACTCATAGGAGACCTGGATGAGTTTCAGGCTTCTGGCTTCCTCCCGGCCCAGCTCTGGTCATTGTGGCCATCTGGGTAGTAAACCAGCAGATCGAAGATCTGTCACTCTGCCTCTCAAATCAATAAATAATTCTTCCTACTGTTGTAAGCTTTAAATACTAATTCTCCCCCTAAAAAGGAATCAGACATAGGACAGAAATGTAAATGATAAACCTGGAATCCTATGTCTATCAAAACACTATTTATATTACCTGAGCATTAACAAAGGAAGAAAATTTATTCTTGGTACATATCCATATACTTTAGTCTATTTCTTAATTAGATTTGTCCAGACACGTAAGTGGTATTTTTTCTGAATATTTTTGCAACATGGTTTCTTCTGTACAGCTTTTTAAATAAAAAAACCTATTTTCTTTAGACCCTCTGAGACATTTAGTAAGCTCAGAGTAAATTCTACTAAACTGGAGATAGCCCCTCTCTCCCTATTTTTAATTTGGGAGACTGAGAGACAGAGCCAGCTCCCATGGATTGGCTCACTCCCCAAATGCCTTATGATTGCTGGGACTGAGCGGGACTGGGCTAGAATAGGAGATGGGAACACAATCCAAGTCTTCACTGCCAGGCCAAATGTTCCCAGAAGTCTTAATTCTAATTTTTCATCCTGGACTGTTAGTGCATTTTTTAAATTAAAAATATTTTTAAAATTTGACGAATACATACAGATCAGAGTGAGTGAGCAAACTCCCATTTGCTAGTTCACTTCCCAAATGCTCACAATGGCTCTGGATGACCCATGGCAAGAGCCAGGAGTTGTCAATGCAATCCACTGTGGTGGCAGGAACCCAATTACCAGAATTATCACAGCTGCCTCCCAGGGTCTACATTGGCAGGAAGCTGGAAACAGGACAGGGAGCGAGGAACTGAACTCAGGAATTCTGTTTTGGGACTTGACCATCTTAAAACACCCCCTTTTGTCTGTGTACTTTAGGCCAACTACTGTTTTTGAGTCTTCACATATTCTTGTAAGACGAACTCCTGAAATATAAGATTTCAAAAGATTCTTTCAAAAGATCTGCCAAATTTACAAATTTACTCTAGTCCTTATTATTTTCATTCCACTCAGGGAGAAAATATAAAATTTCCTTCTTATAAATAGCAGCAGTATCAAAAATTTCTTCCAAGCTGACATTCCAGAGTACAATTTAAAAAAAAAATCTATTCTCATAGTTTGAGCTCTAATCAGTTAATTTTTTAAACTATTTCCTTCCTGGGTAGTAATTCATTCTAATATCTTTTAGAAGCTTTGCTGCAATTTGATAAAAGCCTCAATAGTTCAAATATTTGCACTTAAGTATATCAGAACTCAATTGAGAGCTATGTTCATCCTACTAACAGGAAATAGAGGGCCCCTAAATAGATCTACACATACAAGTAATCTCTGGTCACATTGCCAAAGCCATAATTCCACGTAGTGCAGCTTAGAACACTACAAGCTCCAATGGCCACCTGAACTAACAGTGTCAGCCTATACACTAAATTCACACACTAGGACTCCTTACTGATCACCTGCAGACACTGCATCAGCTCTACTTTAGATAGTAGTATGATGTTTTCTTATTCTGTATAAAACCATGCAGCACTGACAACTGGAAGCAACAAAAACCCAAGCAACTGACATTCAACAGATGGAGCAACGACATCCACAGAAGTAAGCCCTTGGTAGAGTCAATGAAGATATTAAAACTACTGTTTGATAGGACAGCTTATGACAGTAACTCAAAAGCTAATATTCTAAATATTTCAGACATTGTACAACAGGGATACAACCAAGATACAGAAATGAACAAAGCAAACTAGGTTCATTTCAGGATTAGTCAGCCAGGCCTACTACGTGATTTTAGGGATGTGCAGAAGCTCTGCCACCTTCACAGCAAAAGATTCTTCTCATAATTAGATGTGAAACTCTAATACGTGAAACTCTTCAATTAAAAGTACTTGATTCAAATGAGAACATATTCTCATTTAAATTCAATCAGTCTATTAATCACAGGATGGAGAAAACAGAAAACGGGCCTGCACTGGCCTAAAAATGAGGGCACATCATTAAGAGGATACTAGATAGTGTATACTTCAAAAAGTTCCTGAAAAATGGAATTAAAGTTAACTTTGTTTTGTTGTAAAAAATTTCAAAGCTCCTACAAAGAGTTTTCAAAAATTTCACGGAAAATATGAGAGAAACTGCACCGATTTCAAATTTTTTTTTTGCATCAAGATAAATGTATCTTTTATTTCCATTTTTTGACAAACAAGAAAGATCTGTTAATTTATCTGAAAGGTAGAGTGACAGGGAGAGGGAGATAGAGATCTTTCATCTACTGATTCACTCTCCAAATGGCCACAACCAGGAGCTTCATCCGAGTCTCCCATGTAGGTACAGGGGCCTAAGCACTTGGCCCATCTTCTGCTGCTTTCCCAGGCACATTAGCATGGAGCTGGATCAGAAGTGTAGCAGGCAGGCCTGGAACCGTGCAGACTCCAGGAGCCAGGAACTCCATCCAGGTCTCCCAAGTGGATGGCCAGGGGCCCCAGGACTTTGAGGCATCATCCGCTGCAGCTCCAACCAATGCTCCAACACGGGATACCGGCATTCCAAGTGGTGGCTTAACCCTCTGCATCACAACACTGGACCCTCCACAAACTTCTTAAAGTACCTTTGAATGCTTAAAAGTGCAAAGAACTCACAGTATTACATTTGATAATCTTGTCCAACTCCAATAGATAAGTATACCCATCTGTTTTACTGGAGGAATTATTACAAAGACACAAATGAAGGTGTTTGAGCTTGGCAAGATTGGTAACTTAAGATAACAGACAAACAATAATCTTGGCCTTAAACAAAAGGACTTGAACATGATCTTTAAGTATCACAAACACAGAGAAGGTAGAGAATTATATCATACATTAAACGGCAACATTTCAAGGGTTTCGTTATTAAAATTAGGTAAAGTAATATAAGATAAGACAGCAGTTAGGTTTATATATAGTTTATAAATTAATGCTGATTTTACCTTATTTTGGGACTACTATGCTTGAAGAACTGCAAAAATTTGGGAATCATGATGTTGAGAGGACGATCTAAAACATCGCTATCTAAAATCTCGGCGGAATCTTCACATATCTTCTGAAGGGCACCAAATGCTCCCTGTAAAAGACAATAGCTAAATTATTAGACTTCATTAAAAATGAAGGCACTTAAAAGCAAAATACTAATTTGTAAGAAAAATTTTTGAGATTAAATCTAACCGCAAAACCTCGCTCTCCTGAAAGTCTTGTCAGTTTTAAGATAACACAAATATCTCTTACTAAATACCAGTTTGTTAAAACTGAATGTAAAACCACACTGATACAGTGTATTTAGCCATTATAACACTTTCTTGGGAAAGCATACAGTAAGTTAATACCATTTAAAAATTACTTATATAAACCACTCATTGGGGCTGGCACTGTGGAGCAGTGGCTGAAGTCACCACCTGCAGTGCTGGAATCCCATATGGGCGCTGGTTCAAGTCCTGGCTGCTCCACTCTGATCCAGCTCTCTGCTATGGCCTGGGAAAGCAGTGGAAGATGGCCCAAGTCCTTGGGCCCCTGCACCAGTGTGGGAGTCCCGGAGGAAGCTTCTGGCTCCTGGCTTCGGATCAACACAGCTCCGGCCACTGCAGCCCACTGGGGAGTGAACCAGTGGATGGAAGACCTCTCTCTCTTTCTCTGGCTTCCCTTCTTTCTGTGTAACTCTTTCAAATAATAATAATAAAAAGGCAAAACAAACAAAAAAACCACTAATTGGGTAACTAGAAAAAAAATCTGTTGAGAGGGTAGGCAGTTAAAACAGCTGCCAACTATTTAATTCTAACCATTTTTATATCAAAGGGGGACAATCCAAAGCCCTTGGGCATAAAATATAAACCACCAGTTACCTCAACTGTTTATCTTCCAGCTTATGGCTTCATCAGCAGCAACTTGGTGCTTATTCTTGCTGGTATAGTTCACTTAAAAGGTGGCCAAAAGAAGGTGAAGTCTCTTAAGGACTCTCGATGTCCTTTTAGAGTTTATAATAACTTAATTTGCGTATTAAGTTTAAAATTTACTTGCCAGCTTAAAATGGCTACCAGTGAGTATTATGGTTTTTTTGGGAAAAAAAGTTTTAGTTCTGAAAGCCTGTTATACTCAAATTAAATGCCAACTTATTCCCTATGACAAAACAAAAAACCACAGTAAATATTTCAACTGAGAACGAAGACTTAGCAATCACCTCATAACAAGAGCTGGAAAACCCACATCTTTAGTTCAGACACATCGGCTACTGCTTATTAAAAGCACAACTTTATGTAGTAGTAGTGGCTCCACAATTTCACAATTATTGCAGTTTAAGTTTATTTTGGAAAGTGCTTGTTTAAAATTTTGATGTTTTTGGGCTGGTGTTGAGGCTTAGCAGTTTAAGTCTCTGCTTGCAGTGCCAGCATCCCATTGAGTGCTGGTTTGATTCCTGGCTGCTCCACTTCTGATCCAGCTCTCTGCTATGGCATGGGAAAGCAGTAGAAGACGGCCCAAGTGTTTGAGCCCCTGCACCCACGTGGGAGACCCAGAAAAAGCACCTGGCTCCTGATTGGCCCAGCTCTGGCCACTTGGGGAGTAAATAAGCGGATGGGAGACCTGTCTCTCCCCCCTTCTCTGTAACTCTACCTTTCAAATAAATAAAATAAATCTTACAAAAATTTTGTTTTGGTCTTTTATGTTTACCATGATACCAAAGCACTGTTTGTATGTAAACTGCTACATGATGACTAATTCTTCTAAGTCAGTCTTTCTGTAACCTTGTAAATTCAAGGCATTATTTTGTTTTTGTGAGTATGAAGGATACCTTTTTTTCCTTTTAGGGAGACAGAAAGCCACTTTATAAACAGTATTTTGCTGACTCTCCCTCTTTCCTTTTTCTTCGCCAAGACATGCCAGGCAATAGACTACAGAGCCATAGGCAACCTGATTTCATTCTGTACGGTTATTCCTATGCCTCTCTGCCTCCTAGCCCCACTCTGTTTTCAAACAGAACGGAATCATTGTTTTGGAAAGTCAAACCACCTAAAATGGTTTCCATTTAAATAGCTTCTGCCCAAACTGAATGCTGCAAATGAAAGCGGTACTTAAGCCCTTACTGACAGTGAGAAAGTATATAAGAAAGCTATATACATGTCCTCTTACCTCTGTGAATGGTCCATGGCCAAAACCAAGAAATCAGTTAATGCTTGACTACAGGTTGACAAGTTAAGACATACCTAAGCTATGTCATTTAATAAGAAGCAAAAAAACTAAAAATATAGAGAAGCTAAAAGAGTGCTCATGGTCTGGGATTTGGTAAATCTCAGACCATCTTTAAAAAACATCACATCAACTGATTTTGGCAACAGCTATTTATTATGTATGTACACATTCAAGAGCAATTTCAGAATAGAGGGTATATAAATAGTAAAGAAGTTTTATAACATAATCTTTATAGAAAAGCTAAATAAATTATCACAAATGTAAAACAAAGGTGACTTTAAGTTTCTAAATTTTTTTCTAAAGATTTTTTTTTTTTTTTTTAAATTTTTATTTTTTGACAGGCAGAGTGGACAGTGAGAGGGAGAGACAGAGAGAAAGGTCTTCCTTTGCCGTTGGTTCACCCTCCAATGGCCGCCGCGGCTGGCGCGCTGCGGCCGGCACACCGCGCTGATCCGATGGCAGGAGCCAGGAGCCAGGTGCTTCTCCTGGTCTCCCATGGGGTGCAGGGCCCAAGCACCTGGGCCATCCTCCACTGCACTCCCTGGCCACAGCAGAGAGCTGGCCTGGAAGAGGGGCAACCGGGACAGAATCCGGCGCCCCGACCGGGACTAGAACCCGGTGTGCCAGCGCCGCTAGGCGGAGGATTAGCCTAGTGAGCTGCGGCGCCGGCCTAAAGATTTATTTTTATTTGAAATGCAGAGCAAAAAGAGAGAAGAGAGAGAGATCTTACATCCTTCCATCCACTATTCCATTTCCCAAATGACCCCAACAACGAGTCTAGGCCAGTCCAAAGCCAGAAGCCAGAAACTCCACCCTGGCATCCCATGTCAGTACTAGGGACCCCAGTATTTGGGCAATCATCACTGTCTTCCCAGGCACATGGGCAAGAAGCTGGAATGGAAGCAGAGCAGCTGGGTCTCGTTATGGGATGCTAGCATTGTAAGCAGCAGCGTAACTGGCTGCTGAGCTCCAAGGTTTCTAAGTTTTCCTTAGGGGTTTCTAATACACAACATGACAACAGAAGAAATTATATATGAAGCAAATATCCTTACCTCACAGGTGTTATAATCTTCAGAATCCAAGAGGCTACAGAGTTTTGGTAACAGATCAGGCCAATTCTGTAATTCTCCCTTGGAAGCTATGGTTGTAATCAGAATACCTTGAAAGAAAACATATTTTTAGGACACTTGACTGCATTGTTATATACTACCATTTGAGCAGCTGTGTGTAAATATCCACATTTTTCAAAGTCTCAAGTCAGCCTAAGATTTCCAAATCTATAAATAATAACCACAGCCATACTATCACAGCATATCTATGAGAAAGCCACAACATAAAGCAGATCTAATTCTAGCCTTCCAACACTTCACCCCTAAGTTTTTGTCAGCTTTTTTTCCCCCTTAAACCAGGTGGGTGTACAAAACGGTGCAGCTTACTTTTCTCCAATAAGGCCAAGGGTAGCTCCAAAGTATCAGTGCAGTTATTATGGATATGATGAGGTTGTAAGACTCTTAGGTTTAAATAAAAGATACCTTAAGAAACTAAGAATAGCTCCCTGATTTAACCTGGAATAAGAGCCAAGGACCATGGTGGGGAAAATGAAGTACGAGAACAATGGTTCACATGCAGTTTGCAACGCTGACCTTCCTCTGGACAGGCCATTTACCTCTCCAACAAATCTGACTTCCTTGGTCAAGGATGAGTGACCAGAAAGGTGATCTTGGACCCTGGAGGTTGGCTGGCACACACTGAGTGATCATGTTCTTCTGACTAACTGGATTATTCTGACTATGGTGGGCAGCAGATTTGTGACAGCCAGTGGTTGTGTAATTCACAAAAATGTACCATGTAATGCAGTTCTGTGTAATACCAACACAGTAACAACACAAAAGTGCTTGGCACCCATGGATCCTTTAGTGTCTAAGAGTATCAATTGAAGATAGGCTAAACTGTAAAATACCAATCTGTAAAAATGAAACAAGACAAAGTACTCTTTCCATAGGGCTGCCATGAAAATCCAGTGAGATACACATAAAATGCCTGATGGCTACAATAACTATTACTAATAGCAAATTATTCTTAGGAGCTTTCTACCTCTAGTTTTGAGAAGGCTGCTTTAATGGTACAGAAATGAAATGAAAGAAATATAAAGCACAAAGCGCGCCCCATGTAAACACAACGAGGGTCAATGTACTGAAAGCATTTTAAAAATCCAACTCTCATAACAGCCTTCAGATTAAAAAGCAAGACCTGGGGGCTGGCATTTTGGTGCAGTGGGTTAAGCCACCATCTGCGAAGCCAGCATCCCATGAGCACAGGTTTGAGTCCTGGCTGCTCCACTTCTGATCCAGATCCCGGCTAATGCACCTGGGAAAGCAACAAAGGGATAGTCCAAGTGCTTGAGCCCCTGCCACCTACCCAGGAGTCCCAGATGGGGTTCTAGGTTCCTGGCTTCAGTTGTGTGACCATTTGGGGAGTAAACCAGCAGGTGCAAGATCTCTTTCTGTCACCCTGCCTTTCATATAAGTCTTAAAATAAACCCGCAAGATCTGATCCTTCTTGCCAATTTTCCTTTCCTAAAGTTAAAACATAAAAGAATCGAGGATAACAGTATGATTTGGATCTGTCTAAAAGAAATCAAGTGTGTATTAAGTAAAACCACACATAGTAATTCGTAAAAATTAAACAAAATCTACAACTTGGTATAACCAGACTGCTGATATTCATTACTTCTTCTAATAGAGCATCACAAGATGTTAATAAATTCCAAACTTATCTGGCCTCATCATCTCATCACTCTAAAAAAACTGAATACTAGCATAAAGGTAAAAAGTTGTACACAATTCTTAATGTTTACGACAAATAAGGGAATGAAACTCAGTGTATTTGACAACATACTTTGACCTAGTAATGCCACTTCTATAAATTCTACAGAAGATTCCCTATGTGTAAACATAATGGAATATTCATTGAAACAGCAAAATTCCAAACAAATCATTTATTCTTTAACAAGGGAAACAACTTTCCATTCATCCAAATGTATTACCTTAGTCAAAAATGCAGTGCCTTACAAATATACTTTCTCAACAAGATTTGCTATGTGTACAAGGTTAAAAGGTTTCAGAGGGTCTGCATTGTAGTATAGTGGGTTAAACTGCCATGTGCAATGCCAACATCCTATAAAGGCTCCGCTTTGAGTCCTGGTTGTTATACTTTGGATCCTGATAGCCCAACTCTTTGGGCCCCTGCACCCATGTGGGAGACCTTTAAGAAGCTCCTGACTTGTGGCTTCAGCCTTGCCCAAGCCTGGCTATTGCAGCCATTTGGGAAGTGAACCACCAAATGGAAGATCTCTGTGTGTGTGTTTCTCTCTCTAACTCTTGGTTTCCAATAAACAATTCTTCTAAAAATTTTTTTAAAAGCCAAAATTACAAGTTTATTTTTATAATCAGACATCTTTTAATTAAAGTATTTACTACATAGTTAATACTGTAAAAATTATTGATCCATAAAAATAAGCAGCAGACTCCCTCAAGCAGCTCACTATCTGGAGACATTACTGGCTGTTACTGGTATCCAGTGGGAAGAGGTCACAGGGGCTGATTAACATTGATTGGCATGGGACTGGCACTATGGCGTAGCAGTTAAAGCTGCCACTTCCAGTGCTGGCATCGCATATGGGTACCGGTTTGAGTCTTGGCTGCTCTACTTCCAATCCAGCTCTCTGCTATGGCCTGGGAAAGCAGTAAAAGATGGGCCAAGCACTTGGGCCCCTACACCCATGTGGGACGCCTGGAAGAAGCTCCTAGCTCCTGACTTTGGATTAGCCCAGCTCCGGCCATTGTAGTCATTTGGGGAGTGAACCAGTGGACAGAAGACTTTCTCTGCCTCTCCTTCTCTAACTCTTTCAAATAAATAAATAAATGAATAAATCTTTAAAAGCACAACAAAGAACTATCTGGTATAAAACGCCAAGTGCTACGGTTATAAAACCCTATCTAGATGAACAAAATCCTCCTTACCCATATAATGCAGTATACTTACACTACTATACATATTATATTAACAAGAGTTTTCTGTCCTGGTTCATGAGTAATAAGAGCTGGTTCTGAATTTTTAGACATGCCTTTCAGAAGCCTACAATAATTATGCAAAAAATTTAACTGATTTAAGAGGTTAAAAAAAAAAAAAACTCTTCCTTTATTTATAGAAAGCACTAATACTTTAAACTAAGCTAATCAATTTTCTGCAAAGAAAAATACTTATCCAAGCCTAGTGGTTAAGATGCCCACTTCCCACATCAGGGTCCCTGGGTTTCATTCTGGGCCCCAGACTCAACCTTCCTGCTAATGTGGACCCTGGGAGACAGCAGAGACAGCTGAGTTAACTGGGCCCCTGCCATCATCATGAGAGACTTCAACTATTCCTGGCTCTGGTCCCAGCCCAGCCCCAGCCATTGAGGGCATCGGGGGAGTGAACCAGTGGATAAGAATGTGTGCTCGCTCTGCTGTACCACTAATTCACACATTAAAAAGATAATTTATGTTTACCACAAGGATCCCTGATTCTGATTCTGAGGCATTATGTTTCAGATCTCTCTCTCACACACACACATGAAGTATATGTTTATGCTCAAATACTTCAGAATCTTCACTGTCCCCCTCCCCAAATTTCTCCCCTCCTTGGGAGTCACTTTTGTAGGTAAATCTTGATCTCCTACCACTTTTGCTAACCTGCATTAAAAGGAGGTTGAGAGAGAAAAAGGACAAATGTAATCTTTTTAAATGAACATAATGCAAGTAACTGGCCAAGGTAATTGTTATCGATAGTTAATATTATACTTTTGTAATGTGTTTTGTTTTGATTTTTAGTTGTACAAGAAGAAAAAAACAGTTTTCCTATCCACTGGTTCACTTTCCAAATGCTTACAATAGCTAGGTGGGACAGGCCAAAGTCAAGAGCCGGGAACTCAATCCAGCTATCCCACAGGGGTGGCAGGGGAGGCCATCACCTGCTGTCTCCTAGGGTGAGCATTAATAGGAAACAATCTGGTATAGAGCCAGGACTAAAACCCAAGCACTCTAATACGGGATGTGGGCATTCCAACCAGCAGCTTAAGTACTAGGCCAAATGCCAGTACCTATGGACTTTTTCATTGAAAATTTCAGATTAAAAGATTCAGTATATATCTAACCTAAAAACCCAAAGTATGGGGCTGGTGCTGTGGCACAGCGGGTTAACGCCCTGGCCTGCAGCACCAGCATCCCAAATGGTTCAAGACTTGGGTGCTCCACTTCCGATCCAGCTCTCTGCTGTGGCCTGGGAAAACAGTGGAAAATGACCCAAGTCCTTGGGCCCCTGCACCTGCGTGGGAGACCCAGAAGAAGCTCCTGGCTCCTGGCTTTGGATCGGCGCAGCTCCGGCCATTGCAGCCAACTGGGAAGTGAACCAGCGGGTGGAAAACCTCTCTCCCTCTCCTCTCTCTGTATAACTCTTTCAAATAAATAAATAAACCTTAAAAAAAAAAAAAAAAAAAAAAAAAAACTTCCAAAGTCCAAAACATTAAAAAAAAAAATGTCTGTAGTTTTTATCTGCTTGAGAGGGAGAAGAAAGAGATATCTTTCATCTGCTGGTTCACTTGCCAAACACCTGCAACAGCCAGGGCTGAGCCAGGCTATAGCCAGGAGCCTGAAACTCCATCTGGGCTTCCCAGATGGGTGGTAGGCGGCCCAGCACTTGAAACATGATGTGCTGCCTTCCATGATGCACTAGCAGGAAGCTGGACTGGAAGCACAGTAGCTAGAACTCAACTGGTGGGAGGTGGGTATCCTAAGCTGTGACTGACCTTAACTACTGAGGAACTACACCCGCCCCTGGAAACTGTGAGTACTCAGCACCTCAAAAGAATCCAGATACTGATATGTGGATTAGAAACACTCAACAGATAAAGTTTAGGCAAATATTCCAAAGCCCAAAAACCTCAAAACACTTCTGGTTCCAAGCACTTTGAGCAGAGGACACTCCACTTACATGAGTATGTAAGTAGAAAAATATAATGGGCTAAGTGTATCCATTCCCTAGCTTCAACAATAGGCATTAATTTACACAAGTTATTCCTGTCATGTAGCCATGTCTACCTTCACAATTCTGACATTATGTTGTTTGGAAATATATTGCAGTTATATTAGAAGTTTGAAAATTCATTTTATGTGAAGCAGTGTATAACAAATAATTAAATAAAACCAGTTGATTGGCTTCAGGTTGGCCCAGCTCTGGCTGTTGTGGCCATCTGGAGAGTGAACCAGCAGATGGAATACCTCTCTCTGTCTGCCTCTGCCTCTAATTCTGCCTTTCAAAAAAAAAAAAAAAAAAAAAAAAAAAAATCTTAAAAAAAAAAAAAAATCAAGACCTATGAATATCAATTTCATCTACCTGTTTTAAAATAATCAAAAGATACTTTCAAGTGTTCAAATAATTCCCAAGATAAACCTGGCTCCCAAACATGTTCACAAATTTTTAAGGAAGGTAAAAGAAATCAGAACTCACTGGAAGGTATCACCAATTCTTCTCTAATACTATGACTTCTAACCTTTTAAACTTAAGATTCCATGTACAGTAATTCAGACCAAATAGCACTTAAACAGTGAAATACAAGCTAGAGAGAAAACAATCTCACATTTACAATCTCTATACCTTGTCCTGCCTCTTTCCCTTACCTGAGTTGCCTCCTCTCAGGACACCTATTCCTTTCTATTCCACCACTTATATGGAGTTTTCTCTCCTTGATTTTAAGCAGAAAATGTTGGCCTACACTTACTCATTTTTAATCAGTGTCAAAAGAGGGCACATCAGAAAGACCAGGGGTCTCTTTTCTCCCAACTATAAACGCCCTTTACCCATCAAATTCTAAAAATCAGTATTAACAATGGCACTGTTTAATATAAGAATGCCTGGCAAGAAGTCACAGAGCCTCTGCTTTATACAACTGGGTACTTTCCAAACCCAACAAAAACTAAGGAACTCTCATTTTAAGACTCTGACTCATTTAAAACTGTCCATTTAACCAACCGGCTAGAGAAATAGAATCTTTCCAGGTGGTCCTTGTAAAATTCAGCCGCTTAAGTCATGGCATACTGAATGCTGCCCTTTAGAAGCAGAGAGCACACCTGCCTATTTCTGTCTTCCCTGGCTGATAATGTGTGCTTACCAACAGCCAGTGTGTGTGTTCATAGACCAGTTTACACCAGTTGTCATAATTAGCCCCTTTAGTCCCAAGTTTTCAACTCTGCAAATACGTCAATGAAAGAGACAGAAAAAAAAAGTTATCCTTGGACTGGTGCTGTGGTGCAGTAGGTTAATCCTCTAACTGCAGCTCCAGCATCCCGTATGGGTGCCAGTTCTAGTCCCGGCTATTCCACTTCCAATCCTGCTCTCTGTTATGGCCTGGGGAAGCAGCAGAAGATGGCCCAGGTGCTTAGGACCCTGCACCAGCGTGGGAGACCCAGAAGAAGCTTCTGGCTTCAGGTCGGCGCAGCTCTGGTGGTTGCAGTCACTGGGGGAGTGACCCAGTGAATGGAAGATCTTTCTGTCTCTGTCTGTAACTCTATTTCTCAAATAAATAAAATCTTTTAAAAAAGTTATCCTTATGTGGTATATTTATTGTTCAACGTAAGTTTTTATAGATGCCCTATATATAGGATGATGAGCTATAATGGGTTAAATATTTTAATCTAACAATCAACTTTGATTCAGCAACTACCAGTGACTTTGGTCTCATTGGATGAGAGCTCTGATAGTAGTTAACATTATTTCAGAAACATTGAAACAGCAATGAAAAATTTCCCCATCACAATTTTACAGTAAGTAGATAATAAAAAGTGCTATGTAAATGGTATGTTGTGTCTAAAAAAGCATCCACTTGCAAACACTGGTGAGTAAGATTATTGCCATATAACTTACCTACAGTGGCTCTAATCAGAGGGGAGGAGTCACCAATATTATTTAAACATTCACTTTTAATAAAGTCTGTTACACCATTTGGGAAGTTCTGAAAATGTGCTTTCACATTATTCTTCAAGATGAGACCACTCAATGATCTTGTGGGTTCATCTGCAATAAAGTAACACAGTTCTGAGTTTCAAAGTAATCGACATTTCAAACTGTGCCAACAAATGTCACATTGAAATATTTGTATTTAAAAGTTAATTGTGACAGTATAATTTATTTTTGCAATAACCAAGAAAAAAATAAATCATAAACAATCACCCTAATTTACCATTCAGTATTTCTTCGCCTTGACACTGCTATTCTGAGGACAATTTCTTGTTGTGGAGGACTGCCCTGCACAGTATGCTTCTTAGTATCACTGGTCATAAGATGCCAGTAACAGGCCTCCAAGCTGCGATGACCGAAATGTTTGCAGGTAATACCAAATGTCGCCTTGGGGTAAATCTGCTCCTTGCTGAACCCACTGATTTAGTCTGACTTAATATGGCTTATATGTAGCTACTATATTCAAGCTTTATTGTTTTTTGATGTAATCATTATAGATCTGAAAGTATTAGTCACTAAAAATATCTCACTGAACACGGTAAGTTTACAAAGAATATAAGGGATCAACTTCACATACAAATCTGTCAGGTTATATGTTTTTCACCTGCCTCTGAGCTTAAAAATCCCACCAAATCTCCAATAACATTTAAAAATACAGCTTCGAGTTTGATCTACAAATGCTATTACCAAATTTTCAATCAATTTAATAGAAAACTAGAAGCAATGCTTTACCAACTGGCACCACCACCACCACCAATATCTGCAATAGTTAACATCCTCTAAATGCTTGTTACATATGTAAACACTCCAAGTGCTTGCCAGTTATTACTGTACTTCACAAGCTTGTGAGACAGAAACGACAAAGCCCTCTGCACAAATGACGAAACAGAGGCCTTGCCAGAGGCACAAAAGGCCCCTAGGTGGGACACCAAATTATCAACCGTGGGAGTCTGGCTCCAGAGCATACACTCAGAACGACGTTACTCTATCCTCGGCCTCTCCTCTCCAAGGGCTGCAAAAAATGAAGAGCTGGTGTACTGAACACAACATGCTACTGTAACACTACTGTTTTACCTACCTCATTAACAAATAAAATAACCCCAACTTGTTCTAGTTAGTATTAATGCTCCCAAAGTCTGAATGGCACTGAAATCTTCAAGGATGAAGCACATGTAGAGGCAAAAACAGCAAAGTTTCTCTGCACATAAACCCCACTCAGGTCATCACAGCAATGAAACCCACGCGCATGCACATGACCCAGCGTCATCTAAAGATTTGCCCCCATTTTCAACTACATCCCATTCCAGAGGTAACTTAGCTTTCAAATTCTCTTAAAAGATTAAAACTGCCACCAAGGAAATGAATAATCAGATGTTTAACTTTCTCAAGCAATAATCTTGTCTTACTACGTATAATTTAGTCATGTAATTATTAAAATGGCATACATATTTGTTCACAAATACAGTGTATTTTTACAATAAATGCTACAAAATAGTTTAAAATGATTTATTTATTTGAGAGGCAGAGGAAGAAGAGGGAAAAGGTTGGGCGTGAGTGGTAGGGAGATTTAATTAACCACAGTAAGAGTAGGACAATTAAAATTAAAAATATACACTCTGCCCAAAATACATCATTTAAAGGTGTTATCTGTATTCCTTCTCTAAAACAGCCACAATGATTAATTTTTAATGGAAAAACCAGCTATGGCAAACTTGTGTCCCAATCTTCCTGGGGGGAAAAATCAACACAAAAAGAAACATCAAGCATCACACACATGTAAAACCTCAGTATGTTTTGAGAAACGAGGCATAACTTTTTAAAAAGTACTTCTGAGGTACCTTTATATCCCAAGAAAGCTTTAATAAATGATATATTTTAAAAGTATTTGGCTGGGGCCAGCACTGTGGCACAGCAGGTGAAGCTGCTGCCTACAGTGCTGGCATCCATATGGGTCCCAGTTTGAGTCCTGGCTGTTCCACTTCTGATACAGCTTTCTCTATGGCCTGAGAAAGCAGAAGATGGCCCAAGTCCTTGGGTCCCTACACCCACGTGGAAGACCTGGAAGAAGCTCCTGGCTCCTGGCTTCAGATTGTGAAACCAACTGTTGCGACCAACTGGGGAATGAACCAGCAGATGGAAGATCTTTCTCTCTTTCTCTCTCTCTGCCTCTCCTTCTCTCTGTGTAACTCTGACTTCTAAATAAATAAATAAATATATCTTCTTTAAAAAGTATTTGGAACCTAGGGTGAAAACATGACAGAATAGGCAGCTTATCAGAATTTTAAATTTCCAAGATAATTTTATATTAGGAAAGTCCACTTACTGAATATTCAAAAACCAAATAGCACTGATTATTGATTACAAATGACTGCGAGAAAAATTTCTGTATTAAGAAATCATGTATCATAGATATATTTATCATACTAGAATGCTGCTGTATTTAAAAATGTGCTGAAATTACTAATTCTTAGAAACTAAATTTAAAGCTTTAAATTTTCTATTATGCCCCCAATCATAAATTAAAACCCACAAATATTAACCAGAAAATCATCTGAAAACAACATAAATGGAATCACCATATTGTGTATGAATTATCAAAATCTGAACACAAGATTAGTGAGTTTCCACTACACATTTAACCTGCCTGCGTTTGGAGCTGAACCCTGGTGGGTGGTCTGGTTGTCTATAAAGTACAAGGCATTTTATAGCTGAAAAAAGCAACAGAGGTTAAATGACTTAAGAGTCTAACATGCATTTCTCAACTCCAAGTGCAGTAGTTTTCAGTAATCCTGAGATAGCTTCTAAAACACTAATCATTTAATAGAATACGTCACTTTCCTTTAGGGGCCAGTTAATTGTCAATAAATATTTTGAGTGTTTTCTATGTGTTGGGCAATGTTCACATAATGCTATTAAGAACACTTCTCACTACAGTGTAAGCTCCTTGAGGACAGAGATTTTTGTTTGTTTTGTTCACAAGTATTGCACTCCTATTAGCCTGTAAATCGCCTGGCAAAGAGGTGGGGCTCAATAAGTATTTGTGAAATGAAGTCTACTGGGACACATTATGTGATCACAAATAAGCCAATGACCATGTCGTTTAAAAATCAGACTCTTCATGCTTTAAATTGTCAGAGGCAACTTAAATTTTAAATTGCTTAGAACAGCTAATAAAAGTTTCCTGTATACTAGTGTAAGTTTTTAAAATGTTACTAGAGTTTATGAATAAAATGGTCCCTTTTTTGAGGTCAGTTTTAAAGAAGTACATTGCTACATGAAAAAGTGTGAAAACATGATTCAAGAGGTCAACAGAAATTATCCCTAGATGATAGGATATTTTTCACTTGGGTTCTATGACCTTTCAAATTTTTCTGCAATGAATGTACATATACTTAGGCAATTATTAAACCCTGCATCAAACTATACATTAAAGGAAATCAGTTTTCATCCATTCAACTCATATACAAGCACTGAAGTGAAACACCAAAGTAGACTCAACAACACATTTTCCACTTGTGAAGAAAGGGAACTGAATACTTATTATACATCTAATTGCTTACAGTGGCAGTAACTAGGCCTCTCCATGCCACTTCTGCAAAGCATGCAGTTATCATAAAACAAAATCCTTTTAGATGGGTAACATTTAAATAGTCTTAAAAAGATTTTTAAATAGCTATCAACACAAACCTTACTTACCTTCAGATTTTAATTTTGTCAGAACAAAAATCAGGTAGTTGTTAAAATCTGGATATTGATTGAGCTGTTCCAGTTTCTAGAACAAATAGTAGTTAAGGAAACTTCTCTGTGTAACCTAAGAAAAAAAGTCTTTGTGATATTTTTGCCTTGCATTTTTCACTAAGAAGGTGGTTAATTTATAAAATCTATTTATTGCAATGATATTCAATGAATACTGAAGTTCCAGCCTCACGTTTAATATAGCAAAAAATTTTTCAAGAATTCTTATACTTGACAACTTTAAAACATCCTAACCAAAACTTAACTTTAAGTATAAAATGGTGACAATGAAAAGCATTCCAAAATAAATTTTTTAGTTAAAGATCAGTAAGGGAAATTAATTTTATGAAATAGTTTTAGAACAACAAGAGATACTCTTTGTACTCGTTTGTCCTTTAGAATTTCAAAAGTTAAAACACTTTTTATGCAAAAGTCTATCATATCTTACTAAAGTCAGCATCATAAGGTTACTGTACTGTAAGTTTTTTTTTTTTTAATTTTTTTTGACAGGCAGAGTAGACAGTGAGAGAGAGAGAGAGAGAGAGACAGAGAGAAAGCTCTTCCTTTTGCCGTTGGTTCACCCTCCAATGGCCGCTGCGGCCGGCGCACCGCGCTGATCCGATGGCAGGATACTGTACTTTAAGTTTTACAACTGACTCTCCCTCATCTAACATCTCCAGTGAGAACAGATGTGCAGGTATTTCATAGCTGCTGGCAGGCAACAGACATGATGCTCTATTTTATCTTTCTTTCCTCAAGATTTGACTAATGCGCTTTCCATGTTTTCCTACACAGAACGATTACCATGTTTTTATTCAACAAACCCAAATTTCTTATTAAATCTGTGATACAAACTTTAGGCACACTGTATCAGCTATTTATTACATGCTTGAATATCCCCAAACTTCAGTATCATAATGTAAATTAGCAAAATATTCTCTAGTAAAACTCCAAGGTGTAACTACGAAATATCCCATAACAATTTCTTGCTTTACTGAAGATCAGCCAGGAGTAACAGCTTTGGGACTTGCCAATAAATTTTTCATAAATATTTTCTGATTCAGTTTACTTTCTTACAACTCAGTCTATAGCTATTATTCTAGCCCTCTTTTCAAAAAGCGCTCAAGCCTACACAAAATGAAAATTAAATATATTATTTTCTTAGAAGACACAAAAAGAACAAGGGCAACCCCTAGCACTCTGAAAGTATAAAGCAGTGTATTATTTTTAGTTAAAACACTGTTTTCCTGCCTCAGTAACAGCAATCTGTTCTGCTCAGAGGACACACTATAGGCACATAAACTGTAAATGGACTACTGGCCCCAAAACAGCAGTGGACATATAAAAAAATTTAATAAACATGTATTAAAACGAGAAATGATATTATACTAGTACAACAGAAAAAATTCACAATGAAGTTCTTGGGCTTGGCTAATTTAAGAACTGATAATTGTGTCACATAATACCTACAACTGTCAACTTCTATTATTCCTAGAGCTACAACACAAATGAAGACCAAGACACAGCAGGGCTGCAGACACAAACTCCAACACCTCTCCAACTCCAGTTCTTTCCTTGTTATAAGCAGGATTCAGACAAAACGGCTTTAAAAAAAACAATCCCAGCAGATCTAAATCACTACCCCCTACATCTACTCGGGCAGTGTTCTATTAACCAAGGGGCTAGGTACTTATTAGTCATCTATTGAGGGCTGTAGGTTACGGCAATGCAGCACTGCCTCTAACACTGTGGCTAATAACTTCGTCTTCAGGGCGTTCTGGGTTTCACCAAGCTCCAAGCGCGCAGCAGTGGCGAGCGCCGGCTGCCGACGGGCCGAGGGGGCCTGCGCCCTCCGCAAGCCAGCACCGCGGAGGTCCCACCTCCTCGACGCAAGCCGCGGCCGCGGGACCACTACCCCAGCACCCTCGCTCGGTACAGGCGCAGATGCCTTGGGCCAGAGCTTTAAAAAGAAAACCTCACCCGAGTGCCAGGGAACTCGCAACAGGTGTTCACGCCAGCAGGCCCAGGCCGAGGCCCGGACAGAGACCCCACTTCTCCACCAGTGGGTTTCCAGCCCTTCCAGGACAAGGGCCTGGAAAAAGCCCCCAAGCCCGACACGGCGGCAGTTCAAACCCCGCGCCAGCTCCACCCATTTGGAGCCGGCCGGCCGCCGGCTGCGCCGCCCCCACCCGCGGGGCGCATTGTGTGGGCCCGGGCCGCACCTCACCCCACCAAGTCGGCGGCGGGCGGGGACGTGGCGGCCGGGCCCGCGCACATGTCGCGGTCTCGGGCGGCGGCCCGGAAGCCGGCGGCCCCGCGCGGGAGCCCCACGCGGCGGCGCCCGCGCCCGGCGAGAGGGCCGCGTGCCGAGGCCCGGGCAGGGGCGGCGGCGCGGGGCGGGCGGGGGAGGGGCGCGGGCGCCCCCGGCCGCGGGGAGCCGGCCCGCGGGCGCGCGGGGCGCGGGCGCGGGCGCCGGCCAGGCCTCGGAAGGATACTTGTTGCACGGTCCTCTGGATGGTGGTGTCGGGCGACTGAGACTCCTTCAGCAGCTGCAGGATCTGCTGGAGCCCTTGCTCGTCGGGTTTCCACTCATACTCCATCTTGGTTTGCTGCAAATAAAGCCAGACACAGGAAGAGACGGCGCAAATGTTAGTCCCCGTGCACAGGCCCCACGGCGGCCCGCGCCCGGCCGCCCCTGCCGCCCGCCACGGCGGCCTCGGCGCTCCCCACGCGCCGCGGACCTGCCTCGGGTGCCCCGCAGGAAGTCTCGGACGCAGAAGGCCGGCGGAACTGCTCGCAGCAGCTTGGCCGCCAACGTCTGCCGCCGCCGCCGCGGCCGCCGAGCGCAAGGAGCCGACCAGACTGAGTCACCGCGAATTTGCAATCTGGCCCCAAGATCCGCTCTCGGGAGCCCCCTGGGTCCTAGCGCCACGCAGCTTCTGCAGCCCAACTCCAATTCCGTCGGATGACTACTGCTTTCAGGGCTAATCAGAAGTAGAGTCCTTACCAAAACCCCTGCAAAACACCTGACGAGATCTCTAGGGATGATTCATTTAAATAAAAGTGGTGGAAAGCCGAAGAATGACTGAAATGCAGGGAAAGCCTGATGATTCCCGAGGGCGCGACCGTAATTAGCGAGAAACAATGGAAATGTTTACGTTTCAATTTGATACATTAATAAATACTAATATGTAGTCTACAGTACTAAACATATTGCAATCACAACTCGCACCTCGAAAAACATTAACAGAACTTGACTGAAAAAAAAAAACTGCACTCCTCCATAAACAAACTTTATAACTGATTAAGTGAAATAAATTTCACTGTGAAATAAAGACTTTGGGTTCAGGGAAAAACAAAAAAAGTAATGTTCTACAATGGGGTAGTGTTTGTATTAAAGCATCTTCACATACATTTTCTCACTTGATTGTCACTACAGTCCACAATCCAGTGAATTTCCGGCCCCATGTGGGAACTATGGAGGGAGGAGTCTGAGCAAAGTACCACAGTTAACCGGTGAAGGCTGGGAGGAGAATGTGGGTTTCCCAAGCTACTACGAGGCACATCTGTCAAGGTCAACTGAAACGTTATATCAATGACACTTTCATTAAAAGGAAATGCTTAACACAATTTAAGTATCAAGTGAGAGTTATTTTTATAGGCCACACTGACTTTGATCAAGATGATTTTTACTACAGCCAGGACTACATGATAGTTTGAGAGCTGAAGTTGGTAAAAGTACCCTCCTAGCAGAAAGAAAAAAAATTACCCTAACTCGAATTAGCTTTTTGTTTTTTAATGCCTTTTCCTCTCCCCTTCTTCACCTTTATTTTCTGCTTATATCCTGTGTCTGACTGCTCACCACCTTCCACTGACTTCCTAAATGACCTAATTCAATAAACTGTTCTAACTTAAAACAAATAAAAACCTCATAAACAAAAACAACCATCATCTGAACAAAATACTACTGCGTTGTAGTGTTTTTATTCCAGCCTTCATCCTGTGTGTTTATATGTACATGTATTTTATAATAACAGGCTTGTTCTCATTCTTGCCTGACTTTATAGGTCATTGCATAGTTACTGAAAATATTTTAAGAAAACATAACAGTATTTCACTGTATTTATAAACTCTTAATTTGTATTATATAGACACAAAATTGTACAAATTGTAAGCATATAACGACATGGACTTTTACAAAGTGAACACAATTGTGCCACCAACACCCAGCTCAAGACAGAGATCATTAACCACTGCCAAGAGGTCTCTGCGGTGCCCACTCCTGGTCACTGACTCTCCCCAAAGTACCTTTGATACAACCATCACTGTAGATTTCTTCCCTTCCCTCTTTCAACTTCAAAAACTTAGGAAATCACAAAAATCACTGCATTAGTGAGAAACTGAACAACACGGTTGTACAGCAAAGTTACTTCACTCAGACTCCAAGCTTACCTCCCTGAATCAGTTCTAACAGTGTGATATGAATCCTTTGACACTTTTTCTCTAATCTCAAACATATACCGAATATAGTTTTTCTTTTATAGACTATATATTAGACTTTTTAAATGCATAATATGGCACAACATTCATTTCAGGCTAATATATAGAGATTTAGCTCATCTTTCAATAGCTGCATCTTGTTCTTTGGATGGATAGAGCAGAATTTATTCAACCATTTCCTGACTGGCTTCGAGAATGCTTCCACTTTTTTGTCACTATGAACAACACAGGAAAAAAAATTCTTGTACGAATGTCCCTGTACAATAGTGTCAAATCCAGTATATCTATTTAAAAATGACTTAACAGTGGGGCCAGCATTGTGATGCAGCAGGTTAACAGGCCATCTGCATCCTGTAGGAGTGCCAGTTCCAGTCCCAGCTGCTCCACTTCTGAGCCTGGGAAATGCACCTTTGAGAAAGCAATGGAAGATGACCCAAGTGACTGGGCGCCTGCACCCACGAGGAAGACAGGGATAGTGTTCCAGGTCCCTGGCTTTGGTCTGGCCCAGCCCTGGCCTTGTAGCCTTTTGAGGAGTGAACAGCAGATGTAAGATATCTGTCTCTCACTTTATCACTATAATTCTGCCTTTCAGATGATAAATAAATACATTTTAAAAAGATTTATTTATTTGAGAGGCAGAATAACAGAAAAGGGGGGAGAGGGAGGGAGGGAGGGAGAGAGAGAGAAGAGAGAGAGAATCTTCTATCCACTGGTTCACTCCCCAAATGGCCGATCCGAAGCCAGGAACCAGGAGCTTCTTCCAGGTCTCCCATGTGGGTGCAGGGGCCCAACCACTTGGGCCATCTTCCACTGCTTTCCCGGGCCATAGCAGAGAGCTGGATGGGAAGAGGGGAAGCTGAGACAAGAACTGGTGCCATATGGGATGCTGGCACTGCAGGTGGAGGCTCAACTTAACACGCCATGGCGCTGACTCCAAATAAGTAAGCTTTTAAAATAAATGACTAATAGTTATTACTAGGTTAACTTTTCAAAAAATACCACAATTCACACTCATAAACACTGTGCATATTTCCTATACCCCCACCAGCATGTTTTGCTTTTTGTGAGGCTAATGGGTGACAACTTAATTTCCCCTGACACTGGTAGAGTTGGGGCACCCAACAGCTTGACCACTTAGCTCCTTGGCTGTCCTTCAGAGCAGGACATCAAGAGCATTCAGTGTGAAGAGCATCTTCAGCATCCCATCCACCCTGATAATGCCTGCGCACAAGACTCACTCATTGCCATGCTTCCTCCTCTAGCCTTGCGCTCAAGCAACAGGATTCTCTTGGTACACAGAATGTTTAAATTGATCAGCCTACACGGTCACATCTTATTCAAGCTTCCTGAAACAAAAAGCTCTCAAAAATATCTGCCAGGGCCGGCACCACGGCTCACTAGGCTAATCCTCCGCCTTGCGGCACCGGCACACCGGGTTCTAGTCCCGGTCGGGGTGCTGGATTCTGTCCCGGTTGCCCCTCTTCCAGGCCAGCTCTCTGCTGTGGCCCAGGAAGGCAGTGGAGGATGGCCCAAGTGCTTGGGCCCTGCACCCCATGGGAGACCAGGAGGAAGCCCCTGGTTCCTGGCCATTTGGGGAGCGAACCAAGGGAAGAAAGACCTTTCTCTCTCTCTAACTCTGCCTGTCAAAAAAAAAAATTTTTTTTTTTGCCTGATGATTGAGTAAGAGATCTCAGGCCACTCTCAACTTCGGTACCACATGTGCTTTAAAACTGTGGTGAAATACACGTATGTGAAATTGACCATGGTAGCTGTACAGTCTGGTAGCATTAAGTGCATCATCACCACCACTCATCTCCAGAACTTACCACATTTTAGTAGCCATTGGAATTAGGAAGACTCTTACCCCAGGGTAGCCAAAGATACTGCAGGGTTAATTATATAACACCTAAAGTACTTCAAGCTAGCCTAGCATACAAGCATTATTCTATATGAAGTAGAATTCATTAGTCAAATAGTTAGCTGTATTAGTAGACTATCAAAATTAATTTTGTTTTTTCTTATCAAGTTTAAATTACTACTACTTGGGGTATTATTTTTGTATGTTGAAGACTAAGATCTAAATGTCTCAACAAAATGAAGTACTACTTCAAAATGTTTTCCTTCAGATTTATAACAATTACACCTGATTGGCCCATGACATTCAGTGATGAACAAACAAACAAAAAAAGGCATTTCATTAAGCCAAGAGACAGTTATTTGAAAACTGTTTAGAGAAAAGATGGTACCAGAATATGAAGTAAGTTACTATGATACCATTTTGGACTTTCAAAAGACCAAATTGTATTGATGAGTCTCTTAATTTTTAAAACTTAGATCAACATTTTGAGTGTACTACAGTTGAGAATGATGTGAGGAAGGCAGACTATCTGGAAAAAGTCAAAATATACAGCTTCTTCACTGATGGAGAGGCTGTAAAATCTAGTTTAAAGAGTACTTGGGAGTTGTACACACCACTGACTTAAGTTTGAATCCTAGTTGTTTGACTTAGCAGCTGTGAAAATTTGGGCAAGTCAATTAGTCTCTCCCAGACTCAGCTTCCGAACTATAATATGAGAAGATTCCAACTCTGCATTAGGGATTATAGGTACCTGGCACAGAATGAGATGTGAAATGGTAAACCAGGGGCCGGTGCTATGGCCATAGTAGGTTAAAGCCCTGGCCTGAAGCACTGGCATCCCATATGGGCACCGGTTCTAGTCCCGGCAGCTCCTCTTCCGATCCAGCTCTCTGCTGTGGCCTGGGAAAGCAGTGGAGGATGGCCCAAGTCCTTGAGCCCCTGCACCCGCATGGGAGACCTGGAGGAAGGTCCTGGCTACTGGCTTCGGATCTGTGCAGCTCCAGCTGGGGAGTGAGTCAACCAATGGAAGACCTCTCTCTGTCTTGAACTCTTTCTGTAACTCTTTCAAATAAATAAAATAAATCTTAAAAAAAAAAAAGAAATGGTAAACCATTGGTTTAACTCCTACAACTAACTTTTTTTTTTAAGATTTATTTTATTTATTTGAAAGACAGAGTTACAGAGAGAGACAGAGACAGAGAGAGAGGTCTTCCATCTGCTGGTTCACTCCCCAGATGCTGCAACACAGCCGGAGCTTTGCGGATCCGAAGCCAGGAGCCAGGAGCTTCTTCCAGGTCTCTCACGTGGGTGCAGGGGCCCAAGGACTTGGGCCATCTTCCACTGCTATCCTAGGCCATAGCAGAGAGCTGCATCAGAAGAGGAGCAGCCGTGACTACAACCGGCACCCATGTGGGATGCCAGCGCTTCAGGCCAGGGCTTTAACTTGCTGTACCACAGTGCCGGCCCCCAACAACTAACTTTCAAAGCAGCAGTTTAACTACTAAAAAATAATTTTACCAAGATAAAACTTCTTTCCATGGAGGAAGGCTCTTCATGGTCTGCTCCATCACCTACAGGGGCAACCTCATCTCCTACAACCCAACCTCTAACTCAATGCTATAATGATTCTTCCTGCACCTTTCAAATCTCTAAGTCTTTAAAAACAGGGATTTCCCATCTGGAATGCCCTCTGTAAACCTCTGCTTATTTGGCCAGCCCCTTTTCACTCTCTAGAGCTATCCTCCACAACATTTCCAACTATTTACTGAGAATCTTCCTTGGCACTGTATTTGTTATGAGATACTATATTTCTCTTCTGTGACATTATTTCCGGATCTCCCCACAAGACTTGAGTGGTTTTTTTTTATTATTATTATTACAGATCTATAGTTACATATCCAATTATTCTGTTATAATTATTTCCAGGTCTGTCTCAGTAATAGATCTCATATATGCTCCTTGATTGTCTACTCCCCGCCCCCCCCACCACCACCTGGCAGTCTGACTCAATAAATAGTTGTTGCATAAATACTACTGGTGTTACTATTAATTCAACTGATATTAGGTTGAGCAACTACCACGGCTTTGGTGAGCATTAGTGATTCAAAGGTTCTTGTCCTCATTAAGTTCTTATTCAGTGACCAAGCGGCGTGTGGTCTATGAATGAAGTGTGCGATGAAGTGCAATACGACATGAGAGAAAAGTAAATATTTTCTGCTGGGAAGAAGGGAAGTGCTTCCCAACCCCCTCTGGTTCAGAGCATTGTTTTCTTGTAATTTCAATTAAATCCAAACAAATATTTAGCAAGCAGTCAAGTGTTTCCACCGACATGTTGAATCACTATGAATATGATAAATGTAGCCATAAGTGACATGATTTTCCTAAATGGTAAAGAGCTCTTGGTGGAGTTCCATACAAACACTATAATCCTCCTTCAATAACTCAGTAGTTTTTATTCCTGGACAATTCAACATGCCTTAAAACTCTGCAAAACAGTTCAGACGTATGAGGGTATCTCAAAAATATTCACAAAAATAATGCAATTAAAAATAAGCTTATTTTGGTACATAAGTTCTCAAATCTATGAGTAATTCTTTTCCACAAAATGTATTTCCATTAACTATTTGAAGATACCACATATATATTTTTTTCATTTTTTAAAAAGATTTTCTTGGAAGGCAGAGTTCCACAGAGAGGGAGAGGGAAAAAGGGAGATCTTCCCTCTGCTGGTTCACTCCCCAAAGATCCTAAGGTTGCGAGAAACCTTGTGCAGGTGGGTGTAAATTGAGAGACATGGTTGAATAAGTAACTGGAAGAGGATTAATCCTCCTGGAATAGAAACAGGACAGAGGTTCATTGTCCGCTCTGTAACTTCACTAGTATGTTTATTTTTATATCCAGTGTCACTTTTTATAATCAAAATGATTTCTAAACTCCAATGGACAGATGGTATGGAAGACCTAACTATTCAATCATCACATAAAATGAAATTCCAGGGGCACATGTTGTGGCTCAGCAGGTTAAAATGCTACCTGGAAGCTCCACTTCCAATCCAGATTACTGCTAATACATCGTGGGACACATCACATGATGGTCAGTACATGGGTCCCTGCCAACCACGAGAGACTCGGCTGGAGTACCAGGCTCCTGGCTTCAGCCTGGCCCAGTTCTGGCTATTGCAGACATTTGGGGAATGAACTAACAGATAGAATCTGTCTCTCTCTCTCTCTCCCCATCTCTCTGCCTTTCTAGTAGATGAAAATAATTAAACATTTTTTAAAATTCCAGGTTGTTAGGGGAAGGACATTTCATAGAGATCCAAGAAAATACCAGAAAAGTGTGGTACTTAAAGACAAACACATCTATTATTTTGTCAATAACAGTAACAGCCAGTATATTTTGAGTACCAGGGAGTGCTCTAAACACTCACATATGTTAACTAACTTAATCCTCACAACTCTATAATGTATTAATATTAAGCACATTTTACAGACAAGTAAATCGAGGCACAGAAAAGTTAAGCTACTTAAATGATAAGACACAATTCAAACCCAATCAGTCTGTGTCTAAGCCCCTGATACACCATCCTTTCAACAGCAACAACAATTTCTGTAAGTGGGAACACTAATCAAAAATAAAACCATTTACATACTAAAGAAATAACATATTTGATAACTTCATGGTAAGATACAAGAGAAAAGTAAAAATTATACTTCACTATCATTACAATTACAATAGTTCTAAAAAATAAAAAAGCATGTCCAGTCTGAAAATATAATGAGAATGAGCTATTTCAACAGCATTGAATAAAAGACTTAAATAAATCCCAAATTTAATCCTTACAACATCCCTTTGTTCTAAGTAGATAGCAAGTATTATTTCCTTTCCTTTCCTTTTTTTTTTTTTTAAGAATTTTTATTTGCTGATTTATTGATTCATTTTGAAAGGCAGAGAGAGAAAGACAAAGACAGCTCCACTGGTTCACTCACCAAGTGCCTGCAGTGGCTGCAGCAGGCCCAGGTTTCCCAGATGGGTGCTAACAACCCAACCATTAGCCTATCATCACTGCCTCCCAGGAGGCAGAGGCAGAGGCAGGACCAGAACCCAGGCACTCTGATGTAGGAGGTGGATATCTTAACCACTAGGCCAAATGTTTACCCTGGAAGTCTTATTTTCTTTTGACAAACAGATAAATCAAAATACAGTCTAAAATTTGTTGAACCATTTGCTAAATGTGAATCATTTATGTAGATTTCCACGGTAAATGTCTACAATAATGATTTTTCACAAAAGAAAAAGATGTTATGCTAAGGAAGAAAAACATCAGAGATATCCAAAGATCTAAAAAGAGCATGCTTTTTAAGAAAAATAACTATTTAATAAAACTTCTCTCTCTGTAATTGTGGCACAGCTAGTTAAGCTGCTGTTGCCTGCCTGCAGTGCCAGCATCCCATATGGGCACCAGTTCCAGTTAATGTGCCTGGGAAAGCAGCGGAAGATGGCCCAAGTCCTTACCCCTGCACCCATGTGGAAGACCAGGAAGAAGCTCCTGGCTTCTGGCTCCTGCCCGGTCCAGTCCCAGCCATTGTAGCCACTTGGGGAGTGAACCAGCGGATGGAAGATTCTCTCGCTCTCTGTCTCTCCCTTTCTGTAACTCTGCCTTTCAAGTAAATAAATCTTAAAAGCAAACAAGCAAACAAATGAAAACCTCTCTTTATAACACCTTCAAAATAAATTTAAAAAAGGGAATACTTGATCTCAAAATTCAACCCAATCTATAACCATGCACTTACCATACCTCAGATTATTTTAATATTCACAACAATACCATGAAGTAGATATTAACTCCATTTCATTTAACTGAGGTTCAGCTTGTAGGCGGCACAATGACCATTCCAAAGCAAATCTGTGGGGCCAGTGCTGTGGTGCAGCAGGCAAGGCTGCTGCCTGCAGTGCCGGCATCCCATATGGACACCAGTTCAAGTCCTACCTGTTCCACTTCCAATCCAGCTCTCTGCTGTGGCCTGAGAAAGCAGTAGAAGATGATCTAAATCCTTGGACCCCTGAAGCCACATGGAAGACTCGAAAGAAGCTCTTGGCTTAGGAGCAGCACAGCAGCCACCTGGGGAGTGAAGCAGCGGATGGAAGACCTGTCTCTCTCTCTGCCTCTCTGTAACTCTTTCAAATAAAATACATAAATCATGGATGTGAAGGCGATCTGGCTGCGACATCTGTCACCCCATTGATCGCCAGGGTTGATTCGGCTAATCTGGCTGGCTAGGCGGGTGTCCCCTTCCTCCCTCACCGCTCCATGTGCGTCTCTCCCGAAGCTGTGCGCTCAAAGAGGACGACCTTCCCCGCTAGAGGAGGACCGGTCTTCAGTCAAGGGTATACGAGTAGCTGTGCTCCCCTGCTAGAACCTCTAAACAAGCTCTCAAATAAAATACATAAATCTTAAAAAAAAAAAAAAAAAACAAAACACACAACCTGTGGGATTCCAAAGTCTGGATTGTGCCTACAAATCCCAGCAACCCATTTTCATTAATGAAGCAGTTCTATGTGCCAGTCATTATGCTAAGTTCGTTAAATGCATAATCTCATTTAATTCTGAGTATGTACTATTATTATCTGTATTTTACAGAAGAGGAACAGGCTTAGGAGAACTTAAGTAATGTGTCCAAGGTCACACAGGCAGTAATGAACAAAGCCAGGACTCAAGCACAGGTACATAGGACTCCAGAGCCTGTGCACTGAGTCACTCTGCCATATTATTCTCATTATGCCAACTCCTGAACATGTGACCAGCCCTTATCAGAACTGAACAGTGCGTGGAGTATGAACACTCTTGGATACACTGCTCTTTTCCTTCCTATTCCATGCACCATCAATAATTCAACAGCTCTCTTGACCGGTTTCTACGCGCTTCAATTCAGTCACTTCAGGTGTGATAACTATACCTTGCTTCTCACAAACTTCTCATTTTGAATGTAAACAAAGGATAGAAGGGAGTAATGCCTCCCATAGATTTAACTTTTGGTCACATCAAAATATCAACTTTCTGTTGAGTCTTACAACAGATTTAAGCTTCACAGTTGGTCTCCCTCTCCACAAAGTTTAAGCAATTTAAACCACTGCTTCTCAATTGGACTGCAGTCTATAATGACTGGGAACTTACAAGCAGCTGAGAACTGTATTAACTCGCTAAATCTGTATCTGGCTATTTTCACTGTTTCTCACTCTAATAAGCAACAATGTCTGACTGTACTAGAAATGCAAGAAAATAGGAGAAAAAAGAGCAAAATGAAGACTGCACTGATTAGTATACATTACCAATTGCTAAAAATAGCCTTTAATGAAAGCTAAAAGGTAAGATCATATTGCTTAAAGTTACGTAACAATTTGTACTACCTAGTAAGAAAAGACTGGATATGTCAGAAGCTAGACAGCATAGTATACACTTACTTTGTAACCTAACAGTGACAGAGGCTGGGTGAGAGTTGCACTTCAACTTTCTTGTAAATGATCATCACATCTTCCTTCAAATAGCAATATTATGGTGCTGGGATTGTGGGACAGTAGGAAGCCACACCTGCAGTGCTGGGATCCCACATGGGTGCCGGTTTGAGTCTTGGCTGCTCCACTTCCCATCCAGCTCTCTGCTACTGTGCCTGGGAAAGCAGTGGAGGATGGCCCAAGTCCTTGGGCCCCTGTACCCAAGGAAATCTGGAAGAACCTCCTGGCTCCTGGCTTTGGACCAGCCCAGCTGTGGCTGCTGTGGCCACTTGGGGAATGAATCAGCGGATGGAAGATCTCTGTCTCTTGCTCACCCTCTGTAACTCTTTCAAATAAATAAATCTTTAAAAAAAATAGCAATATTATGTCATTCAGAAAATTAAAAGTAAATCTTTTAAATAATATACAAAGTAAGTAAATTAGGTACCTGGTTCTTTCAGCATTACAGTATTCATTAATGAGCTTTATCTAGGAATCTTGCCACTCAGCTGAAGAGTTACTTATTTAAATAATTCAATGAACTATTGTCAATGCCTGTATCAACCCTATCCCAATAGTTTTCCCTTCTATGACAGATTTGAGACAAAAAGCTCCAAGAGGTTTCAAGTGAATCAGTACTTGATAATTTTCAAAGTACTTTCACATTGCATCTCATCTAATTTTCAAAACCATGCTGTGAGGTTGAGGAAACAATCTCAGTGATGTTAACTAACTTGTCAAAAGTCATCCAGTTAGTGTTAAGAATTAGGTTGGAATGAATGTCTTTCTACTTCTAGTCCAATGTTTCTACTACTCCAAACTGACTCTTTAATTCATAGTTCATTAAATATGTAAGGATAATCAATTAAGTGAATAGTTTATTTTAAAGTAACATTGCTCTACATTGCTTATTTACTTGCTGGTTTACATACTGCATGCATAAAACATGGTGACAAATCTGTAGTACTCCTACAAGACTATAATGTTCTCAGAAAAATACTGGCACTACATGATTAAAAATATATCAGTATCAGGCAAGCAACTGGTTATAGCTTCATTTACTGAATCTAAGGAGCTGGTAAAAGCACTATGATGCAAATTGCCAAGTATTTTCCTGTGAAATACATCTGAAATTATAAATCAATAAAAGTTAAGATTCAATATTTAGAATCCACTGTATGTATTTACAAAGTAAGACATACCTATTCAACTGATAGGAAGCCAAGTTGATAATTTTTTTAAAAATTAGATAGTGTATGGGGTAACCACTACAAGTCATTTGTTAACCCCAAGTCCACTGTTTCAGTGCAGTTAGGGTGTTCCTAAAGTTCCAAGTTAGAGGGCCCTAAGAATATCTCATTCATACCTAAAACAATGTGTTGAATCAACATTTTATATTTTCAAGTGCAAATAGAAAAGAAACAAAGCACTATGTTTACCGGCAAGGCCTGGCTTAGGAAAAAGTCAAAGCAGTCTAGACAGTAAAATAGAAAGGTTAAGGGACAGGTGTTGTGGTGCAGCAGGTTAAGCCTCTGCTTGCAATGCCTGTACCCCATGCATCCCATATCAGAGCAGCAGTTAGAGTCTTGGCTGCTGTACTTCCAATCCAGCTCCCTGCTAATGTGCCTGAGAAAGCAGCAGAAGATGGCCCAAGTGCTTAAGTCCTAGCCACCCATATGGGAGACCCAGATGGAATTCCTGGTTCTTGGCCTCAGCCTGGCCCAGGCTTGGCTGTTGCAGCCATTTAGGGAGTGAATCAGCAGATGGAAGACCTCTCTCTCCCACTCTCTGTTGTTCTGCCTTATACATACATACATACATACATACACACATACATACATCTTTAAAAAACAAAACCAGAAAGGTTAAAAAAAAGGTAAGCGGTTAGTGGCTGGTCAGCATCAGCATTTATCTAATCTTTCATTTGTTCACTGAAATCTTGCTAATATGTAACATGGGCACATATCAGTCTAAATTCAGTTAAGGGCAGACAGACACAGCAGAAAAAACTCTTGAAATGAAGTCAACTTTTATCATTTTACTTGCCGAGCTGAATACTGGTTCTACACTAGTTGAGTATGGGAAGCATGCGTTCCAACCTCAGTTCTCTCAATTAGTGACTGTCCATTTTAGCAAAGTTGTTAACTACTTGGGCAGTAGCTTAGCCACCTGTGAAACAAGGCTGAAGAGAGGACTTCATGAGAACATAAAGTACCTCAACAATAGGTACTTAATGTCTGTTCCTTCAGACTAAATACCCTATGAAAACTGCTATTAAAACTCCAGCTTACTGATGGCAGTGAGTACCATCAGATAACAAGAGAATGATTACTTGGATTATTTTTAATTATCAAAGAATATGCAACAAAATGGGCTGTTGCACTTGTTTAAATGGTTTGCATGTCTCTATCACTCTCAAATTCATGTTGAAACTCAATCCTCAATGCAATATTATTGACAGGGGCTTTGGACGGTGATCAAGCCATGAGGGCTTTGACCTTGGGAGTGGGACTGGAACCCTTATAAAAGGGTTTGCGGAAGCCTGTCTGGCCCTTGTGCTCTCCTTCTGCCATGTGAAGAAACAGTTCATCCCTTCCTCCATGTGAGGATACAGCCAGAGCACACCACTTAGGAAAACAGAGAGTGAGCCTGCACCAGACACCTAATCCACTGGCTCCCTGGTACTGGGTCTCCCAGACGTCAGAACTGTGAGAAACAGATCTCTATTATTTACAAATTACTCAGGCTAAGGTATTATGTCATAGTAGCAAGAGAAGACTAAAGGCAGGTAAGACTATTTTAAAAAACAGAAAAATCAGAAGAGAAATTTTGTGGTGCAGTGGGTTTAGCCACAGCTTGCAACACTGACATCCTGTATCAGAGTGCTGGGACTCACTGCTCCGCTTCTGATCCAGCTCCTTGCCAATGTACAGGAGAAGGCAGCACAGGAAGGTCAAGTACTTCAGGTCTCAGCCACCCATGTAGTTGGGAGACCAGAATGGAACTCCTGGCTCCTGGCTCCAACCTGGCCCAGCCCTGGCAGTTGTGGCCATTTGGGGAGTAAAGGCATGAATGAAGATCTCTCATTCTCTCTCTCATTCTCTTTCTCTGTTGTTCTGCCTTTCAAACAAACAAAAAATCTTTTGCTAAAATTGGAATAAGAGGAACAAAAAAACGGAAATTAGGTGGTGAATGTTATGATTTTAATGTATACAAAAATTATAAAAAGGCAAAATGAAGTACTTGAGATTTTTTTTTACTTTTTTTTTTTAAAGATTTATTTATTTGAAAGGCAGAGACACAGAGAGAGGGAAAGAGAGAAATCTTCTGTCCACTAGTTCACCCCCATAAATGGCTGCAACAGCTGGGGTTGGTCCAGGTAGAAGTCAGGAACTGCTTCTGGGTCTCCCACACGGGTGCAGGGGCTCCAGCACTTGGGCCATCCTCTGCTGCTTTCTCAGGCCATAGCAGAGAGCTGGATAGGAAGTGGAGCAGCTAGGATTCGACTGCTGCCCCTGACAATGGGTTTTTTTTTTTTTTTTTTTTTTTGGACAGGCAGAGTTAGACAGTGAGAGAGACAGAGAAAAAGGTCTTCTTTCTGTTGGTTCACCCCCCAAATGGCTGTTACGGCCGGCGCGCTGCGCCGATGCGAAGCCAGGAGCCAGGTGCTTCTTCTGGGTCTCCCATGCAGGTGCAGGGACTCAAGGACTTCGTCCATCTTCTACTGCTTTCCTAGGCCACAGCAGAGAGCTGGATTGGAAGAGGAGCAGCTGGGAATAGAACTGGCACCAATATGGAATGCAGCGCCGCAGGTGGAGGATTAACCTACTGCACCATGTCCCTGGCCCTATAAGCATATATTTTTAAAGTGGAATTTTGGGTTAAACAACTTACTGTAGTCTTGCAAAATAGAAATACAAAGTTTCAGCCAACCGAATGTCACATCCTTACCACCATTCATCCCCCTCATCCTATGAAATTAGAATTTATCAATCTAACTTTTAACTGTAATTAGAGGAAGGCAATCACAGCACCTAAATCATCAGAGTGAGGAGCAAGTACTTGGAGCAGCAGTTAAGACACCACTTGGGATGCCTGTATCCCTATTAGAGAGCTTGGGTTTGAGTGCTGAGTCTAATTCCAATTCCAGCTTCTAGCTAATGTGCAGCCTGGGTGACAGCAGGCGACAGCTCAGGTAGATGTTCCACCCACAAGGGACATCTGAATTGAGTTCTTGGCTCCTTGCTTTGACCTTCCCCAATCCAAGCAGTTGCCAGCACTTGGGGAGTGAACCAGTAGATAGGAGCTAGCTCATTCACTTCATTAACACTTTCACGTCAGTGCAACAGTTAGGACAGTGGCAATCTACACTCAATATGATGCCAGCTTTCAGGTGATACTTGCTTCTGAAAACACACACTCCATATTGCAAAGGACAGACAACATCTCTTACGCATTTATATGAGGTACCACTGTTTACAAATACGGTGGATATGGCTTTATTTGAACAAGTATAAGAGGGAGCTCCTAGTGTACTACAGCAATTCAAAGTTGGATGTTCCAACAAGACAGGAATAACTCTACTTATCTGGAAAACTAATGTAGAACCAATAGCACATGAAAGAAAATTCACATGAGGAAACCCAACATTAATAAACTGGAAAACAGAGAAACCTTACTAGTAAACAATACATGTAATAATGAAGTAATGCTTTGAGTCTAATTAGCAAAAGATAATTTTATGATAATGTCCTGTGCTGCTGAAGATATGATGAATCAACTTTAACAAGCTGTAGCTGGTACGGTAAACTGAAAACAATCTGATGGAAATCAACTCACCAATTTAAATGAAAAGCCACACATTTTTATAACCTTTTCCCTAATAATTATAACTTTTTTGTTTTTAAAAAGAACATTTATTTATTTATTTTGAAAGAGTGAGAGAGAGAGAGAGAGAGAGAGAGAGAGAGGGAGAGGGAGGGAGGGAGAGAGATGCTCCATCCACTGGTTCACTCCTCAAGTGGCCACAACAGGCAGCACTGGGCCAGGCCAGCCAAAGCTGGGAGGGGCCAGGAGCTTTTTCAGGGTCTCCCACATGGGTGTCAGGGGCACAAACACTTCGGCCATCATCCGCTGCAGGGAGCTAGATCACAAGTGGAGTAGCTGGGACATGACCCAGTACCCATATGGGATGCTGGTGTTGCAGGTAGCGACTTTACCTGCTGTGCCACAGATTTCATCCCAGGATTATTTCTAATATCAACAATAAATAAATGAATAACTAACACAACATTCAACTGATGGACTACTACCCAACCATCAAAAAAAGATAGATAATTTTTATAATTTATAAAAAAGTGGAAAAAAGGTCTAAAGTTATTGTATATACACTACAGTGACAGGTAAGTAAAGACTGGAAAGAAATGTGACAAGCTAGCAGTATACTATGGTGCTAGCATTATAGGTCCTTTTTTTCTCTTCTGTTTAAAATTTTTTCAGTATTAGGAATGATGTTTTAGTGCAGGTTGGGCCGCTGCCACCAACCTGGGAAACTCATTGAGTTCCGACCCCAGGCTTTGGCCTGGCCCAGTTCCGACTGTTGCAGCCATCTGGGGAGTAAACAGGTGGAGGAAGGATCTTTCTTTCTGTCTCTCCCTCTCTCCCCTCCCCCTCTCCCCCTCCCTCTGCAACTCTTCCTTTCAAATAAATAAAATAAATCTTAAATTAATGTTTTCCATATTGTGAATAAAGCAAACAGTAAAACCTCCCAACATTATAGCTGTTTGAAGTCCTACATAGAAGTGGGGCAAAAGAACCCCAAGGACGTCATCATTTCATGGTAGGATACCTGTTACTGAAGCTGGTAACTGAGCCGGCAAGGGCCTCAAACCATACCTTTAAAAAAAACCTGAAGAGGGAAGGAAGGTGGGAAATACAGCCGATAAAGGTGTTTTTTTTTTTTTTTTTTAAACTTAAAGGGGTCAACTTTTAGTTATCTGGAAAACTTACATACTTGGAGAAACATTTTGCCACATTATGCCATTGAAATGACTAGATACAATGACTGAAAATCTTTGTAGTGATGAAAAAAACTGATTCAGCTTTTGCAAAGTGCAAAAATTATACCAGAAATATTGTCTTATAATTCAGGAGGCTTAGTCTCAGAGAAAGGCCATCCTGAATATTAGAGAATAGAAGTTTTATTTTTACTTAGATAATAGGATTATTAGATTCTATCCTTGTAATTACTGTTCTAATACCTTATGTATATGGCAATAATTTTAATGTTATAATAAAAAATTAATGTTAAGACATTTAATGCCGTGACACATTAAGTAAAGCTATACAGAAACAGTAATACTACTACAAAATTTAAAACAAGAAATTCCAAAATTTTATTGAATATCAAAAGAAATAACATTGCAAGCATCTTTCAGCAATTTCCTTATTTTCCAAAAGACAGACACATAATTCTAGAAAAATCATGTACAAAAAAAACAGTTAGTAAATAACTCAAATACTATGTTGGACTTTAAGAATTAATGGGAAAAATCCCAAATATGTAAAAGCCAAAAGCAAATGAAAATGGATGTTAGTTTAGAAATGAGCGTGTAATTCTTCCACAGTGGTTCTTGAAATCTCTGTAGAATTAAGTTCCACAGCTATTCTCAAAAATCATAACTATATATATATTAAGCAAAAAGATATAGTAATGCATTCTAAGAAAAATTCTACTGGAGAAATAAATTCTAAGTTAAATAAATGGGCACATCCACAAATTTTAATTTTTTCTTTTAATTTCTTAAAACTACAGTATATCTAACATAACATTTTAAAATTTATTTTTATGTATTTTAAAGGCAGAGAGACAGAGAAAGAAATAGAGATAGACAGACACAGAGCTCTTCCATCTGCTGGTTCAATCCCTGAGCTGGGCCAGGCCCAAGTCAGGAGCAGGGAATTCAGTCCTAGGCAGGGAGTCAATTACACCTTTCCATCTCAGGACGTGCACTAAGAGGAAGCTGGAATCAGAAGCAGAGCTGGAAGTCAAACTGAGGCACTCCAATACGGGATGCAGGCATCCCAACTGCTGCTGCAAACACCTGCCCTTCAAAATAATTTAAATCTTGTCATTTAGCATACACTGAGCTGAAAAGGTTAACATTCCAGTACTTTTAATCTTGCTAGTCAACCATGTGCCATATACTAGTTTAAACCGATTTTTCAAATATAATTCATAAATCATTTCAGTAATTTAAAATTAAGGAGATAGGCATTGTGGCACAGTAGATTAAGTACCTGCCTGGGATGCATGACTCCCACACTGGAGTGCTGATTTGAGTGACAGCCTCTCCACTTCCAATCCAGCTTCCCTGATAATGCATCTTGGGAGGTAGCAGATGATGGTTCAAGTGCTTGGTCCCTGTCATCCATGTGGGAGACCTGGATGGAATTCCAGTCTCTTTGCTTTGTCCTGGCCCAGCCCTAGCTGTTGTGGGCATTTGGGGAATTAACCAGCAAATGGAAGATCTGTCTCTCTCACCGTCTATCGCTCACCTTCCAATTAGTTGAAAATAAGTAAATTTAAAAAAAGACATAAGAAAAATTAAAAGCTTTAGAAAACAATAAATGAAAAGTGTTTAAGATTTAAAAATTAAATTAAAAAGACTCATAAATGGATTATTCTTAATATATTTTTGTGCCTGAGGAAGCTAATGTAATAATATGAAACCAAGCATGGGAAATTACAAATGATCTTCACTTAAAAGCAATAGTACTGGGGTCAGTATTGTTGCAGCAGATTAGGTCGCTGCCTGAGATACATACATCCCATATAGGCATGGTTCAAATACTGGCTGTTCCACTTCCTATCAAGCTTTCTGCTAATGTGCCTGGGAAAGCAGCGGAAGACCCAAGTACATGGGTCCCTGCTGCCTAAGCAGAAGACCAGGATGGAGTTCCTAGCTCCTGGTTTCAGTCTAGTCTGGCCCTAACAGCAGCGGGCTTCTGGTGAGTGAACCCGAAGATGCAAGATCTCCTCTGTCTCTGTCTCTCCCTTTCAAATAAATAAATAAATCTTAAAAAACAAAATAATGAGGGAGGGTAGGATAAGAAGTATCATTATGTTCTTAAAACTGTATATAAGAAATACATGAGATTTATTCCCTAAACTAAAAAATCTAAAAAAAAAAAAAAAAAAAAAAAAGACAAAACTGAGGCCAGTGCTGTGGCGCAGCGAGTTAATGCCCTGGCCTGAGGCACCAGCATCCCATATGGGTGAAGGTTTGAGACCTGGCTGCTCCACTTCCTGTCCAGCTCTCTGCTGTGGCCTAGGAAGGCAGTGGAGGATGGCCCACATCCTTGGGCCCCTGTACCCATGTGGGAAACCTTGAGGAAGCTCCTGGTTCCTGGCTTCAGACTGGCGCAGTTCCGGCTAATTGGGGAGTGAACCAAAGGATGGAAGACCTCTCTCTCTCTCTCTCTCTCTTTCTCTCTGCCTCTCCTCTCTCTGTGTAACTCTTTCAAGTAAAATAAATAAATCTTAAAAAAAAAAAAAAAAGACAAAACTAATGGTACAGTTCTGTGTCCCTATTCAGTATTTAGGTTGATCCCATTTAATAAATATACACTTATAAATGGTAGACACAGGAAGTCTAATGAACTGTCTCAAAAGCATACACTATTTCTGTTATACCAAACTGAACTCTTAAAAACATTTCATTTCTATAACCTTTTCCCAATGATCTTCCTGGAGTAGGGGAGGAGACATATAAGACAAATCTTTATGTTATCATATGAAATGATACTTCCATTAAAAATAAAATTATTAATAAATAAAAATTAAAAATTTCTAGAGGCTGGCATTGTGGCATGGCAGGTAAAGCCATGTGACACTGGTTTCTCTCTTGGCTGCTCCACTTCCAATCCAGCTCCCTGAAATGGTCTGGGAAAAGCAGCCAGAGGTGGCTCAAGTGCTTGGAACCCTGCTACTCACAAAGGGGTCCTGGAGGAAGCTCCTGGCTCCTGGCTTTGGCCTGGTCCAGCCCTGGCCATTACTGCTGTTTGTGGAGTGAGCCAGCAGATGGAAGATCTCTCTCTCTCTCTCTCTCTGAAACTCTTTCAAATAAATATTTAAAAACAATAATTTCCAGTAGCAACTAATCCACTTTACAGTTAATAAAACACATACTCTTTTTTTTTTCAAAGATTTATTTATTTAATTGAAAGTTCAGAGTTACACAGAGAGAGAGAAATCTTCTATCTACTGGCTCACTCCTCAAACAGCTGCAATGGCCAGGGCTGGGCCAGGCCCAAGCCAGGAGCCAGGAGTTTCTTCTAGGTCTCCCATGTGGGTGCAGGGGCCCAAGGATGTGGGTGCAGGGGCCCAAGGATGTGGGCCATCTTCTACTGCTTTCCCAGGCCATAGCAGAGTGCTGGATCGGAAGTGGAGCAGCCAGGACTTGAACTGGCACCCATATGGGATGCCAGCACTGTAGGCGGAGGCTTTACCCACTATATCACAGCATCGGCCCCTAAAATACATACTCTTTAGTCGACTCTTGATTATATATGTATGTATTTTGGAAGAAAGGAACTTCACATATTAAACCAATATACAAACATTTATATGTTAGGATTATACAGCTGGAGGTTACAAATCCAGTAACAGGAAGGTCTGAAATGAGAAGCATGAACTAGAACATTCCTGAGATTTCTTAAGTTATGAAATTAATTTAAATTATCAAATTCAATAGTTCAATATGTGGCTAGGCACTGAATGAACTTGACTCAAAATCATTTGAGATGTTTGTATTTGCCAGATTTGGAAAATGATAATTTTATCTGAAATTATAATCTTCCCCTGGCTGCTGAGCAACTTAAACCCCACTAGAATCACTGGAGGGGAATGTGTATATTCTGTTTTACAAATAAAAATTGCCTGTTGTATATTTGATCAGCAAGTATCAACACTAAAACACATGCCTGTTGCCCTAGAAAGTAAGGTTAAAATAAAACCAGAGCTCTGAACACAGCCCTTTTTCTTTTTATGTCTCATCCTTTTATTTCTTTACTGGCACAAGTCTCTCCACCAAATTCCTACATTAAATCTGAAGTCCCACTCCACTCTTGGTTCCAGGCTTACCGTCCACACTAAAACAGGACTCTGAGTCATCTCCCACCTTTCAGTTCTCCTACTGTTTGAATCTTCACTCATGCAGGTAGGGATGTCAGGCCAAGGAAAGGATGGTCCTGGGGATATGACACTGATGCTGGGACTCAAAGCCACAGCCTGTCTGGGGATAACAAGCCCATGGGGCTGAAGACAAACTGCCTCCAACCTAAGTGATCTTAAATCATTTGTGCCAGGAAGAGTCAAATAACAGAAAAAAAGGGCAGGACATCAAAGATCTAGCACCCTAGTCTCAGTTCGCTGCACTTAAGCAGAGCTAATGGACAATCCTGTACAAATCACTAATATTCCTGTATTTCCTCACCTATAAAGCAGTTAGAGCCCAGGTTTCCTTCAGCTTCTAGACATGAAACAGTTGACTATAAATAATGAATCTACACTACACAAACCAACCCAGTCTTCTTTCTTTATACTTGCTGTTCAACTTCTTCAAGCTCCTCCTAGCCTCCAGGGAAACTTCAAGTCCATTGTTGAAGGCAGTTCAGGGACTACTGAGTTACCTGAGTGACAGCTACAAGTTACTTGATTCCTTTGGCAAAAACTTGGCCTCCAGTTAAAGGGCACAATAGTGTCAGCTTTAATCACTTATCACAGAAGTCCCGTTCAGTACTAAGAACAACTTTAGGTTGAAAATGTTACAGACAAGTTTTCACCAGACCTTGGTTTTCTATCTTTACTCATTACCCCTCAATACAGTGTGACCAAAAAACATTATGAACCCAAAATCCAATGGAGCAATCGAATTCCCATTCTGGAACACCTACAGTTTCAATGGTTCAGTCTTTAATGCTCTTTTCCTCAATCAAGTCTCTCAACATTTTCTAATAAAGGTTGACAAGTGGCATTTTATGAGCTGAAACAACGTTTTGAAACACAGATCGTAACTCTTTAGACCATGTCCATATACTGACAACTCAATCCTGCCACAAAAGAATTAATCTAAGTCATTTATTCTATCTTCCTAGACAACCAGTACCAATAACTATGAAAACATATCATTTAGGTAATCTAATAACTTTTACGTATAAAGTTTAAATATTTTCACTTTTTTTCTTCTTTCTGTCCCTAATGCTTACCAGGGAGACCTGTGAAACTTACCTACCATTATGAAGATAGCTTTACTACAGGACTACAAATTTAAACATTTTCTTTTGATATGAGAATTGCCTCTACTCTATGTATGTGACTCATCTGTCCGCTTGAAATAAGGACTTTTAGATTTTTCCATGTACTACCTGGAGATACTATAATCATACAGCATTTAAGAATGCTCAACCTGTAGTTCCTCTGGTTCTGAGTTCTGGCTCCGCCACTTATTAGTCATGGAAAAAATAATTAACTATGGTCTATAAAATGAGACAATTAACAGTATATATTATTCAAGGGGTTGTTTGAGGATAAAATTACAAAGTCTTATCTTCACACACACAAAAATACTCCTCTATTTAAAAAGACAGGACAACTAAATGTAAAATAAAACCCTTGACTGAATCATGTACTGGTGGGGAAAAAAAAATACTATAATCAATGATACTGAGACACCAGACAAAATTATAATATGGGCTGTAAGAGACTAAATTTCCTGAATTTACTAACTGTATGTGGTTTCACAAGAGGATATCCTGGCTCTTACAGTATACACATTAAAATGTTAAGGGTTAAGGGCAAAGATTTCTGCAGCCTACTTTGAAATGATCCAAACCAAAAAACAGAGGAGGGGGGAAGCAACAATTACAGCAAATGTGAAAAATGGTGAAGACAGGTAAAATGTATATGTGAGTTCCCTGAACTATTCTCATAATTTGTCCATAAGCTTAAAAATAATTTTAAATGTCATCTTAACAAACTAGTGTTTGTTCTGTTCATTGCTACTCAACTTCTCCATTCCTCTGCATTCACAGAAACATCTTTAAAGTTGTCCACAGTCACTGCATCCACTCTTTTGAGGCAGACATCCTTGTTGTCAATGCAGCCAGGCCACTTGGCCTCATCTTAACCTTTTCACAGAGCTCAACACAGGTGACCCTTCGTTCACCTCTTGGTTGTGGCACCACCTCTCCCTGGTTTTCCTTTTATCTCACTGGCTTCTCCTTGTCAGGCTCCTTTGCTGGCTCCCCTACCCCTAAATACCAGAAGACTCCTTCTTTTCTTTATCCACTAAATGCCAGACTCGAGACTCCAACTTCTTACAGGCACATCCCTTCGCTGAAAAGCATTTCACACTTTGCTGGCTAAAACCAAAGTCTTGATTCCCTTCTTTATGCCACTCAGATATGCTCCAATAGTCCCCACCCAGTTGTTCAGGCCAAAATACTAAGAGGTCACCTTGACTTCTCTCATATCCCACATCCAAGCCATCAGTCAGTGATGTCAAAATACCCTCAAAATATAATCTGTCTCCGACCCCTCTCCCCCTGCACTCCCTTTCCTTGTTCAGATACCATGCTCCTCAAGAACATGGTCTACTACAATAGATTTCCCTGTTTCTTCTTTTGCTCCTATTCTCAGACAAGGCAGCAAAAATCTCATTAAACCTGCAATTAATCATACATGTGAGCTTTGGAAGAAAACATACATTCAGACCACACCAGGAGCCATGGAGAAGTGACAGGAACAGTCATCATTTGTTTGTTTTTTTTTTTTTCTTTATCAGGGGAGAGCGCGAACGCAGTCCCCCACTACCACAAATTATGCAGTCGAGTTTCCCACATTTGGGGAAATCGCAGGGGTCAGCACATCCGTAGTGCAATGGATGAGCCTCGCCCTGGGAAAACCACCTTCGTGATCATGGTATCTCCCCTGCCAGGTAAGTATACAGTCATCATTTGTAAAAGGCTTACTCTGTCTACCGTATTAAGAAAATACAGTTGGGAGAGGCTATGGCAGAGGAGGAAGACAGTGATAACCTGTTTCAGTAACTCAACAGAATATGACGGTAGTGGCTTACCACAGGGTGGTGGTAGTGAGTGGGAGGTATGACAGGATTTGGGCTGTATTCAGATGATACAGAAAATACACTGTCCTGAAAGAACAGATTTGAAGAGTAAAAGAAGTCATCTAATCAAGAATAACTCCAGGATTTCGGCCTGAGCCACAGAAGGATGGAGCTGTCAATAACAGAAGTGGGGAAGTCTACGGGTAGGGAGCCACTGAGGAGGAAATTTGGGAGTTTAGTTCTGGACATGTTGAGTTTGATGTCTACTATTTCACATTAATGAGTTAGAGTATGTGATTGGCATTAGAGAAAGAAGCTAAAGATCTAAATTTGGGCATTGCTGGCTTCAGAGGGTACTTAAAGCCCTAAGACTGAATGAGATTATAGAGTGTAAATAGAAAACAACAAAAAAAAAAAGGCTGGACCAGGGCTGTCACATTAAGAGGGCAATGAAAGGTGAGACCATGGAGAATTTCAAGGAGCCAGCACTGAGGTAGGAGATAACCAGAAGTGGGTGTCCCGGAAGGCAAAGAAGAAAGTGTTTTAAGGTGAAGAGGAGCAAACAGCTGTGTCAAGTGGTCCTGACAGGTCAAGTACAATGAAGAGAGTTAATGGATATGGAGGCTACTGAAAAGCCACAGCCTAACAGTAGTGCAGACAAAGGCCTGACTGTTAGAGTCCTGGATGGGGAAACATGGCAGTACAAGTATAGACACCTCTTTAAAAGCATACTGCTGCAAATGGAAACAAAAAGCTGGGGAAAAAGTGGAGAGGAAGCAGGCCAACTTTTCTTCACCCCCTTAAGACATGAGAAATACAGTCGGTTCTCCGTATCCATTTCTACAACCAACTGCAAACTGAAAATATTAGGGGCAAAAATTGCACCCATAGGGGCCGACGCTGTGGTGCAGCGGCCTGCAGTGCTGGCATCCCATATGCACACCGGTTCAAGTCCTGGCTGCTCATCTTCCGATCCAGCTCTCTGCTATGGCCTGGGAAGGCAGTGAAAACTGGCCCAAATCCTTGGGCCCCTGCACCTGCGTGGGAGACCTGGAAGACGCTCCTGGCTCCTGATTGGCCCAGCTCCAACCATTGTGACCATTTGGGGAGTGAACCAGCAGATGGAAGATTCTCTCTCTCTGCCTCTCCTTCTCTCTGTGTAATTCTGACATTCAAATAAATAAATAAACCTTAAAAAAATGCACCTATACTGAACATGAATGGACGTTTTTCCTTGTAATTTCCTGAATACAGCATAACTATTTGTATAGCATTTTCTTTATACTAGGTATTGTAAGTAATCCAGGGAAGATTTAAACATGTGGGAGGATTATAAGGTACATGCAAATATTATGTAATTTTATCTGAGGGACAGGAGCACCCAGAGATTTTGGTAACTTGGCAGGGAGGGGTTCTAGAACCAATACCCAGGGATACTGAAGGACAACTGTACATGATCCAAAAGAGAGAACAAGATTAATAATGTGGAGAGACAGAAGTAGAAGCAATCTCCTAGAGTAGATGAGAGACGGGACATAACAGAAAAGCACACAGAACATGACTAATTAATCTAAGATAAGCAGCAGGAGACAGCACGTACTGACACAGATGCTGGTAGGTACATGGGCCAGTGGGAGCTTCAATTTTCTTGGCAAAGTTATGAACTGAAAGTGAAGATGGGAAAATGGATATGGGTGGTTTGAGGAAAAGAAGGTAAGAAATAATCATTTATAAGAGCAGGAGAATGAGCAGACTAGGAAAATACAATGTAACCATCAGGCAGCATTAAAGCTCCACTTGAGGCTCATGGTCATATGCAGTTGTGTGCTTTTTTCTGGCTACATTCGCTTATATACAGGAAAAAGCAGAGTTGGTTTAATCAGGACTCAGGCTCTGCCAAACAAGCACAAGCAAGGAAGAAGATCCAAAGAAGTGGTTAAAATGATTAACCATAGAATTTAAGCAGAATGGAAGGCAGGGAAAACATCAAGGGAGCAAGTGGCAGGGGAACAGTAACTGATGAATGGATTAGAAATTCCGCTGGGGTCAGAAAATGGCTGGGGTTGAGTCACCAGGAGTGAACGGCAAAAACTGGAAGCAGGGGTCACAGAGTAAGCACAGGGAATGGGAGGGGTGGCTGAGGGAGGGTAGAGGGGAAGAGGGGTCTAGGAAATGAGTGATCAAGGTACTGGAAGCTCAGCCATTTTCATTCTTGTCAATTTCAATACAAAGCAAGGTGGTATGGGAGATAGGTATGTGAGCCTTTATGACAGAACCCCAAACTGAGGATTTTTAACAAAAAGAATAATAATCTGAAAGCACAAAAGAGACTCATGGCACACCCTTTTCCCACCTCAATAAACACTAGCAAGGAGAGCAATGAGAAAATAAACAAAAAAAAATCAAAACAAACCATGCACAACTGTACAGTCAGGTTTCCATTAGAGCAAGAAAGGAAAAAGGAATGTTTAAAACAGGTTCAGATTGGATTTTGTGAAAGATGGACAGTAAATTCCAGAGGGCACAGTTGGAGGATATGAAGAGTTGGGGACAGTTAAACAAAACAGAGAGAGTGAGCAGACTCTTTTATGAATGGAGTGCAAGAGATAAAAGGTGACCTGGGCAACTGGAGCCTCTGTGGTTACCCCATGTGCTTCTCCAACAAATGGAAACAGCTGGGTCAAAGTGGTTTGACCTTAAAACTGGAATGTGTGTACTCACTGAGTCAATGTATGAGTTTCCCTACAATCCTGTCAATACATACTGGCAAACCCTTTTCACTTCTGCCAGTGTGACAGGTTTAAAAAAAATCCTCTGCTTCACTTCGCATTTTCTGCTGGTGAGGTAGAGCATTTTTTTATGTTTACTGGCTAGCAACATTTCCTCTTCTGTGAATGTGCCCATTTTAAAAAGGAAATCTTCCCTGTTCTTATTGATTTACAGTAGTTAAAATCTATTTCATTCTGCTCTTAATTCATACAAATCAATGTTGTAAACTTCTTGTTTCAAATCTTTCAATGACGCAAGCTCCAGCCACAAATGGCTCAGGTTACCTCTTCCTTACTCCATGTAAGAGGCTGTCTAACTCAGGCCCCAGGTCCAATCTGGCCACACTCTTAGCTTCCTCACTGTTGGTCTGCTTTTGCACCACATGATAGGCTTGGTTTGGTCTACAAAGCAGGAAAATATTATATGGCCCTTTACAGAAAAGGTTTGTGGACCCCTACACTATTCTCCCCTGGGATCCTTGAACTGCTTAAGAGTTCCAAGAACACTGTGGGTCTTTAACTTGGTTGGCACTCTCACAGGAATGCGGTCCCCACTGCCCAAAATGCCCTGGCTGTTCCCATTCTCTTCAAGGAATCTTGTACCAATCCTCCTGGTGCCTGCAATGATTTAATCTCACAAATGCTGTTAACCACATTTATTGTATTCACTTGTTTACCACTCCCCCCCCATCTGTAAAGGACAAGGGATAACACAGCACAATAAATGGCAGAGTCCTTTATGACTTGCCATTAAAAACAAACAAAACAACAAAAACCCAGGGCCAGCTGTGGTGAAACGGGTAAAGATGCTGCCTGCAGTGCTGGCATCCCTTATGGCACAGGTGTCACGCTGATCCAGCTCCCTGCTAATGGCCTGGGAAAAGCATGAAAAATGGTCCAATCACTTGGGCCCCTGCCATCCATGTGGGAGACCTGGAAAAATCTCCAGGCTCCTGGTTTTGGCCTGGCCCAGCCCTGGCCATTGTAGCCATTTGGGGAGTGAAACAGAAAATGGAAGATCATTCTGTCTCCCTCCCTCTCTCTGTAACTGTGATTTTCAAATAAATAAATAAATATTTTTTAAAAAAGAAAAAGAATTTAAAAACTATTTATTTATTTACTTTCATTTTTTTTAAATGGAGGGAAAGATAGAGACAGAGATCTTCCATTTGTTGGTTCACTCCTCAAACGCCTGCAATCCCAGCTGGGGCTGGACCAGGCCAAAACCTGAAGCCAGGAACTCAATCCAGGTCTCCCATGTGGGTGGCAGGGACTCAAGTACTTGAGCCATCAGCTGATGCCTCCGAGGATGCATTAGCAGGAGGTGGGATCAGAAGCTAAGTGGGACTCAAATCTAAGATTCCAAGATGGGACACGGATGTTCCAAGCAGTGCCAAACACCAGCCCCTTGCCATCTTCCTTATTGTTTTCAAATTGTTCCCTATTCTCCACCCAAAGTAAACTACTAACATTCAATTTAATTAAATATAATAAATTTAATTAAATATAAATCCTTTTTAAAAAAGGATTTATTTTATTTGAAAGGCAAAGTTACACAGTGCAAGGAAGAGACAGAGAGAGAGAGAGAAATATCTTCCTTCTACTTGTTCACAATGGCTGCACTGGAGTGGCTAGCCCAAAGCTAGGAGTCAGGAGCTTCTTTCAGGTCTCCTATGTGTGTGCAGGGACCCAAGCACCGGGCCACCTTCCACTGCCTTTCCCAAGTCATAAGCAGGCAGCTGGATCAGAAGTAGAGCAGCCGGGACTTGAACCGGTGCCTATATGGGATGCTGGTGTCCCAGGTGGCAGCTTTACCCACTGCACCACAACACCAGGCCCATAAACATGGTTTAATGGCAACATAATTAATCAATGGTCCTACAATTTTATGTTCATTTCTTTAAAATCTGGGGGCATAGCACCTATTCCTAACCATTTATTTAGTACATCCATGATTTGCTAAAACACTTTTCTTCCCTGAACCCTTCCTTAGTAAAGACAAAAATAATGAATCTTGTCCTTTCTGGAATCAACCTTATAATCTATGCTAGGAATTTATGCACCAAGGACTATGGGACTTCATTGGTAACTATTCCACTAGTGCATGAGTCAACTGCAAAATGCAACTCAAATGTATTTTTTTGCTTTGATTTTCAGTATAAAAATTATCCTTCTACACCTTGTGGGTAATTTTATTTTACCTGGAACATCTTTTTTTTTCTTTTTTGCTTATCTCCCCATTAGGACTTCTGCTTACTTTATCAGGGGTTTACTATGTGTATTTTTTAACACAATTATTTAATGGGCATTTTTATGTCTCTTAGCCTCCATATTTATCAAATTTGATGGATTGCTTTGATTTTCTTCCCCCATTTGCTGAGATTGTTACAAAGAATGTTGTACCACAAACATTTGCTGCATTTAGAACTTAGTTCTATATATTACGAATTATGTATTATGAAGGTAAGCATTTTTTTCCTTTTCTAAAATATATGTGGAAAGTTAAGCCTCATCTGGTTTAACTTTACAACTTATACATTCATTATTTCCAACTTAGTTTAATTATCTTAATAATGTGATCTATGATCCATAGTTAATTATTAACAGTTAACAATCTGAATATATATATTACTCAAAAGTGTACAAATAAAAAAAACACAAGGGGCCAGCACTGTGGCACAGTGGGTTAAGCTGCTGTTTGTGACACCATCATCTCATATCAATGTGCCAGGAAACGCAGCGGAGGACGGCCCAAGTAGTTGGCCCTCTGCCACCCATACGGAAGACCTGCATGGAGTTCCTGGCTCCTGACTTTGGCCTTGGGTAGCCCTGACTGCTATGGAACCAGCAGGTGGAAGATCTCTGTCTCTCCCTCTCTCACACTGCCTTTCAAATAAATCAATCTTAAAAAAAAGAAAGAGAGAGAGAGAGAGAGAGAGAGAGAGAGAGAGAGAAAGAAAGAAAGTAAGAAAGAAAGAAAGAAAGAAAGAAAGAAAGAAAGAAAGAAAGAAAGAAAGAAAGAAAGAAAAAGCAAGCGAGCGAGCATGAGCTTTGTAATCAAGCAGATCTTGATTTAGATTCAAGCTTAAACACAGAGCCCTTGGGCAAAGTACTTATCTACACTTCCTTCTCCTATCAATAACAAGGAAATAACTTCCATGTATAACACAGGGTTAAGATAACAAATGAGAATACTGTAACTAAAAATAACAATGTATGCTAAATGCCTCCAAATACACCTAGGCTCATTACAAGGAAAACATGCTAATTCACTCTCTCTTCCCTCCTATCTCAAGCAATAGGAGCAATAAATAGGGTTGTCTCAATTAATGTAAAGATCATCATTACATTTTCTTAAGTAAAAGCAATTTGGCAATACTGGAACATGAGCTTTGGATGTTCACATATTTTCACTTTGGGGACACTATTTTATGGAAATAATCTAAATCAGTATTATTGTTTCATGTATAAATAAGTTCACTAAAGGGGACCACATGGTGGCACAGTGGGTTAAGCTGCTACCTGCAACGCTGAATCCCAAATGTGCAGCGATTCAAGTCCTGGCCACTCTAGTTCCAATCCAGCTCCCTGCTAATGCACATGGGAAAGCAGAAGATGGCCCAAGTGCCTGGGCTCCTGCACCCCTGTGGGAGACCCAGATGAAGCTCTTGGCTGTAGCCTGTCCCAGCCCTGGGTGTTGGGGTGATTTGGGATGGAAGACCTCTGCCCTTCCCACCACCAGGTAACTCTATCTTTCAAATAAACAAATAAATCTTTTTTTAAAAAAAGTTCACTACAGTGTTTCTTACAACTGCACAAAACATTTAATTTGAGATATTCATATGAACAGTATACAGTTGTTTAAAAATACTAGTAATTTAATAGCATTGAAAAATGCTTAGGTCCTAGATGAAAAAGAATACAAATTTATTCACATAGTAAAGTTTCAACTGTAATAAACTGAAAAAATACTGGAAGGAAACACACCAAAGAGATTATAGTAGCTATTACACAGTCTTGCTCTTGATGATTTTTATTATTTTATGGGGGTGGATGCTTGGTGCTGCAGTTAAGGTGCTGTTTAGGATGCCTGCATCTCATATCAGAGTGACTGGGTGCTGGTCTCAGCTTCCTCGGCAGTCGGTGATGGTTCAAGTAGTTGGGTCCCTGCCATCCATATGGGAGATGCAAACTGAGATCCCAGCTCCTGGTTTGGGCCCGGCCTAGCCTCAGCCACCATAGACATATTGGGGGGGGGGGGGGAATATGAAACAGCGCTGGAAGATCTGTGTCTGTCTCTGTCTCTCAAAGAAAATTAAAAAAAAAAAAAAATGTAAGATGTACTTGAAAAGCAGAGCACCAGAGAGAGGAGGAGACAGAGAAAGAGGATGAGAGAGATCTTCCATCCACTGATTCACTCCCCAAATGGCTGCAACATCTGGGGCTGGACCAGGCAGAAGTCAAGAGCTGGGAACTCGATCTGGTCTCCCACATGGGAGCAGAGGCCCAAGCATCTGGGCCATGTTCCGCTGCTTTCCAAGCCCGTTAGTGGGGAGCTGCACTGGATGCAGAGCGGCTGGGACGCAAGTGACACACCCATATGGGGTGCTGGTGTTGCGAGCAGCAGCTGACCTCACTGTGCCACATGTTGGCCCCCTCTTTTTATTTTTATTTAATTTTTAAATTGAGGCACAGTGAGATTAAATGACTTGCCCAGGGTCACACAGAAAATTACTCAAAGTGTCTAACCTTGAACCCAAGCAGTCTGGTTTCAGAGCCCCTGTTCCTAATCTCCACACTACACTGAAACATTCTGCTTAGTTATAAAAACTTAACCATTAAAAATGCAAATAATAATCCAAATCTTGCAATCTTTACCAGTTTCTTCTTTCAGTATTCAAATATTTGCTCTGCCATTGAGTGAGTGCCTTTTTGAAAAAAAATATAGCTACCATTCTTGTAGGGGTTCTATCTATTCCAGAAAATTCCAAGACAAATCTGCATTCCCATTTCCTGTTTCAGTATCTCATTTTGCCACTGAGACTCTGGAACTCTTAACAGTCTGACACTGCACCAACCACCAGTACTGCAAAGAATCCTACCTAGGACGGAGGTCTTGGGGCAACTTCTCCTGCACTAAACCCACCAGAAGACCATCAGTTACCATGTGAAGTTCAGCCCTTCCACAACACAATCCCCTCACCTGCCAACACTCAGTAGCAGAACAGGACCACCTAAGATCCTCAAATTCCAGGGAAATGTCACTGTTTTTGATCCTTCTTTTTTGAAGATGACACTGTTCCCCACTGTTTTTGAAAACCTCAATCACTCTGATTCAGCTTTCTCACCCTTTTGCTGGTAAACCAAACTGTTTTTGAAGGAACCAGATCTTTTTTGGCACTAACATGCACTCAAATATCAATCGCAGGAAGAAATATTCATAATTTATGCACTGGCAAACAAAAATAACATCCACTTACTGCTGTGCTCTTCCCTGAGGTTTATTTTTGCTAAATTTATTTCATTACACATGTTACTTGCTTTAGCTTCCTTTAGAACCAGATTTCTTAAAATGTTTGAGGAATCCAACATGATGAAAATGCAAGAAATCCTTCTAAACATAGGACATTTGCATTTCAATGCGGTTCATTTTCAGCACTTAGAAAAACAGTTCCTGTGATGGTCTTAATGTTACATAAGTGAAAAACCACAGTCACAAAAATAACAAATGCAGTAACAAGTGCTGATACTGAGAAAATTTACAACCAGAATCCTCACACTTTTACAAAAATCTTATTCAAGGTACATACTAGTAATATAAACCACTGGGGAGTACAGGTGGAAAAACACACAAGAAAAGGTTTTCCCAGATATCTCATCACGGGGAGGAATTTAACAGCTCCTGAGTAGGATGAAGATGTAACCACACGAAGGCCAATGCCGGGACTTTTAGGAAAAAGAAAATGGAGCACTTCATTGGGTTCCCATTACATTACATGAAGTGAAAAGACCAGACGGCCAAACCACTATGCCTTTATGCTTTGTGTATGCCAGGGAGTAAAAAGAAATCGGCACCTTCAAACCAATACTTACTTTGTTTCTGCAATCCCAAGTTTTCAACTTGGAGCAGCCATTCTTTAGGAACGACTAGGGTGCAGGGTAAGGTCAAAGTGCAAAACAGAATCCTTTCCCGCAAATCGGATCCTTCCCTGTTTCACACTAAATATAAGCTCTTCACCACTCTGACTTGAAAGCTTTGATTTAACAGGGGAAATCTAAAATCCAGCTGGAACTCTGGGCGGTCAGCACAGCCATTTTACAACATTACACTTCCAAATACCCACCACAACATATGTCTCAAGCTTAAAATGTATCTTTTCTTTAGGATTTAAAAAAAAAAAATTAAGAACCTGTCCAAGCAGGGCTCTTACTAAGCTTCTTAATACAACTGTCAAAATCAATTTGTGGATAGTTTCCAACTTCAAACTCCGACATTTCTATCTGCTTATGGACCAAACTGGTTAAACGTGATTAGGATAAGGGACTGAAGCCGTAAGCAATTTTTGCACAATCCAGTTAATTTAAAGGAAGGAAGCCGTCCGCAAAAGTTTGATGGCGGCGGCTGGTGCCTCCCCGGCAGCTGTCCCCAGCTGCGTGGACGGGTGGGACGCACAAGTGCAAAAGGCGCAAACCCCGCTCGGGCACAGACACGATGTCAACAAGTCGGGAGGCCCCCGGGGGCGCCCCGGAAAGGAGCCGCGGACCCGGGACGCCGCGCAGGGGCGCCGCGGCGGGACAAAGGCCGGCCCACGCCCGGCAGCGCCCGGCTGCGCCGAGAACCGGCGGGAAGCGGCCTTTCGGGGGGCCGCCGGCCGCACCCACGAGCCCTCAGACGCCGCAGCTCCACAGGCAGGGGCAAACGCCGCCCTCCCCTTCCCGCCGCCCCCGACGGGCTCCAGGCCCCGACCTCGGACGCCCCAGGGAGCCGCCCGGCCGCTACCCGGGTCCGCAGGACGCCTGGGCGGGCAGCTGTTGGGCTTAGAACCGCGCCGCCGCCGGGCTCCAAACCGCCGGGCGGGCACCGGGGGGACGGGGGAGCCCGGCGCCCCCTCTTCACGCCGCGGCGGGCGGCTTCGGAACTCCGTGCCTGGGCTCCCGCCTCTCTCGCCTCGGGCCGCGAATCCTTAACGCCACCTACCCGGTCCCACACCATCCCAGAGGCCTCCGGCGCTCGGGCCTTCTGCCGAAGCGGCGCTGCCTCCCGTCCGGGGCCTGAAATGGCTGCGGAACAAAGAGAATCTGGGCTCGGGCGAGCGCCGGTCCGATTGGCCGGGGGGCGGGGCCCGCCGCGGGAACGTTCGGCGGCGGTCGCCTTGGCAACGGCGGCGGGGCTGGGAAGCCGGCGGCCGGGGCCGGCGGGGCCCGCGGGGCCTGAGCCTTCAGAGCGGGCTCGGCCGCCGGGGCCGCAGATGCTCGCGCCGCCGGCGGCTCGCGGGCGCAGCCGCTGCCCGAGGGTGCGGTGGGGCGGGGGCGAGCGCTAATGGCCGGCCCGTGTGGTGGCCTCGAGGCCGTGCCGAGCCGTCCGCGGCGTGGCCGCGGCGCGCTGAGGGGCCGGGTGCCACAGTGGACGCAGACGTGGCTCCGCGAGGTAGACGAGGGCGGACGGCTGCCTCTTCGTGCGAGCTAGGCCTCGGAGGTACGGCGGCCCCGCACTGTCGGGTCGAAATGAATATGCCTTAGCGAAGGAAGCGGAGCGTCTCCAAGTGTGTGTTTTACGTGAAACGGTAGGGGCTTGCTGCTAGGAATACCAAGCCCTTCTTCTGCCCTTCACCAGCCATTAGGAGCTGTTAAAATGTCCTCTATTTTCTGAGCAGAAAACAATTCAAAATGGGAGAGGCAGACATTTTCATACCCGGTTTTCATCCTGGTAAGGAACGCGTGATATCAGCCCCCCCCCCCATTATCCTCATACATAAACTTACTATATGGGAATATTCTTAAATGTGCACGGCTAGGTGATCCTTATTGCCTAAGACGATGATGCCAGAGATAACAGTCCTTGTATGATCAATGTGTGTAAAACTGCCAGCGGTTTCTGCTCTTCTGGAAAGTTCTGTACGTGTTTCAAAAATACGTCGCATTGTTTGCCTTCCAGACATGTTCTGGACGAAATTACAGCACCTAACACTGGAAAAGGTTTTTTAAATTTTTGCTAAGACAGCATATTTGTAAACCTGTTAAGAATATTGATTTTTAACAATCATCCTTTTACAGGAATAACTAGTTTAACTTGAATTTTGAGTCTAAAAGGACCATTTTATCATTTGGAATTGAATAGGAGAGAATATTTTAAATAACTAAAATACTGCTATAATTTCAGTGTTGTCTAATGTTCATTTGATTGCAATTGCCTACTGCAAACGCCCCCAAATAGGAACAGGTTATTTTAAAAAAATAATTGAAGATAAGCCTTCCTAAGTGGTTAGTCTTATCTACAAGAAAATTTACTCCGAACAAGTGTATTTGCCCAAATAAGAACCAGGAAATTTCTGCATTTAAGGGGGATATGAATCTGCGTGTTCAAGGATGTGTGTTATCTGCCTTTTACTTTGCTAACGAAAGAAGGAATATTTTTTAAAAATCTAAAGGATTAGCAAATGACATGCAATAACAGATGTAAACCAGTGACTAAACAATTAATGAGAAATTCATCCAATTAATAGCTTGGAAATAATTGAAATGAACTGAAGAAAAAGCACAGTGTTATTTAGTGTTTGTAAGAGGATTTATTAGCCTAAATTATCATTAGCCAAAATCTTTCGGAAAAAAAAAAAACCAAAATCTTGATTACCAGGTGTTGTAAAATTGAGATCAGGCCAATTGACTATTCTTTTATAAAATTAGAATGAAAATATTGGTTCTGTGTTGAATATAGATGCTTACACATGTAGCCTTTTTGTCTTATAGTTTAAATTAAAAGTCTATGCTTTAAACAGTAAATCTTATCAAAGATTTATTTACATGCGTCTGTTATTTTTCTTTCCATTATTTGTTTTGTCTTTGCACAGTGTGTGCCTATAAGAGTAGCTATCCAGTATTATTTTCATTTTATTTCTATAACCAATACAGCAGTGCTCATGTGGTTAAAAAACTGTTGGTACTTTAAAATGACATATACTGAAATTAAAAATAATACATTTTGTTTTTAAACTTTTATAGATATCTTATAAATTTCTGTTTTTTCTTAGTATATACTTTCTTGGTATATCTTTAAATATACTAAGAAAAAAAAATGACCAAGACCAAAGTCAAAGACTGTTAGAAATTACAAAAGAAACCGTACCTATAAGCCTTCAGCTGGGAGAGAGAAAATGCACACTTTTGCAAATGTAGCCTTGTCTAGACAAATGTGAAACTCGGGGCAGAAGCCTGGTGCAGATGCTGGCTTTACCACTTGGGGATCCTTTCAGTTCAGTCTTTCTGAGCATCACTTTTTCATCTTAATCAGGAGTAGATGAAGTGGAGTACTCAAAGAGCTCATTAGCAGAGTGCTGGGCAGATAGTTAAAGGGCAATAAATGAAAGTATTGCTAGACATTTATGTGGATAAAACAACATGTTTGAGAAGGAGGAATGGTTATTTTAAAAACGGGCATGAAAGTGCAAAAATTGTTAAAGAAGAGTCTTCAATTGGCAGTGATTGGTAACATACTCTCATTAAGACAAGTGAAGTGATTTTTAAAACAGAAACAGATTTCCAAAATAGGATACTTCTGAGAAATACTGTTTCCATTTACACTTCTGGAAAGGCACGTAAATTCTCATTCTATTATTTAAGGAATATATTCAGATTGACATTAAAGAAAAAAAATTTAAGAACTCATTTATAAGAATTAACATCGGGGTAGAATTTTCATGCCTTAAAACCCTGCTTGGAATCCCTGCATCCTGTATCAGGGATCAGCGGGCCTCTGTTTGAGTCCCAGCTCCACTTCTGATTCCAGCTTCCTGCTAACGTGTACCCTGGGCGGTAGAATGTGATGGATCAGTCCTTGGGACCCTGACACTCATATGGGAGACCCAGAATGAGTTTCTGACTCCTGATTTCAGCCTAGGCCAACTCCATCTGTTACTGCAGTTTGGATAGTGAACCAGTAGGTGGAAGATCTCTGTGTTTCTTTCTGTCACTCTCCCTTTCAAATAAATAAAAATAAATAAAACTTTTTTAAAAATAGAATTTAATTCAAATGTCGATAGAGAACAATTATAGTAAATATTCAGAAATGTGAAAATAATATGTGGAAATTTGCCATTTAAAGAAACCAGTATATACAGTTTGAGTTATTTAAAAAATTAAGGAGTTATTATTGACTGGAAAGGATTAACTTCCAAAGTTCCTGTAACTATTTATTTATTTATTTATTTTATTTTTTGACAGGCAGAGTGGACAGTGAGAGAGAGAGACAGAGAGAAAGGTCTTTGCTGTTGGTTCACCCTCCAATGGCTGCCACGGCCGGCGCGCTGCGGCCGGCGCACCGGGCTGATCCGATGGCAGGAGCCAGGAGCCAGGTGCTTTTCCTGATCTCCCATGGGGTGCAGGGCCATCCTCCACTGCACTCCCGGGCCACAGCAGAGAGCTGGCCTGGAAGAGGGGCAACCGGGACACAATCCGGCGCCCCAACCGGGATTAGAACCCGGTGTGCCGGCGCCGCTAGGCGGAGGATTAGCCTAGTGAGCCGCGGCGCCGGCCCAAGTTCCTGTAACTATTAATACCCTCACTAGAGGTACTGATTAAAATATGATTCTATTTATGATAGGGTCTGCTCAGATGTCTACTTCTGAGAAGATGGAGTAGACGTATTTTCCCCTTTCTTCACACTAAATGCAACAAAAAGTCCTGAGCATTACACATAAGACAAACGGAGGGAGACTCCAGAAGGTGCAGGGGAGACTGTCCGGCTGCAGACCTGGGGAGCCAGGGAGTAACCGATGGTTCATTGCCATGGAAGAAGTAAGCAACCTGGGAATACGCAGCACACAGACCAAACAAGCTCCGCCACGACACTAGTCTGTCTGGCTGAAGGAGTAGGATGGGGCCAACATGGGAGACAGAAAACTTTTAGACAGTAGTCGCTGACACTAGCCAAAAACCACAGGAGAGAAAAGTGATCCCACTCCACTCACGTCAGCAAAGGCCTAGTGGAGAGGCTAGATTCCACCTGTGCCAGCTGTGTAACAGTGTTCCCCCGCCTCTCCTTCTCAGAGTGCTGTTGGAGAGGGTCAAGTTGGCAGCCAGGACTTTCCTCACAGTCAGGCAGTATAGAGGAGCCTCCTCTCCCAGGTGCAGTGAAGGCCTGGAACTCATGAGGTGGTGCCCATTCCCTACTCCCATCCCTATTTCCCATGCCAGCACTGTGTCTGAGAAAACCAGCCACTAGAGAGGGCTTAAGTAAAATATCAAATCTCATAGCGTAGTAGCCCATTGTAGTCCAGATTTCAATTGAAAATCACTCAACAAGAACCAGAAAGATCTCATAACTGCATGAAAAAAAACCACTAATAGATGACAAAACTGCAAATCCAGAGAAATTAGAATTACTTGACAAACATTTTAAAACAGATATAAAAATGCATCAGTGGGCACTACAGAAACACTTGAAACAAATGAGAAAATAGTCTCCCCGAAGAAATAGATGTATAAAGAAAAAATGATGGCCGGTGCCGCGGCTCACTAGGCTAATCCTCCGCCTTGCGGCGCCGGCACACCGGGTTCTGGTCCCGGTCAGGGCGCCAGATTCTGTCCCGGTTGCCCCTCTTCCAGGCCAGCCCTCTGCTGTGGCCAGGGAGTGCAGTGGAGGATGGCCCAGGTGCTTGGGCCCTGCACCCCATGGGAGACCAGGAAAAGCACCTGGCTCCTGGCTCCTGCCATCGGATCAGCGTGGTGCGCCAGCCGCAGCGCGCCGGCCATGGCGGCCATTGGAGGGTGAACCAACGGCAAAAGAAGACCTTTCTCTCTGTCTCTCTCTCTCACTGTCCACTCTGCCTGTCAAAAAAAAAAAAAAAAGAAAAAAATGAGTGGAAATGTTAGAACTGAAAAATACAATAATGTAAATAAAAATGCAACAGATGGGTTTTTAATAACAGAATGGAGGGGGCAGAGGAAAGAATCAGGGAAGTTGACAGTAGAACAATAGAAATCACCCAATCTAACAAAAAGAAATAGAAGCAAAATGAACAGGGTCTCACAGAACTGCGTAATTATACTGAAAGTTCTAACATTTAAATCATTGGAGTCTTGGAGAAAAGAAAAAGGTTAGGACTAAAAAATACTCAGAGAAATAATAACTGAAAACTTCTGAAATTTGTAAGAAAAATGAGAAAAAGATACTCTTCAACAAGTAATGCTGTGACGACTGGGAATCCACATGTACAGGAATGAAGTTGGATCCCTGCCTAACACCATATACATAAATAACTCACAGTGAATCATATAACTAAATATAAGAGCTAAAACTTCAAAATTCTTAGGAGAAAATATGGCAGTAACTTTTCTAAAATTAATTGTATTTATTTGAGAGGCAGAGTTGTAGAGGAGAGATCGGCCTCCTATCAGCTGGTTCACTCTTCAAATGGCTGCAACAGCAAAATCTAGGCCAGGCCTAAGCCAGGAGTCAGGAACTTCATTCAGGTCTCCCACAGGAGCAGCAAGGGCCTAGGTACTTGGGCCGTCTTCTGCTGTCATCCCAGGCACATTAATAGGGAGCTGGATCAGAAGTGGAGCAGCTGGGCCTTGAACCAGCACTCATATGAGATGCCAACATCTCAATTAGCAGCTTAACCTCCTGTGCCACAGTGCCAGTCCCTGGAAGAAAATTTTTGTGATGTTGTTAGGAAAAGACTTCTGGCCAGCCGCCACGGCTCACTTGGCTAATCCTCTGCCTGCGGCGCCGGCACCCCGAGTTCTAGTCCCAGTTGGGGCGCCAGATTCTGTCCCGGTTGCCTCTCTTCCAGGCCAGCTCTCTGCTGTGGCCCGGGAGGGCAGTGGAGGATGGCCCAAGTGCTTGGGCCCTGCACCTGCATGGGAGACCAGGAAAAGCACCTGGCTCCGGGCTTCGGATCAGCGGGATGTGCCGGCCGTGGCGGCCATTGGAGGGTGAACCAACGACAAAAGGAAGACCTTTCTCTCTGTCTCTCTCTCTCTCACTGTCCACTCTGCCTGTCAAAAAAAAAAAGGCACCATCAAAAAAGACAGTGGGCAGACCACCTACAGAATAGGAGATAATATCTTCAAATTGTGTATCTTTTACCCCTGAACTACCGTGTGACACCGACTAGGACAGCTGTGGTGGGAAGGACAGGTAAGTAGTGCAGGGGCACGGGGAGACCCTGGAACTCTATACACTGCTGGTGGGAGTGTAGAATGCAACAACTGCTTTATTTATTTATTTTTTTAAAGATTTATTTATTTGAAAGGCAGAGTTACACAGAGAGAGATGGAGAGGGAGCAAGAGAGAGTTTTCCATCTGCTGATTCACTCCTCAATTAGCCACAAAGGCTGGAGCTATGCCAATCCGATGTCAGGATCCAGGAGTTTCTTCGGGTCTTCTCACGTGGGTGCAGAGGCTCAGTGACTTGGGCCATTTTCCACTGCTCTTCCAAGCCATAGCAGAAAGCTGGATCGAAAGTGTAGCAGCCAGGTCTCAAACTGGCACCCATAAGGGATGTCGGCACTGCAGGTGGCAGCTTTATCCACTACACCACAGTGCCGACCCCAACCACAGCTGCTTTAGAAAACAGCCTGGCATTTCCTCACAAAAAATCAAATATAGTCACCATATCACCTAGCAATTCCACTCCTGATAAAAACGAAAACATCTGTCTATGCAACAACTTATGATAACTACACTGTTCACAGTAATTTGTAATAACCAAAAACTAGAACAACCCAAGTGTCCCTCAATACTACTTGCCATTAAAAAGAAACAAAATACCAGTACATGCTACAATATTAGTGAGCCTTGAATACATTATGCTAAGTAGAACAAGTCAATAACAAATACCACAGATGGTACGATTATATGAAATTTCTAGAATAGGCAACTATGCAGAGACAGAAAGTGTATTATTGATTTCCAAGAGCTGGGGGAGGAGAAATAGAATAAAATATTAGTAGGTGTAGAGTTGCTTTTTGAGGTAATGAAAATTTTCTAAAATTAGTTGAGGTTACATAATCCTGAAGTATACTACAAACCACTGAATGCAAACATTTTTTTAAAAGATTTATTTATTTATTTGAAAGTCAGAGTTAGAGGGAAGGAGAGGCAGAGAGAGAGAGCACGCTTCTATTAGCTGATTTATTCCCCAAATGGTCACAACGACTAGGGTTGGGCCAGGTGGAAGCCAGGATCCAAGAGCTTCTTCTGGGTCTCCCATGTGGTTGCAGGGGCCCAGGGACTTGGGCCTTCTGCTGCTGCTTTCCCTGGCACATTAGCAGGGAGCTGGATCAGAAGTAGAGCAGCCAGGACTCAAACTGGTGCCCATATGGGAAGCCAGCACTGCAGGAGGTGGCTTAACCTGCTGCACCACAGTGCTGGCCCCTAAATGTAAACTTTAAAATAGTGAATTTTGTGGTCTAAAAATGTATATCTGTGTAAAGCTATCATTAAAAAAAGACAAATGGAACATAAATGGAATAAACTCGAAGGCATCCATGTCATGACACATCATAGTTCACTTCTGAAACATAAATACAAGGGATAAAAACCTTTGAGGCCGGTGCTGCGGCTCAATAGGCTAATCCTCCGCCTGCGGCGCCGGTACCCCGGGTTCTAGTCCCGGTCAGGGCGCCGGATTCTGTCCTGGTTGCTCCTGTTCCAGTCCAGCTTTTTCTGAAAGAATGGATAGTGGATGTTCTTTAAACAGAAAAGAAATTATAAAAGAAGGAATATAAGATATTGGAACCAAGGAAAAACATATCAAAGGAAAATATGGACAAATTCAATAGGCTTTCCTTTTCTTAAGCTTTCTAAACCGTATTTGATGGCTTAAGTAAAAATTATAATGTTATCTGCTAGGCTTCTAAGTGTATTTAGAGGAAATACTTAAGATAACTAAGGGGAAAGGATGAGAGATAGAAAGGCAGGTAAAATGACATCAGACACTAGAATAGGCTATAGATACATATTGTCTAGCTTGTTTGTGCTGATAGAACACTGGAGATTGCCTGATTTCTGCTGAACAGAAGTGTATTTTCTCACAATTCTGGGGGCTGGAAAATCTAAGATCAAGGCACTGGCATCTGATACTTGGTGAGGATCTTCTTGCTGGATGAAGCCTCAATGATAAAGGCCTTAATCCCATAAATTAGAGAAGAGCCTCAAGGCCTATGCACCCCTTAAAGTCCCCACCTCTTTTTAAAAATTTATTTTATTTAATTGAATGGTAGAGTTACAGAGAGAAAAGGAGAGAGAGAGAGAGAGAGAGAGAGAGAGCGAGCTTCCATCCACTGGTTCACTCCTCAGCTGGGGCTGGGCCAAGCTGAAGCCAGGAGCCAGGAGCTTCTTCCAGGTCTCCATGTATGTGCAAAGACCTAAGCACTTCTGTCCTCTGCTTTCCCAGACACACTAGTAAGGAGCTGGATCAGAAGTGGAGCAGCTGGGACTTGAACCGGCACCCATATGGGATGCCAGTGCTGCAGTCACTATGCCACAACACTGGCCCCAGTACTTACCTCTTAATACCATCCTATTGGCAGTGCCATTTGGAGGAGACACATCAAATCTACTGGATATATATATATATATAATATAAACTAAAAGTTATTAAAATATGTATCACACATAAGAAAACTAATAAAAAGCTATACAAAGAGATACACTAAAAATGTAGATAAATCAACATGGAATTCTAAAATATATGGAAATAATCCCACAGGAAGGTAGAAAAAAAAACCATAGAAATGAAAAATAGAGAACAGACAGCAAACAGAAAATAAAATGATAGACTTAAGCCTTAATGTAGCCATAATTACACTAAATATAAATGCCTAAATATGGCGTTGTATCTTGATTGGCAGAAGAGATTAGAAAATATGTCCTAAGTATATGCTGTCTGCAAGAAACTCACTTCAAATATAATGATATAGTTAGGATGATAGAAAAAGAATGAAAAAGAAAATAAAGAAAAAGAGATTTATCACAGAAATATTAACTTAAAGCATGGTAGGAGCAATAAAAGCAAAAAAATTTTAAAAATCAGGAGCAAGAAGAAAAAAAGGAGCAAGTTTACATCACTTAGGGTGAAATCACCAAGATGAAATAGCAATCATGAATATGTATATACCAAACAACAGAGGTACAGAGTATGTGAAGTAAAAATAGATAGTACTGAAAAGTGAAATTGGCAAATTCATAATTAAGGATTGCAACATCTCTTTTTCAACAACTTAATAAAACAAGTAGACAGAAAATCAGCAACGATATAGAAGAACTCAGCAATACCATCACAGGCAGTGTGGCACAGCGAGTTAAGCCACCACTTGTGATGCTGGCATCCCATGTCAGAATGTCAGTTCAAGTCCTGCCTGCTCCAGTTCCAACACAGCTTATTTTTTTTTTTTTAGATTTATTTACTTATTTGATAGCCAGAGTTACAGAGAGCGAGCGAGCGAGCGAGCGAGAGAGATCTTCCACTTGCTGGTTCACTTCCAGATGGCTGTAATGGCCAGGGCTGGGGCAGGCTGAAGCCAGGAAGTAGGAATTTCATCCAGATTTCCCATGTAGGTGGCAGGGGCCCAAACACTTGGGCCATCTTCTGATGTTTTTTCCAGACCATTCATTAGCAGGGAGCTGGGTTGGACGTGGAGAAGCCAGGACATGAACCAGCACCCATATGACATGCCAGCATCGCAAGCAGTCGCTCTGAAGCCACATCACAATGCCTGCCTCTCTACTCAGTGGAAAACAGTCGAAGCTGTGGGCTCCTGCCACCCACATGGGAGACCTGAATGGAGTTCCTGGCTCCCGGCTTTGGCCTGGCCCAGACCTGGGTTTTGTGGCCATTTGGGATGTGAACCAATGGAAGGAAGATTTCTCTCTCTCTCTCTGTCTCTTTCTCTCTGTCTCTTTCTCTCTTGCTGTGGTTTTCAAATAAATAAATCTTTTAAAAAATTTACCACCAACCAAAATTATCTAATCAATATTTATAAAACACTACACATAACAACAGCAGAATGAATGTTCTTTTTACATAACATATATAAAGAAAAATCATATCTGGATCATGAAACAAACCTCAACAAATTTGAAAGACTTGAAATCATATTGATTGTGTTCTCCTACTATAATGGAATCAAACAAATGATCAGTAAAAGAACAATAAGAGGAAAATTTAGTTTACATTTGTAAACTAAACACCAAACTATTAAATAAAATCTGTGGGTCAAATAAGTCTCAAAGTCAATTTAAAAAAAGCTGAATCAAAATGAAAATACTATATATGAAATAGTATGAAACAGCTAAAGCAGTCCCAAGAAGGAAATGTATAGTATACATTAGATTAAATTTAAGTGGAAATATTAGAAATGATGAAAAGTCTCAACTCAATACTTTAGGACATTTTTATATAACATCCTTATATCTCTTTTCCTTTTTTATATAATTGGCTTCAATATTTCCTCTAAATCCATTTAGAAACACATCTGTTAATGTTATTTTTTATTACACCATCAGACATAATCTAGAAAAATCCAGGGGGGAAGGGAAGCCTACTGAATTTGCCGGTATTTTTGCCTAGTATGTTTTTTCTTGGTTCTCAGTGTTCCTGTATTCCTTCTTTTATAATTTCCTTCCTATTTAAATAACTCAATAAGCCATTCAGAAAAGACATTTTAAGAGTAAGGCATTGAAAAGCTTATTGGAAGTCTGTTGTGATGGAGAAATTTCTGGACAAGTACACATCTCCACAGGCAATGGGACACTAAGTTTTTGTGCTGAGGACTCCTCTGGGTCTCCAAGGACAGTACCTTTGATGTCTTGGTTTGGAGGAATATCTGTGACTCCTAGTGTTCTGGGACCTTGAAAGGGTTATAGGGCTGGTAGGTGGGGGTTCCTTCCACCCAACCCCATTAGCTCCTGATTTCCAGGCTGATGCCTCACCCCTACCCTTTGTGGACTTGGAAGCTTCAAATCTGGGACCTCTCTGGTTCCGATTACCATAGAGAATAAGCATCCTTTCTCCTTAAGGGTGAGACAAGAATAGTGAACTGACCTCAGAGTATAGTGCACCAAAGACCTTTTCACCATGTCTCCCTTTCTGGGTTCCACTCTTCATCTGCCTTTATCAGTATCTCCAGTTCTTGTGCCCTTCCCTAGTTCTATGGAGAGAATCAGCTTGCTTCGGTTTGATGTTAGACATTTTGACTTCAGGTTTCTCTGCTCTTCTAAACCAGTTCCCACTTCTCCATCTGCTTTCCATCCTCACAGATTTAATACTCTGTCTGCTGTAGTCTTTTTCCAGTTCTCTGTGCTTATAGATTTTAGGCATTAACCTAGCAGTTAAGATGCCTGCATCCTACATAGAAGTACCAGGATTTGACTCCTAGCTGCAGCGCCTGACTCTGGCTTCCTGCTGATGCAGACCTGGGGAAGCAGCAGTGATGGCTTAGGTAATAGGGTTCCTGCCATCCGTAATTGAAATTCTGGCTCCTGGCTTTGGCTTCCCAGAGTTGAGGGCATCTTAGGAGTAGATCAGTGAATGAGAGATCTCTATTCTCTTTCTCTCTGCCTCTCAAATAAATTAATAAACAGTGGCCAGAACCAGAGCTATACTGAAGCTAAAGCCCCTGGGAACTCAACCAGGTCTGCCACATAACAAGATTCCAATGAATGAGATTTCCACTGCCTCCCACTCCACGGTTTAGTGGGAAGCTGGAATCAGGAGCCACTCCAGTATGGAATATGGGCATTTTTTTTTTTTTTTGACAGGCAGAGTGGACAGTGATAAAGGTTTTCTTTTTCCATTGGTTCACCCCCCAATGGCCGCTGCGGCCAGCGTACTGCGGCCGGCACACCGCACTGATCCAAAGCCAGGAGCCAGATGTTTCTCCAGGTCTCCCATGCGGGTGCAGGGCCCAAGGACTTGGGCCACAGCAGAGAGCTGGCCTGAGAGCTGGCCTGGCAGAGGGGCAACCGGGACAGAATCCGGCGCCCCGACCGGGACCAGAACCCGGTGTGCCGGCGCCGCAGGCGGAGGATTAGCCTAGTGAGCCGCGGCGCCCGCCAGAATACGGGCATCTTGATTGGTGTCTTCACCACTCCCTGAGCCAGAATATTCAACACTGCTTTTTAAAGTTGTTAAATGATACTCTGGACATGATTTCACTTTTAATTTTGAGAAAGCAAAAAAAAAATATTTAAATGTATGTAATTTTGACTTAGGTTAACAGCTGGAATTAAATATTTAAAAATTAAATTTAGATTTAATTCTATTAATAATTTAGGAATTAGTATTATATTATAATGCCTGTGAAATTACTTGAAATTGATCCAAATAAACTAGTATATAATTTTCAAGTTTTATATGCTGTAAAACTTCTGTACAAGCTATAAATGAAACTCAGTAGCTTTCATAAAATAGAGGTATTCTATCCAGAAAGGTTTATATTTTTAAACAGATTATTATAGCAGAACTTGCAGATTAGAAAGTCAAGATGCATATATACATATTTTTTAAAGAAATCATCCCAAGCAAAAGCAATAGGAGAATCTGTTTATAATTTTTAATTTCTGTGCCAGAAATTCTGGTGTTATAATATTCAGGCATCTCACGCATTCCACCAAACCATGGGGCCTTTCTGCTATGAAGATATGCATTCAGAACTTCTAAAACCATGAAAGGTTTCCTTAGGAGGCTTTCCCTTGGGGCTCTGAAGTTACATGTATGCTGGACTGGCTCCTGTTTGTCTTTTCTTCCTTTGCGTTTTTAGTTCAATTTGCAACTGCATTTCTAGCTATTGCTTTTGTTTTGTCTTTGGAATTCACTGCTGTTCTTTTTGGAGTCAATAGATTGGCAGTTTGTCAAAAGGCCAATTTGTGATTTTGAGCATTTTGCTTTTCCTAGCAGTCGCGTTAGGGAAAAGTTGAAGAATTCTGAAATGAGGGCAGTCCCTCTCTAGTTGGCCTAGTGGTTTAAATTTGCCTGCACCAGGAATGATTGCACAGCTGGAGAAACAAAGGCAGGGAGGCTGTTGCAGGGCTTGCATTGCCTTTGGGAGAACATAGCTCGTGTTCCCTTAGGTGTAGACAGAGGGAAGCTTTCTAATCTTGGGATTGGTGTTTTTTTTGTTTTTTTGGTTTTTTTTTGTTTGTTTGTTTGTTTTGTTTTGTTTTGTTTTGTTTTTGACAGGCAGAGTGGACAGAGAGAGAGAGAGAAAGGTCTTCCTTTTGCCGTTGGTTCACCCTCCAATGGCTGCCGCGGCCAGCGCACCACGCTGGTACAATGGCAGGAGCCAGGTGCTTCTCCTGGTCTCCCATGGGGTGCAGGGCCCAAGCACTTGGGCCATCCTCCACTGCACTCCCTGGCCACAGCAGAGAGCTGGCCTGGAAGAGGGGCAACCGGGACAGAATCCGGTGCCCAGACCGGGACTAGAACCCAGTGTGCCGGCGCCGCAAGGCGGAGGATTAGCCTAGTGAGCCACGGCGCCAGCCGAGATTGTTTCTAAGGGCATGTATATAGAGTCATATAAATTAGAAAGAAGAGCCATTAAGGGATTTTATTATGTGAACATAGACACTAGACATCTAAACATAGAACACAGACATCTAAAAATATCCACACAAAAACTTCAGTGCTAGTTGTGGGTAATTTATGTCTATGTCTTCTAACACCTTCTCCGTTTCTTCATTAGTCCTCTTCTCCGTGCTGGTTAGTCCTGTTCATACTCATTTTCACTCAAGTCATTTGTGTTTTTTCCTTGGAAGTGTGTTAAGTCACAGAGTGTGTAATTGCATTGTTACAAGGGAATATAATCCTGGAATTTGGGCTGCTGAGGAAGCAGAATTGCCATCCCATTGCAATCTTGAGAGTTTATTAATGATTCTACTATACTTAGGAGTTTTAGTTCAAAAGCTTATTTCTGACAAACTATCATTCATCTTTTCCATCTCACTTCAAGATCTGAGTAGATGAATTAAGGCCCATCTTGCAGGTCCAACAGAAATCTACACATAGTTTAATGCTCTGTGTGAATTTTCTCCAATAGAAAACTGTAGTACTTTGTGCAACAGACTCTAAAGGGGAAGGACTTGCAAGTCCAAAGATGAGAGGTTTCATTTTATCCCTACAGAAGTCTTAGTGATTGGCGAGAAGGCAACAAAACCAAATCCTGAGCTGCTAAGGCCAGAAGAACTTAAGGAAAACACACTGGGGCACTTGGAAAGGTTGAATTGAGCATTCTACTAGAGCAACAGGGACACAGCTAGGGACCAGCACTGGCAGCCCTTGCATTTGGCACCTTTTTCTGCAGACCCTCCCTCCCTGGGGAACACTTGCCTAGCATGAGTGAAACATACAAATTTGTGGAAATGCATATTCTTTTTTACATCTGAGGTTCACATTTTATGGCTTCAAACCTTAGGGACCAATTTGCTTTCTATCTTTTTTCCTAATACCCAAATATCTGGAGATGGGACTCACTGGCCCTGGTGGGATGCGGTGCCTACATGTGGGCTGCATGATCAGCTTGACTGGAAGGAAGGGTCACACTACAGCTGCATTAGAGTGGGAGGGGCAGGAGGAGGAGGAGGAGAGAGGAACAATTCCTAGAATAAGCAGAGGAGTTACAAGACTGCTCTAGAATCTTCCACCGTAGATTTACTTCTCCAATTCATTTGATTCATGCGATTTCATTGTAAGAGATGATTTGATGTTTGGGCACAAAATTCCTACTGTAACCATCATATTTTGGTGAGCTGGGAGTACCTGAAGATTTACTAAGGATTATTTAAACAATTTAGATATAAGAGTAATTTATCAAAATTAATGTTTTAAATATCTCTCATACTTTATTCATTCAGCCTTCGCAGCTGGAAGGCATCAACAAATCTAACGTCAACAGATCTAACGATCCCTCATTTTACAGGGGAGAACCTGACCAAGATCACATGGCAAATGGTGAAAAAAAAAATCAGGGTTGAAACCCAACTGTTCTGTCTTATCTACTGCTGCTATCTTACCATTTGTTTAAAAATATTTCATCTTTTTTTTTTATTTATTTGAAATTCAGATTTACACAGAGAGGAGATGCAGAGAGAGAGAGAGAGAAAGAGAGAGAGAGGTCTTCTATCCACTGGTTCACTCCTTCAATTGGCCACAATGGCAGGAGCTTCGCCAATCCGAAGCCAGGAGCCAGGAGCTTCTTCTGTGTCTCCCATGTGGGTGCAGGGGCCCAAGGACTTGGGCAATCTTCTGCTGCTTTCCCAGACCATAGCAGAGAGCTGGATTGGAAGTGGAGCAGCCGAGACTCAAACCAGTGCCCATATGGGATGCCAGCACTGCAGGCGGTGGCTTTACCCGCTACGCCACAGTGCCGGCCTCGAAATACTTCATCTTTTGCTGAAAAAATTAAGGCTAATACATTTTTATTTGTACAATCTTTGATTCAAAGTGTACATAAATCTCAGATCTCATGGTGTCCAAGAGCAGGTCAGTACTTTGGGACAGGTGCTGTGGCGCAGTGGGTTAAGTCACTGCAGCACTGGCATCCCAAACGGGCACCACTCTGAGTTCTGGCTGCTCCACTTGTGATCCATCTCCCTGCTGATGGCCTGGGAAAGCAGTGGAAGATGGCTGAAGTGCTTGGGCACGTGTACCCACGTGGGAAACCTGGAAGAAGCTCCTGGCTCCTGGTTTCGGACTGGCCCAGCTCTGGCCATTGTGGCCATTTGGGGAGTGAACCAGTTGGTGGAAGATCTCTCTCTGTAACTCTGACTTTCAAAAAAAAAATAACTTTAGTTCAGGCATTGAAGAATGTCATTCTCACACTGGGCTCTTTCCTGAGTGAAAGGCCGCTTCCACCCAGAGAGGATTGCAGGACAGAGAAGGATTGAGGAAGCAGCTTTGGGGTCCATGAGCTCTGGGATAGCACTATGACCCTAGACCAGGGAAGATCCCAGTCTAACACTGCAGTGAGCATCTAACCAATAGAAACTCCAAAGCACGCAATGTCAGTTAAGCACCCATGTGTGGAAGACATGGCAAGCATGTAAACACGTTAATTCCAGATAGCCACGAGAGCTGCCACTGAGAACATAGTGTGGGGCATGGTAAAGAGCACAGGGAGCTGACTCAGAACTGGGCAACCGGAGACTTTCTCTCTGAATCAATGAATGAGTCAATGAAAGGGGAACTGTGAAAATGAAGTCACGCATGGATGACTCCAGTTGTAAAACTGTATAATCACAGCAATTAAAGCCCCAAGTGAAATTTGATAAAATTCAACACCCAGTCTTAAAAAAAACCTTAAAATTGACATAGAAGGTTGTTCTTTGTTGACATAAAAGAAGAAAAAACTAGAATTTAAAATTAAGAGTTAACTTTTTAACTTTTTTTAAGATTTATTTTTATTTATTTGAAAGAGTTACACAGAGAGAGAGAAGGAGAGGCAGAGAGAGAGAGAGAGAGAGAGAGAGAGAGAGAGAGAGAGGTCTTCCATCCACTGGTTCACTCCCCAATTGACCGCAATGGCCGGGGCTGTGTTGATCCGAAACCAGGAGCCAGGACCTTCTTCCAGGTCTCCCATGCGAGTGCAGGGGCCCAATGACTTGGGCCATCTTCTACTGCTTTCCCAGGCCAGGGCAGAGCTGGATCAGAAGAGGAGCATCCGGGACTCAAACTGGTACCCATATGGGATGCTGGCGCTGCAGGCAGAGGATTAACCTATTATGCTGCAGCCTCAGCCCTGCTGTTTTCTTTTTATAGAGATGAAGTCACAGGATCATGCCTGGAATTGTGTAGATCTGAGCTCTTTATACTGGAGATGAAAAGTGTGGAAGGCAATCAATAGGATGAGGCTTGGTACAACGCTGCCTAGGTTGGACCACTGGCGCGTTTCACACGGTGTTATTTAAGACAGAGGAGCTCAGACCTGGGAGATGCACTGCTGACCTTCATCTCTGCCTTGTCTGAGCAGTGGCAGCCGGACTGCCCCCTGCATCGGGAGTTGTTCCCACCCTCAGTCGTTTAACTTAACTAACTGAATCTTCTCGGCAGCCAAATGAGGCAGGGCATGGGTGAGGAGAGGGAAGATCTGTCTCTGAGTGTCTGAGTCTGTTTCTCTTCTCTTCTCTGTACACACACGTGCACACACACACAATTCCACTCCCACAACAGGTGCTCCTAGGGCCAGGGCTTCAGTGCATGGAGATGCTTGGAGATTTTCTGTTGGTAGAGTTAGCTGGCTACGGCTACACTGCTTCAAAAGTAATTCCTTCTAGTAATTGTTTGGAAATACACTGTATTATACTTGTTTCATATCCAAACCTGTGGCCCATTTGTTTTATAATTTCTTTTATTTATTTTATTTATTTGAGAGAGAGAGAGTTACAGACAGAGGGAGAGATAGAGAGAAAGGTCTTCCATCCTTCACTCCCCAAATGTGCTCAACGGGAGGAGCTGAACTGATCCGAATCCAGGAGCCAAGAACTTCTTCCGGGTCTCCCACATGGGTGCAGGAGCCCAAGCTCTTGAACCATCTCCCACTGCTTTCCCAGGCCATAGCAGAGAGCTGGATTGGAAGAGGAGCAGCTGGGATTAGAACCTGAGTCCATATGGGATGCCGGCGCCACATGTGGAGGTTTAGCCTACTATGCCGCAGCGCTGGCCCCTGCAGTAAACTTTCGTTAAGTGTTTTCTTCTTGTTTAGCTGTGCTTTGGAGAATTAAGAGAGGACTCAGAGTCCGTGCTTGGAGAGAGACTGATAGGGCGGAGTGGAGAAACTGGTTATCAGCAGGCGGGAGTGATCTGTTGGCCTCTAACGGTGGTAGAGGATCCTAAGGACTGATTGGGTGGAACATGTAGCAGGTCCATGGGAAGCAACCCTGAATGGGTTATTATTTGTCTCTGGAATTGAGATTCATAGTTTCATAATTTGGCTAATAAAGAAAACATGACCTTTTTGTAATCTCAGGTTTGTATAATCTGTGGACCTCTGGGGTCAGTTGACCTATTTATTCATTCCATAAATATTTATTTGTCATTCATTACATGGGACTGGGCTAGGCATATATATGATGACTAACAGAAAAAACTACAGGAAGTTAAATATTAACAAATAACATTGTATAAAAAAAAAAGAGAAAGAAGAACAACCAAAGGAAAAAATAGAAGATGAGTACACATGATTATATGAATATTTGAAATATCTACAAAGTGAAGAATAATAAAGGAAGTTAAAGAAGGGAACAAGAGACTGAGGGGATTACTTGTAGGAAATATGACAGGTGAAATCATGAAATTTTGAATCCACCAAACCGCGAAAGAACAAAAGGGCGAAGCTGGTGCTAAGCTTGGAGTGTGTGGGTCCATTTCCCATCCCCTACTCCTGCCTCCAGCTTCCTGCCAATGCCGACCCTGGGAGGCAACAGTCGTGGCTTGAGTAGTTGGGTTCCTGCCACCCCTGCGGGAGACCTGCATTAATCTCCTGCCTCCCAACTTCAGCCTCAGCCCAGCCCTGGCCATTGTGGGCATTTGAGGAGTGACCCAGCGGATGGGAATTGTCTCTGTGACTCTGACGGTCAAATAAATAAAATTTCTTAAATAAAAAAGAACAAAAAGATACTGATAGCACTCGCAATTAATATACTTAAAAGTATAAGAAAAATCATAAAACTGTAAAAGAGCTATTGAAAGACAAGCACCCATCTGTTGCTGCTATCGCAGTACAGTAATTTTTAAAGGTGACTTGCCACTAAATATTAAAACACAAGAAGTAAATGCCCTTTTGTGATTGAAGATTTATCCTAAGTCAAATTTTTATTATTAAAAAGTTACTACCTAAAATCCTTCATTCATGCCAGCCATTTTTCTAAGTTCTTTTCATGTATTAACTGATTTTATCTTCACAGCAGCCATAGAAGTAGGGGTTTTGAACACTCCCATCTTACACATCAGGAAACTGAGGGACACAAAGAATAAACACACTGCTTGAGATCCCACAGTTCACTGATGGCAGAGCTGAGATGGTGTGACTCTGGGGTCTGGACTCATTATCATTGCATTGTGCTGCTGCTGTCTACAGAAATGCTCTGTGTACGAAGATGCCTGTGGCAATCATCATTCATAATGGGAAAAAAATGAGGAGAGACTACATATTTGATTGACAAATCGGAGAATGATTAGATAGACGTATTATGGTGTATCCATCTAATAGGTGTGTGTTATGGGTTGAGTGGGATTTCTGTCCCCGAAACTCATGCAGATGTTTAAACTGTGATGCTTTAGTGTTCACTCACACAGATGTTTAAACTGTGATGATTTAGTGTTAATGGTCGATGGAGGAAGGAACGAGGCTTGGTCTAATCATGGTATCTGGGAGGGAGGTCTGGTGAGAGCGTGCAGGGTTGTGCCTTCAGAGGGTGGTTCTCACAAGAGGGTTGATTATTTGAGCTCGTGTTCGGCCTCACCATTCTCTCTGCTTCCTGACTCACCTTGTGGTTTCCCTCTCCGCACCTGCCACGGGCAGCCTCCACCAGACACCGAGCTGTCAGGCAGCCTGGTCCTGAGCTATAGGCTCCAAACCGTAACTGAAAGAACCCTTCCTTCCCAAGAAGCTCTTCTCAGGTGTTTTCATTAAAGTAACCAAAAGCAGACTAAATCAGAAAATTCCACCTGAATTGTTCAGGAAAACTTTTGTTTTCCCAAGGTACAGAGGTTCAGGCCACCAAATCACAGAAGGATTCCTTGTCTTTTGCAGTCCTCTCTATGTCTCTATATCCTTCAGCCATTTCTAAGGATCAGTAGGCCCTGTCCCTAAAGGAGACTTCACCACTTCCTGCTGCAGAAACCCTGGGGCTCCATCTGTGATGTCAGTAGGTGGACTGAGTACTCTGCAGGGAAAGTTCTCAGGAGTATTTGTCTTCCCTGGGACGTTAGTCACATTTAATAAACTCATTGCTCTCTTTGACCTCAGACTTCCATCCTGTTACCTTTCCAAAGTAAAGCTGTATCTTACTATATGCATATTATAAATAGTTATGAACTTTTTTTTAATCTTGAAGAGTCACGGGAATCTAAGTAGATTTTTGTATTGGAGAGTTTCAAAACATTAAAAGTAATTTTTGATGCAGAAATGAAATAGAAATGTGAGAAAAAACATAAATTATTTTTAACATAAAGCATCTTCATACTTTTTTATATAAATTACAAAAATGATATATACAATTTATTAGGTATCTATCATATACCATAATATACATAATTTATTGCTCTTAATTCTTCTGATAGACATACAAAGTAGGTATTATTTATTACCACCTTTTTACAGAGGAGCACAAAGACACTTGGAGAAGTTGAGTAACTTATGTAGGTCACACAGTTTGTAAGTGGCGGAGCCAGGACTACAACCCGGAGCTGTCTGAATCCAGAGATTATACTGATGCTGTCTTTGCCTTCCTCTTTTCCAAAAGTGAATTTAGAGTTACTTACTCTATTGTTGAGCACTGTGATGAAGTTCTAACTCCTTGGTTACTAATACCATTATAAACAATTGCCATGTAAATGAAGAATATATTATAAATTAAAACTAGACAGGGTTTACAATATTAAATATAAGATCCTTTGAAGAGAACCCTGCAATAATGATCAGATAAAGAAGAAGAAATCAAGGAAAGGAATGTAAAAACCAAACATATAACACCAGTTTGACACATTTACATGTATGTTTTACAAATACATTTTCTTTTTTTAAGATTTATTTATTTATTTATTTATTTATTTTATTTTTTTTTTTTTGTGACAGGCAGAGTGGACAGTGAGAGAGAGAGAGACAGAGAGAAAGGTCTTCCTTTTGCCGTTGGTTCACCCTCCAATGGCCGCCGCGGCTGGCGCGCTGCGGCCGGCGCACCGCGCTGATCCGATGGCAGGAGCCAGGAGCCAGGTGCTTTTCCTGGTCTCCCATGGGGTGCAGGGCCCAAGCACCTGGGCCATCCTCCACTGCACTCCCTGGCCACAGCAGAGGGCTGGCCTGGAAGAGGGGCAACCGGGACAGAATCCGGCGCCCCTACCGGGACTAGAACCCGGTGTGCCGGCGCCGCTAGGCGGAGGATTAGCCTAGTGAGCCGCGGCGCCGGCCAAGATTTATTTTATTTTTATTTATTATTTGGAAGTCAGAGTTACACAGAAAGAGAAGGAGAGGCAGAGAGAGAGAGAGAGAGGTCTTCCATCCGATGGTTCATTCCCCAATTGACCGTAACAGCCGGAGCTGTGCTGATCCAAAGCAGAAACCAGGAGCTTCTTCTGGGTCTCCCATGCAGGTGCAGGGGCCCAAGGACTTGGGCCATTTTCTACTGCTATCCCAGGCCATAGCAGAGAGCTGGATAGGAAGTGGAGCAGGCGGGTCTCGAACCAGTGCCCATATAGGATGCCAGCGCTTCAGGCCAGGGTGTTAACCCGCTGCACCACAGCGCCAGCCTCTACAAATACATTTTCTACAAATAAGTATTGTGAGGCTGGCATTGTGGTGCAACAGGTTAAGCTGCTGCTTGCAATGCTGGCATCCCATATCAGAGTGCTGGTTCGAATCCTAACTGCTTCATGCCAGTCCAGCTCCCTGCTGTTGCACCTGGGAAGGCAGTGGAAGATGGTCTAAGTGCTGGGCCCCTGTCACCCATGTAGGAGGTCAGGATAAAGTTCCTGGCTCTTGACTCAAGGCCATTGTGGCCATTTGGAGAGAGAACCAGCAGATGGAGGATCTTTCCTCTTGGGTCTCTCCCTCTCTGTCACTCTGCCTTTCAAATAAATAAATATCTTTTAAAAAATAAAATAAAATAAAGAGAAAGATTGTGTACAATGTGTTCATGCCAATAGGAATTAATTTTAAAATTACCTAAATAAGTACTAATTCCAAGAGCAACTCTTCAAGAAGAATCTCTGTTCCCTTCTTCTCTGGTTCTATAATACAAAGCACAGTTTACAGAATCTCACTCATACCAAAAATTTTGCCAGCTAACTCAAATACCCACACCTGTTCCAGAGAAGTTGTATCATTTTTGACTGAGATCTACCATGTTCCCATAAATAGCTTCAAATCTTTCTCTTAAAAGGTTTCTTAACATTTATCTTATTCTTGAACCTGAGAATAAAAAATGTTCTTCCAAACACAGGAAAATCCCAATTATTCAGACGTGATTGTAGCAAATAGCTACTGTAACTATGTTTTAAAAGATTTATTTATTTTTATTTGAACAGCAGAGTGACAAAGTGAGGAAGGCACACACACACACACACACATGCAGAGAGAGAGAGAGAGAGAGAAAGAGAGAGAGAGAAAGAGAGAGAGAGAATATGTCTTTTATCCACTGGTTCACTTTCCAAATGGCTGCAATGGCAGGGGACTGGGTCAGGCTGGTCTCCGCGTGGGTGGCAGGGGCCTAAGTATTTGGGCCATCTTCTGCTTCCTTTCCAGGGGCCACAACATCAGCCCCAATTTCTCACTTATGATAGCCAATCAGGGACAAACTCACTCCAGTCTTCATGTCTAGGAGTGGTACCCAATCAGCAGTAGCCTCACCTGAGTAACCAAGTTTCTACAGATGATGTCAACCACCTGTGTGTCCGAGAGTCCACCAATTCCCGAACTCCATGCTTCTGCCGTATGAGATCAGCCATTTGTTGTGCTCTAAAAGCCCAGCCTTGACCCACATCTCTTTCTGTAACAAGCATTACTTGGCTTTGCCTTTTTATTTTAGATATTGAGCGAAGGTCTCTTTGTCTTTTGACCATATGGAAGTTTCACACAGATGGTTTTGAAGTCCAGGGAAACACTCGGCCAACAGGTGCACCCCCTGGGCACCTTGTACCAGAATTTTACCTACCCTTCAGACAAGCTGCCTAGTGAGGTGGTCTTGACAATAATCTGTTTAGGTCTAGATGTTTGAAAAAAGCACTTGGACCTTTCGGTTTAAAGGTGCACTATACAGTAAATAACTAGACCTAGGAGTTTGTGCAAGATAACTAGACCTTTTGTTTTGAAGTATGCCATCTGATACATTTGTTTTCTATTAACTTGTTTATTCTCTTGCTTTCTTTTGCTGCTGTTTGTCTATGTGTATTTCTGTCTTGCCCTGGATTGTTTGTTTCTACTAAGTATATAAGGGAGTGTTCCACTAAAACCACATGGAAACAGGTCTGATGAGTTTCTAAGCCAAATGCATTCATGAAGGCTGGTGGTTGGAGATCTGTTAGACCAACAGTTAATTAGTGAAAAAAAGGTTTTGTCAAACTTTGTCTGGGACCTCCTATAAAACCTCATGGAGGGCATCCTCCTTCCTGTTAATTTGTGAAAGCAGTTCACTTTGTTTTGGCCATACTCAGGAGGCAAAGATGGTCAGAACTTTGACTGTGCAGCTCCCCTGCTTGGTTGGGAGCCTAAACACCTTTTTTTTTTTTTTTTTTAAGATTTTTATTTATTTATTTGACAGAGTTACAGACAGTGAGAGAGAGACAGAGAGAAAGGTCTTCCTTCCATTGGTTCACTCCCCAAATGGCTGCCACGGCCGGAGCTGCGCCAATCCAAAGCCAGGAGCCAGGTGCATCCTCCTGGTCTCCCATGGGGTGCAGGGCCCAAGCACTTGGGCCATCCTTCACTGCACTCCTGAGCCACAGCAGAGAGCTGGACGGGAAGAGGGGCAACCGGGACAGAATCCAGTGCCCATATGGGATGCCGGCGCTGCAGGTGGAGGACTAACCAAGTGCTCCACCACGCTGGCCCCCAGCCCAAACACCTTTTAAGACCTCATGCTGTAGGTGGGCCACGGTGGCCTCCTTTCTTGTCTGTTAAGGGTTTGTCCATGCCAACAACTCATCCTCCTGGAAGAACTCCCATTTCCTTTACGGAGAACTATAATTCTATCTTTTCAGTTTTCTTGATAGACATGTATAATCTTTAAATTAATGTCTTCAAATGGAACTAAAAAAAATGAGTAGACAAACTACCAGATGGCCAATAACCTTCTTCTTTTATTTGCTTGTTTTTTTTTTTTTTTTTTTTTTTTTTTTTTTTTTTTTTTTTAAGATTCATTTATTTACCTGAGAGCTTGTTTCGAGGTCATGGCCAGGGAGTGCAGGTGCTGGCATCATCTTTCACAGAGCTTCCAGCTTCCAGAGGGATGCACGTGGAACGGTGTGGGAGGAAGGGGACCCTGGCCTGGCCAGCTGGATCAGCCAAATCAGTAGGATGACAGATGTCATGGTCAGATCACCCTCACTTCCTATTTATTTATTTGAAAGGGAGAAATATGGAGCCAGTGTTGTGTAGCAGGAAAGCCACTGCTTACTATACCAACATCCCATATGGGTACTGGTTTGAGTCCTGACTGCTCCACTTCTTTTTTTTTTTTTTACAGGCAGAGTGGACAGTGAGAGAGAGAGACAGAGAGAAAGGTCTTCCTTTGCCATTGGTTCACCCTCCAATGGCCGCCATGGCCGGCGCGCTGCAGCTGGCGCACCACGCTGATCCGATGGCAGGAGCCAGGTGCTTCTCCTGGTCTCCCATGGGGTGCAGGGCCCAAGTACTTGGGCCGTCCTCCACTGCACTCCCTGGCCACAGCAGAGAGCTGGCCTGGAAGAGGGGCAACCGGGACAGAATCTGGCGCCCCGACGGGGACTAGAACCCAGTGTGCCGGCACCACAAGGCGGAGGATTAGCCTAGTGAGCCGCGGCACCGGCTCTGCTCCACTTCTGATCCAGTTCCTTGCTGATGGCCTGGGAAAAGCAGTGGAAGATGACCCAAGTGCTTTGGCCCCTGCACACATGTGGAAGACCTGGAAGAAGCTCCTGGTCCCTTGCTTTGACCTGGGCTCAGACCTGGCTATGTGGCTATCTGGGGAATGACACAGTGACTGGAAGGTCTCTCTGTCTATAGAACTCTGAGTTTCAAATAAATAAATAAATCTTTTTAGAAAAGAAAGAAGAAAGGCAGAGTTACAGAGGGAGAGAGGGAGGGGGGGAGAGAGAGAGACAAAGAGAGAGAGAGAGAGATCCAAATGGCTGCAAGTCCAAGGTGAACCAGTGCCCTAATGGGATGCTGGCATTGCAAGCAGTGGCTTTAACTGATATGCTAAAGATTCAGAAAATGATTCTAAAGGGTGTATGTTTTATCAGAGTCCTGGCTGCTCTGTCCTTCCAGTTTAGCTCTCTGCTAATGCCCTGGGAGGCGGTGGATGATGGCCCAAGTACTTGGGTCCCTGCCACTTATGTGGCAAACCTAGATAGAGTTCCTGGCTCCTGGCTGCATCGTGGTCTAGGTCTGGCTGTTGTGGGTATTTGGGGAGTGAACCAGCAGATGGAAGATCTCTTTCCCTTTCTGTCTCTCCCTCTCTCTCTGTAACTCTGCCTTCAGATAAAAAATAAATCCTTAAAAAAATCTAATTCCAAGAAAGTCTCTCAAAAACTTTGTAACTATTTGAAACATATGCTTTTTGCATTTGTCTCTTTTTCTACTCAGATTTTCCTGATATTGTAAATGTGATTTTTTTCAGGGGGAGAAGAAAGAATAGGTATAAAGTAAAATTTTTAGATCATAGGATGAATTCTGGTTTAAAAATTCTGGTCTGGGGCAGGTGCTTGGCACAGAGGTTAAGACACCACCTGGGATGCCTGCATCCTATATTGATGTGTTTGGATTCAGGCTCATCTCCACTTTCCTTTTCTTTTTTAAGTATTTGTTTATTTATTTGGATTGCAGAGTTAGAGAGAGAGAGAGAGGGAGAGATATACACATACTCACAGAGATATCTTATATCTACTGGTCCCCAGATGGCTGCAACAGCTATGGTTCGATCAGTCTAAAGCCAGGAGCCAGGAGCTTCATCTGTGTGTGCAACGTGGGTGCAGGGGCCCAACTTTTGGGTCATCTTCTGCTACTTTTCCAGGTGCATTAGCAGGAAGATTGATCAGAAGTGGAGCAGCCAGGGCATGAACTGGCACCTATATAGGATGCTGGCATTGCAGGCGGCGGCTTTACCCCCTAGGCTACAAGGCCCGGCTCCCTCATCTCCACTTCCCAATGCAATTTCCAGCTAATATACACCTTGGGAGGTGGCAAATGATGACCAACATGGTGGATCCCCCATGGGTGACTTGGATTGAGTTCTCAGATCCCAGCTTCAGCCTGGCCCAGCCTTAGCTGTTGCTACCATTAGGGGAGTGAACCAGTGGATTAGAGATCTCTGTCTCTCTCTGCCTTTCGAATAAATAAAATAAATAAAAACTGTAAAAGTCCTGGTCTAGAGCCAAGGTAAGGGCCATAACTGGAGATCTCTTTGGACTTTCAGAGCACAGGGGAAGATTGTTAGGATCTAAGTATTTCGTTGCACACATGATTCCCTCTACTACAGCCCTTAGCAACCAGGCCAGCTGTTAGCCTCTCAGACAGGGAACATACTTGATCTTTAAATCACCCAGTTATATAAAACTTTAAAAAGTTATCTTAGATAAGTGCCAGGGGGTGAAGACGGATGTAGCGGGTGACACCTTCACATATGGCAACTACCATGAACTTGGGCAATCTACAAAAATAACCTTGAAGTAGAATGCAAGCCTGAATACCCAGAAGCACCTGCTTTTTTGATTTGTAGTAAAAGTTGACATGATTGGAGTTGGGAGTTCTAGTGGGATGGAGGCCCCTAAGGCCATGCCGGTGCTGGAGGCAGCAGAAGTCTTGCCGCGCCAAGCTTGTCTGCAGGAGCACTGAGACTCCTTGGCCACCCGAAAGACAGGGTTCCAGAGGTTATCCAGAAAGAACAGCTGCCGCCACGCCCTTCCCTCCCCCATTTGATTGACAGTCTCCATCTCCCACCGTAGAATGTTTTCTAGATTTGTCTTACAGACTTCACAACACTAGAAAGGAAGCTCCCATTCCAAGGCTTAGGATACTGTAAGAGATGCTACTTTTTATCCATTTGAAATCTGTCATGTTATAAGAAAAAACTTAAACAGCAATAACAATTCAGAAACACTACAATAAGGCAATTTAAGAAAGCATTGTTTTAAGGGGTAAATTTTTTTAAAGATGTATTTATTTGAAAGAGTTACATAGAGAGAGGTGAGGTGCAAAGAGAGAGAGAGAGAGAGAAAGAGAGAGAGAGAGAGAAATAGAGAGGGGGGGGTTCATTCCCCAATTGGCTGCAACGGCCTGAGCTGTGCAGTCCGAAGCCAGGAGCCAGGAGCTTCTTCCAGGTCTCCCACAGGGGTGCAGGGGTCCAAGGACTTGGGCCATCTTCTACTGCTTTCCCAGGCCATAGCAGAGAGCTGGATCGGAAGTGGAGCTGGATTGGATGCTGGCGCTTCAGGCCAGGGCGTTAACCTGCTTCGCTACAGCGCTGGAAGGGGTAAATTTTAAAAGGCTCAAATTAAAAAAACAAAACAAAGATGAAAAAATGAAAAATAGACTTCAGGAAATATTCAAGAAGTTACTGTAAACCCATCACTAATGCAGGGAGCCGTATCTTCTTTTTAAAAAAGTTTTAGTTGTTTGAAAGGCAAAGTGACAGAAGAAGAGGGAGAGACAGAGAGAGGAGAGATTTTCCATTTGGTTCATTCCCCAAATGGTTACAACAGTCAGGGCCAGCCTGAAGCCAGAAGCCAGGAACTCCATCCAGGTCTCCCATGTGGGTGGCAGGGGCCCAAGCACTTGAACTATCATCCACTGCTTTTCCAGGTGCTTAGCAGGGAGCTGGGTTGGAAATGCAGCCAAGACTTGAATCAGCACTCTGATATGGGATGTCTGTGTTGCAAGCGATAGGCTTAACCTGCTGTGCCACAATGCTGGCCCTTAGCTTCTCTTATAAATAGGATCAATCCTGAAAAAGGGAATTAAATAATAAAAAATTAAATCGAATATAAAATTGCCAATTTAGAAACTATCCAGGGCCAGCGCTGTGGCATAGAAGGTTAAGCCTCCGCCTGCAGCGTGTGCATTCCATACTGGTGCCAGTTCGAGTCCTGTCTGCTCCACTTCCAATCCAGCTCCCTGCTAATGCTCCTGGGAAAGCAATGAAGGATAGCACAAGTACTTGGGACCCTGCACCCACAAGGGAGAACTGGAAGAAGCTCCTGGCTCCTGGCTTTGCACTGGCTTAGCCCTGGTCATTATGGCTATTTGGGGAGTAAACTAGTGGATGGAAGATCTCTCTCTTTCTCTCTCTCCTTCTCTCTTTGTATTTCTGCCTTTCCAAAAAAGAAATAGTTAGGCTAAACCAGCTGCTGTATGGGATCATTTGCACTTAGCGTTATAAAGAAGGAAAAAAAATCCAGTAAGTGTCAAGATATTCCCAGAGCCTCAGAACATAAATAAGCTCAAATTAAGTACAATGTTTGAGTTTCTAAGAAAAAAAAAAAAAAGAAAAAAAAAAAAAAACCCACAACCAAAACATTCTCTATTCTCTAAAAATTGGGAGCCTACAGATAGGACACATGTAAACATTGCAGGTACAAATGTGGTAGAATCAATGTCCCAGACTGGCTAAGAAACAGAACAGTTATCTAAAATTTTTCCACTGCTGCTGCCGTGAGGGAGACATTTGCCCCTACCACTTCCCTTTTGTACCTCTAAACTCCCAAAGGGACCAACACAGCTTCCTTGTTGCTATGGCAGCAGCCATATCTACCGTTAATGTCTTTACTATAGAACATCAGGTTCCACACAGTAACATATTCAGGTTATCTGAGAAACAGCAGACTTTCAATAAAAAAGAAGAGAAAATTTTTATCTTGAAGTAAACATGACTGATTGTGCTAGGTGATTATGAGCTCCATAAGGATAAGGCCTGGCAACATCAGAGTGCTGGACCATCAGATGAAACCTTAAATTGACACTTGCCAAAATTTTCCATGAAACAGCCTGTCACAGTAGGCACTAATTTGTTGCAATATTAAGCAGTGACTGGAAACCGTCTCTGGGATAGCAGAGGACATGGCCAGTTCCTGTCTTATCTCTAACTACATTAAGCTGAGAACATTGTCAGTGTTGGACATGGACTAGAACTATGCCCTAGGTGGTTTTCTCGTCCCTTACTAGCTTATCATGTGTACTCATAATAGTGCATTTATTTTCTGGCTGGTTTAAAGTGTTTCCCAATCAAAATCACGGTCCTGACAGTGGTAAAAACAAAACCGAAGCACAGTTAGATTTTATGTTACTTACTTAAAATTCAGTATAAGAAAATTCCGATTATTTATCCAATGGTGTACAGACACATTTACCTAGAAGGCTTAAGAACCATGTAACTTGGAAGTTATATTGTCCTTCCCACTCTGAAAAAATGGAAGGCCCTTAGCCCAACTTAAAATTCACATCCACTGGGTGTCTTAAGTTGAGATTCTCCTGAGGCAAGTGTTTCCAGGAGCTGATTGCTAGCCTGAGAGCTTCAGAATAGGTTGACTACATGGAGCAAACAATTTGGACCCAAGCCCATCAGAAGAAAATTAGGCCGGCGCCGTGGCTCACTAGGCTAATCCTCCGCCTTGCGGCACTGGCACACCGGGTTCTAGTCCCGGTCGGCGTGCTGGATTCTGTCCCGGTTGCCCCTCTTCCAGGCCAGCTCTCTGCTGTGGCCAGGGAGTGCAGTGGAGGATGGCCCAAGTGCTTGGGCCCTGCACCCCATGGGAGACCAGGAGAAGCACCTGGCTCCTGCCATCGGATCAGCGCAGTGCGCTGGCCGCAGCGCGCCGGCCGCGGTGGCCATTGGAGGGTGTACCAACGGCAAAGGAAGACCTTTCTCTCTCTCTCTCACTGTTCACTCTGCCTATCAAAAAATTAAAAAAAAAAAAAGAAGGAAATGATTCTATCATACTCTCTATTGCATGTTCTTTTTGTTTTGTTTTTAAATTTTTATTGACACATAATAATTGCACAAATTTACTGGATGCCATATGATGTGCCAATCCACATACACGTAATGTAGTGTTCAAATCAGGTAAGCATATCCACTCAAATATTTATCATTTCCTTGTGTTGAGCACAGTCAAAAATCTTTTTTCTAGCTCTTCTGAAGTTTTGTTGCATATTCTTATGTATTATCTTCTCTTGGTAATACTTTTATTCTTTGTTGCTTGAAGGCATTTCACTTATGACTTGGTCTATCTTCCTCCTTTTACTTGTAACAGTGACTTGCCTAAATGAAGACCAAGAACTGGCAAACTACAACTTGCAGGATAAATCTGTTCTGTCATCTGTTTTTGTAAATAAGGTCTTCTTAGAACACTACCACACCTGTCCCTGAACACATGTCTCTCTCTTGATCTCGCCTCTCTCTTATGCTCTCCTCCTCTCTCTTACCCTCTTGCCCTCTCCATGCAGCCTGTCAGGCTTCTCCCATCCTACAATAAACCTTTCCTCTTAAAAAAAAACAGAACAAATATGAAGGAAAAAAAAGCAAAAAAAAAAAAAACACAAAAAACACACTACTACATCCATTTTTAAAAACACATATGGTTTACAACTGCTTTAATGCTGCAATAGCATAGTTGAGTACTCACAATGAACGTATGGGCCCAGAAAGCCAAAAATATTGAATGCCTAGCTTTTTACAGAGAATGTTAGCTGACCCTTGTCTAGAAACTGATCATCATAACTCTGTAATTCAGCTTTTTAAAGCTATTTTTATTTCAGCCATTTTAATAAATGATGTTATGGGCATGTTGCTCTAACTTTACCAATAATGATATTCTGTGCATACAATACATAAATGAAGCAAAATTTCTTTGCACCAGGGCAATTACAGAATGCAAACAATGACTATTTGTCACAATATTGAGACAATATAAGAATATCTGTAGTTCCACCAAAGTTGAATTGCCTATTGTACAGTTTTCTACCCTTTTTCCTATATAAAAAAAAAAGCAGATTTCTTCAAAGCCAATGGAAGATCAAGGATAATTGTCCTGTTGGATTATTAGTTAGGGCATGAAGAACATCTGGCACATGAGTCATGTAAGAATGCAAAATCATTTGGTCTGGTCCTGCCAAGGCAACTGCAGGGACTCAAAATTCAATCAGTCTCTAGCAAGCTAATGTTTAAGTTGATAATTTTGTATGGCCAGCTAATGATGTAATAAATACCCAAATGTCCCTTGGCAGAAGAAAAACAGTTTCCCTAGATGTGTTAATAGATCATCTCTAGGGTATAATTTGTGAGAGTCAGTCTCTAAGGTGGACACTGCTCTTGGTAATCGTGCCCTTGGTAATCGTGCCCTTGTCCATTGTACCCTTCCTGCCTTGGGCCAGTGTCTATCTGTGTGACCAATAACATGTGGCAATCATGATGGCATGTCACGTCCAAGGGCAGGTTATAAAAGAAATTGCATTGTCTGTCTTGATCTCTGTCATGCCATTCACTTGAGGGGAATTTAGCTGCCATGTTGTGAGAAGCCCTATGGAGGGTCCTGTGTGGTAAGGAGAGGAAACTTCCTCTCCTTGACCTCTAGGCAATAGCCAGTAAGTGAGGCTTCTTGGAAGTGGATCTTACAGTCCTTTGTAAGTCTTCAGAAAACTGCAGCCTTAGTTGACACTTTGGCTGCTACTTCAAGACAGACACTGACCCAGAACCACCCAGCTAAGCTGCCCCTAAATTCATGATCCGTAGAACTTCTGTGAGATAATATTCCTGTTTCAAGCTGCTAAGTTTGGAATAATTTTTACAGAGCAATAGGTAACCAATACAATTACTCATCAACCCAATGGAATACATCTCAAAGAGCACAAAAGTGTAACACCCTTTATCGGCGAGAATCCTGAGATTGGTGATCATATCCACAAATGTCAAACTATTAGAGACACTCATCAAAATTGTGTTTCATTACTTGGCCACAGCAAATAATCTAGCCCAAATCCTGAGGCACAACAAAACAGTTTTAATTCTTTAAACCAGGTAGTTATAGATAATAGAATGCCCTTAGATTTTCTTTGGGCAATGAGGGAAGATTCTTTTCCATTGTGAAAAACCTAAGCATGGCAGGTGAATTGGAATAACCTGTATCTAAGCCAAAAGACGCCGTGGCTCACTAGGCTAATCCTCCGCCTGCAGCGCCGGCACTCTGGGTTCTAGTCCCGGTCGGGGCGCCGGATTCTGTCCCGGTTGCTCCTCTTCCAGTCCAGCTTTCTGCTGTGGCCCAGGAAGGCAGTGGAGGATGGCCCAAGTGCTTGGATCCTGCACCCACTTAGGAGACCAGTAGGAGGCACTGGGCTGTAGTGGCCATTTGGAGGGTGAACCAACAGAGGGAAGAACTTTCTCGGTCTCTCTCTCTCACTGTATAACTTTGCCTGTCAATAAATAAATAAATAAATAAGTAGACTTGACGTATCAGGTTTTCATGATCAGGTCTGAGAAATGTGGATTTATGATTCCTAGAAATGCCTTCTAGGACCTTTTGCATATAGTCATACTTAATGATGTCACCATTGTTCAATGTCTATTGTCTAAGAGTCTTAAGTGCTTTTGTGCAGTTATGTCCTGATGATTCAACAAATGATTCAAAGACAAAAGTGAGAATAAAATCATGTCCATAGATGTAAAAACTGAAAACGGAGTCTCCATTGAGGAAACCTCACCTTCAAGGAAAATCAGTTACAGTCATTAAGGTCCTCACAACAAGTAAAGCCCTGTTCTACAGCTTTGATGGAATGAGGACCAACAGGAAGGGTTGAAACAAAGAAGTTCCCACCAAAATAGAAAACGAGTGAGTTTCTTCTGCAGCTATGGAAACAAGGATCTGCAAGAACTAGTTTTTAACCCATTCAATCGATCAGAAATGACTTGCTTCAGCAACCCCCTTGCTCGTGGGAGTCAGCCCATCAAGGACAGACTCACTCCAGTAAACACACCTTTGAGTGCCAACCAATCAACAACAGTCTCACCTGAGTGACCATGCTTCTTACAGGTGATGTCAACCCACTTACACCACTGGAAGCTTGCCAATTCCTGGCACTCTATACCTCTCTTAAACAAAACCCCTGTATAAGGTCAACAGATTGCTGTACTTGGGGAGACTGTGCCTCACCGCATAGCCCTCCCACACCACAGGAAGCAATGAATTCAGCCTCCTGATTCTTTTACTGTCCCTTCACCCCTTCCTGCTTAAAGGCACTGATAGTCATAGCAGAGATAACGATTTTGTAACTTGTACTTACTGTGTTCCTTGTGCCATACTGAAGGCCTTAAATGCATTATCACAGAAATTGAGGACTCCCAGTGCTGTCGGACCACTGGTGTCTTTGGGTTTTCAGGCAGCATGCAGACCAGAAGTTATCAGTTCTGGGTAGTCAGTGTGCCAGTCATTTGCTTGTTTGCTTTCATATCCACTCCTCACCCTTTCCCTGCTTGGCTTGCTATCACGCAGGGCTGGCTTCCACAGCTGGAGTTTTCCAGGCTCTTCTGTCATCTGGCATCCAGCTCACTTCTGTGCATGGAGATCTGTAGTCAAAGATGGGAGGCAGGGAGAGGGGAAGGAAGATGGAAGGCTGCTCCTCCCCTCTTTGTGTCAGTGGATGAGGTGGCTTGGTCAGTAGCTATGTTTCCCTCCGTGGCTCCAGCCCCCTTGAACATGTCTTCCTTTTTGTTGGAGTAGATATGTAAGCTGTCTCACAATATGTTTGGGAGCTCAGCTTTTACCTCAAGCATGTCAAACGCTTTAAGAATGATTTATTTATGTGTTATTTGAAAGGAAGAGTGACAGAGAAGAAGGAGGAGGTGGAGGAGAATGAAAAGAGGTAGAAGAAGGAGAAGAAGAGGAGGAAGAGGAAGAAGAAGAGGAAGAAGAAAGAAGAAAGAAGAAGTCTTTAATCAACTGGTTCACTCCTCAAATGGCCACAATAGCCAAGTCTGGGCAGACCAAAGCCAGGAGTCCTGAACTCCATCACAGTCTCTTACAGGCCGGCAGGGGCACAAACACTTGAGCCACCACCTGCTGCCTCCCAGGTGCGTTAACAGGAAGCAGGAATAGAAGTAGAGGAGTCAGAGTGTGAACTAGGCACTCTGATATTTTATGTAGGTGATACAAATGGCAGCTTAATCTAGGATATCTGCCTTTGATCATTTTAAAGTTTGATAAAGACCTTTCTGCTGATGCATTCCTTTTTTTAAAAAAGATTCATTTACTTATTTGAAAGGCAGAGTTACAGAGAGAGCGAGAGAGAGAGAGAGAAAGCTTTCATCCACTGGTTCACTCTCCAAATGGATGCAATGGCCATGGGCTGGGCCAAGCCAAAGACAGGAGCCTGGAACTCCAGCCCAGTGACCCACTTGAGTGTCAGGGGCCCAAGCACTTGGGCCATCCTTCTCTGCTTTCCCAGGCACTTTAGCAGGGAGCTAGTTTGGAAGTGGAGTAACTGGGCCTTGAACTGACGCTCATATGGGATGCCGGTGCCATAGGCCACAGCCTAACCCTCTGTACCACAATGTTGGCCCCAATGCAATTGTTATTGGATCTGTTAAAAGTATTTTATGACTTGTGACAATATTTGGGATACATTTTCAATAAATTACTTTGATACAAAAATGTTGGTACATGTAGGGCTACTGATGCTTGACACATTTTCTAACAATATTTAATTCTTCAGACAAATCAGTTTTATATAAGACTAAGTTTCGTTTTAAGTATGAATCTGTCAAAAAAAAGTGTAAATTTGTACAATGGCATTGTAATGTTTCCTTTGACATTTTCTGTAATTTGTGGAGCTTGTATGAGAAACTAGATGTTTCTTCATGATTTATATAAAACTCAAAATATTGGCTTATACATTCTACCCTTGTATCTTTGATTACATGGAAAAAATTATTTTTAGCTGTGGGCATTTTGCCTGGGTTCGAGATCCAGCTGTGCTTCTGTTCCCAGCTTCCCTGCTTAAACACACCTTGGGGGGCAGCAATGATGACTCAGTACTTGGGTCCGTGCCACCCTTGTGGGAGACCCAGATTGAGCTCCATACTCCTGATGGGCATTTGGGGGAGAGAACTGTACGTGCAAATCTCTGTCTCTGTCTCTCTGCCTTTCAAATGCAATGAATATAATCCTTTAAAAATTAATTTTTTTAAAGATTAATTAATTAATTTATTTGAAAGGCAGAGTTACAGAGAGACAAAGGCAGAGAGAGAATGGTCTTCCAACCGCTGGTTTACTCCCTAGAAGGCCACAACAGCTGGAGCTGTGCCAGTCTGAAGCCAGGAGCCGGGAGCTTTCTTCAAGTCTCTCGTGCAGGTGCAGGGGCTCAAGGACGTGGGCCATCTTCAGCTGCTTTTCTAGGCCATAGCAGAGAGCTGGATGGGAAGAGGAGCAGCCGGCAAACAAACCAGCACTCATATAGGATGTGGGTACTGCAGGCAGAGGCTTAACCTATTGCCCAGCACTGGCCCTAAAAATTAATTTTAAAATTGCATTCCTCAGAGCAGGTGTTTGCTGCAGTAGCTAAGTCTACATCAGAGGCTTGGTTTGAGTCCTAACTACTCCACTTTCCATCCAGCTTCCTGCTAATGTGCATTCTGGGAGGAGGCAGATAACGGCCGAAGTGCTTGGATCCCTGCCACCCACTTGGGAAATCCAGCTGGACTTTCTGGCGCCTGGTTCAGTCACAGCTGTTGCATGGGAAATGATCCAGAGGCTAGATCTCTCTGTGGCTCTGTCTCCCTCTGCTTTTCAAATGAGAATGAAAATTAATAAATAAAAAACTTATAAACTGTATTCCTCATAAATAATTTGTTCATCTGAAGCTTCATATGAAGGTAGTGTACTTTTCCGCCTAATGTCACAAACTTTACATTTACTGTGTTTTTCTAGGTCTATATTGATGCTGAAGTAGCCTTCAAAGGCCAAGATTCTAAATTCCTAATGCCCCCTTCGATACTTTCTTGCAGTGATCAGGAGTTCCTGATTATTTATTGACAAAATTTACTGCCTGTGTTCTGGCAGCTTCTGTCCTGGCGTCTGGGCTGATCTGTGCAGCTGTTCCAGGGTCAGGCTTCTGGGCCTGATGGGCATAGCAGCACCCCGCTGTGGGTTCTGAGCCCCTCTTTTCTCCCGGGGCTGTTGCCCCTGCTCTTCTTGATGCTGCTGGTGCGCTGCTGTCACCATGACTGCTGCCAGTTTGGGCCCAGGTGCAGGCCCAGACGCCCTCGTCAGGTAAATGTAGTCTTCCTGTGTACCCAAGATCTTGAACGACGAGCAGAACGCTGCAGGCGAGGAGCCAAGGATGTTTATCTTTTTGATAAAATTACATAAGGAATTCTTGCAGCCTCAGATGAGAGGGGCCTTGGTAGCTAAGCCTTCCTGGCACCAGTAAATCTAAAATCAAGGGCCTAGGCACAGTGCTGCACATGTTCAGGAAAAACCTTAGCATTGCCAGGGTACCCAAAGGAATGAGCACAGTTGTTTCTGCCATGTTCCACAACATCCCAATTAGGCGACTGAGAATCCTCTAGACGTGGTGTTGCATGAATACTGGTGTGGTTGGAAAAAGCCTTTCCATAGAGGCATGTTTCGTTGACACAGTTATGGGGTACAGTGTAACCTCTCAGCACATGTGCACAAGGTGCACTGAGCAGGGGAACTGACTACCTCAGACATTATAAATTTATTTTGTCTTAGGCACTTTCAAAATTCTCTTTACTTGCTATTTTGAAATAATCAGTTATTTGGTGTCAACCATAGTCATTCTCCTGTGGTACGGAACAGTAGCAGTTATTCCTCCCGTCCAGTGTACCTCTGGGCCCACTCACCTCCCTGTCCCCACAGCTTTCCCCAGGTCCTGTAACCACTCCTCTGCTCTCTACTTCTAGGACGTCAGCTTCTTAGCTTCTACAAGAATGAGAATGCACAGTATTTGTCTCTCTGAGCCTGACTGGCTTTGGTTAACATGGTGTCCTCCAATTCTACCTATCTTGCTGCAAATGTCAGAATATCACTTTTACGCCTACACACTGCACCCTTGTGTATATACCGCATTTTCTTTATCCTTTCACTTTGATTCCATGTATTGGCTGTTATGAACAGTGTTGTAATAAACATGGAAGTGCAAATGGCTCTTCTACATACTGATTTAAATTCCTTTGGATACATACCCAGTCATAAGATTGCTGGATCGTACGCTGGCTCTTTTTCTAGCTTTTTGAGGAATTTCCACACTATTTTTTCCATAACTGCTGCCCTAATGTACGTTCCTACCAATAGTGTTTAAGAGTGCCCCTTTCTCTACATCCTTGCCAACATTTGTATATTTTGTCTTCTTGATTATAGTCATTTGAAGTTGGGGTAAACTGATATCTCACTATGGTTTTGATTTGTATTTCCCTAATGGTTGGCGATGTTGAGTATTTTCTCATATACTTGTTGGCTATGTGTGTATCCTCTTTTGATAAAATATCTTATTCTGATCATTCACCCATTTTTAAATTAGATTTTTTTTTGCTGTTGAGTTGTTAGTTTCTTCTATACCATGGATATTAATTCCTTGTCAGTTGTATAGTTTACAAATATTTTCTCCCATTCTGTAGGTGATCTCCTCACGCTGTTGATGGCTTCTTTTGGGCACAAGGGTTTTTGCCAATTTTGCTTTTGTTGTCTGTGCTTTTAGAGTCATGGCTGAAAATTTCTTTGCCTAGATTAATGTTCTGAAGCATTTCCCCTATTTTTTTTTTCTGGTAGTTTCATAGTTTTGAGCCTTAAACTTAAATCTTTGATCCATCTTGAATTGGTTTTTTTGTACATGGTAAGAGACAGGGGTTTAGTTTCTTCTGCATATGATTATTCAGTTTTCCCAGCATAATTTATTGAAGAAACTTCTCTTTGTCCAATGCATGTTCTTGCTGCCTTTGTAACAAATGAGTTGGCCATAAAAACTTGCATTTATTCCTGGAACTCCTCTGCTGTCCCATTGGTCTAAGTGTTGGTTTTTATGCCAGTACTATGTGGTTTTGGTTAACACAGCTTTGTAGTTTCTTTTGAATTTGGGTAGTGTAATACCTCCAACTTTGTCCTTTTTACTTAAGATTGCTTTAGCTATTTGTTAGGTTTTAGAATTTTTAGGGCTCCAAGAAGGCAAGGAGGTAGCCAGTTAAAGCAGAAAAGACTTTATTTCAAAATGGACAGGCTGGGGAGTAAAGAGAGTGGCGGTCGAGCCTGCCCAGACAGAGCAGGGCAGGGTTGAACCCAGGCTTCATTCTGTTGATCAGCGGGCAAAGCCCCTTCTCAAGCTGCTTGTTGGGGGAGATGCAGAGAGCCATGTGGACGCTGATAAGGTGGGTGGGTGGGTGGGAGCGTTGTCTCAGAAGTTTGGAATGTCTCAGGTGCAGGGCTTTCATGAGCAATGAATATTCCACCAGCCTTTGGATTCTGTATCTGTGCCCCGTTTCACCAGGTTTGGGGTTTTAGGCCTCAGAGACCTAACAGGCTGTAACACTAATCGGGGTCTTTTAGGGTTCCATATGAATTTTATATTTTTTTTCTATTTCTATGAATAATGCTATTGGCATTTTGATGGGGATTGCATTGGCTCTGTAGGTCACCTTGGGTAGTAGGGACATTTTACCAATGTTTGCTCTTCCAATTCATGATCATAAGATATCTTTCTGTTTTTTTTTTTTTTTATGTCATCTTCAATCTCTTTCATCAGTGCTTTTAGTTTTCGTTACCATTCACTTACTCAGTTAAATTTATTCCTAGGCAGTTTTTATTTTTTTGTATCTATTTGAATGGGATTGCTTTTTTGATCTTCCTCAGCAATTTCATTACTGTAGTGTAAAAAAAGCTGCTGATTTTTTATTGTATGTTGATTTTGTAGCTGGAAACTTAATGAATTTGTAAATCAGTTCTAACAGTTTTTGGGTGGTGTCTTGGATTTTTTTTCTCCATACAAAATCTTGTCATGTGAAACAAGGATAATTTGACCTGCTTTTTTTCCTATTGGGATTCCCTTTATTATTTTTTTTTCTTGGCCTATTTCTCTTGCTAAAACTTCCAAAACTCTACTGAATGAGAGCACTGAAGTGGACCTGTTTGTCTTATTCCCGATCTTAGGAGACATGTTGCAGTTTTCCCCTGCCAGTCTGCTGCTGGCTGTGGGTCTGGCACTACACAGTCCTCGTTGTATTGAGAGGCATTCCTTCTGTACCTAATTTGCTGAGGTTTTCATCCTGAAGCACTGTTCAGTTTTGAGTGTTTTTTTCTGTGTCTCTTGATCTGCCGCTCTAGTGTCTGCCCTTCATTCTCCTGATGTGATGTGCGCTGTTTATTGATTTACGTGTGTTGAGGCGTCCTTGCATCATGGTGGTAAGTCCCACTTGCTCATGATGTAAAATCTTCCTCATGTCCCCTTGGATTCAATGTCCTAGTATTTTGTTGAGAATTTTTGTAGCTGTGTCTGTAGTTTTCTTTTTTGTTGTGCCCTTGTCTGGTTTTGGAGTCAGGGTAATGCTGGCTATAGATGCATTTATGTGTAGACTAGAGATAGGTGAGTCTGTGTGCTGACTGAACTGCAGCCAGTGGGAATGTCATCACTGGCTCCTGAGTTCTTTCCACAGGACACAGTTGGTCTTTCACACTTTCCTTACTTTTTTGTGTCATACGATAGTTTTGCTTCATCTGGCACATTTTCTGCCCCAGATCTGGAATCAGCTGTTCCTGTGTTTTCTAGTGAGATTGATATTTTGGAACTACAGTCAAGTTTCTAGATTTTTCAATGCATAGAGCTAGGAATTAAAAAAAATACACAATGAAAATTCAGGATTTTACTTAACATCACCAATCTTACATCATCAGCACCTCCTTTCTGCATGCCAAAACTGGTTGGTTTCCACGGCCACCAAAATAAGTACTCATTTGTTTTGTCCTGCAACCTAGTCCTCTAAATTCACAGTATCATTTCTGTAGTCATAGTATCAGAGGTTGTGACCTGGAGATGGGAGAAAGTCTACTGTTTCTTGCTTGAATGAACCAGAGAAAAATACTCTTAAGCTCCTGGGAGGATATTGGGGAAACTAGGAAGATGGAGAGAAGGCTGAGTAATGATTCTTTCATTCAACATTTATGAGCACCTCTTGTTCTGGGAAAAGTGTCTAAGGTCTAATTCCTTAGTCAGGATGCATGTTTATTTCTGATTACTTGGATTCTCCGATATCATTTACATAATAAAATTACTGACAAATGATCATTGCGTCATGTTTGGTGACAGTATTTGCATATATATCCGTTCCAATTCAATACATTTCAGAGAAAATGAGACAACTTATCTATTTAAGATACCTTATGGGGTGCTCAGAAGATACAGATACACGAAACATGGGGTCCCAGGGTCCCACCGTCGGGACTTCGCTGCGAGCATGGGAACGAGGGGAAGGGGTCACGGAGATCCAGCAGTGAAGGCTGATGTCGGATGGCAGGTTTGAGGACGTGTTTCAGCCCCGTTCCACAGTTCTGTAGTCTCCTGTTTTACCAGCAGACGCTTGGGAAAGAACAGATGGAGGGGCAAAGAGGAAAGGTCCCTCCAGGAAGACGGGGACCGGTGGTCTAGTGAGTGTGTAGGCGTGGCTGTTCTCGAATGAATAATTTTTAAAAGCAGGACTTGGGCCCAAACAACTCAAGCTGCTTTAAAAGGGACTTAGCAGAACCAGCCAGTCTGGTCTAAGTGGACCATCTGGAAATCACGAGCACTATTTCCTCTCACAGAGTTTCATGAAGTAGGGCGTGCTAGTTTCATTTCCCATGTCCGCTGGACCAGGCACGGGAACCCAGATGAAACATTATTCCCAAGGTTGCCTGTGGGGTGCTTCCCGGTGGAATGGGCGTTTGGGTTGGTGGGCCTTGTAAAGCTAGTGGGCCTGCCCCATGCAAGTGGGCTTCCTTCAGTCCATCCAGAGGACCTGAATGGAAGTAAAGGTGGAGGAAGGAAAGGTTTGACCTTTTTGTCTGCCTGTCTGCCAGCTTGAGCTGGGATGCCTCATCTCATCGTCTGCAGCCCCTGGGCTGGGATGGGTGCCGTCGTGTTCCCTGATTCCCCAGCAAGTGCACTGGAAGCACACTGCCTGCTCTCCTGGATATCCAGCTTGCAGATGGTGGGTCACGGGACTTTTCAGCCCCCACAGCAGAGGGAGCCAATTCCTTATAATGAATCTCTTCCCAGCCAGCATTGTGGCACAGCCCACATGCGTGCCAGCTCAAGTCCTGGCTGCTCCGCTTTCCATACAGTTCCCTGCCAATGTGCCTGGGAAGACTCCAGATGATGGCTCAGATCCTTGGGCCTCTACACCCAACTGGGAGACCAGGCTGGAGTTCTAGGCTCCTAGCATTGGTCCGACTCAGCCCTCGCCATTATAGCCATTTGTGGAGTGAATCACAGATGGAAGATTTCTCTCTCCCTCTCTCCTCTCTCCCTCTTTCCCTCTCTCTCTCTCTCTCTCTCTCTCTCTCTCTCCTGTTTCTGTTTCTCTGGAAAACCCTGAATAATACAGAGTTAGTAGTTCCTTTTCTGGACAAGTCCTGCCTGTGAACAAGGCATAATGAACCTTCTTTAAAAATTCTGTTGTTTCACAAAAATCTCAGTTGCTGTTTTCACAGCCCTAAAAGTAGAATCGTCAGGTGAGAGAAGGAAAAGTCATTCTCAGTTGTTCTAAATGGTTGCGAGGCACCATCCATTATAGTGCTGCTTTTAATTTTGCTGTGTGACTTGTCAGGTTTGGGAGAGAATAAAATAAAATATGTTCTGGGATACGGCGGGAAGAGATTGCTGCATTTCATCAAACTGAAGATGACATTGACCCTAAGATGTACCATTATATAATACACTATTAAGAAGGAAAAAATTGTCCATTAAACTATAACACAATATAAAATTCACACCGATTTCAGAGATGTTAAGATGTGAAAATAAATGTGCATTTTGGAATCAATGATGTATGGCATTTATTAACAGCTATAATGTACTAGGCTTTGTTCTTGATTCTTGACAAATATTATCTTAATAATTCTTATTACAATTTTTAATTTCTTGTTCATTTGAAAGGCAGAGAGAGAGAGAGAGAGATCTCCCATCTGTTGGATCACTACTCAAGTGCTCACAACAGCCAAGGCTGGGCCAGACAGAAATCTGTAGTAGCCTGGAACTCAATCCAGATCTTCATGTGGGTGGCAAGAACCCAACTATTCAAGCCATCGCTTGCTGCCTCCCAGGGTATGCATTTTGATATGGGATACAGGGGCTCCTAAGAGGCATCTTAACAGCTGCACCAAATGCCTGCCCCCATCATAATTAATTCTTATAAAAATATATTGATGTGGATATTCCTGCCCTCATTTAACAGATAAAAAAAATCAGACATAGTAAATCTAGTGAGACTGGGTGAAGATCACAGAACTAGAAATGGAACAAGTTTTGTGTTCCTTACTCTTCTCAACTTCCTTTCTTCTTTTCTTTTCTTTCTTTTTTTTTTTTTTTTTAAGATTTGTTTATTTATTTGAAACTCAGAGTTACACAGAGGCAGAGACAGAAAGAGAGAGTTCTTCCATCTGCTGGTTCACTCCCCAAATGGCCACAGTGGCTGGAGCTGCGCCCATCTGAAGCCAGGAGCCAGGAGCTTCTTCCGGGACTCAGACCATCTTCTACTGCTTTCCCAGGCCATAGCAGAGAGCTGGATCAGAAGTGGAGCAGCCAGGACTAGAACCAGTGCCCATATGGAATGTGGGCACTGTAGGCAGCGGCTTTACACGCTATGCCACAGTGCTGGCTCCTTTTTTCTTTCTTTTCTTTCTTTCTTTCTTTCTTTCTTTCTTTCTTTCTTTCTTTCTTTCTTTCTTTCTTTCTTTTTTTAATTTATTTGACAGGTAGAGTTATAGACAGTGAGAAAGAGAGAGAGAGAGAGAGACAGAGAGAAAGGTCTTCCTTCCATTGGTTCACTCCCCAAATGGCTGCTATGGCCTGCGCTGTGCCGATCTGAAGCCAGGAGCCAGGTGCTTCTTCCTGGTCTCCCATTCGGGTGCAGGGGCCCAAGTACTTGGGCCATCCTCCACTGCACTCCCGGGCCACAGCAGAGAGCTGGCCTGGAGGAGGGGCAGCCGGGACTAGAACCCAGGGCCCATATGGGATGCTGGCGCTGCAGGCGGAGGATTAACCAAGTGAGCCACGGCGCCAGCCCCTGGCTTTTTTTTTCTTAAACAACATAATCATTTATTATTATCTCTAACAGGTTTTGTTGGTCAGGAATTTTGGAGTAGTTTGCTTGGGTGTAGCTGCATCATCTAGAGACTTGGCTGAGGCTAGAACGTTGAACTTCAGGGCATGCCACTCACATGGCTGTGGGTCTCTCCACCAGCTGCCTGGTGTCCTCACAGCATGGTATTTGCATTTCCCTGGGGTGAGTGACCTATGCGATCCAGGTGGAATCTGTAATACCATTTGTATCTTTAAAGATGTACTCCTGCTGAACAAATTTCTGTGGTTTCTGTTTGTTCAAAGATGTATTGATTTATTTATTTGAAAGGCAGAGTGACGGAGGGAGAGAAAGAGAGAGATTTTCTGTTTGCTCTTTTGCTCCCCAAATGGCCACAGCAACCAAAGCCAGGAATGAGAAACTCCATCCTGGTCTCCCATGTGGGTGGCAGGGCCCAAATGCTTGAGCCATCATCTACTGCCTTCCCAGGCACATGAGCAGGAAGACAGATTGGATGGGAAGTGAGTAGCCGGGACTCAACCAGCACGTGGATGTGAGATGTTGGGGTTGCAAGCAGCAGCTTAACTCACTGCACCTCCAGACTTCTTATCTGTGACTCTCCAAGTCAAGCTGCATCCTGATAAATTGTGACACCCTTGAGTTTTTGCAGCAGGTGGCTTGTTTTCTGTGTGAACACTTTCCATTTGTGGCAAACCCTTATAGAGTGTCCATGGTGGAGCAATGCCTCATCCTGCCCTAATGCAGATTGGGCAGCCTGGGGAAGGAATAAAGGCAGGGCAGGTGTGACCTGGCCCAAAATGGGTCAGCAGTTGGCACATAGGTGAACTATGTGCCTGAATTGCTGCTTTTCTGTTTATGCTTTCTGGAAAACCGAAGCAAATAATTCAGAACTGACAACCAAAGACCAAGGAATCCTTGTCCAAAGAAATTCCTGATGGAGGGATCTTCAGCTAATGGCAGCACTGGAAACCTGATAAGGGTTTAAGTTGGCTCATCTGCTTGCAATCCTAGAGACAGGTTCATTGACTGGAGGGAGGTTAATGGGCTGAGGCTTGGGACAGGCTTCTCTCCCTAGCAGGGAATGGGGTAACAAAGGCCCAGCACAACTGTGCACAACTGCACAGCACTGTGTAAGCAACAGGCAGCTGTAGCTCCGTGGGTCTGTGGGGGCTCAGGGCTGGAAGGTAGGTCCAGCAGACACTGGACCTGCAATGGCACACTGACCCCGTGTGCCAGTCTTCCATCATGCCAGCCCTCCCATGGTGCAGGCAATGGGCCACGCCTGCGTGGGTGGTCTCAGGGACCAGGGCTGAGCCTGCAGGACTGGGGCAGGAAGGCTCTCACATTCCCCACTTTGGAACCAGAATCAGGCCGGCAGGAGCAGGCCACAGAGAGATGCATATCCAACAGTCCTGTTCTTGTTGCTCTTCTGCTTATGCTTTCTGAACCTTCTCCCTTGAGTTCAAGTTTCACTCAGACTCTTATTGTATGGCCATAGGACAAGTCACTTAACCTCTACTAGCTTCCTATAGGGTAAAATCAAAATAACATTGAATTCATGGATTGGGTGTGAGGAGGAAGACTAAGTGGTCACAAAGTTGGTCTCAATGTGAATTCATTCCTCTTCCTTTGTTTTATTTTAAGATTTATTTATTTATTTGAAAGTCAGAGTTACACACAGAGAGAAGGAGAGGCAGAGAGAGAGAGAGAGAGAGAGAGAGAGAGAGAGATCTTCTACTTCCATCCCTGTTTCACTCCCCAATTGGCTGCAACAGCCAGAGCTGTGCCGATCTGAAGCCAGGAGCCAGGAGCTTCTTCCAGGTCTCCCACGTGGGTGTAGGGGCCCAAGGGCTTGGGCCATCTTCCACTGCTTTCCCAGGCCACAGCAGAGAGCTGGATTGGAAGTAGAGTAGTCAGGTCTTGAACCGGTGCCCATATGGGATGCCAGCACTGCAGGCGGTGGCTTAACTGCTATGGCACAGCGCCGGCCCCCATTCCTTTTCCTTTAAACTGGAAAGGAACTCCTGGGCTGGGTGTGAAGTACATTCATACAATTAATGCTTATATACATTCCTTCTGCCTTAAAAATTAATATTGATAATAATTTATATGCGGTCTATAGTTTCCTAGAAGTTGTTGAATTCATTACCCTATTATGCCAGCTGATTTCTTCCAATAATCCATTGAAATAGATAGCAAATATTATTTTTAAAACTTCTGTTAACATTGAATATTAACAATGATATATATCTTTTCTTTCTTTTTTTTTTTTTTTTTGACAGGCAGAGTGGACAGTGAGAGAGAGAGACAGAGAGAAAGGTCTTCCTTTTGCCGTTGGTTCACCCTCCAATGGCCGCCACGGCCGGCGCGCTGCGGCCGGCACACCGTGCTGATCCGATGGCAGGAGCCAGGTACTTCTCCTGGTCTCCCATGGGGTGCAGGGCCCAAGCACTTGGGCCATCCTCCACTGCCTTCCCGGGCCACAGCAGAGAGCTGGCCTGGAAGAGGGGCAACTGGGACAGAATCCGGCGCCCCAACCGGGATTAGAACCCGGTGTGCCGGCGCCGCAAGGCGGAGGATTAGCCTAGTGAGCCGCGGCGCCAGCCAACAATGATATATATCTTAACATTCTCCATTGCATAGAGGCAAGGAAGAACATGGCATATTGGTATGAAAATCTAAACTTATCTGAACTTGTCAGTTTAAGGCAGAAGTGTGGCAAACGATGATTGAAGACAAGTTAAGGGCACCATAATACTAAGTGATTGAACTTTAAATCATTGAGTAATGTTAATATAATCCTTTGTGCTTATATATATTTGAATGCCAATGGCTGTTAACTATTCAAAAAGTGGTTTTCCTTTTTAAACAGGGACTAGCTTACGTGTCTAATATCTGTGACTGAGTTTTTGGCCAATATGTGTTCACATGCCATCGAACACTCAAATGCTTTTAACAAGACACGCCGTCGTTGCTTCTAAAATGCTCTGGGGTGTTTCCAGTCTCAAGCATGGACGCGTCCACTCAGGGAAAAGCAAAGCACAGCTAACTCATCATCCAGCGAGAGCGAGCGCTGAGGGATTGAGACACTCGGCCTGTAAATATTTATCTTTGGGCTGAAACTTCCCTCTGTTTCATGACGGGCCACCTGAGTGAATCCTTTAAGGAATGTAAGGCAAACACCTATTCATTTTTCTCAGGGAATCCCAGACTGTAGGCAAAGGCTTCAGAGTAAGGTATTAAGCACCTGTTTAATAACATAAAAGCAAGTTAGTGAAAAAAAAAATGATCACCCGAATCTGTATTTAGGGTCACTTTCACCTGGAAGCCATTGCATTGGTAGCATTCCGTGTCTTTTTGTCCCAGCAATGCCTCTTCAAGGTGGAGAACAGGGCAGGAAGCTCAGGCAGGCTTGGATCTCCTTCGCCTCTTGGCTAGTGGGAGTCTGTGATAAGAAATTAGATTAGCGTGTAGCAGCACTAGATGGGCTGGACTCAGTGTCCTACACAGAAGTTAATTCAAGATAGAGCAAATCTGATTTGGGGGAAGGTTTAAGAACTTGAGTGATTGCCCTAGGTGTGTCTTTGGGATGAGGGCAGCATCGCCCTGAAGGAAATGGATGCTCATGCACGTGCCAACTCTTGGGCAAAGAGGAAACTGTGCTTGGATTCTGTAACACGGAGGCCCAGGGATGGGGATGCAGCTGGTCGCCCTCCTGTTAGGGAAAAGATCTCAGGGAGGCAGGCGAGGCCCGCGAGGCCCGCGAGGCCCAGCCTGTGTTTGCGGCATGGGAATCAGAGCAGCCACTGGTAGTCATAGTATGGGTTTCTCCCGGGTGCATTCTGCTTTCTTTATGCGTTAGTGAGGTCTTATTGAAGGGGACAGCCCCTTCCTAGTTTTGCTTTGGGACATTAATGGAGGATCAGCAACTGCGTGTGGGGTCTGCAGGAGGAGTCTGGGACCAGTGGCCGGGCCTGAGCGGAGGTGCTGCGCGCAGAACAGCGGCCCTGTGACAGTATGTGGTTGGGAGAACCTGGGGATTGTGGCTTCCGCTGCGATGCCTGAAGGAGTAACCACCAAAAAGCTCAGCCCGCTCTGACAGTGGCCTTCTCGCGTGGCCATTCCAGACGAGGCTGTTCTTTGAAAGCTGCTCAAGTGGGGCAAGAGCTGGGCTGTACTACCTTCCCCACTCAGCTTCGAAGCCGCCTCTCGTCCAGCCTTCCTAGGCTCCTGTGTCTGTCCCCGCCGTGCCCTTAGCCTGGGCCTCGCGAGTGTTCCCGGTGCGCTGCACAGCGAGTTAAGGGCTCGGCATGGATCGTCTCACTCGGTTCCTTTGGTTGGCCCCACTTTCCAGCCGAGGACACCAAAGCTTAGAGAGATCAACGTGGTTTGCCTCCAGACCCACCGCGAGCGGGAGGTGAACCCGGACGGTCTGGTCCGGAGCCCCAGCACTCACGGGAGTCATTGGAAGTACTCATGTTGGTTCTCCCGTTGGCCACTTCAGAAAAAGAAAACGCAAGCTTCCTTAGGGTGGTGTCTGTCTTTTAGCTCTGTGTCCCAAACTTGTAGTGTAGCCTGAGGCACGTAGTAGGTGCTTGGCAATGCTTACGGAAGGGACGAATGCAAGATTGGAGCCTAAGGAACACAATCCCAAGACATCGCACTGAAGGGCTTCTTATAGTTTATGAATGAGTAAGATGAAGTGTTCGACTCCTTGGGAATATAAAACAGCACAATAAATGCCAGCTATTATCATTATTTAGAATAAAAGATGTATTTATTTAGGAGAAAAATTGTTCTTGCGTAGGAACACAACATACGTCTTCTTCCCCCGCCCCCCCGAATTCCCTTTATCACACATTTCTGAATGATTTTAGAAAGAGGTGAACATTCATTTCTATGCAGTATTTGATGGATAGGAGTGAAATGTCATTTTTGATAGAGTTTTCCCTCGAAATTTCAGCTGTGCTTGCTTGAAATATGAACGTAGTTACGTGGCAGAACGGCTGCAGCAGGTTCCATCTAAGCAATCTGCGGCGCAGCGGTGTGGGAATACAGACGGCACTGAGTGTGAAAGGGTTTCTTACCTACGCAGCCAGCCAGCCCAGCCTGAGGACAAAAGCCAACTGCCAGACTAGAGGAATACCGTGCTTTTCGTGCCATGCCAAACTCAGTTTGCTCCTTGTTGGCTTCGTAGCCACTCTGTCTCCATTATTCTTGCTACAAAAGCATCTAAATTGATTTTACACGGAATATTTTGTAAATAGAAAATGTACAATGGGGCCCTATTTATGGTGTTGGGAGGTCTTGATGTGGATGCCTCTGAGGAGGTAGAATAAGTTATTACTGCGTTGCTGTTAGATTTTCCTACTACTCATTTGTGGCCGAGCCTGGTGCACACCCCAGTATCTATTTGCTGTCCTCAGTGATGGAACCCTGTGTTAAATGGGTGCAGTATCCCTAGCTAAAGGCCTTAAGCTCCCTTGCAGCTAGGTGTGTCTGAGGCCACCTGAGAAAACCGGTCAGTAGGTTCAAAATGGAAGTGTGAGCTCTTTCTGGAACAATCTCTTCAGAAGGGAAGGAGTACTCTTCTCCTTCCTCCTTCCTGTGGCCTGGAATGTATATATAATGACAGGAGCCCCTGCAGCTATTTTGGACAGTGATGTGACCTTGGAAATGGAGGCACTCAAGGACAAAACAGCAAGGTAGGGAAGATCCTGGCTTTCTGACACAATAAAACCTTTAAGTGCCTACTGGTGGCCTTCTGTGACGTGGAGGCAGCATAAACTTCCATCGTATTTCCACTGTTACCTTGGGTCTTTCTGTTACATTCAGCCAAACCCAACCCTAATGAATAAGCCATTGCTTCAGGTCTAAGGAAATTTGAGAAACTTTTCAAGAGAGCTTTCTCCGTGGTCCCATCAGCATGGTGAGGCACTTGCATCGTGTGGTTTTTGTTTCTGCTCCTCTCCAGCTGCCTGGTCTGATCGTCTCTCCTTCTGTAATCTTTCCAGCTTCCCATTAAAATGTGGGCTATTTTGGGGCCTTTATTACTGCACTCCTGTTTCCAATCTCTCTGTAAGGATCTTACAGTTTCCTCATTTATCTCCCTCTCCTCCGAAATCCACACGAGACCCCAGCATAAAATCGCAATTACATCAGCGCACATGCAGGCTTCTTATTAATTCAGGGCCAGGAACTCATGGACATAACTGTTCTAAGCAATTTTAATAGATTTCTTGAAACTAATTTTCAGATAGTATTTCTATGATGATAGATTAGCAAACGCTGAATTGAATGTAGGTAGTCTTGATTTCAGCTAAGCATTCCATGGTCTCCAGTGAGAAACAGTGAATAAAAACAACTCCACACTTCCCCCCTCCCCAGCTCTGACACTTTAAGCTGTAGACCTTGGAAAAGATATCTAAACTCTTTGAGCCTCAATTTCCTTATCTGTAAAATGAGTTGAGATGAAGATTAAATGAGCTAATGCACGCATAAAAACCAAATATGACTGTGTTTTTAAGTCTAATGTAATTTGCAGGTGTAATACAATTTGGGTGAATGGGGGAAAAATCTTACTTGAGGGCAAAGTGTCCATTTACTGACTGTGTGATCTTGGGCAAATTGTTAAATGTCTCTGAGCCTCATTTTTCTTATCAGTAGAATGAGAGGAAGAGAACTGCCTCAAAGCACTAATGCAAGAGTTGAATGAGGGCAGAGCCCTGGTGCGGGCCGGAGGGCAGTGCGTGTCACGAGCTCTCCACCTCCCCCGCCTGCCAGCTGGAGGCAGTCCGGCCCAGCCTGCGGCCCCAGTGCCAGTGCCGGCACGGGGTGGAACGCCTACATCGGCAACCTCATGGCAGCCAGCACCTGTCAGGACGCGGCCGTCGTGGGTCGCTGTCACCGGGGCGTCAACATCACACCATCAGCCAGCTGAGGTTGGTGTCCTGGTTGGCAAAGACCGGTCAAGTTTTTTCATGAATGGACTGACACCTGGGGACCAGAAATGTCCTGTGACCCTGGACTCACTGCTCCTGGAAGGGGAATTGTCCACAGAGCACCCACCTTCCATGTCACCGTCACCATCGCTGCCAAGATGCTAGTCCTGATGGGCAAAGAAGGTGTCCATGGCAGTGTGAGGTCGTGAGATGGCCTCGCCCCTGCCCTCTCTGCCCCTTCCCCTCCATACCTTTGCACCCCTCTCCTTCCCAAATACACACCCATACCACTTTTATTTTGGGGGCCATTATCCTACACCCCTTATTGTTGTCAAAACCACACAGGCTGGGGGCCTGGGCTGGATGGACAGACACCTCCCCCTACCCATACCCCTCCTGTGTGTGATTGGAAAACATTTTTTTCATTTTTTTTTTTGTTTTTCAGAATAAAAAAGATTCTACTAACAATAACAACAACAAAAAGAACTAAATGAAATAATGTATAAAGGATCTTCACAAAGTTCTTGGAAAATGTATATTATGAAAACAACCCTGCATGGATTTCAAACTTTTTTTGTGATCAAAATAAACTTATCTTTTAATTCCATTTTCCATGAATTTTTTTAAGCATTGTTGTAAATGGTAAACTATAGCTTGCTGACACTTAAAGTAAATAAGTGAATGGGTTGAACCATGCTATCAAAAGAGTGTCTGTCATCAGTCTAAAGGAACATGTTGTGTAGAACACCACAGGCTTGGTCAATACTTTTTTAAAAACTTTTATTTATTCATTTATTTATTTTTTAATTTTATTTTGAAAGGTAGAATTACACACACACACAGAGAGAGAGAGAGAGAGAGAGAGAGAGAGAGGTCTTCCATCCCCTGGTTCACTCCCCAGATGGCTGTAATGGCTAGGGCTGGGCCAGGCCGAAGCAGGATCCAGGAGCCTCCCGGTCTCCCACATGGGTGGTGGGGGCCCAACACTTGGGCCATCTTCTGCTGCTTTCCCAGGAGCATCAGCAGGGAGCTGGATTAGAAGTGGGACTCAAACCAGCACCCATATGGAATGCTGGCACTGCAGACGCTGGCTTTACCTGCTGCTTCATAGTGCCAGCCCTGGTCAGTATTTTTATTAATGCCATACATGAAGGTGAAGTTTGCTTATTGCATTTGATTATAACAAAGGTAGGGGGAATGGAACCATGGATGCAATATAACTGGAAACACACATGAGGTCTGATGACTGAAGACTTGGCTTCCAGTTCCCGAATCAATCTGTAATCACTGTTTCCTCATCTGTGAAATGATAATAACTCTAGAAAAATATCAGGCAGATACACTGAGTGTGAGAATATAGTTTCAAAATCTCAAATAATTCATGACTCATTCTGAAAAATGAAAAGCTTGCTTCTTTACCACCTCCAGTGGTCCCAATAAATGGCAAAAATACTTGTAGAAGCATCATTCACCAGCTTCAAAATTATGCAATTAGTGACAGTTATTTAATTTTAAGGTAATTATTATTATTTAAATTTATTTTCATTTTACTTGAAAGGCACAGAGACTGAGAAAGACACAGAAACAGATGAAGAGAGATCTTCCATCCACTGGTTCTTTCCTCCAATGCCTGCAAGAGCCAGGCCAGGGCAAGCTGAAGCCAGAAGCCTGGAACACCATTTGGGTCTCCCAGGTACTCCCAGGCTGGGACCAAGTGCTTCAGCCATCAGCCTTCTCCAGATGCACACTAGCAGGAAGCTGGGTCAAAAGCAGAGTTGCTTATACTCAAGCCCAGACCCTGCAGTATGGGATTTGGGGGTCCTGAGTGGTGACTTAAGCTGCTGTGCTGTGCGGAACAGCTGCCCTGAGAATTTATTTTGAAAATAGGCCACCTGAATTATTTAAACTTTTGTGCACAAAATGTGCTTTTACTAACCTTTCAAACTCATGTTCTTAAAATGCAAGCAAATGAATTAACTTAGGCTGCTACTCAAGAGAGGGCTGTGTTTTGGGAATTCTGAGTCCTGCCTGGATCATTGGGAAACAGCTATTGAACTCAAACCTGATGGTGGGCCCTAAGAAGATTAGTCTCGGAAGAGCAGAGACAGTAAAATCTTTGGTCTTTCATCCCTATCTCTGTGGCAACAGCGCCTTGCCTGAGTGTTGGGGAGAGCTGGCTGGAGCTGGCTAGACAAGTTAGACTTAAGTGGGAAGCTGGATAAAACTGGACTTTGCAGCTATCCCGGGTCCATGGTATTTTCTAGTTTGCCATTCAGAGGATAAGAAAGTCCTATGTCGATGTCTACTGGCTGTATTGAATGCATTCTCTCAGCCTCCCCTGTCTTCAAAAGCCTTGTGTTTTAAGGGCTCTCCCGCAATGAAGGACTCAGCATGGGCTCACGCATTTATCCCCCAACCCCAGGCTGCTGCTCAGTCTCTGGCCCCTTTAGCATTTCCACATTTGAATGCAGTCCTAAGCCGCAAGGCACAGGGTGCAGACTCCCTGGTGGCTGCTGGGGGGCCACCCTCTGTGTGTTCAGAAGGATACAGTCCCAGAGCCAACTCTGGTCTGGGAACTAGGTGCCGGGCTGGAGGTGGCAGGAATTCCCATCCCATCCCTCCTTCCCATGTCCCGTTCAGAGTCACCGTGTTTCCACAGAGCCTGTGCAGACAAGTCGAGCGTGGCCAGGTGGGGGCGTGAACCAGGCAACACTTTGCCATGGAGCAGTAACCTGCCCGGCCAAGGACTCCACCTGCATTTGCTTCCCTTCCTCCACTGTCCTGCCCTGGGGTTGTGCTAGAAGCCTGTTTTTCCTAGGGGACTCAAGTCTAAACCACCCGCTATGGACAGGGACTTGAGCCCGATCCCGAGTGCCTCCCTTCCAAGACAGATCCACGAAGCATGAGCAGCAAGGCCGTGTGTGATGACCGCTAGTAATCCCGGCTCTGCAGCGGGAGTAGCTGTCTCTGGTTCCGGTGATTTCCAAAGTGTCTGCACATCTTGATTTCCTAAAACACTGCAGTTCACCACCCGCCGCCCCCCCCCCCCCCGGACATATCTCAGCACCTCATCTGATGTGGAGGGCAGCATCGCCCTGGGATTTCAGCGAAATAGTTTGTGTTCATGTTTGAGTAGGCATTTTGCTCTGGAAAATACACCATTCAGCTTTTCTTTAGTAAGAGCATTTTATTATAGCTCTTGTCTAAAATCAAATTACTGTCAGGTTTCTTTCCCTTCTCTCTTGAGACAGATAATTGAGTATAATGATGTTGTTTACCCATAGCCGCTGTCTAGATCAATTTTTTTGCTCGCTTTTTGAAATTAATTTACCAGCCCTTGCAACCTAGCTGGCTGCTGATAGAGGACTGCAGTGGGTGTTTCTGAACATTATTGTCTGCTGGTAGAGACACAAATGTGACTGAATTTGAAAAATGTCAGAAAAACAAAGCCTGTTGCAGGGCCAGCCTTCCTCTTCATTTTGGAAGGATTGTTTCAGTTAGTTGTCTTGTTGATGTCGACATAAATTCTGTATATGGGTTAAATATTGCTGCTTAACAAATTATCCTAAAGCTTGCAACAAGAACAGCAATTTACTATTTCATGAAGCCCATAGACGCAGTAATGCAGGAGCAGCTTAGCCGGGTGGTTCTGTCTCCAGGTCTTTCATGAGTTTGCAGTTGAGATGTTGGCCAGGGCTTCAGTTTCCAGAAGACTTGACTGGGACTGGGAGGTCCACTCCCACCGTGGCTGTAGGAGGGGACTCAATGCCTCACCACTCACATCTTTCCATAGGACTGCTTTGATAATCTCAAGATAATCACATGGGGGCTGGTTCCCCCACAGGGAGTGATCCAGGAGAAAATGAAGAAGTGGCAATGTTTTTATGCTAGAGCCCGAAGAACTGTGAGCTGTCTATTTCGCTGTATTGTTTTCTTTTTGAAAATGCATTTATTTATTTGGAGAAGAGAGAGAGAGAGAGAGAGAGAGAGAGAGAGAGAGAGAGAGATCCCATCCATTGGTTCACCAAAAGTCACAAAGGACAGGAGGGCCAGGCCAGGGTCAACACCAGGATCCCAGAACTCAATCCAGGTCTCCCATGTGAGTGGCAGGAATCCAACTACTTGAGCCATCACTGCTGCCTCCCAGGGTCTGCAATAGCAGGAAGCTGGAATCAGGAGCTGGAGCTGGGTTTGTAACCCAGACACTGAGATGGGAAGTGAGAATCCTAACCGCTAAGCTTGTCCTGTGCCTCCCGCCCCTACACACACTGAGTCCTGTTGGTTACACAGACCAAGCTTAGTACATTGGGGGGTGGGGGTGGGGGTAAGGCCATTAACACCAAGAGGCAAGAGTCGCTGGGGAGCCCCCTGGAGGCTGGCTACCACGTTCAGTAGTACTGGTTGCTTTTCCTGAAAGCCTTTTACCTGTGGAGCAACCCAAGTGCACAAGTATCAGACTGGGCTAAGACTTGTTTGGTCTAGTAACAGCATTCTCAGAGGGTGGCCTGGCTGGGGATCAGCATGCCTCTCTACAGAGATTCATTTTAGGCTAAGTGATCTTTTGTGCCTTGTCTGCCAGAGAGACACACGGAGGTGAGGAGAGGTGCTCATTGCAAGGCCCCAGTATGTAGGGTAAAATCCATAATAACTCAAAGTTCCTGTAACCCACCCTTCTGGCAAAATCCCACAGATACCCTGTGATTCTCCAGAGGAGCCCTGGCCTCATACATGCCCATCATCCAGCCCCTCCAAGGGACAGTGATGTTGACATTTCTCTGGGGTCCTTCTGTTGCTTGCTACATTGAGTCCATGACTGCGGTCACCATGTAGTCTATGCTAATAATGCCCATCATAGGAACACCAATGCCTTTACCAAACATACTTTTCCTCCAAAGCTACAAATCCTGCAGAGGCCAAAGGGATGCCGGGCAGGTGCAGCCCTTTCTCTAGCTCTTGTGTCTTGCTTCTTTGCAAGGGCCCTGAAGCTGCACCACCCACACATAGTCAATCACAGTCTTTCCCGAACACAGGTCCTTCCTGCCTCTGAGTAACTCTTCCAGGAACACACAAGGACAAGTGGTGGTTTTTTTTTTTTTTTTTTTTTTTTGGCACAGCTCAGAAAATCACCTCTACAGCAGAGACAACATTTCCTCACTTCACCCCAGGTGTTGGTGTTCCTGTGAGAGGCCATCTTGCAAGTATTTTCTTTTCCTGTATGACCTGTACTTTGCATAGCCTAAGACCATTTTTCCAAGTAAGCTTTCTAGAATAAAGGAGCGAGGCTTCTGTAATGACTTCTCCACGTCTCTACATGCATATTTAAATCTCTGGCATACTTGGATGAAATTCTACTTGGTTATGATATGTTAATTCTCTTCAAACATTGTTAGATTTGATATGCTATCATTTTATTGAGGATTTATTTTGTGGCTAGGCTCATGGAAGAAATTGGCCTGTAGCTTTCTGGTTTTTGTACAGCCATTGTCTGGTTTGGGTATTAGGTAATACAGGCCTCATAAAATGAACTGAGTAAGTGTTCATTCCTCTGCTGTTTGCTGAAAGAGATTGTGTAAAATTGTTGTTAAATGTTTGGTTCAATTCTCCAATAAACTGTCTGGTGGTTTCTTTGTTTCAAATAAACTTTATTTTCTTGGGTTCCCAGGGTCACTGCGAATCGAGCTGAAGATAGATTTCCTGTGCTCCTTGCCCCCACACATCATCGACGTCCCTCACCGAGTGGGTACCTTTGTTACAGCTGAGGAAGCTCCGCTGCCACAGCACAATTACCTGAAGCCCCTACTTGACCATTGCGGGGGTTGCCCCTCTTATGGGCACGATGACAGGATCATAGCATTGCTTCATCGCTCTAAAAATCTGCTGTGCTCTGCCCATCCACCCCAACCTCCTCACTAACCCATGGCAACCAATCATCTTTTTGCCTTTTTGGCCTTTTCAGAGAGCCACATACTTGGAACCATACAGTGTATAGCCTTTTCAGATCGGCTTCTCCCACTTTGTTTCACGCATCCAAGTCTCTGCCACGTCTTTGCATGGCTTGATAGCTCATTCTTTTCTTAGCACTGAGTACCATTCTATTGTTCAGATGTACCACAGCTTATCCTGTCACCTGCTGAAGGGCGTCCTTGCTGTTTCAAGTTTTGGCAATTATGATTACTGCTGCTATAAACATATGTGTGTAGGTTTTTGTTCATTGTATCGGGTGATGGATGTGTTGTTGGATTCAGCTGTGTCATTACTGATTTTCTGCCTGCTGGATCTGTCCATTTCTGATAGAGAACTGTAATAGTGAATTCATTTCTCCTTGTGCCTCTTTGAGTTTTTGCCTCACAAATTTTGATGTTCACTTGCTTGATGCATCCATAGATTGTTCAGTGTTCTTGAAGAATTGACTCTTAGCATTAGGCTTGTTCTTCTTTTTCCCTGTTAACTTTTCTTGCTCTGAAGTCTGCTCGGTCTGAAATTAATATAGCTACATGGACTTTCTTTTGATTAGTGTAAGCATAAGCGTGGTATGTCTTTCTCCACATATTGACTTTTGCTTTTAAAGATGTATTTATTTATTCGAAATGCTGGGTTACAGAGAGGCAGAGGCAGAGAAAGAGAGACAGAGAAAGAGAGGGAGAGAGAGATCTTCCATTCCTGGTTCACCCCCGAAATGGGCTACAATGGCTGGAGCTGGCTCTATCTGAAGCCAAGAGCCCAGGGCTTCTTCCGGGTCTCCCACACAAGTGCAGGGGTCTAAGCACTTGGGCCACCTTCCACTGCTTTCCCAGGCACATTAACAGGGAGCTGGATTGGAATTGGAGTAGGCGGGACTCGAACTGGTGCCCATATGGGATTCTGGCACTGCAGAAGGCAGCTTAACCTGCTACACCATAGCACCGGCTCCTAAATGGGTTTCTTGTAGATGACATATAGTTGGATGTTTTCTGAGCCACTCTGATAATCTCTGACTTTTAATTGGTAGTGATTATTTCTATGGTTGGATTAATGTCTGTCATTGTTAGTACTTTTCATTTGTTGCCCATTTTTTGTTTCGGTTTTTTGTCTTCTATCCGTTTTTAAGGTTTTTTTTTTTGGCTTTAATTGTACATTTTATATTGTTTCATTTTTTCCTGCTTTCTTAGCATGTGGGTTATACTTTTTAAAATGGAAAAAAAAACCCACTTTTTAGTGGTTTGTTGCCCTAGAGTTTGTGATATATACTTACAACTCATTCAAGTCTACATCAAACAACACTACACTGCTTCATGGGTAGTACAAATAACTTACAGTTCAAAAATTATTTATTATATATAATAAATAATATAGAATATATAAAATAAATAAACATATCATATATATATATAGAGAGAGAGAGAGAGCAAGAGAGAGTGAGAACATGCGCACCCTCTGGTTCATTCCTCAAATGTCCACGACGGGCCTGATGTGAAGCAGGAAGCTAGGAATTCAATGTCTTCTGTGTAGGTGGCAGAACTCAATCACTTGAGCCTCGGTGCTGTTTCCCAGAGTCTGCGTTAGCAGGAAGCTGGAGCCAGGAGCAGGCTCAGGGGCTGCTGCGAGAGATGTGGCAATCTTAGATGCTAGGCTAAACGCCTGCCCCTATAAGCTAAAAGTAATCCTAATTCCTCCCTCAATCCTTGGATCATTGCTTTCATGCAGTTCACTCATACATAAGCCTACATAAGCATGCACACACGCAAGAATACATAACCAAACACATTGCTGCTGTTTTGGAAAAGCTATTAGCTATAAGATCAGTTGAAATGGGAGGACATAAAAGTCTTCATTTTACCTTCACTTATTTCTTCTTGGGTGCTCCTCCTTTCTTTATGTAGATCTGAGTTTATAGCATGTCTTCCCCCTTCTCGCTAAAGACTTGAACATTGCTTGCAGGCAAATATAACTGGTAACAAATCTCAAGTTTTGATTATCTGAGAAAGTCTTTATTCTTCCTTCACTTAAAACTTTAAAATATTATTTGAACGAGAGAGAGAGAGAGAGAGAGAGAGAGAGCTGTCATCTGCTGGTTCACTTTCCAAGCTCCCTAACAGCCAGGCCTGGGCCAGACTGAAGCCAAGTACCAGGAACTCAGTTCAGTCTCCCACATGGGCGGCAGGAACCCAAGTACTTGAGCCGTCACTGCTGCCTCCCAGGGTGCACATTAGCAAGAAGCCAGAATTGAGAGTAGAGCCAGGACCCGGACACGGGAACCCCAGAACAGGATGCAGGTATCCCAAGTTTGTTGTTTCATTTCCAAGTGTATAGAAAATTTTCCTCTTATCTTTGTTATTGACTTCTGGTTTGATTTCAGTGTGATTCAAAATCATACCCTGTATGATCTTAATTTTTATCTTACTTATTTTTTTAAAGATTTATTTATTTGTTTGAAAGTCAGAGTTACACAGAGAGAGGAGAGGCAGAAAGGGAGAGAGGTCTTCCATATGCTGGTTCACTCCCCAGTTGGCTGCAATGGCTAGAGCTACGCCTATTTGAAGCCAGGAGCCAGGAGACTCTTCTAGGTCTCCCATGTGGGTGCAGGGGCCCAAGGACTTGGGCCATCTTCAACTGCTTTCCCAGGCCATAGCAGAGAGCTGGATCAGAAGTGGAGCAGCCAGAACTTGAACCAGTGCCCATATGGGATGCCGGCATTGCAGGTGGTGACTTTTATCTGCTATGCCACAGCACCAGCCCCTAATTTTAATTTTAAATGTTTATTGATGCTTTATGGCCCAAGAGATGGTCTGTTTTGGTGAATATCCCATGGCAAGTTGAAAATATGTGGATTCTGCTGATGTGGGGTGGAGTGTTTCATACATCCTTCAGGTAATGCTTGTTAAGTACGCTGCTCAGATAGTCTCAACCTTAGCTGATTCTCCACCTGATAGTTTTCACCATTGTTGAGCAATCAAACACGCCTTGGTATTGGAAAGTAGCTTTTTGGAAGAACTCATCCGCAGGCAGATTTCAGTTGCAGCTCTAAACCAAAACACACACTTCCTCTCCTTCCAGCGATCTTTTGAACTCAGGCTAGAATCCATCAGTGGTCCCTCTCCTTTTCCTGACAGCCCCAAATTATTTTCTGTGCCCTTCATCTTTAATGCAGCTAACTAACCTTTTAGTCGTTGCTGTTTTGAAAGAGCTGTTATCTATCAGCCCAACTGAAACAAGTCCATATGAAAGTCTTCTTTTTATCTTCATTTATTCTTTTTTAGATGCTCTTCCTTACATTTAAAAGGCTGTACTTTCACACGTCTATTAGCCTTCCCTCACGTTGCCAAACGTCTCCTAAAGCAATCAGCTGCCAGGGGTGAGGACACCTGTCAGCACCTGCTGTGTTGCACCTCCCGGAGCTGTGATAAGAGAGGATGTCAAGTGTTAGACAGCCAAGCGGTCCTCTTGTGGCTAAGCTTTAAACGAGTGCTGGTCGCCAGCCCGCGGCTGTTGACTCTCGCCAGAGCCTCTGCACTTTGAGAACCCTTGTGCTACCCATTTAATATTGTCTCTTGTGTAGAAGGTTTATGTGAGAGTTCTAAGGAAATGGTGCCTGGTGTCTTGTGCCCTGGGAACCCCTTGCCGGCTGTTGGTCAGTTGCTGCACGTGTGGCACACGTGTGTTCTGTCCCCTGTGCGTCCTGTCTCCTGAGTATTTTTCAGATGCCTCTCTTTAAATATCTGCTGTCACATGCTTGGCTCAGCCTCTTGCAAATCTTCCCTGGAAAATGCCAACAATATGCAAATTGGTCTCACCTTGCTTTGATTCATCCTCCACGTTATCGCTGTCAGAATAATCTTGCCAAATAGAAGCAAAATCACATCTTATTTCTGCTTAAAGTCCTTTCTTGGGTCTCCCCATGGGTACTGGGCTTCAGAATCAAACTATAAGTCAGAACAAAGATCTTTCTAAAGAATGTGTTTGAGAAGGAGATAGATAGATAGATAGATAGATAGATAGATAGATAGATAGATAAAGGAAGAGGGAGATGGAGGAAAGGGGGAGGAGGGGGAGGGAGAGGGAGAGAGTAGAGAATGAATTTCATCCACTGGTTCATACCCAAATGCCTGTGACAGCAGGGGCTGGAGCCAGAGCCAGGAACTCAGTCCAAGTCTCCCACAAGGACGTCAGGAACCCAATTACTTGAGATGACACTGCTGCCTCCCGAGGTCTACACTGACAGGAAGTTGGAGTCAGGATTAGCAGCCAGAACTGAAGCCAGGCACTCTAAGGTGAGCCCTGGGTGTCCTGACTGCTGAGCGAAATGTCCACTACCAGCCCGCAGATTGCTGCCTACTTCTCTAACCGCATCCCCCTGCCCCACCTCCTGTGCTTGCTGGAAGGATCTTAAGTTCATGCTGTGTAAACGCCTGATGCTTTTGCAAGTATTACTCCTTCTATCTGATGTGCATTTTCTACTCAGCCTTCAAGACGTATGGCACATCTCAACCCTTATCAGCCGCCTCTCTGGTCTGGATTAGAGGCCTGTCCCACGTCCCACAGCATCTTTTATAAGTCTCTTTTGCTATGGGATGCAGTACACATTGCAGTAAAACTTCTGGACCCTGGAGCCAGCGTATGCAGGTTTCGATTGTATTACTTTACTACCTGTGCAATCTCTAACAAATTTTTTAGCTTTCTTTGTGCCTCCATTTTCCCAATTATAAATATTAGTATCTGTCATGTGGCTCTCTTGGGATGCATATTGGCAGTGGAAAATATAGAATGCTTAGAATAATATCTAGCTCAGTGTGAACATCCAGGGCATGTCAGCTGTTCCCAATAGTTTTTTTTTTTTTTTATAAGCAGAGTAGACAGTGAAAGAGAGATGAAAGGTCTTCCTTTTTCCGTTGGTCTCCCATGCAGGTGCAGGGCCCAGCACTTGGGCCATCCTCCACTGCACTTCTGGGCCATAGCAGAGAGCTGAACAGGAAGAGGGGCAACCAGGACAGAATCCGGCGCCCCGACTGGGACTAGAACCCGGTGTGCCAGTGCCACAGGTGGAGGATTAGTCTAGTGAGCTGTGGCGCCGGCCCCAATAGTTTGTTTTACTTTCAGTTTGCTGTTCCATAAAATTCTAAGCTGTTAAAAGGATGGACATTGGCTTGGTTTTCTCAGCCTGTAGTGCAGACAAGCCGCTTAGTGGTCTCTGAAAACACAAGTGAGAAGCAGCACCACATGTAAAGTATTATTAGACTTAGTGATGTTTCCTGTTCCCCAGCGCTCTCTGACGCTTTTAGTTCATACAGAAACAAGCTTTCAGTGTGCAAGTCTCTAAAGAATTGTGAGGAACTGCAGCACATGCATGATATAAGGGATAACATTATTTCCAAAGAAACGTGTCTGAACGTAGAGAAGGGTATCGCCCCGTCAGCATTGTCCTTCTCTCTCTCGGTGTAAGACATCTCTTAACATATTATGTGGCACTAGTTCCAGTGGTGTTGGTTTCGTTTCTTACCTTCTCTGGATCTCTCCTTTGTTTCCGTATTATAAATAATGCTTTAAAATTGCATTGTGGACTCAACAGGCGACGAACAAACAGGAGCTTGCCATCTGCATTACAGATCCCCAAGAAAGGGCTGTGAAATGGCACAAGATTTCATTTTACAGCAACGTCATCTGGCAAATCCACAAGACATTCATCACCCTGCATTTCTAGATTAGCGCGCTTTTATTGGATAAGTGCAGAATCATTTTGGGACTAACTGCATTGTGCAGCAGTGAATAATCTTCTGAATGTCTCTGTTAGAATTAGGTTTGGCTTTGAATTATAGAAGCTCAAAACAACAGCGGCTTAAATAAGTTAAAGTTTATTTCTCTGTCACGTAAACACAGACCGTCCTGGGATGGGAAGGCAATTCAGCCATCAGGGGCCAAGTTCTCTCCCTTCTGCGGCTCCACCATCTTTAACGGCAGGTTTCAGCTCCTGGCTTACCATGGCTGCTCCAGATCCAGCCTTCGCCATCCCCAGTCCAGCCAGGAGGGAGCATGAGTAGGGAGAAGAGCACTGTTCTCTTATTGGAGGGCACTTCTTAGAAGTTGCGTTCTCAGTTGTTCCTCAGTATCTGTGGGGAATGGTTCAAGATACCCAAATCTGCAGACACTCAAGTCCCTTACATAAAATGGCTTAGTACTGGGGCTGGTGCTGTGGCGCAGCAGGTAAAGCCATGGCCTGCAGTGCTGGCATCTCACATGGGCACTGGCTCAAGTCCCTCCTGCCCCACTTCTGCTCCAGCTCCCTGCCAATGTGCCTGGGAAAGCAACGGAAGATGTCCCAAGTGATTGGGTCCCTGCATCAATGTGGGAGACCCAGAAGAAGCTGCTGGCTCCTGACTTCGTCCTGGCCCAGCCTTGGTCATTACAGCCATTTGGGGAGTGAACCAGTGAATGGAAGACCTCTCTCTCTCTCTCTGTCACTCTTTCAGATCAATTAATAAATTTTTGAAAAAATGGCTTAATATTTGCATATAATCTATGCACATCCTCCCATATACTTTAATACACTACACACTCATCTCTAGTTTACTTATGATACCTAAGATAATGTAAATACTGTACAAACTGTTGTTATACATTATTGTTTAGGGAATAATGACAAGAAAGTAAGTTTGCAAATTTAGTACAGAGATAATTTTTTTTGAATACTGTAATTTCCATCGGAATCCAGTTGACTAGATGTGAAACCTACGGAGAGAGGGTTGATGGTACCTTTCTGTTTGTAGGACACACCCACATTGTAGGTCAAAGGAAGGTTTGGAAATACAGTCTTGGTCCTGGGTAGCCCAGGGCTCAACTAAAACACTGAGTCCTATCTCTGATAAGGGGTCAGTGTGTAAGAAGATCACCACCAGCCCACGCTGCTCGTCTTTGCCATTTCACGGTCTCAGCTTGCCAGAACCCAGGACCAGGAAAAGAGTTGATAAGGGACAGGAGTTGTGGTGCAGCACATTGAGCCACCAAGGGGACATACAGCCCATGTTAGAGTGCTGATTGCTGGTGCTGGCTGCTCCACTTCGGATCCAGCTCCCTACTAATGTGCATCCTGGGGGCCGGCGCTGTGGCGAACTGGGTGAAGCTGCGCCTGCAGTGCCGGCATCCCAAATGGGCACTGGTTTGAGTCTCGGCTGCTCCACTTCTGATCCAGCTCTCTGCTATGTCCTGGGAAAGCAGTAGAAGATGGCCCAAATGCTTGGGTCCCTGCACCAGCGTGGGAGACCGGGAGAGGGTCCAGGCTCCTGGCTTTGGATCAGCGCAGTTCTGGCTGTTGCAGCCATTTGGGGAGTGAACCAGCAGATGGAAGACCTATCTCTCTCTCTCTCTCTCTCTCTCTCTCTGCCTCTCCTTCTCTCTCTGTGTAACTCTGACTTTCAAATAAAATGAATAAATCTTAAAAAAAATGTGCATCCCGGGAGGCAACAGAAGATGGCCCATGTGCATGGGCCGCACACCCATGTGGGAGACCCAGGTGGAGTTCCTGGCTCCTGGCTTTGGCCTGGCGGTTGTGAGCAGTTGGAGTGTCAACTAGCAGAGGAGAGATCTCTGTCTTTGTCTTTCTACCTTTCAGATAGATGAAATGGACAATATTTTTTTTAAAAAGAAAGTTGGCAAAATGGCCTTATTGATGTAAAAAAGATGTGTTGGGATAATTTTGACCTTTCCCTTTCCTTCATATTATTAAGGTTGTTGCACATAATTTTACACAAAGGAGCACTAAAAAGTATTCAAATATGACTCTGAAGGCACAGAAAACTGAGAACAAAATAGAGAAATAGGATGTCATCAACATGACTAATTTTGGGGTGCTGAAGAACACTCTGCACAAATGAGAAGGCAAACCCAGGAATGGGAGATCAACATTTGTACATCATGTAACTGGGAAGGATGAAGAGCAACAATGTGTGAAAAGCTACAACTCAATAATAAAAGACCAAACAAGTGGATTTTTAAAAATGGTCAAAGGACTACAGAGGACATTTCCCTCCCTCTCTCTCAAAAAAAAGTACTGGGGGCTGGTGCCATGGTGCAGTAGGTTAATCCTCTGCTTGCAGCGCCGGCATCCCATATGGACGCTGGTTCTAGTCCCGGCTGTTCCTCTTCCAATCCAGCTCTCTGCTATGGCCTGGGATAGCAGTAGAAGATGGCCCAAGCCCTTGGGCCCCTGCACCCACGTGGGAGATCAGGAAGAAGCTCCTGGCTCCTGGCTTCAGATCGGCGTAGCTCTGGCTGTTGTGGCCATTTGGGGGGGTGAACCAACGGAAGGAAGACCTCTCTCTATCTCTCCCTCTCACTGTCTGTAACTCTGTCAAATAAATAAATAAATAATCTTCTTTAAAAAGTACTGTGTGATTCCATTTATATGAGGTTGTTAAATTCAGAAAGGTAAAAAGTAGAATAGTGATTTCCAGGGGCTGGTGCAAGGGGAGCCTGGAAAGTTCATGTTTAATGGGTGTGGTTTCCATTTGGGAAGATGAAAAGCTTCTATCTGGATGCTGGTGATGGTTATACAACATCGTGGATGCTTTTAACCTTCCTGAACTGTCTGTCCACTTACAAATGGTTAAAATAGCAAATTTTACACCTGTAACACATGGTTACATATTTTACATAGTTACTTTCACATACACGCATTTATACAATCTGATTTGAAGTCAATTTCAGAGATGTTTTCCCCAAATCTTGGTCTTATTTTGAAATTTTGTTTTTCAGGAGGCTTCAAGATGTGTGTACCAGGTGGGCAGCTGGCACAGTGGTTGAGATGCCACTTGGACCACTGCGTCCCATATCAGAGAGCCTGGGTTTGAGTCCTGGCTCCGCTTCCAATTCAGCTTCTTGTTGGGAGGCAGCAGGTGATGGCTCAAAGTATTTGGGGCTCCATCACCCAGTGGGAAACCTGGATGAATTCCTGGCTCCTGGCTCTGACTGTTGCAGTTTTTGGAGAGTGAATTTTTTTTCTCTCTCCTCTCTCTCTTTAACTTTGAGATACATAAAACCAATTACGTTTTTAAAAAAGTTTTAAAATGTGCACCAAAGCACCCAGAACAGCACATGGAGCCCTGCCTCGCTCTCTTCCTGCAGTCTCAGCACCGAGTCCCTAACAGAGCATCGCCACCGCTGTTGAGGACCATTTGTATTTCCCAGCCTTATTTCAATGATTTGAAAAACCAGCTATGAACTTTCCATGTTTTTGAACTGAACTGAATTGGCCAAAGCCCCAGAAAACCTGCCTTTCACAGACCCTGCCCTTCAAGCATGGGGATCTGCGATCTTTCTCTGTAAACAACCTCGTAGTGAACATTGTAGGCTCTGTGGGCTGCTGGAGGACTACTGAATATTATTATTAAAAAAACTATAAAAGTATGAAAAGATTCTTAGCTTGTGGGGTCACACACAAAAACAGCTGTAATTTGCTTTTCTGCAAATTTGACCTACAGGTTGTAACTTGCTGACCCTGGTAGACCAGAGGCCCTTCTGCCACCAAGCTGAAGCCCATGGGCAGAAGCGGGCACCTGGTTAAGATCAGCCAATCTTTAGGGTGGTGACAGCAACCTCTGCCTGGCCCTGACTCCAGTAGGAGGAGCAGATTGTGTTGGATCTACTTCCTGAAACTGACAAGGAAGCCTCCAGACCCCAGAAGAAACAGACTTAGCCTCTGTTCCCATTGCAGTTCGTACATACCCCAAATCACTTCCTGCTTGCGCAAATGTCTGTATTCCCTGTAACCAGAGAAACCTAAACTACTCTCACCTATTACAAACAGAAATTGACACACTTGAAAGATAATCCAGCATTATCTAGTAAAATTGAATGTGAGCTATTACTGACCTGCAGTTGCACTCTTAGGTATTTTTCCTGGCAACATCCTTATGTGTACTGGGAAATGAGAGATGTTTTCACAACCTTGATGGAAAATGTGTATTATGAAAAAGCAATGCGTGGTGGGGTTGGTGGTGTGGCACAGCATTTTAAGCCTCCACTTGGGATGCTGGTATGCTGTATCAGAGCGCTAGTTCAAGTCCTGGCTGCTCTGCTTCTGATCCAGCTCCCTGCTAATGTGCCTGAGAAGGCAGCGAATGATAGCTCAAATACTTGGACCCCTGCCAACCATGTGGGAGACCTGGATGGAGTTGCTGGCTCCTGGCTTTGACCTGGCCCAGCCCCAGGTATTGAAGCCGTCTGGGGAGTGAACCAGCAGATGGAAGAGCTTTCTTTCCCTTTCTCTTTCTTGTCACTCTGCCTTTCACATAAACAAATAAATAAACAAGCATACTCTTTGAAGTACCCTCATGTGTCTAAGAATTTCTGCAGCATGTAGCACAGGATCCATTGCCAACTGTGGGGAACTCAGCAAATTGCAGCTTTGCCACTTATATAGCTGTGTGACCCCAGACAAATCACTTAGTTCTCTGTGCCCTGTTTTCCTTGTTATGGGGATTAAATGGGTTAATAGGGGCTGACATTGTGGTGTACTGGGTAAAGCCACTGTCTGCAGAGCCAGCATCCCATATGGGCACCAGTTTGTGTCCTGGCTGCTCCACTTCCTATCCAGCTCTCTGCTGCGGCCTGGGAAAGCAGTAGAAGATGGCCCAAGTCCTTGGGCCACTGCACCCGCATGGGAGACCCAGAAGAAGCTCCTGGCTCCTGGCTTTAGCTTGGCCCAGCCCAGGCTGTGGCAGCCATCTGGGGAGTGTATCTCTTTGTATCTCTAACTTTCAAATAAATAAATAAATAAATCTTTTTAAAAAGTGGGTTAACAGATGTAGAGTACTGAGGACATACCAAGTGCTACATGTTACAGCTTTGGTTACAGCGCTCCTTATAGCAGCATTATTCATAGTGGTTGAGAACTGACAACAACCCACCCTTCCATTGATGGGATGGATAAACACCCTGTGGTCTCTTCATTCCCAGGAACCCTCTAGAGCAGACAATAACAACAACACACCAGAGCTGCATATACATGAACAGATGCAAATCTTAGAAACAATGTTAAGAGAATCATGCCGGGCCCAGAAGAACATAGGTAGTGACCCTTCCTTATAACATAAGCAAAATTAAGCCTTATTTTTGAGACACATACATTGGTAGCATATGGAAAACCGAGGAATTGGGAAGAAATAAAACTTAGGATAATAGGGAGATGGGACTGGGAAAGATCTTCAGTGACTTTTGGGAAGTTCTTGAAGTTCGTAGAGTGGGTGGTGGGCCCCTGAGTGTTGTTCTCACATTAAAAATCTAGGACAACTGGGGCTGGTGGCGTAGTGACGTAGTAGGTTAAGCCTCCACCTGCAGCACCGGTGTCCCATATGGGCGTCAGTTCAAGCCCCGGCTGCTCCACTTCCAATCCAGTTCTCTGCTAATGTCCTGGGAAAGCAGCAGAAGATGGCCCAAAGTCCTTGGGCTCTTGCACCTACGTGGGAGACCTGGAAGAAGCTCCTGGCTCCTGGCTTCAGATCGGCCTAGCTACAGCCATTGCGGCCATCTGGGGAGTGAACCAGCAGATGGAAGAACTCTCTCTTTCTCTCTCCGTGCCCTGTCTCTCTGTAACTCTGCCTTTCACATAAATAAATACATGTTTTTTAAAAAAGTAAGGCAATTAATCTCAGTGACCCAAAACACAAAGATAAAATTTACAGGGATGTGAATTGAGCTGGTTGACATTCAGAATGTAAGAATTAAAGCAAACCAGAAATAACTAACATGCTGAATACAAATTCATTAATAACCAAATCAGTTGAATGCCATTTACTCTAGAAAATGCTTCTTGATGAGAATTTATCTGTGTTGGTCAACTTCTGAATGAAGATATGTGTGTTCATCAACTGGAAGCCAGCGTGACTGAGTAGCTAGATCGTACGGTCCTGCACGCAGTTAACAACACCTTTACGATGTAATATGTATTGAATTTATGTAACAAGCTTTGCACATCCATAGGAAAAACAGTTTCTGACAGGAGTCAAGGCAGGGGAGTAGGTGTCAGGAAAACCCAGGTCCTCAAAAGGCAAAATAGCAAGAAAATAATCTTAGAAAGAAGAAATCTAGAAATCAGAAAGATACGAAAATACCAGGAAACACTGCTATGCTGTGAAAAAGAAAAGGGAATTTGACATGGAGGTGATCATTTGGGTAGTAAGCCTCATTTACTTTTCTGCTGATACATGGAGGTTAGTAGTGGAAGAATCTGTGGACCGCTTCGCTCCCAAAAGTCACCGCGTGCTTGCCTAGTTTCCCAGGCAACAGCAAATACACTGCCTTCTGGATGTCTTCCGGGGTGAGGGTGCAGCGGTTTCTGAAATACATCATGTTGCAGGCTTCCACGGCAATGCGCTCGAACATGTGGTTGATCAAGGTGTTCATGACCTCCAAGGTGCAAGATGACATGTGCCTATGGGGAACAACCTCCTTCAGGACCCTCTTCACATAGAGAGAATAGTTTCTATGGCCAGAATCGCAGCTGCAATGTGATTTCTTTCTGGAGATGGGGATTAGACATCCTCTGGAGTACTTGTACTTTCTGATGTTGGATCTGGCCATGGCAGGTGGTGTTCCCCTTGGCAGGTACGAAGGGAGAGGAGGAAGGAATGTGGGGGCACTCGTATTTATAGGGACAGGTCACAGTCAGGCTGCCGGACCTCCTCTCTGATTGGCGGTTACTCTCCCTATGTCACAATTGCGCAGCCGTGGCGCTGATTTGTTGCTGGAGGCTGTCTTGTTCTTGGTTAACCTCATCTCCCCTAAGCCGAGAAAAGGAACTACGGAAGGACTGAGGTTGACTTCAGGGCATTTTCACTACTTTGTTGCTTAGCAGTCTGGACACATCATATACAATGGTCCCACCAACCCCGGGGGGCGGGGGAGCAGGAGTTGTTGGGAGAAAAGCAAAGAAAAAGTTGTCAGGGGCCTTGTGTGCAGGTCAGTGTTGACAAAGCAGTCCTAAATTCACTTTATAAACCAATGAATAAATTCACCACTGAAAATCTCAGAAGGATTGTTTATTGCCAAAAAAATAAACTCATGTGGCTAACCTGGTTTTAAGAATTGCGGCCAGGGCTGGCTTTGTGGTATAGTGGGTTAAGCAGGTGGTGTTTGGGATGCTAACATCCCATGTCTGAGCACCAGTTTGAGCCCCAGTTGCTCTGCTTCTGATCCTGCTCCCTGCTAATGCACCTGGGAAAGCAGCAGATGATGGCCCAAGTATTTGGGCCCCTGCACCGACATGGGAGACCCAGATGGAGTTCCTAGTTCCTGGCTTCAGCCTGGCCCAACCCTGGCTGTTGCAGCCATTGAGAAGTGAACCAGCAGATGGAAGATCTCTCTCTACCCTTCTTTCTTGCTGTCACTCTGCCTTTCGAGTACATAAAATATATTTTAAAAAAATAATTGAAGCTGTTATTTTAGAAATGAAGCTTTAAATTTTTTCTAGACTCTAGCTCTTTAGGGGCAAACAAGTACCACTGAATAAAAACAAAAACAAAAACAAAAGCTTCATCACCGGCGCCGCAGCTCACTAGGCTAATCCTCCGCCTTGCGGCGCCAGCACACCGGGTTCTAGTCCCGGTCGGGGCGCCGGATTCTGTCCTGGTTGCCCCTCTTCCAGGCCAGCTCTCTGCTGTGGCCAGGGAGTGCAGTGGAGGATGGCCCAAGTGCTAGGGCCCTGCACCCGCATGGGAGACCAGGAAAAGCACCTAGCTCCTGCCTTCGGATCAGCGTGGTGCGCCAGCCGCAGGCGGTGGCCATTGGAGGGTGAACCAATGGCAAAAGGAAGACCTTTCTCTCTGTCTCTCTCTCTCTCACTGTCCACTCTGCCTGTCAAAAACAAAAAACAAACAAACAAAAAACTTCCCCCACTTTGCAGTTCCAATTGAGCTGGATGCTTCTTACAAGTTTCCTACGTGTTCTTTCGGGGTCTGCTTTTACTTGGCTTTGTAGATGTGTCGGTAAGCAAGCCATGTTTTAGGGTCACTCTTGAGCATGTGTCGTGTTTATATTATCCCAGAGTAAAACAGCAGAGAGCTGGAAGTAGCCCTCAGTGCGGCAGCCCTGGAGCTTGCCAGCTGTTCCCACGGCCACACTCTCCGTGCAGCTGTTGCGTGTCCTGCACGGGAGCTGCTGCCTAGGCAGAGCCGCATGGCTACGGCTGAATTCTGGAACGGGATCTGGAAATCCCATTTTCTTTCCCTCAAGAAAATAGAGCTGAAAGGAGGTGAGGAAGGATGGTGCTACCGCGGGCGCCGACGACAGGGAGCAAGCTCGAAGCGCTAAAGACCACAGACACAGGTGGTCAGCGTGCACTTGCTGCTGCTTGGGACACACCAACCTGGAGGCTGCCGCTTGCAGGGGGGCTCTGGGAGGATGCGTCTTTTGGCAGCTGTGGCTAATTGTGCTTGCAGATTTCTCTGCATATAATTACGCAGTTTGCTTAATTATAGCCTAGCTTTATTAGCTGACATTTAGGAGTAACTAGCAGGTGGAGAACACTTACGCCCTGTTCTCACGTAGCCACCGTAAGGAGTCACACTGCTTTTCTCCCCCTCACCTGCCCACCGCCCGTATACTCCTCCCTGGGACAAATGGTGAAGCGCAGCTCCTTCTGTGTTCTCCTTGGGACCTGACTGTGGGCACCTCTGCCTCTGGGACTGCATCCTTCTTCTTCGTTGTTCTTCCATGACCCTCCCATGCTACACTAGCAAGCCTGTTGTTCTATATACACTCAGTTGGTAATAAAACTGACATTTGGAGTGGGCACTGTGGCACAGCGGGTTACCCCGCCACTTGGGATGCCCACGTCCCATATCAGAGCGCCTGGTTCGAGCACCCACTACTCTGCTTCCTAGCTAGCTCCCTGCTAATGCACCTGGGAAAGCAGCCAAAGGGAGACCTGAGAGTGTTCCTGCTTCCTGGCTTTAGTCTGGTCCAGCCCTGGCTATTGTGGGCATTTGGGGAGTGAACCAGCAGATGGAAGCTTGCTCTCTCTTCCTCTCTCTGTTGCGCTGCCTTTCAAATAGATAAATAAATTAAAATATGCATCACGTGTATCAAGTGGTGACTCTTTTTAAGAAGCTGACAGTTTGAGATCCAATCTTCTGGTTCCTTAGACTGCTTTTTCTGTGCTAGGGTGGGGAGAAGGAAGGGTACAGTGTACAAGAATGTCTAAAAGAAAAGAGCTTTCAAAGTCAAGATAATAAGTATGTGCTAAACACTTACGGACCAGAAAGTTCAGAAAATGAGGCACACTGATTCTATCAAATTTCTGGCTCATTTATGTTAGCTCAAATTCTCTTTTAACATTTAATGAGGCTTTTGAAAATATGTGTGAACCCATGGCTGATATGCTGGGTTTGCTTTTTCTTCTTCTCCCTATCCCTCTCCTCTCCCCTCCTTCTCCCCTCCCCCTCCCACCCCCTTCTGCTTCCCCTCCCCCCCACCTCCCTTCTCCTCCCACCCCCTTCTCCTCCCCCTCCCTCTCCCCTGCCCTCTCTCCCCTTCCCCTCCCTCTCTCCCTCTCTCCCTCTCCCCCTCCCTCTCTCCTCCTCCAGGCAGTCTGGAACAAGGAACAGAGAGGACCTGAGTAGAATGACCTGCTGGGTGTCCGTGGGAAGAGAGGGCGGTGCGTAGATCACCCAGCCTGGCAGGGCAGGCTTCCAGGAGGTGGCAGTATTTCAGCCGCACCTTGAAGGGCATAGGTATGGTTGGTGGCAGGGGAGAGGTGGGGTCGTCAAGCATGGCTGCACACAGGAATCAGCAGCAAAACCAGGGCTGGGCCCTCACTGGCAGAATGGGGTTCTGCAGGTCAGACTGGCCTGGAGCTTCAGGGGCTTCTACTGTGCAGTGGGAGGCGGTGTGTGTGTGTGTGTGTGTGTGTGAGAGAGAGAGAGAGAGAGAGAGAGAGAGAGAAAGAGAATCACTGAGCTCAGAGACAGCAAAATTGTCCAAGGTGCTGGGGGAGCTCTATTTGTTAAACCCTGGGATGGGAGTTGCAAGGTGCAGGTGGGGGCGGGGGGAGGGACAAGAGAGGGGGGAGAGGAAGGAGACAGAGTGAAAGGCAGGAGTGGATGAGAGGGCTCGGAGGGCACTCGGGCCCCCTAGCCACACACCCCCAGCACCGGGCACACAGAGAAGCAGACTTGGCGCCAATTGGTTTCCTTGCCTCGGAGATGGAGCGACCTGAAGAGTCATTCCTTGTTCTGCAGGAAAAGATCTGGAGGAGCCGAGGAGGGGGCTGAGGCGGCGGGACCACCCTCTCAGCGCTCCCCATCTTCCCTCTGCCCATTTGAGTGGCAAGAAAACCAACGTTCCCCACCCCCCACTGCTGGCCAAGGCCCTTGCTCTCTGCCCTCTGTCGCTGCGTGGCCAAGTCTGCCCGCCCTGCCTGGCAGCACCGAGCCCCGCGTGTTCTCCTTCCCCTACCGCAGGCACCTGTGTCTGGCCCCGGCTAATCAGTCAGCTGGCTCACAGTCCTCAGGTGACCGGGGAGAGACAAAGCAGATTAGCTCTGTGTGGAGTGAGAACGCAGTGGAGGAATCAGCCTTGAAAGGACACAAGGGGCGTAGTGGGTAAAGCCGCCGCCTGCAGTGCCCGCATCCCATATGGGCTCTGATTTGGGTGCTGGTTCTAGTCCCGGCTGCTCCACTTCCCATCCAGCTCTCTGTTATGGCCCGGGAAAGCAGCAGAAGATGGCCCAAGTCCTTGGGACCCTGCATCCACGTGGGACACCTGGAAGAAGCTCCTAGTTCCTGGCTTTGAATAGGTGCAGCTCCGGCTGTTGCAGCCATCTGGGGAGTGAACCAGCAGATAGAAGACCTCTCTCTCTTTCTCTCTCTCTCTGCCTCTCCTTCTCTCTCTGTGTAACTCTGACTTTCAAATAAATAAATAAATCTTTAAAAAAAAGTACGCAGGAAGCTGTCAACCCCTCATGAGGTTCCCGATGGATCTGAAACAGAAAATAGAAAATGAATCAGGACAGCCGAGAGAAGGAAACATTGCCTTGTTGCTTCACCTTCTGGTTCACATGGAAACATCCAGGGGCTACACAGCCAAAGGCCCGATTCAATGAGTGCATCTGTGTAGAGTGGATTTTTGTCTGACTGGAATAAGAGTGGCTGAGCACAGGGGCTGGGAATGAGAGTTACCCAAGGTCCATGTCTGCGAAGGTGTGGGGTCAGGAGATGAACAGAGGCTGCAGGACACCCACACTGGGCAGCCCAGTACCCTACCACGCCGCCTCCTGTGGCCGGGCCTAAGGGGAGCAGGCCCAAAGCAGGAGGGAAGGAATGGATAACACAGAGATAAGAAATCATGAGCGATATTCAAGAACCAGGGGGAGATGGTTTATCTGGGGGAGAGCAGAGGGATTACAGGTATGAGAGGGGGTAGAGGAGGCGCAGTGGATTCAATTCACAAACATCTCTTTTTTAGATTTAGTTATTTATTTGACAGACTTAGAGAGAGAGAGTGAGAGAGAGAGAGTAAAAGAGAGAGAGAGAGAGAGATCTTCCATCCGCTGGTTCATTCCCCAATTGGCTGCAATGGATGGAACTGTGCCGATCCGAAGCCAGGAGCCAGGAGCCAGGAGCTTCTTCCAGGTCTCCCATGTGGCTGCAGGGGCCCAAGGACTTGGACCATCTTCTACTGCTTTCCCAGGCCATAGCAGAGAGCGGGATGGGAAGTGGGGCAGCCGGGACTCGAACTGGCGCCCATATAGGATGCCAGCATTGCAGGCGGTGGCTTTACCTGCTATACCACAGCACCAGCCCCCATAAACATATCTCTCTCTCTCTCTCTCTCTTTTTTTTTTTTTTGACAGGCAGAGTGGACAGTGAGAGAGAGACAGAGAGAAAGGTCTTCTTTTTGCCGTTGATTCACCCTCCAGTGGCTGCCACGGCTGGTGCACTGCAGCCGGCGCACCGCGCTGATCCGATGGCAGGAGCCAGGTGCTTCTCCTGGTCTCCCATGGGGTGCAGGGCCCAAGCACTTGGGCCATCCTCCACTGCACTCCCTGGCCACAGCAGAGAGCTGGCCTGGAAGAGGGGCAACCGGGACAGAATCCGGCGCCCCGACCGGGACTAGAACCCGGTGTGCCGGAGCCACAAGGCGGAGGATTAGCCTAGTGAGCCGCGGCACCGGCCCCCATAAACATCTCTTAACGTGTGGTCTGAGCTGCTGAAATGGTCCTATGGGCATTTGAGAGTCCCTTAGAATTTGGAGCATGAAGCGACCACTCAAAGTGATGCTTGGAGAGATGGGATCCGGTGCCAGGTGCAGGAGGGGTCAGAGGGTGTGAGCTGTGCTCAGGGGCTGTGGAGTGGTTCCACAGGGGCCTGGACTGCAAGTGCTGGGACTGGGAGGGAGAACCCATCCTCACAGGAAGAGCTGGTGAGACTGGACTGATGCCCAGGACCAAGGTGGAGGAAGGCTCTAAGAGTCTGCTGGCATGCAAGGAGCACCCTGTGTCTGCGCATTGCTCTAAGTACAGAGTGAGCATCTCATTCGAAAACCCAAATATGAAATGCTCCAAAACTTGAAACTTTTCTGTGTGTCAACCTGATGCAACAAATGGAAAATTCCTGACCATGAACGTTTGTTTCATGCATGAAATTATTAAAAATATTGCATAAAATTACTTTCAGACTACCTGTCTAAGGTGTATATGAAACATAAATGAAGTTTGTGTTCAGGCTCGGGTCCCATTCCCAAGACAACTCTTTCTACACAGGCAAATATTCCAAAATCCAAAAGGAATGAGACATCCAAATACTTCCGATCCCAAGCATTTTGCATAAGGAATCTTCATCCGGGACCTTCCAGGTACCGTCTCAGTTCTCACAACTATCCTATGATACGGGCACTTTGCACAGGTGAGGAAAGCAAGCGTGCCTCAGCACACAGCGATTAGTAGGAGAGCCCGGATTCAAGTCCAGGACTCTGCTTGCGGGCTCCGTGCACCTGCCTCTCCAACCCCCTGCTGCCCTCATCCCCCTGCGCGTGCGTGGTGCTCCGCATACCGCACAGGCCTGGCCACAGCATCTTGTTCAATCGTCACCAGAGACAAGGCCGAGAGGTGGTATTTCTGGCCTCACAGCCATAGTTGTGGTTGTGACCAACAAAGAAGTGTCAGCATCAAGGCTGGAACTCAGGTTTAACTCCGTCTCTAGGGCTGTGGCCAAACTCTGTGGCCCAGATTACCAGAAAACAAACAAAAAAACCCACAAAGAGTCATGAACCAAAGCAAGACAGTGAGTAGAAGCAATAGAAAAGATGTGATTTTAGGATTTAGGATGAAAAATCTGATTTTCTTTTAAAGATTTTATTTGATTTACTTGAGAGAGTTATAGAGAGGCAGAGGCAGAGAGAGAAAGAGAGGTCTTCCATCCACTGGTTCACTCCCCAGATGGCCACAACGACTGGAGCTGCGCCAATACAAAGCCAGGAGCCAGGAGCTTCTTTCGGGTCTCCCATGTGGGTACAGGGGCCCAAGGACTTTGAGCCATCTCCTATTGCTTTCCCAGGTCACAGCAGAGAGCTGGATCAGAAGGGGAGCAGCTGGGACTTGAACCAGGGCCCTTATGGGATGCCAACACTGCAGGTAGCAGTTTTATCTGCTACACCACAATGCCAGTCCCATAAAATAAATCTGATTTTCATCAGCTTCAGGAAAATGCTTCCCTCACTTTCCTCTGGCTAGAAATGGATTGTTGCAGTGTGTAGAAAGGATGAAGCCTTTGTCTCCTCCACCAGGGAGGAGATGGACAGCGGTCACATTCCAGACAAGTCAGAGGGCAAAGCACATCCTTACCTGCAAGGGAGGGAGGATTGATCAGGAGGAAAGGATTAAGGGAGGGAGCCGACACTCAGAGAATCCCAATAAGGTTTTAGCAACCACATCTTGTCCCCAGTTCTCCTGTGATGCCTTTTAAAGCCGGCTTACACATGCAGAAATCAAAAAGGCAAATATGTCACACAGGCACAATTGGGGGGTTATGAGCTTGATGAGAAAATGATGCCCACTGCAAATCAGCTGAACTAGAAACCTGGGGCTGCCATGAGTCTTTGTGGAAGTACACAGGACTAGTTTCCATGCTAAGCGATGGCATATAGTCTTGCCTTGGTTACACTAAAAATGAAAACATACAACATTCTTGACTTTAATAAAACTCAAATGTCCAGGGCTGGCATTGTGGCTCAGCAGGTTAAGTCCCTGCCTGTGATGCTGGCATCCAATATGGACCCCAGTTCGAGACCAGGCTGCTCCACTTCTGCTCCAGCTCCCTGCTAATGTGCCTGGGAAAGCAGCCGAAGATGTCACAAGTCCTTGGGCCTCTGCACCCACATAGGAGACCCAGATGAAGTTCCAGGCTTCTGGCTTTAGTCTGGCCCCAGCCTGGCCATTGTGGCCATTTGGGGAGTGAGCCAGCAGATGGAAGATCTCACTTTCTCTGTTTCTGTCTCTGTCTTTCAAATAGATAAAAATAAATAAATCTTAAAAATCCAAACGCCCACATCGAGTGTGTGTCCAGGGCCTGATAAAAGCATGCAATGCTTTCGGAACCTTGGTGTGAAGACACTGCCCACGTTCTTGGGGCCATGTTTCATTTTACAGGAGTCTCCCATGGAGTACGGCTGCTCTCATGGTCTCCCGGTCTCGCCAAGGCCCTCGGCCAGGGCTGCACTGCACACAGGAATGATGGACCCCGAGGGAGGCTCGCTTGCTTTGGCGTGTGCTGGCGGCCGCCGTGTGGGGACACAGTGGCCTCGGCAGCCATCATCTGTGATGACCGTCTGCAGCGTACCTCCTCCTTCCTAGAGCACTGGGAGTTTGTGAATGAGAAGAAGAATACGGGGCAGGTGTTGTGGCACCGCGGGCTAAGCTGTGGCCAGGGACTCCTGCATTCCCCCTTGGAGGGCCTTGGATGGAGCCCTGGCTCTGCCTTGATTCCGGGTGTGAGGCTGTGGGCAATGGCCCAAGTGTTTGGGTTCCTCTCACCCATGTAGGAGACCTAGATTCGGTTCCAGGCTCCTGGCTTAGGCCTGGCCCAGCTCTGGCTGTTGTGGGTATTTGGGGGGTGAACCACAGGGTAGGTCTCTCTTTCTCCCCCCTCTTTCTCCTGTATCCTCTCTGCTTCTCTCTTTCTCTCTCTCTGTTACTCTGCCTTCCAAATAAATAAATATATGCATCTCTCTAAAGAAGAAGAAGAAGAAGAAGAAGAAGAAGAAGAAGAAGAAGAAGAAGAAGAAGAAGAATCATCCTAGGCCCTATGGTGGGCCCCATCAGCTTGCCTGATGGCGACCATTTCCTCACTCTTGCGTAGTAATGCGCTGTTTTGGGGCTGGCGCTGTGGCGTAACAGGTAAAGCTGCAATCAGCAGCGCCAGCATCCCATATGGGCGCTGGTTCGAGACCCGGCTGCTCCACTTCCGATCCAGCTCTCTGCTGTGGCCTGGGAAAGCAGTAGAAGATGGCCCATGTCCTTGGGTCCCTGCACCCGTGTGGGAGACCTGGAAGAAGCTCCTGGCTTCAGATCAGTGCAGTTCTGGCCATTGCGGCCATTTGGGGAGTGAACCAGCAGATGGAAGACCTCTCTCTCTCTCTCTCTGCCTCTCCTTCTCTCATGTAAGTCTTTCAAATAAATAAATAAATCTTAAAAAAAAGTAATATATTGTTTTCCAACAGAAAGGGTTTAGGGGCCTTCGACATAGGTGGGTTTGTCTGGGATCCAAAAAATGCTGCATAACCAAGTCTGGCTGGTGGGACGTCTCAGCATTGCTGCCGGTTTGCCAGGGCACGGAAGAGGCAAGCCGTGGCTAACCGAGGACTCTGAAAGCGCGCGCTGGCTCTCGGAACGGTGCCTACTGCTCGACTGGCTCAGGCCGGGTCTTGCCTTCCTGGTCGCTTCCCCGTTGAGCATCTCATCATCTTGAAGAAGTCACGGCCACCAAAACACGAAGCATTTAAACAATGCCGCTTCCTTAGCAACGCTCTGATGGGAGGTTTTACAGATGAAACTTAGCTTGGAGAAATGAAGCCACTTGCTTCAAAGTCCCGCAGCCCAGCAGCACGAATGGACGGAGTCCGGGGGCCAGTCTGGCCACCCTTTCACACTGTTGCTGCAGGAAAATCAGAGCTCGCGCCGACCTCGGTGCCTCCGTGGGCTTTGTGGCTTCAGTGGGCTGAAGGGAGTGATTCAGGCAGCCCGTTTCTGCAGTTCTGCAGCTCCCTGCTCTTGGATGAATCTGCGAGGTGCACCCCAGTACACAGTCGCTGTCTTGCGAACATTGCTTGTTTGCTTGTGCCGTCTGACCTTCTTCCTAATGCCTGTGAGTGTGGAACCAGGACACACACAGTGGGAGTTCGTTTTTTTTTTTTTTTTTTTTTTTTTTTTTTGACAGGCAGAGTGGACAGTGAGAGAGAGAGACAGAGAGAAAGGTCTTCCTTTGCTGTTGGTTCACCCTCCAATGGCCGCCACGGCCGGTGCACTGCGGACATCGCACTGCGCTGATCCGATGGCAGGAGCCAGGTGCTTCTCCTGGTCTCCCATGGGGTGCAGGGCCCAAGCACTTGGGCCATCCTCCACTGCACTCCCGGGCAACTGGGACAGAATCCGGTGCCCCGACCGGGACTAGAACCCAGTGTGCCGGCGCCGCAAGGCGGAGGATTAGCCTAGTGAGCTGCAGCGTTGACCAGGAGTTCGTTCTTGAGAGCCAATGTGGGCTGTAGGAGACTTCTTACGTTTTCAGGGGCTGGTGGGTGGGGGCTATGTCAAGGGATGTGGCTGTTCTTCCCCTTAACTTTTTTTTTTTTTTTTAAGATTTATTTTATTTATTTGAAAGGCAGAGTTATAGACAGAGGTAGAAACAGAGACAGAGATCTTCAATCCACTGGTTCACTTGCCAGATGGCTGTAATGGCAGGAGCTGCACCAATCTGAAGCCAGGAGCCAGGAGCTTCTTCCGGGTCTCCCACGTAGGTGCAGGGGCCCAGGACTTGGGCCACCTTCCACTGCTTTCCCAGGCCATAGCAGAGAGCTGGATCGGAAGAGGAGCAGCTGGGACTAGAACCAGTGGCTCATATGGGATGCCAGCGCTTCAGGCCAGGCCTTTAACCACTACGCCACAGCACTGGCCCCTCTCTTCGACTTCCAACCTGACTCCTTCATCATATGGGTGATAGCCAACTCAAGAATTATCCCCATACATAAGGGTAATTTAAAAACTCTGTCTGCTTTCAGCACATATCAAATAATAATTTTTTTAGGAATTTGGGACAAGGGGAACTGTTTCAATCGAGATTAAAAAAAAGCACTGATCATAAAGGCAAAGATAGAGCTATTTGCCTGTATTAGACTTAAGACAACTGTATGAAAAAAGACACCATAAACAAAATTAAATGACGAGCTGTAGCCTAGCAGAAGATATTTATACAGCATGTAACTAGTCTAGAGTAGGTACTTAGAGGATATAAAGAACTGTAAATCATTTTAAAATGGCAACCTGTTGGAAAAATGAGCCAATTATGTGATCAGGCAATTTATAGAAGACTAATCTTCCCGAAGCTAATAAACTTATGGCAAGATGCTCAACCTCAGCGGTAATGAGGGAAATGCAAATAGAAACCACATCCATCCCTCAGAGCCACAGGGCTTGCACCCCCAGGAACACCAAACTCTGTGGATGCTCAAGTCCCTTATATAGGGGTCGGTGTCATGGCGCAGCAAACCATAGCTCGCAACACTGGCATTCCATATGGGAGTGCTGGTTTGAGTCTGGAATATAAAATATAAAATGGTCTAGTGCTTGCACGTAACCTGTGCATATCCTCCCATATACTTTTTTTTTTTTTTTGACAGGCAGAGTGGACAGTGAGAGAGAGACAGAGAGAAAGGTCTTCCTTTTGCTGTTGGTTCACCCTCCAATGGCCGCCACGGCTGGTGTGCTGCAGCCGGTGCACCGCGCTGATCCGATGGCAGGAGCCAGGTACTTATCCTGGTCTCCCATGGGGTGCAGGGCCCAGGCACTTGGGCCATCCTCCACTGCCTTCCTGGGCCACAGCAGAGAGCTGGCCTGGAAGAGGGGCAACCGGGACAGAATCCGGCGCCCCAACCGGGACTAGAAATCGGTGGGCCGGCGCCGCTAGGTGGAGGATTAGCCTAGTGAGCCGCGGCGCCAGCCCCCTCCCATATACTTGTAATCATCCTCGGATTGCTTGTAGTACTTGATGCAAAGTAAATGTGATGTAAATAGCTGAATAGCTGTCATACAATATCGTTTAGGGGAAAATGTTATGAAATAGTCTGTATGTATTTAGTACATATGCAGTTTTTTCCCTGAATAGATATATGTAAATATGTATATATATGTTAATTATGTACATATATTTTATATGCATATAAGTACATATATTTAAATTTGACAATATGAGAGACACAAAGAAAGAGAGTGAGAGAGAGCGAGTGAAAGAGAGAGAGAGAGAGAGAGCTCCCAACCTGTAGTTTATGCCTGCAACAGATGGGGCTGGACTGAAGTAGGGAGCCAGGAACTCAGTCTGGCTCCTATGTGGGTGGGAGGGACCTACTTGAGCCCTCATCTGTTGCCTACCAGGGTGTTCATTAGCAGGAACCTGGAATCAGGGGCGGAGCTTGGACTTGAGCCCAGGCACTCCGATATGGGAGACGAGCATCCTGAGGGGTGGTGTCACTGCTACACCTACATCCTTCTGCTCTGTACTTTTGTTCTGCTGCTGGCTCAGTCCTTGCTAACTATATAGAACTTACTTCATATACAACAAATTGATGAAAATAAATTCCCCTGATAACACCGGATGGTGTCAAGGATGTGAGGAAATGCTCATTATTTATTTTTATTGCAAGTGTCAACTGATGCAACCACCTTGAACTGCGACTTTGGCACTAGCTGGTGCGTGTGAAGATGTGCACCTCTACCTCACAGCAGTCCCACTTGTGGATGTCGACACTGGAGACATTAAAATGCCCATGTAGGAGGAGACTCGGGAGGGGATGTCAGTGGAGTCATATTTATATAGGAAAACAGAGGAAATGATTTACTCCTCAGTAGAGAAATCACTGAGTAAACTGGTTGGCTCCATATGGTGGAATAATCTGAAGCAATGATAATAATGAATTGGGACACACACACACAAAACTCAAATACTGCTGAATAAAATGTGCAAGTTACAAACTGTTTGGCATGATGTCATTCATGAAAAAAAATTGAAGCACAAAACACCAGTCTAGAGGTGGGCATTATGGCACGGTGGGTCAAACTGCTGCCTGGGACTCCTGCATCGCATATTGCAGTGCCTGCTTTGAGTCCTGGCTGCTCCATGCTTCTGATCCAGCTTCCTGCCAATGTGCCTGGGAAGGCAGTGGAGGATGGCCCAAGTGCGAGGGCCCCTGCTGCCCATAGGAAATCTGGATGTTCTGGGATTCTGGCGTTAGTCTGGCCCAGCTCTGGCTGTTGCCAACAGCTGGGGAGTGAACCAGCAGATGGAAGATCTCTTTCTCTCTCCCTGTCTGTCACTCTGCCATTCAAGTAAATAAATAAATCTTTAAAAAAAGAAGCCTAGCAGGATTTATTATTTATGGAACTAGATATATATGGTACAAATACAAAAAAAAATTTGGAGATGATTTCAAATACCTGGTAGAGGTTCCCTCTGAGGGGAGAGGGAGGGTGGATGATGGGATCATTGGCTGTATCTATATTTTGATTACTTTAAAAAAGATATATAATGTAAATATGGCAAATAGTTTTGAGTATTTTTTTAGTTTTTTTTCTTGGAAATATTTAATAATCTCATCAAATCTCAGTTACTATGAAAAGCAAACAAACACGTGAACAGCGCCATCTATCATACGTTAAGTTGTGCTCATGAAGGAGGGGTTCACAGCTCCGCCCCCGCGGTTAAAAGCCTGCAGTGATACCTCCTCACCGCAGGGGGTGCCACACGCTCGTGACAAGTACCCACTCAGGGGCAAAACGTTTGCTCCGGAGCCTGAAGCAGAGACAGACGGAAACACTGGAGGGACTGACATTTCTCATGATAAAGACTCATCTGAGAAACTTGTGAAAGCAGCGGGGTCTTGGGCCCTGCTTAGGGCTCCAGAAGTTTGGAGTCAGTGACGCCGGGGAGGAGCCGGTGTTCTGAAGAATACGTCGGGGAAGCCCTGACTTACGTGTCTCACTGTCGCTGCAGGCTCGCTCACTAACTCCTCCCCCAACACCCTCTCCTGCCGCCCCACTGTGCTGTCATCCTGCCATTTAAGTGGACTGCAAAGGATTGTGGAAGCAGTCAAAATCGGCCTGCTTTCCTTCTTAGCCTTTTCTGCGCCTCCCTGCCCCCCACCGTAGCTGCTACCCGGAGTCACCGAACTCTCCCACCTAACCTTTGAGTTTCTCTTCCCGGCCTCTTCCCTCTCCAGCGGGCTTTGGATGAGCTGCAGGTGAAAAGAGGGTGCTGACAATGAGCTCGGATCCTGGGTCTTCTACTGCTGTTTAAACTGCGTGTCCTTGTGCATACATACCTCCTCTGTCAGCGCATCCTCCACTTTCAGGGCAGGGGGTTCCCTGAAGGAAGAGAGGCTCCAAAACTCCCAAGATGACAGGAAATGGGAACTGGGCTATTCCTAGTGCTAGCACGATTACTTAGACCTGTTGGTGATCAAAGCTACTTCTGAATGAACGAATAGCACGCTTGGAGCAGTGGGCGGGGCCACATCCCAATCTTCCGCAATGCAGGGACCGAAGGAAACAGATAGGTTTGAATGGCTGTAGTGCAGGGTGCTTTATGGGTGTCGGTCTCGTTTGGTTCAGTGAAGCAGGTTTTTTGAGCTCAAATGGGGAAACTGAGGCTCACAAAGGTGGAAAGGTGAGTAAGGTGGCTTGAGATCATATGAGCAATGCTAGGACTGGAAGCATTTTGTTTTGCTTTGTTTTGTATTTTTAAAAGATTTTGTTGATTTATTCGAGAGGCAGAGCTTGAAAGACATCTTCCATCTGCTGGTTCATGTCCCAGAGGCTGGACCAGGTTCAAGCTGGGAGCCAGGAACCAGGTGCTTCTTTTGGGTCTTCCACATGGGCGCAGGGGCCCAAGCACTTGGGCCATCTCCCATTGCTTTCCTGGCACGTTAGCAGGGAGCTGGATCAGAAGTGGAGCAGTCAGGACACCAACTGGCACCCACATGGGTTGCTGGAGCCAAAGGTGGCAACTTAACTCACTGTGCCACAACATCGCCCTCTAGGGCTGAAAGTTGAACCTACTTCTGTCCAACTCCGAAGCCCATGCCTCCTCATACACTGTACTTCTAAAGAACCTGATTCCACTCTCTTTGACCTGTTCAGAAGGAGCGTGGATCATAACTGTTTTCAGATAATCAAATAGTTTTTCTTGGTCCCAGTTCAAAGTTTTCTTTCTTTCTTTCTTTTTTTCTTTTTTTCTTTCTTTCTTGCTTTCTTTCTTTCTTTCTTTCTTTCTTTTTTTCTTGGCTGTTTGACTTTCTGATCTTCTTTTCTACATTGTACTTGACAAAATGTTATTTTTTAACAATTTTCTTTGAGCAGCAAAAAGAGAGAGACAGATAGAGAGCACTCCCATTTGCTGATGCACTCTGTAAAGGTCGGAAACATCTGGAGTTATCTGGAAACTCAAAGCTGGGAGCCAGGACTCAATCACAAGCTCCTACATGGGTGGTAGGAGCTCACTTTCCTGAGCCCTCACTACTGCCTCCCAGCGTGCACAGTGGTAGGAAGCTTGCGTCAGGAGCCAAAGTCTGGTATCAGGAGCCGGCGCCGTGGCTCACTTGGTTAATCCTCTGCCTGTGCACCAGCATCCCATAAGGGCGCCGGGTTCTAGTCCTGGATGCTCCTCTTCCAGTCCAGCTCTCTGCTGTGGCCTGGGAGGGCAGTGGAGGATGGCCCGAGTGCTTGGGTGCCTGTACCCTCCTGGGCAACCAGGAAGAAGCACCTGGCTCCTGGCTTTGGATTGCACAGCACTGGCCATAGTGGCCATTTGGGGGGTGAAGCAACAGAAGGAGGACCTTTCTCTCTGTCCCTCTCACTGTCTATAGCTCTGTCAAATAATAAAAAAAATTTAAAAAAAAAAAAAGTCTGGTATCAAACCCAGGTCAACCACTAGGCTACATGCCTGCCCCCAAATGCTCCTTTAAGTTCAAACCCAACACAATAAAAAAATACCAGGAGCAAATTTATAAAAAAAATAAAAAAGAAGAAGAAGCTGTCATGGGACTTAAGAGTTGTACTTAGTAATGCTTACTATTACTGACTTCCTGGGGTGCGAGCATCTTCTGCCTCCTGTAACTCTGAGTCCCTTCCCCGTCCTTGTCTCCATTACCGGGCTGGGGCCACTGGCACCGGTGGGCCGTAAGGGAAGAGATGAGACATGTTGGCTTCTGGTCCAATATTAACCAACCATGCACACCCTGGGCTGTTAATAAAGATTCAAAACGAATCACAAACCTAGGAATAGAGAAGAGCAGCTGAAAGCTCTGAGGGTATTTTCATGACACAGATGCTAGTAGTTAAGACATTCACCTGGGGCTGGCGCTGTGGTGTAGTGGGTAGAGCTGCCACCTGCGGTGCCCGCATCCCATATGGGCGTTGGTTCAAGTCCTGGCCGCTCCACTTCTGATCCAGCTCTCTGCTATGGCCTGGGAAAGCAGCAGAAGATGGCCAAGTCCTTGGGCCCCTGCACCCACATGGGAGACCTGGAAGAAGCTCCTGGCTCCTGGCTTTAGATTGACATGGCTCCAGCCATTGCGGCCAACTGGGGAGTGAACCATCGGATGGAAGACCTCTCTCTCTCTGTCTCTCCTTCTCTCTGTGTAACTCTGACTTTCAAATAAATAAATAAATCTTAAAAAAAAAAAAAGACATTCACCTAACTGTGCTGCATGTTCTACTGTTTTGTTTTTCTTACTGGAATGTAAATTATTTGATGAAAAAGAATGTTTCTGTGTTTCCCCACTGCTCTCATCCCAGAGCTTTTTGAAGAACATTTGTTCAATAAATGTGCATTGAAAAAATAAGTTAATGAAAGAATAAATGGCCGGCGCCGTAGCTCAATAGGCTAATCCTCCACCTTGCGGCGCCAGCACACGGGGTTCTAGTCCCGGTCGGGGTGCCGGATTCTGTCCCGGTTGCCCCTCTTCCAGGCCAGCTCTCTGCTATGGCCAGGGAGTGCAGTGGAGGATGGCCCAGGTGCTTGGGCCCTGCACCCCATGGGAGACCAGGAAAAGCACCTGGATCCTGGCTCTTGCCATCGGATCAGCGCGGTGCGCCGGCTGCAGTGGCGGCCATTGGAGGGTGAACCAACGGCAAAAGGAAGACTTTTCTCTCTGTCTCTCTCTCTCACTGTCCACTCTGCCTGTCAAAAAAAAAAAAAAGTTAAAAAAAAAAGAATAAATGATTATTCTTCTGGAATACAATAACTATTTTAGACTTGATCTCAGTTTGCTTCTGATCTCATAGTAGTTTTGGTATTTATATTTTTTTAAAAAAGATTTATTTATTTGAAAGACAGAGTTACAGAGTAAGGTAGATAGAGCCAGAGAGAGAGGGAAGTCTTCCATCTGTTGTTTCATTCTGCAAATGACCACAACGGCCAGAGCTCAGCTGATCTGAAGCCAGGAGCCAGGAGCTTCTTCCAGGCCTCCCATGCTGGTGGTGCAGGGCCCAAGGGCTTGGGACACCTTCTACAGCTTTCTCAGGCCACAGCAGAGAGCTGGACCGGAAGGGGAGAAGCTGGAACTTGAACTTGCACCCCATGGGGTGCCGGCACTGCAGGCTGGGGCTTTAACCTGCTGCACCAGGTGTTTATCTTTCCCTGTTTCTTTTTAGAAGGTGTTAATAGAAAACAGGATGATTGTTTTATCTCTTCTAAACTTCTAACATAAACTCATGTTTTTCTTAATGATTTGATAGATGGTGTCTTTAAATCCCACTAGCCTGTCAGAACCCATTTTACATGGAGGAATAAGATAAAACTCTACCAGGAAAAGATGTTGTTTGAATATAAATTTGCTCAGCTCTACTGCAAACAAAAAATAAATATAGAGTCATGAGGCCACGAAGTAACAGGAAATCCTTTCTGGGGGAAAGTATGGTTGGGGCAGTGGACCACCTATTTGCCTGTTGGTGTGAGAGGTGGTCAGAGCCCCCAGACAGTCATCAAAACAAGGCCATTAAAAAAAAGTCAAAAAAAATTTTTTGACAGGCAGAGTGGACAGTGAGAGAGAGAGAGAGAGAGAGACAAAGGTCTTCCTTTGCCGTTGGTTCACCCTCCAATGGCCGCCACAACTGGCATGCTGCGGCCGGCGCACCGCGCTGATCCGATGGCAGGAGCCAGGTACTTATCCTGGTCTCCCATGGGGTGCAGGGCCCAAGCACTTGGGCCATCCTCCACTGCATTCCCGGGCCACAGCAGAGAGCTGGCCTGGAAGAGGGGCAACCGGGACAGAATCTGGCCCGCCGACCAGGACTAGAACCCGGTGTGCCGGCGCCGCAAGGCGGAGGATTAGCCTAGTGAGCCGTGGCACCGGCCCAAATTTTTTTAATTGAGGAAATATCACTGATGTTGATGAACAATCCATGCAAGCAAAAACAGGACTGAATTATTGAGTTCCAGCTGGGTGCTGCACCAGCTCAGTGCTTCGACGGCTCGTTCTGGTATCTCGTCACCTCTGAGGAAGTATTGTCTCAAGGTTATCCCTATGACCGTGTCCTCTTGCTTGCGCTCTGGTGCACCTTACCAAATGAGAAAAGCACGGTGTTGGGCCCCAGTTTTCCTGTTGGAAGCTGGCCGAAAGTTCAGACACTGTGAGATTGGGCTGGCCGTGTGAACAGCAACTTGGAGGAAGAAGGAAACGTGATTGACAAAGGCTGGGCCGTCACTTGGAATCTAACCCTGGACAGAATTTCCCACCACAAGGGGAATAGTAAGTGGCTGATTCATACTTGCTTTTACGCACTTTAGTGTTAAAAAATAAAGTTGCTGGCTGTCGCCACGGCTCACTAGGCTAATCCTCCGCCTTGCGGCGCCGGCACACCGGGTTCTAGTCCTGGTTGGGGCGCCGGATTCTGTCCCAGTTGCCCCTCTTCCAGGCCAGCTCTCTGCTGTGGCCAGGGAAGGCAGTGGAGGATGGCCCAAGTGCTTGGGCCCTGCACCCCATGGGAGACCAGGAGAAGCACCTGGATCCTGCCATCGGATCAGCGCGGTGCGCAGGCCGCAGTGTGCCGGCCGCGGCGGCCATTGGAGGGTGAACCAATGGCAAAGGAAGACCTTTCTCTCTGTCTCTCTCTCTCACTATCCACTCTGCCTGTCAAAAAAATAAATAAATAAACAAAAATAAAGTTGCTGTGGATAAGTAGGGGGTGGTAGAGAAAGGAGCGGTGGTCCCACAGTTCCAGCTGCCCTGCGGTTTGACCGCTGTGGCTGACCCACACGTGACAGCCCACCTACTGCATGGTGGCCCACCACGGGACATGTCCAGCCAGGAATTCTGCGCAGTGGCTGTGGCTGGCCCCTGTGTGATGGCCTGGTCCGGCCTGCGGGACAGCCCAGTCTGCACCACTGCAACTCTCTTCTTGGGCACCATCCAAAACCTGGCTTCCTCTAGTCTCCCCCACGCCCCACTCCACCTTTTCCATGTAACAGAAACTACAAGTTCCACAAGGCTACAAACTTAGAACCAGCTCCAACCTGAAATACCCAGTATGGATGCGAGCTGTGTTCCTTTGATGACCTCAGGTTGTTAGTACGTCATTATAATAAAATTGCCATGACTGGCATTCCCACTTCCATCATGCACCTGATGTCGTGACGCTTGCAATATTTGCAAAAAAAATGCACAGAAACAGCTGTCACTCAAGCTATTTTTGCATATCTGATTAAGCTGCACCCCAGACACCATCCTCTGTGCCTCCTGATGATATACAAGAATGGCCCTGACCTTGCTGAGGGGTCTTTGTGAGCTTTGACTTTTATTCATTCTCTGTCTCTTACTTGCCTGAACTTACTCCTTGCGTGTGCACTTTTTCTTTGCTTTAAATACTTAGTGGCAGTCATAAATACTCAGGCAGAATTAATTGTCGCTCTCTCTCCTGGGCTTTTCATGGGTTGTACTGGTCAGGGTTCTCCAAAAATGCTGAGGAGCCCTGTCTGCAAGCTGCAGAACAAAAGGGAGCCAGCACTTGAATAGCACCTACACCCAGCGGCCGGCCCGAGGAGCAGGGGGCAGCTGGTGTCACTCCAGGCGGAGTGGGCAGGCCTGAGCATGCCGTGGGTACTGGGGGCTGCTGAGCTCAGTCCTGGGGTCTGAAGGTCGGAGAGCCAGGAGCACCTGATTCTCTGGGGGCAGGAGATGACCCATGTCCTGCTCAAGCAGAGAGGGGGTGAAACTCTCCTTCCTCCTTTTTGCTCCGTTTGGCTCCTGAACAGTTGGGTGATGCCCGCCTGTATTGGTGGGGGCAGATCTTTGTTACTCAGTCTACCAACTCAAATGTTAATCTCTTGGAAATACATTCCCTTTTACAACTATCCGGGTGGCCTGTAGCCCAGTCAAGGTGATGCATACAATTAGCCACCGCATGGGTGAAAGACAAGGACCCTTACCAAGCAAGTTTTAAAGGAGGAAGCCGAAGCCAATCCCCTTCTCTCTAACATGGCTCAGGTTTCCTTAACCCTTATTTTATTCTGTTGCCGTGGTTTTCTTCATTATTTCGGAAGGGCAAGTTGTCCAGAGACTGTTTGGGGAGTTCTCTCTGTGTCCCAGACACAGCATGGACCAGGAGTTCTGAGAGAAATGTCAGGATCCCTGCCTTTGAAAGGCTAAGGAGCACTTGGGATGCTGGTCAGGGAGCTGGACTAGATTTAGGAAGCCGATTTGGGACAGGTAAACCCTGTAAACAACAAAGGTGCCTAAGAAAAGCTCTCTATACCATACTGTGATGGAGAAGGAATTGGAGTGCAGAACACTTAACACAGAGTCACGTCTGCGTGTGGATGGTGTATCTGGGTTCGCCCCTAAGCCACACTGAGAGACAGTGGTTAGTTACCCTGATGACTTTTTAATGGCCTTGGAGATGGGGTTTTTACATTATTCTCAAACAATTTTATGCAGGCTATCTTCTAATGCCCGTCCTAAATCCTTTCTAGTGAAAATGAAGCCATACTCTCTGGGAGAATAGCTATCTGCGTTTCCTTCAATGTCACGAATGACTGAATAGAACTTCTTAGGAATCTTCCCACCCTACGTGTTTCTATTCCATTCCAAATTCTACCATTCCAAGCAAGTCTGCTCATGGATTCTAGTGTATCGTTTGTTCTCCTGTGGGTTTTTTTCTGCCCTCAGATACTGCACCATTGCTTTCAGTGTTTTTCTTTTCGGATATGTAAACACACATTTCTTTTCATTTATTATCCCTTCTAACATATTGCAAGTCTCTATTAAAAAAAAAAAAAAAACTGTGTCCATGACTTTTGCTCTTGTCAGGCCTACATTTTAAAAATATTTATTTGTTTTAGGCAAGGGCAGGGAGGGAGAGGGGAGAGACAAAGATATTGCCTACCTACTAGTTCACTCTGCAAATGCCCACAAAGGCCAGTGCTGAGACAGGCCGAAGCTGAGAATCAGGAATCCAATCCAGGTCTCCCACCTGGTGGCAGAGACCCAAGTACTGGAGCCATCACTACTACCCCCAGGATATGCACTAGCAGGAAGCTGGAATCAGTGGTAGGGCTGGGACTCAAACTCAGGCATTTTGATGTGGGATGTGGGTGTTTCAACAGCTGGCTTAGCCACTAAGCCAAACGCCTGCCTCCATATTCTTAATTTCTAAGGTCTCAAATTCTTCCTTCTAGAAATTTTCAAATTTTTCTTCTACAAATTCTCAATTTTAATTTTATTTAAAGTACAATTTTAAAAATATTTTAAATAGACTTAATTTCCTTTCCAGGGTGTCAGTATTTCCCTTTTTTATTCCATATTTGGCCTGTTCATGTTTCTCTCTCTCTCTCTCTCTCTCTCTCTCTCTCTCTCTCTCTCTCTTTTTCTCTCTCTCTCGCTTTCTCCAGAGACCTCTCAGGATGAGGTTGAGAAGTGGAGTCTTGGCTTAATTGGGAAGGAAATGAAAATGTCTTTGTGTGTGTGTGTATGTGTGAAGATTTATTTATTTATTTGAAAGGCAGAGTTACAGAAAGAGAGACGCAGAGAGAGTGAGAAACCTTCCATCCGCTGGTTCACTCCCCAGCTGGCCGCAATGGACAGGGCTGCCAGGAGACAAGAATTTCCTTTTGCTCTCCCACGTGTATGGCGGGGGTCCAAGCACTTGGGCTATCTTCTGCTGCTTTCCCAGGCCATAATCTGGGAGCTGGATTGTAAGTGGAGCAGACAGGATTCGAACGAGCGCCTATATGGGATGCTGGCCCGGCAAGCAGCAGCTTAGCCCACTACACAACAGCAACCCCAAGAAAATGCTTTCCAGAGCAGCACTAAATTTGGGGCAGGTTTGGGAGTTGCTTCTCAAGGACGTCTCAAATGATGTGTTCCCTTGTGACCAGGGGAAGGACAGACTGGGGTCCCCTCTGCAGGGATGTACCTGGCTTCAGCCGGACTTGGCTGTGTCCTGAGGACTGGAATCCCACCCTCCGGTGTGTGAGATCCCCCAGGAAAATGACAGCTCTACTGCTTTGGGAGCTTTTCTCGCCTGTAATCTCCAGGAGGAGACCTTGAGGGGTGCATTTCTGCTGTCGCCAGGGGGAGGGAGCAGGTGGAAAATAAATATCCTCAAGGCTCAGGGGCTGTTAGTGATGTGCAGGGAGGTAGGCAGGCAGCAGGAAGTAAATACAGCGACCCCAGGGGAAAGGTACTTCCGCCAGGTCTCAGGAGCCCCCAGAGTCAGGAGCTGGGGGACGACTGCTCCCAGGGCGTCTGCAGGGGCGACCAGACAGGGGCTTGCAGAACGTCTGAGCCATCTTTCTCTCGGCTCCAAGCAGCTGTGGCTTTACGGAGCTGAAAATGAGTTTTCTGGGACCTGAGAGCTGCATCAGGCAGAGCTGTTGAGAGTGATGACAGCTGAACACGAGTGAGATGGGAAATGGCTCTTTATAGCACGCTTTCCCTATCCATTGTCAGAAAAACAACTTCGGGCGTGGGCTGGGGAGCAGGGCAGATAGCACGAAATCTGTGGCACAGACGAAGACACTGAAGCTCACCATACTTAACCCACCGGCCTCATACTCTGCTGCAATGCTACCCCATGCTTCCCGGGCATCAACACCTTGATCTAACAGTTTCTAAGCTGTCTTTCCTCTTCCTTACTCACCAACTTTTGGGACTGTCACTACCATCATCATCATCAGTAATCATATTTAGAAAGCAGCTGCCATATTTTTAAAATATTTATTTATTTATTTGAAAGTCAGAGTCACAGAGAGAGAGAGGGAGAGACAGAGAGAACTTCCACCTGCTGGTTCACTCCCCAAATGGCCACAGTAGCTGGGGCTGGATCAGGCTGAAGCCAGGAACCAGGAGGTTATTCCAGGTTTCCCAAGTGGATGCAGGGACCCAAGCACTTGGGCCATCTCCTGCTGCTTTTCCAGGCCATTAGCAGAGAGCTGGATCAGACGTGGAGCAGCCAGGACTCGAACTGGTGCCCATATGGGATGCCTGCACTGTAGCTTTGCCTCACGTGGTCTCCAGCTGCCACTGTTTAAGCACTGACTGAACACATTTGCCTCAGAGCAATCCCAGCAACTAACGGGGTACTATTATCCCCATTTCACAGTTGGAAAAACAGAAGTTCAGAAATTTGCCCAAGATAACACAGCTAGTAAGTGACTGATCATAATAAACAAAGTGCATGAGGATAGTTCAGCAAATTCATGGTAATATGGATTTCAGAATATTTTTGCATCAAAATATGCCTATCTTTTCACTCCTCATTACCATGAACTTGTTGAACTGCCCTCATATATAATTCCAAAATCGCATGTTTGAATTAAGACAAATACAGAGACTAAGTCTTTGTGAGATAAAATCTGCTTTATCCCTTTCTCCCAGGAGAGCTACACCCCACCTTTTCTTTACAGAAACAGAAACAGTGGGGGAAGAGAGAGAGAGAGAGAGAAACAGAGAGAGGGAGAGGGAGGGAGAGGGAGGGAGAGATGCTCCAGTCTGCTGAGAGCTACAAATAGTTAAAGGTCACATCAAAGCAGGAAGCCCAGTACTCAACCCAGGTCTCCCATATGTGTAGCAGGAACCCAATCGCTGAGCCATCCCCACAGCCTCCCAGGAAGCTGGAGCCAGGAGTGGAGCTGGGTACTGAACCCAGGCACTCTGATATGGAAGACAGGTGTCTCAACTGGAGCCTCCACCACCAAGCCAAAGACCTGCCCCAGAGGCTCAGTCAGGGAGTCCCAGGGACATCCCCTGTGCTCATAAACACAGCTCTCCCGGCCACAACACTGCCTCCTCTCAGGTAGCATCCCAGGGGGCTGCTCTGACTGTTGGCCGTGGCAGTGGTGTTTGTGGCCCTGGTGGCTGTGGTTACCTCCTCCCTGTACCCATTTCCACTCCTTGTTGGGCTATGCTCCAGCAGTCACCCCAGTGAAGGGGGCCAGTATTCAACCACTTCCTCAAGAAGCATGGCCTGCAGCTCTGATTTCTTACAGCGGTGCCAGCAAGAAAACCTCTTTTACAAGTTGTTCTTCCTAAGAGCTTGGGCATGAACGCAAAGGGACAGGGCAGCAGGGCTCTCATTACGTGTGCTCCGCTCTGTTCAAAGCCACTCATTGTTACACAAGTCACGTTGCCCCTCACACTCTCCACCCCTCAGTACCTTCCTTTGCCTTTTACCCACATGCTCCAGTGGGTCTGACCTCTTAGAATTAACCTATCCTCCCCGCCCCCCACAGAAACCTTTTAAAGTATACAGACTTCATGCATTTCATAAACACAATTTTAAGAACATAGTGATAGGGGCTGGTGCTGTGGTGTAGTGGGTGGTGTAGCAGGTAAAGCTGCTGCCTTCAGTGCTGGCATCCCATATAGGAGCTGGTTCAAGTCCTGGCTGCTCCACTTCTGATCCAACCCTCTGCTATGGCCTGGGAAAGCAGTAGAAGATGGCCCAAGTCCTTGGGTCCCTGCACCTGCATGGGAAGACACAGAAGAATCTCTTGGCTTCATAATGGCCCAGATTTGGCCATTGCAGCCCTTTGGGTAGTGAACCAGTGGATGGAAGACCTCTCTCTCTCTCTCTCTCTCTCTCTCTAGCTCTTCCTCTGTAACTCTGTCTTTCAAATAAACAAACTAAATCTTGAAAAAAAAAAAACCAAGGTGATTAAGGCTCTGTCCTCATGAATTAATTAATCCGTTTATAAAAAAAAACATAGTGACAGTGATAGTGGTTCTCCCCATGGTACCCACCCTTCTACCCCCACTCCCACCCTATTCTCATTATTTTTTTTTACTAAGATCTATTTTCAATTAACTTTATACATAGAAGATTAACTCTAGATTAAGTAAAGATGTCAACAAATGGTATGAAAAAAAAAAAACTGCTCCCCAACAGTTGTTTGATTTCTTCCTTGGCCCACCGTTCATTCAGGAGCAGGCTGTTCAGTCTCTGTGTGTCTGTTACGTTCTAGAGACTCTCGAGTTGTTGATCTCCAGCTTCATTCCACTGTGGTCAGAGAAGATGCATGGTGTGATTTCGATTCCTTTGAATTTGCTGCAACTTGCTTTATGGCCTGGCCTGTGGTCTATCCTAGAGAAAGTTCCATGCACTGGTAAGAAGAATGTGTATTCTGCAGCAGTAGGATGAAAAGTTCTGTAGATATCTGTTAGGTCCATTTGGTCTAACTGTTGTTTCCTTGCTGATTTTCTGACTGCTTGATCTGACCATTTCTGAAAGGGGAGTTTTGAAGTCCCTCATGACTATTGTATTGGAGTCTATGTCTCCCTTTAGATCCATCAACATTTCTTTTAAGTAGCCAGGTGCCCTGTAATTAGGTGCATATATGTTAATAGTTACATCTTCCTGTTGAATTGACCCTTTAATCATTATGTAGTGCCATTCTTTGTCTCTTTTAACAGTTTTTGTGTTAAAGTCTATTTTGTCTGATATTAGGATGGCTACATCAGCTCTTTTGTGGTTTCTGTTAGCATGGAATATCTTTTTCCATTCTTTCCCTTTCAGTCTGTGTGTATCTTTGTCGGTGACATGTGTGTCTTGTAGGCAGTAAATAGGTGTGCTTTTTTTCCTTTTTTCCCCCATTCAGGCAGTCTGTATTTTTTAACTGGAGAGTTGAAGCCGTTAACATTCAGGGGGGACTATTGGTAAGTAACAACTTGGCCCTGCCTTTTTTCTGTAAGTATTCTTATTGTTTACTTTGGGTATCCTGTGTACCTTTACTGGGAGATTTTCTGCCTTCATCTTCTTTCATAGTAATGACCATGTTTCTGTGTATAGCACATCCTTAAGTATTTTTCGTAATGCTGGACAAGTGCTGACAAATTCTTTCAATTTCTGTTTGTTATGGAAGGTATTTATTTCACCTTCATTCATAAATTAGAGCTTTGTAGAATACAGTATGTTGGATTGTCAATTCTTTTCTCTTAAGACTTGGAATATATCTTGCCATTCTCTCCTAGCCTCTAGGATTTCTGATGAGAAGTCAGCTGTGAGTCTAATTGGAGATCCTCTGAAAGTAATCTGGTGTTTCTCTCATGCACATTTTTAGAATCTTTTCTTTATGTTTTACAGTGTTGTGGTGAAGATCTTTTCTGGTCATGTCTATTAGGAGTTCTATGTGCTTCCTGTACTTGGATGTCCCTTTCTTTCTCCAAATTAGGGAAGTGGAGGTCCACAGTGTCCCTGTAATTTGTCTGAAGTTTCCTCTGCCATTTTCTCCCTAATTCTTCCCTGAGACTGCACTCTCTCCAGGTTTTTTATTTTTATTCTTTTAACTCTAACCCATCCTTTAGACCCTTAAACTGGAAGACCCACTGCTCCCATTATTTTTTTTTTTTTTTTTTGACAGGCAGAGTGGACAGTGAGAGAGAGAGAGACAGAGAGAAAGGTCTTCCTTTGCCGTTGGTTCACCCTCCAATGGCCGCCGCGGCCGGCGCGCTGCGGCCGGCGCACCGCACCGATCCGATGGCAGGAGCCAGGAGCCAGGTGCTTTTCCTGGTCTCCCATGGGGTGCAGGGCCCAAGCACCTGGGCCATCCTCCACTGCACTCCCTGGCCACAGCAGAGGGCTGGCCTGGAAGAGGGGCAACCGGGACAGAATCCGGCGCCCCAACCGGGACTAGAACCCAGTGTGCCGGCGCCGCTAGGCGGAGGATTAGCCTAGTGAGCCGCGGCGCCGGCCACCACTGCTCCCATTATTATGATCATTGCTTGTAATTCATGTCTTGGAGCATCACCATGAAGTTGTGCTTGTGAGTTTTTCTGAGGCAACTCCGCATTTCCATGGTACAGCAGGGTGCTTGCTATAGAGTTTATTACATGAATTAATACAAGCAAAATTAGTCAATGGCTCTAATTACAGCTGATTTTAGATGGTGTTCCCATCAGAGCCCTTAAGCCCTATTCACTCCTGAGTGTCTGCACTATCTCTTTCTTTCCACCAAAATATTTTTGTTTGGAGTTTTGCATGGCTTCCTCCTGCACCTCCTTCAAATCCGATGTAACAGCTCCAGTGAGGCCTTGTTGACAGCTCCAGCTAAAATATTATCCCCTGGAGTTTTCGCCCTTTCACTCAGGTTCCTGTCTATTGGATGCTTGCTCACTGTCTTTCTCCAGTAAGTTCTCTGAAGCTGGGACCGGTGCTCTCTTCACTGTTGTGTCTCTGGAGCCTTGCATAGTCGCTGGCGGACGTCGGTGCTCACTACACACACGGGGCAGGATGCATGCGCTGATAAAGGCTCCTGGAAGTTGAGGAGTGCCCGCACCAGTGGCTTCCTGCTCTTTGCTAGGCTCTACTCCAGCGCAGACATCCAAAGTTCAATGATCTGGTAACATCTAAAATGTTGACTCCTCAAAAAAACTTAATTGTTTATCGATCTCTTCTTGTTGCTCCTTGGAAATGTGTGTGCAGATCTATACCACTGTCAGTGCACAGTCCATTATTTCCTGATCTGCACGCTGGGTGGTCTCATGATGAATGACAATTTATACTAAAACTGTGCTCTATCCGCCATCAGCAAGGAATAAGTAGACTTTTGAGCAATGGAAATAATAAAAAAAAAACCCTCTTATATTAAAAAAAGCCAAACTATCTTGCTGATACTAAAATATTTAACAATTTTTAGACTTTGGCTTCTGGCCATGTTGGAGTAATAATGATTAGATTTTTTCCCTTGCCTGAAAGTGGTGAAAAGTAGGACCAAATATATGAAGCAAGAGAGCTTAAGGATTTGACATCGGTTCGGGGGAAGCCGTGATCGCTGAGAGGAGCTAAACAGACAAGCGGTCCCTGTGCCTGCCTCACCTGCCTGTCTTGAGACTGTTTCTAGGCTGGGGTGCTGGCAGGGGGACTCAGGATGGGGCCGGGTCAGCTCCCTGAGTTCAGGCCCTAATGCTAGGTAGACCAAAAGGGTAGAGTTCAAGGACAGAGTACAAGAGCGGAGGGAGAGGCACAGAGGGAGAATCCAAGGATCTGCACAGAGTCTCCTTGAGCACTCGGGTGGCTACTGATGAACTCAGGCCTGTGTAAAAACTCACTGGGAGCCAAGGAAGAACCACACCCCCCTCCAAAACTATTAGAGGAGCAGTCTCTGGCTCCCACGGCCCAGGGAATAGTGTGAGCTTCCACCAGCATGGGCTGCAAATGTATTATCCACAGGACGCCAGGTAAAGTCCTTAGAAGCATTTTCTTTAATTAGCACAGTAAAATTATTTGTATTCTAAATGGTGCTTCAGTCCTGCCTACCAAAGCTTAAAAGCAGGAGTTGGTGCTGTGGCACAGTGGGTTAAGTTGCTGCTTGCGATGCCAGAATCCCATAGTGGAGAGCTCCTTAGAGTCCCAGCTGCTCCATTTCTTTCTTTTTCTTTCTTTTTTAAAGATTTATCCATTTATTTGAAAGGCAGAGTTACACAGAGAGAGAAGAGGCAGAGAGAGAGAGAGAGAGAGAGAGAGAGAGAGGTCTTCCATCCACTAGTTCACTCCCCAGTTGGCCGCACTGGCCAGAGCTGCGCCTTTCCAAAGCCAGGAGCCTGGAGCTTTCTCTGGATCTCCCGTGTGGGTGCAGGGGCCCAAGGACTTGGGCCATCTTCCTCTGTTTTCCCAGGCCATAGCAGAGAGCTGGATCAGAAGCAGGGTAGCAGGGACTCAAACTGGCACCCATGTGGGATGCTGGCACTGCAGGTGGCGGCTTTACCCGCTATGCCACAATGCTGGCCCCTGCTCCTTTTCTGATCTGTCTTCCTGCAAATGTACCCAGGAAAGCAGCAGGTGATGGCTTAAGTACCTGGGCCCCTGCCACCAGTGTGGGAAACCCAGATAGAGTTCCGGGCTCTTGGCTTTGGCCTGGTTCAGCCCTGGCTATTGTGGCCATTCAGGGAGTGAAGCAGCTGATGTGAAATTTCTTTCTGTCATTCTCTTTCTCTCTGTCCCTTTGCGTTTCAAAGAGATTTAAACAATACGAGGTTAAAAGCAAAACTTGAAGTTTTTAAGCAACTTAACCATGTTCCAGAACAATTTCAACAAGGGACAAGCACCTAAAAAAAAGTTACCAGCAGGGGCCAGTGCTGTGGCATAGTGGGTAAAGCCACTGTCTACAATGCCGGCATCCCATATGGGTGCTGGTTTGTGTGCAGCTGTTCCTTTTCCAATCCAGCTCTCTGCTATGGCCTGGGAAAACGTGGAGGATGGCCCAAGTACTTTGGCCCCTGCCACTCACGTGGGAGACCCAGAGGAAGTTCCTGGCTCCTGGCTTTGACCTGGCCCAGCCCTGGTTGCTGTGGCCATTTGGAGAGTGAATCAGTGGATGGAAGATCTCTCTCTATCTCTTTCTTCCTCTCTCTGTATCTTTGCCTTTTGAATAAATAGAAAATAAGAAAACTTTAAAGAAACAGAAAATAGAATCTACAACTAGGTAAAAAAAATTTTTAAATTAATAAATCAATTAAAATTAAAACAATCAATAAAAATAAATCAAATAAATAAATTTTAAAAAACTTAAAAATCAAATGATACAAATGTTAGAATTAATAGACAACATTTTATTGTTCTTGTAATAGCTATATGTTATATGTTCAAGAAGCTAATGGAAAACTTAAACATATTAAGGAGAGACAAGAAAGATATAAAAATGACCATTGAACTTTTAAAGATTAAAGCACCAATATGATGAAAAATATACTAAATCATATTAATAGCAGATTAAACATGATAGAAGAAGAGACTCGTGAACTTGAAGACCCAGCAAATTATTCAAAGTTCAAATTATTCTGTGTGTTTCACACAGAGAAACAATAAAAAGCAGATAAACCCAAGGTCATAACTAGAAGTTTCATCAGCCAAATTTCTCTTTTCTTAAAAAATGATTTATTTATTTATTTGAAAGGCAGAGTTACAGAGAGGTAGAGAGGTAGAGAGAGAGAGAGAGAGAGAGACATCTTCCACCCTCTGGTTCACTCCCCAGATGGCCACAATGGCCGGAGCTGTGCCAATCCGAAGCCAGAAGCCAGGAGCTTCTTTCGGGTCTCCTACACAGGTGTAGGGGAGTATTTGAAACTGAAGTCAATGAAAACACAGCCTATCAAGATTTATGGGGTGCAGCTTAAGCATGACTTAGACATTGATAGCATTACATGAGCTATGTTGGAACAGAAGAAAGGTCTTGAATCAATGACCTTACCATCCATGATGAGAAACTTGTAAAAGAAGAACCAATAGGTAGAATCAGGAAATAACAATCAGATTCAGAGACACAGAAAACTAAAAAAACAACAGAGAAAAATTAATGAAACCAAAAGCCAACGGTTTGAGAAGATCAATAAAATTGATAAGCCTCTAGCCAGACTGATCTGGATTGGGAGGTTACAACACTGCAGACTACAGGATTATATGGCGGGGTGGGGAGCTGTGGAGGGGTGTGGGGGATGGCATTGTGGTGCAGCAGTGAAGTTGATGCTTGGGGTGCCTGCATCCTATACACGAGTATACAAGTGCTGGTTCCAGTTCTGGCTCCTCCGCTGCCTATCCAGCTTCCTGATGCTGCGCCTTGGGAGACGGCGGACGATGGCTCCAGCGCATGGGTCCCCCCCACCTTTGCAGGAAACCCAAATGACGTTCCAGGCTCCTGACTAGCCTGGCCTAGTCCTGCCTGCTTCCTGCATTTGGGGAGTGAATCAGTAGATGGAAGATCTCTGTCTCTGTCTCCCTACATCCCCTTCTGTTGCTCTGCCTTTTAAATAGATGAAAACAAACAAGCAAAAATAAATTAAACAAAAATAAAGGAATCATGATTGATTTCTTGCCAATAAATCCAACAATGTAGATGAACTGTCCAAATTCCCTGACAGACACACTCTACCAGAGTTCACTCAGGAAGAAACAGATAACCTGGAAATTCGTATGGTGATTCCATTTGCATTTGTAGTGAACACATCCCATAAGGGGAAATCCAGGCCCACACTATATATTTGAGAAAGAAATCATAGCAATTCTACCAACCTCTCCAGAAAACTGAGAAGGAGAAAGACTACTTTCCCAATCATTCCATGAAGTTGGAATTGCTCTCGTTCAAAACCTGACAAGAACATAACAGGACACACAAAATTAAAAAAAAATAAAAAGGCAGCGTTGAAGTCATCTTCCTCCACTCAGTCGGCACTTAGTGTTTCCCCACTCTGGCTCACCCTCCCCTCCCCTGGGGCCCACTCTCTGGGTCCATAAAGTGGCAGAGACCTTTGTCTGGGGCCCAGGCCCCCAGTCCATGCTGGTGCATCTTACTTTCAGTGGATGTCATTCCATCGGGCCAATAAATGGACCACTGAGGGAACCAGAACTTTCTCCCTTTAGCACCTTGCTGTACTATTGTAGTGAGCGAGGGAAGCTTTGACTGTTACTTTCCTTCTGTCTGAACTGGCTGCTGTGACCTCTGGCAGCTAAACTCCCTCCAGATCAGCTCAGCTCTCCACAAAATCAGTGTCCTTCATGAACACAGGAAATAGAAGCCTGCAATATAGCAAGGGACTATATATTACCGGGGATGTTTGTCCAGGAATTGGCAACATTGGTTTCACATTTTAAAACTGACTGGGACCAGTGCAGTGGTGTAGCAGGTAAAGCCACCGCCTGCAGTGCTGGCATCCTGTGTGGGTGCTGGTTCGAGTCCCAGCTGCTCCACTTCTGATCCAGCTTTCTGCTATGGCCTGGAAAAGCAGTAGAAGATGGCCCAAGTGCTTGGACCCCTGTACCCACGTGAGAGACCCAGAGGAGACTCCTGGTTTCTGGCTTCGGATTGGCTCAGTTCTGGCTGTTGCCTCCAGTTGGAGAGTGAACCAGTGGATGGAAGACTCTCTCTCTCTCTCTCTCTGCCTCTCCTATTCTCTGTGTGTAACTCTGACTTTCAAATAAATAAATAAACCTTTTAAAAAAGCTGATTAATATAATTTACCATATTAACAGATGTGACAATAACAGCCATATAATTATCTCAAAAGATACAAAAAAAGCATTGGACAACATCCAATGAAAACTCCTAGCAAAGTAGAAATAGAACTCACTCAATCTAAGAGCACCTCTGAAAAACCAGCAGCTAACATCAAACTTAGTGCTTTCTCCCTAGATGGGAACAAATTAAGGGCGTTTGTTTTCACACTTCTATTCAACTGAGGGTTTCAGTGCAATACCAACAGCAACAGCAAAAAGAGATAAAAAGCATCTGGATTCAAAAAGAAAAAGTAAAATTATCTTGATAGATAATCCATGTGGAAAATCTTATGAGCTGTACAAGAAAGCTACTAGAACTAGTAAGTGAGCTGGCGAGTTTTCTGGGCATGAGATCAATATACAGTTAAAATTATGATTCTGTATAGCAGCAACAATTTTAAAAATAATATAATTTATAATAGCAGAAAATATATGACATATTTAGATATGAATATAACAAAAAATGTACAAAGTCTGCACACTGAAAGCTGTAAGGTACCAGTGAGAGAAATGAAAGGAGCTCTAACAGTAATATAGTCTTCATGGAATGGGGACTCACTTTAAAGATTTTAATTCTCCCCAGATTTACTGATAGATTATGTGCAATCCAAACCTAGATTTTATGCAGGAATTCACAAGCTAATTATAAAATTCAAATGAGAATGAAAAAGGTCTGGATACCTGAACAGAATTCAAAAGACTCATATAGGTGGCTAATACTACCTGCTTTTTAATTCCTAATCAGGCCAGTGTGATACTGGCATGGAAGTGAATCAGTAAAGAGTATAGCATCCAGAAACAGACACACCATGCAGGATCAAGTGATTCCTGGCAAAGTAGCAAAGGCAATTCAATGGAGAAAGGGTAGTCATTTCAGCAAATGGTGCTATTACAACAGGGTATGAAAGAAACAAGGAACCCACACAGCACACATGACAACTAACTCAAACTAGATCCCAGACACTTAGGAATTTCTTAGTGAAAACATGGGAGAACATTTTTCCTGTTTAATAAGGCAAAGATTTCTTCCATGTTTCATTAAAAAAAAAAACATTAAATTGTACTCCATCACACATAAGAACCTTTGTTCTTCAGAAGACTTCTGTTAAGAGAATGCAAGGACAAGCTGTGAGTTAGGAGAAAATATTTGCAGACTGCATATCTGAAAAAGGATTTATAGTGGGGTTGACATTGGGGCTTAGTGGATAAAGCAGCTGCCTGTGACCCTGGCATCACATATGGGTGCCTGTTTGAGTCCCACCTGCTCAATTTCTGATCCAGCTCCTTGCTAATGAGGCTGGGAAAGCAGCAGAGGAAGGCCTACTTGGGCCCCTACTACCCATGCGGAATACCTGGATGAAGCTCCTGACCCCAGGCTTTAGCCTGCCCAGCCCTGGCTGTTTTGGCCATTTTGGGGTGTGAACCAGTAGGTGGAAGACCTCTCTCTGTGTCCCTTCCTCTCTCTCTGTAACTCTGCCTTTTAAATAAATAAAATACATCATTAAAAAAGGGATTTATAACAAGAATACATAAATAACTCCCAAAACCTAATATTAAGAAAGCAAACATGGGGCCGGCTTTGTGGTACAGTGGGTTAAAGCCTTGGCCTGAAATGCTGGCATCCCGTATGGGCACCGGTTCTAGTCCTGGCTGCTCCTCTTCTGATTCAACTCTCTGCTATGGCCTGAGAAAGCAGTGGAAGATGGTCCAAGTCCTTGGGCCCCTGCACCCATGTGGGAGACCGGGAAGAAGTTCCTCGCTCCTGGCTTTGGATCAGCGCAGCTCCGGCTGTTGTGGCCATCTGGAGAGTGAACCAGCGGATGGAAGAGCTCTCTGTCTCTACCTCTCTCTGTAACTCTTTCTTTCAAATAAAAAATAATAAAAAAAGGAAAGCAAACAATCCAGTTAAAAAATGAACAAAAGATTTGGACAAATGTTTCATCAAACAAGATATATATATATATATGGGAAATAAGCACCTTAAAATATATTAATTATTTGGAAAATACAAATCAAAACCACACTGAGATAATGTTACACGCCTATAGAATTGTATAAAATCACAATCCCTGTATCATGTGTTGGTGAAAATGTGTAACAACGGGAAGTCTTGTGCACTGTGGGTCGAAAAGCAGGAGAGCGATGCAGGCAGGGACGGAGCTTGCATGGAGGAATGGCTGTCCCCAGCCCCTCCCTGCAGCTTGGCTAGCACTGCAGCCCCACCTACACCACCTCAGCACCCTCTCCTGTGCAGTGGAAAACTGCAGTTTCTACAGATTTACCATTTAGAGCCGGCACTGGCTGAACATGTCCAGCAGGGCTGCAGGCTGTGTCCCTGTGATGATCTTTACCTCATTATAGCGTCATTATACTAAAATCACCATGGCTGACACTCCCACTCCCATCATGCACCTGACCCTATGGCTCTTCTGAGATATCCAGAAATGGACAAGGCAATGGGTGATACTCATGACTCAGATTCCACCCTCTTTGAATACTCAGTTAAGTGCTGTGCAGATGCCACGCCTGGGCTTCCAGTTCCTATTAGGGTTGGACCTTGGTGGAGTGCTGCTCCTTGCTGATCATGCCCACACTCGTCCTGGGCTTATACTTTCACTTTGAATGTAAATAAATCTTAATTCTCTTGATTATCTCATCTTCACATACTTTCCTTGCATCAGAGACAACAACTCAGGCCCCACAACAAGAGTACTTCAAAAACTTTGTGAAAAATGGAATTGAAAGATGCTTATTTTAGTGCAAAAATGTTTGTAATTGATGTCTATAAGGATCTTTAAAAAGTTCAAGAAGGGCTGGCGTTGTGGCTTGGTGGGTTAAGCTGCTGCTTGTGACACTGGCATGCCAGAGCAGAGCGCAGGTTCAAGTCCTGGTGACTCTGCTTCTGAGCCAGCTTCCTGCTAATGACCGGGAAGGCAGTGGAGGATGCTTATGTACTTGAACCCCTGCCACCCATGTGGGAGATCTGAATGAAACTCCTGAATTCTGGCTTCTGTCTTGCCCAGTCCTGGCTATTTATGGCCATTTGGGGAGTGAACCACTGAATGGAAGATCTACCTCTCTGTCTCCCTGCCTTCCAAATAAACAAATCAATAAATCTTTAAGAAAAGTTCAAGAACAGTGTGTGCTATGAAAAACTAACACAATCACTTTGAAAACGAATTTGTCAGTTTCTTAAAATGTTAACCACATACCTACTCTCTGATCAAGTTGTTCCTCTCCTAGGTATTAATCAAAGACTTTGTACATAAGTGTTCTTAGGAACTATTTGCTTATAACAGCCCCGAGCTAGAGACAACTCAAATAGCCACCCACAGGTGAAAAGATAAATAAATTATGATGAATTCCTATAGTGACATTCTATTCAGCAATTTAAAAAGAATGAACTACTATGGATACACAAAACAATATGGATAGATTTTTAATTAATTATTTTGAGTGAAAGAAGCCAAACAAAAAGAACAAGTAATGTATAATTCATTTATATAAAGTTATGGAAAATGGAAGCTAATTGAAATCAGATCAGCAGTGACCTAGGGATTGGTTGTGGGGACAGAGAACTGCATGAGGGAGGCGTCACAAGGGGCTGGGGTAATCTTTTGGAAGTCATGAGTTCAAGGGTGTTTGTCGCTCCCCCATTCGCGGAGGAACGACACAGGACCTTGCACTGTTCTTTTGTCTGCTCGGCCCTTCCCGGGTTTGCTGCTGGTTCTTCCCGGGTTGGATGCCGATCCTTCCACCTCCGTGGAAGGGCGGCTCCCCCTGCCACTTTCCCCACTTCCGCGGGGGAGCGGCACACCACCGGCTGGCTCTCTTGGGGGCTGCTCAGACGTTATTCAGATGTTCCCTTTAGATGTTCTTGGTGTATGTTGTCTCTCTCCTCCTTTATAGTCCTCTTCCGCCAATCCCAACTCTGCTACCCACACGCCGAGTATGCTACTCTCCTCCAATCAGGAGCAGGATCAGCTCCTGCAGGTCATCACTCAAGTTGGCGAGAGGCAGCTGCGTAGAAGTTGTTTACTCCCTTCTCAGTGCCATATTGTGGGAGAGCAGATGCATAGAATAAGTCTTAATTCCAGTAACTTAGTCTAGTCCGAGTTCCTCCCCACAGGTGTTCATTGTCTTCATCGTGGCAATGGTCTTACAGGTGTGTGTCAAACCTCCCCATACTTGAAACATGTGTGTGCTAAGTACAGCTCAATGAAAGTATTGAAAATATGTAACAAGTTTTCACTAAATTTACTTTAAAGAAGAATGTCCTTTATCTTGTATTTTTAAAAAGATTTTTTTGAGAGTTAGAATTACAGACAGAGAGGGAGAGACAGACAAAAAGATCTTCCATCTGCTGGTTCACTCCCCAAATGGCTGCAATGGCTGGAGCTGGGCAGGTCCAAAGCCAGGAACCAGGAGTTTCTTCCAGGTCTCCCAGGTGGGTCCTTGGGGACTTGGGCCATCTTCCACTGCTTTCCCAGGCCACAGCAGAGAGCTGGATCAGAATAGGAGCATCTGGGACTTGAACAGGAGCCCATAAGGGAGACCAGCGCCACAGGCAGAAGCTTTGCCCACTACACTATAGCTCTTATCCTGCATTTCTTTCTTTCTTTCTTTCTTTCTTTCTTTCTTTCTTTCTTTCTTTCTTTCTTTCTTTCTTTCTTTCTTTCTTTCTTTCTTTCTTTCTTTCTTTCTCTCTCTCTCTCTCTCTCTCTCTCTTTCTTTCTTTCTTTCTTTCTTTCTCTTTCTTTCTTTCTTTCTTTCTCTCTCTCTCTCTTTCTTTCTTTCTTCCTTTCTTCCTTTCTTCCTTTCTTTCTTTCTTTCTTTCTTTCTTTCTTTCTTTCTTTCTTTCTTTCTTTTTCTTTCTTTCTTTCTTTCTTTCTTTCTTTCTTTCTTTCTTTCTTTCTTTCTTTCTTTCTTTCTTTCTTTCTTTCTTTCTTTCTTTCCCTTCCTTCCTTCCTTCCTTCCTTCCTTCCTTCCTTCCTTCCTTCCTTTCCTCCTTCCTTCCTTCCTTCCTTCCTTCCTTCCTTCCTTCCTTCCTTCCTTCCTTCCTTTTGATTTATTTATTTATTTATTTATTTGAAAGTCAGAGTTACACAGAGAGAAGGAGAGGTGGAGAGAGAGAGAGAGAGAGGTCCTCCATCTGCCGGTTCACTCCCCAATTGGCTGCAATGGCCAAAGCTGAGCTCATCCGAAGCCAGGAGCCAAGAGCCTCCTCTGGGTCTCCCATGCAGATGCAGGGGTCCAAGGACTTGGACCATCCTCCACCACCTTCCAAAGCCAAAGCAGAGAGCTGGATGGGAAGTGGAGCAGCCGGCACTTGAACCGGCTCCCACATGGGATGCCAGCACTGAAGGTGGTGGCTTTACCAGATACACCACAGCGCCAGCCGCCCCTTTTTTTCATAAAAGAGCTAATTGGCCATGATTTAATACCTTTGGGTGACTCTGGGTCATCGCTATGAATATGAGCTATTGTTAGCCCCCAAAACAGCCCAGACACACGGAGGCAGCTGAGCCTAGACCGGGAGTTCTGGGTGCCCCTCCCAGTGCTGCCACCATTCGTGACCTCCTACCCACGCTGGGTGTGTCCCCTCCACTGGACTCTTCACCCAAGACCCCTTGGGCTGCAGGTGTACCGCCAAGGCCTCCCAGGCTGCCTCAGCGGAAGCCTCTTCCCCTTACTGCCCAGGCTAAGCAACTGTTACTCACTCAGCTTCCTTGGGCTACCCCCGGTCGTCTCTACCCAGCTGGCGGGACATCTACCACCTTTCCACACACGTACTGTCTGTTTAATCAATGAATGAACAAAGAATTCTGTGACCTGACATATCCGATCTTCCTTTTGCCCCGAGTTTGAGGTGCTCATCTGTCAATGCTGTCTTTCTCAGGGGCGCTGCTCTGTGGGCTCCTGCTAATTGCTCATGGTGATGTGGAAGTTGAAGACCAAGGCTAGCAGGGCTGGGCAACTCTGTCTCTGCAGACAGTCATTTGGATATTTGTACCATCATTCATGGACCATACAAAGTCATCAACTTGAAAATCAGCCTGCTGCAGATGCATTGAATTTGGAGTCTTGTCTGCAGTTGCCTCAACAGGGCCAGACCCAGTGGTTCATGGGCCTTATTCAGCCCGCGGGCCGGGTGTTCCCCATCCCAGTTGCTGTGCCCATTTTGGTCCCAGAACTAAAAGGCACAGCAGTTCCCTGGCTGTGCACACGGCACGCACTGCTTTGCTGTCAGCTACAGGCGTATGGAAATTGGAGTAATTTTTGTTTGCCAATCAGACAGGTGAATATTTTCGGATTCCCTTTTTTCTTCTCCATTGCCCTGAAAGTTTCAAGTGATTTCCGGTGCCTCTTTCATCATTTATTTTGAATGCACTGAGGCTTTCTCTGCAGGTTTGTTGACAGCTTCTCTGAGAACACGCATGCTAATGGCATACTTAATGACGGTCTAAACCACAGATTTGGGTTTGTGATTTTGCTGGAACATTGTGTCCTGAATAAAACATAAAACACGCTAAAATATAACCTCAGAAACGGAATATTTAAGTGGTCATGAATGAGAAAGCACACTCCAATTACATTTTTCCCCTGGAGATTAAGAATGCAGAAATCTAAACCTAGAAGGTTAGTACTTGACTTTAAGAAGTGTTGTGCTTCAGGAAATTTCCTTTTAAGAACAAATAGAGGATGGAAATGACACCTGGATTTTTTTTTTGCCTAGAATTGCTATAAAAGGTATAATATATATGACAGTAAAAGTCATTTATTGGCATCTATCACTGAAATGTTGGTCTTTGGAAATGAACTGCTGTAATAGAAATGTTTGGTATTGCTGCTGTTCTAATAAAAATATGCTGAAATAATAATCCCTCTGAGGTTGTCAGCTTATGTAACCTTTTTTCCCCATTGTTGAAAATTATTATTCTATTATATTCATTCATTTAATTTAAGAACCTGTGTGCAGAAATCTTAGTTCTGAGATACTAAAATATAATTCAGTTTTAAAAAATCACCATGAAAAGTTGCAGCAGTGGCCTGCAGCCTCCACCATGTCTTTTCCTATATGAATTTGGAGTGTCCTTCACCTGCATGGTGGGGTATGTGTTTTCTGCCTTGCGACACTGTGTTTGGCTGAGGATGGGAGAGCAGAGCGACAGTGTGAGCCTAGGTCGTGTGTGATTCTGCTTCTCTTGTGCCTCTGCCATTGTTGTGCAAGCACACGGGCAGGCTGGCCTGCCGATGGATGGAAGAAGAAGAGGGGCGGATGGAGCCCAGCTGTTTGTGCTGAGCCCAGCCTGCACCAGCAGGGCTCTGGTCAACATGCAGAGGGGCGAGGTAAATGCTTATTTGTACTTCATGGAGATTACATGGTTGTTATACAACATCATGTGGCAACATCTAACTGATACACCCACTGTAGCACCAACAAACAACTATCCACAAGGAGTTTCTTAACCACGTGTAGCAAGATGACGTGTACGCAACGTTTTGCTTGTGTGTTAAGATCCTAGATTAGAAATGAGTATCGCATCAATTTCTTGGAAATACGGAAGCTAATACAATTATGATTAAATTAAATTAAGTAAGTAGTCCTGAAAGTATCCAACTTTAGATTATGGCTCTCTTACCTGTTTATCTCTTAGTGCTTATTGTCTATGAAGTATGTTTTTCTTAATTTCTGTTCTTTGCCCCTTGTTTACTAAAGACACACAAGGAATGTAAAGGAGAGTTTTCAAGTGACAAACCAACCAATCAGACATTCACAAATCAGTGCTCTAGGTCGGTGGTTTTCAATTGGATCTGATTTTGCACCCCACCCCCCCCCAAGGCAATTTGTGGATGCCTGTGGACCACCTTTGGTTGTTATGACCAGGAGTGGGGTGACGATGACGTGCAACAGGTAGAAGCCAGGGGGTTGCCAACAACAAAGAAGTTTTGGCCCAGGCTCTGGCATTGTCATTCAGTGGGTTAAACCACAACTTGTGCTACTGGCCTCCTATGTCAGAGTTCCAGTTCGAGTCCTGGCTGCTCTACTTATGAATCAACTCCCTGCTAATGTGCCTGAGAAGGCAGTGGAGGATGGTCCAAGTGCTTGGGTCCCTCCAGTCATGTGCGAGATCTGGTCGGAGTTGCTGGTTCCTGGCTTCTGACTGGCCTACTTGTTGTGGCCATTTGGGGAGTGAGTCAGCAGATGGAAGATCTCTCTCTTTTTCTGATTTTCAAACAAACAAACAAATGTTTTCTATAAAAGAACTTTTGGCTCAAACAATGGTGTGCGTCCCTTGGTTTGGTTTTGTCTAGCCGGTCTCCAGAGCTTTCTCTTTTGTTCCTTTCTGCCTTTCCTCTTTGGGGTCTTCTTCTCCTGCCTCCTCGGCTCCCAGGCTCCCTGTTGTTTTCCTTCTGTGGAGAGAACTTCTTCTTTTTTTTTTTTTTAATTTTTTTTTTTTTTTTTTTTTTTTTTTTTTGACAGGCAGAGTGGACAGTGAGAGAGAGAGACAGAGAGAAAGTCTTCCTTTGCTGTTGGTTCACCCTCCAATGGCCGCCACGGCTGGCGCGCAGCGGCTGGCGCACCGCACTGATCCGATGGCAGGAGCCAGGTGCTTCTCCTGGTCTCCCATGGGGTGCAGGGCCCAAGCACTTGGGCCATCCTCCACTGCACTCTCGGGCCACAGCAGAGAGCTGGTCTGGAAGAGGGGCAACCGGGACAGAATCTGGTGCCCTGACCGGGACTAGAACCTGGGGTGCCGGCGCCGCTAGGCGGAGAATTAGCCTAGTGAGCCACGACACCAGCCGGAGAGCACTTCTGATCATTCTTTGATGCATAACATGGATTCCTGTTTATGCTCATTCCCCTGTCCCTCTCACTAGGAGTTTCGGGAGGTCCCTCGTTCCCCTGCCACGACGATGGCTCCGGTGGAAGGTCTAGATCCAGGGCTGTTCCAGCTCCATCCATTCCCCGTTAATTATAAGTGATTGCAAGTGTGTAAGGCCATTGGTTTTCTAGCTATGGTGAAGGGCGGGCCTTTGTGTCTCACTTCTTACACTGACTTGCATGCTTTTCTGGGAGGATGTGTAGAGAGATTCTTACTCAGCAGCCACTATAAACTCAGCCACCCAGAAATGATGTCAACTTTCTTTCACCGTAGTGCATAGCGTCCCTGTAGTGTTGTCATTTTATGTGACCAAATCTGTCCGCTTTTGTTTGTTTGTTTTCATTGCTTAAGGACTTCTGTCATGCTTGGGAAAGATTTCTTTCCCCTAAGATGATACAAACGTTTTTTTCCAGTCAGATATTTTGAAACGAACATTTAAAAAATCTGAATATATTTATGGTGTGGAGTATATGAATCTAATTTTCATGTTTTTCTATAGATAATTGATTTTGAAATCATATATTATTTCAGAAGGCCTGTGTTTCCTCCTCAAGTTCTCAGGCTAACGAGAGAGTAAGGCCTAGAAGACATTTGTAAAGAATGCTCGTGTAAAAATTCCTTGAAGACGGCAGCCAAAGCGTGGGACCCATGACTGGATGGGAGCTAATTACACAGGCGAGCGTCCCTACTGGCCAGAAACATCGCTGCTCTGGGAGGCGCTCGGTTTTCCTTGCAGCCTTTAGCAACCGTGGACATTTAGACCAATGGTTCAGAAATCTGCGTCCCGTTTCAGAGTAACTGGGTTCCAATCTCAGCTCTTGTTCTGACTTCCGCTTCCTGCCAGTGCAGACCCTGGGAGAGAGTGGTGATGGCTCAAGTAACTGGAATCTGCCACGCACATGGGAGACCCTGACTGCCTCCTCGCTCCCAGATCTTGCCCCGACCCAGACTTAGTTGGCTGCTACAGACATCTGGGACTTAACCAGTAGATGGGAGTTGTCTCTGTATCTGTCTCTTTGTCTCTCAAATAAATACCCCTTTTAAAATAAAATAATTCAAAGATTCGTAAATGAATGTACTTCATGCAATCAGGAATGGCAAATAAACTTGGATTCCTGAGTCAGTTTCAATGGATTGGTGATGGCTACCTGGGACACTGAGATTCTGAGGCCAAATGTAAGCTCATATCAAAGGATATGATGAATACCGATGCTTCCAAGAGGCATGGCCATTGGTGCAGGTGCTGTCCCTACAAGCACCTTTTGTTTTGAGCACATTGCCTAGGATGGTGTGACAGAAGCTAGGCTGTCTGGCTATGAATCCCAGCTCTGCTATTTGCTAGTTTTGTCATTTGGATAAATTATTTAGCTCTCAGCATCTCACTTTCTTCAACTGTGCACTGGGGATAATAATAGTGCCTGCCCTATAGAACTGTAGCAAAGGATAATAACTGACATGGAAAGCTTTCTAGTTTATTCTAAGCATTCTGTATCATCAGTACTGTCATTAGCCTCAGTGTTATAGATGCTAAATAAATGTCTGTAGAAGGAATGTATTCAGTTGTGTGGTAATGATCTTCCTTTAGTGGATAGGAAATTATGCCAGTGTCAGGGAATCTGCTGACTTTGCTTTTGGAGAACTTAGTTATACTCTGTTAGAGAATCCTATCCAAGGTATTACCGTGTTCTGTTTAAATTAGATCACCCTTAAGTAACAGCCTTGCAAAAATCATCTCTCTACAGTGACTTGCTTCCTTTCCAAACTCAGGGAAGTTTTGTGGAATATGCATATAAGGTGTTACGACTTCCCCAGAAGAAAACTGTTACTAAATATAGGACTGCAGTATGTTGAAGACGAAGCAGCACATTCGGAACTTTTGGTATTTATATACTTTCGGCATATAGGTGAATCCATATTAGGCTAATAAATTTCAAAGGGAGTTAGACTTGATAATTACAGAAATCCTAAGTGTGTCATTTTTAAATAAACTTTGCACAGCAGGTGCTATAGGTGAGCCAATGAACTTGAAGCCTGTTCTCAGGGAGACACTTTCAAAAATAAGGAGAGCGTATTTCGATTTGTTTATATACATTTACTGCAAAGAAAGAGCCAAGCAGTCATCAATAGCGCAGCAGGGGGAAAGTATTGGATTTAAGCTTTGCTTTAAATGAATCTCTGTGTGTTTGGATTTGGATCACTTCCTGCAGTCAATACTTGTTGACCTTAAAAGACCTCCGAGATCTGAAAAATGTCTATCCGTAGAGATAGCATTCAGGGTTGTGTTTGAAAATTTATGTCCAAAATAAATGTCGCTTTAATAATAAGAGATGCTCTCTTTCAGGAAGCAAAATGCATGCAGTTACCCAACTGTGTTCATACTTCCTGTTGGAAATGTTCGAGATGATTAAGGTGATCTGTGCTCGGCGGGTGACTCGGAGACCAGCAGCAGCAGCATCCGGGGGTCCCCCAGAAACGTGGAATCCCAGGCCTGACTGCAGACTCCGGAATCAGAACCCGCGGTTTTTAACTAGCCCCTCTCCTGCCCACAGGGCGGGGGTTTGAGAAGCGCCGCTCCGCTCCGGGTGCCTGGACCGTCTGCTGAGCTGAGACTTTGGCCCAGCCTCTGGTAGGTGGGGGTGGTCCCTTACACAAGGGTAGTCATTTAGATAAACGGAAGCTTGATAGGGTGGGAAGAAAGTGTGTGTTGCAATGGCGTGTTGCTTTTTGTGAAGAGAAGGTGCCCCGGGGGAATGGAAGGAAGAAAGGGAGTCTCTGACTCTCGTGGGTCCGTTGCTCCTGTCCCGTTTTTGCTGTCTGCACAGCCGCTGTGCAGCCCGAACAGTCGTGATTCGCGAAAGTTATCTCATGACAGTGTCACTAAAGCCTTGCTAGATTCACAACTTTCATTTTCCAGTCTTCTGTGGAGAGTGAGAGGAGGAAGCATCCAGAAAGGGCAAGCCATGCCTGCTGAACGGAGCGTGCAACCATTGGGTAATGTAAAACAGAACAGCAGACATCCCAACCCACGCACAGCCATCGCCCCTGCAGCCCCCTCCTGCCAGAGCTGGCAACCAAGGACGTGGAGCCCCTCCTTCCTGGGCTTGGATTTCAGGCTCTGCTTCCTGCTGTTTGTCACGAAGTAACGGGTACCTGGCGGATGCTGTCCCTGTTCCTGCAGGCAGAGGAGCTAATGAGATGTGGTGACTGCCTCTGGTTAAAGACCCGGGACTGGTGGATGCCCCAAGACAGCATCGACCCCAGTACACAGATCTGTATTGATAGCTTGCTGACATAAACAACAAAGAGTTCGTGATTTCTGTGGTTTCTGAACCCTTAAAAAACACAAGGCCTTTTTTGTCTCTCTCTGTAACTTTGCCTTTCAAATGAATAAAATAAATCTTTAAAAAAAAGCACCAAAAGTAATTAAACACATAATTAATTGTTTTTTTTAATAAGCCCTTTTTACAATAGTGCTTTTTTTTGTAACTTGCCTTAATTAAGCACACCTCTCACCTTCCTGGAAGACTGCTCATTGTTTTCTGGTTGCTTACAAAATGCATTGTTAAGTGTGTGTGTGTGTGTGTGTGTGTGTCTTCTCCTCCCCACCAAGGCTCAGCAGCATAGGAACCTGGGTGGTGCTATAATTGATTTTTCAATTTCCGTGTTGTTGGGAGATGGAGGTAAAAGGGTTACATCAGAATCCATCTAGAAACATTCTGCTTTCAATCAGGCCCCGCTGGTGAGTAGCCCGTGTTGCCTCGGTGAGCTTTCTTGCCATTTGCTGATGCAGCTTGCTCTCGCCAACCTACCACAGGGGACGTATAATAGGAGCCCCGTGTTCAAGCCCCTCTCTGAAAAAAATCCATAAAAAGGCAGAGATATGAACCTCGTGATAAATCCTAAAGCCATTTGTGCCGGAGCCATAAAATGATACCAACAACTCCTTAGTAATGCATTAAAGGGACAATAAAGGGAATTCACCAGGTTTTTTTTTTTTTTTTTAACGTGGTTGGGTTATTTTTAATTGAAATTCATGAAAGATACAACCGAGCATGTGGCTACAGCTGTTTTCCCATTGTTTCTTATTCATTTCAGGCTTTATCTTGAACTCTGCTTTGATCCTGCCACTTACAGCTCATTATTTAAAGCGAACACGAGGAGCGGGTCAGCCATGACTCAAGGATGAGCTCCACCTCTGTTCTCACTCTTACAGAGTTGCGTTCCTCCTCTCGTGTTCTCCACAAGTCAGCTAAGGGCCGGGCGAGTTGTGTACCCACTGTGTGTCTAGCACTGTGCCGGTGTCCCAGAAAATAGGAGGCTGGAGAAATTATTGCCTCCGTCCTGAAGCAGCTCAGAACTCATTTAGAGACACCCAGAGTGAGAATGGTGCATGGTAGAGGTAAAGGCTACGTCATTTCTTTAAAAGATTTATTTATTTATTTGAAAGGCAGAGTGACAGAGAGAGACAGAGAGAGAGTGAGAGAGAGAAAGAAAGAAGAATCTTGTATTTACTGATTCAGTCCTCAAATGCCTGCAACAGCTAGGGCAGGACCAGGCTGAAGCAAGGCGCCAGGGACTCCACCCTGGTCTCTCAGGTGCGTGGCAGGAACCCAAGTGCTTGTGCCATTGTCCGCTGACTCCCAGGTGCATGAGCAGGAAGCTGCATGGGAAACAGAGGCAGGACTCCATCTCAGCCACTCAGCTATGGGATGCAGGTCTCCCCAGCAGTGGCTTAACCCACTGTGCCACAATGCCAGCCCCCTTTTCCATGAATGTTTGCAATACCCTCATACAGGATGACTTCGCTTGCAGAAGACTAAACTGGAGTGAGACAGGCAAAATTGTGTGCAGGCTTCAGTGTGGGACAGGATAAGTGTTCCTGCAGCAGGGTCAGTGCGGGAAGGAGAGTGGAGAGACATTGCAGACAGTTGGAGATCCTGTCCTGCCTTCCAGAAATTCTTTTCCTTTCTTTTATTCAATGTTTCTGTGAAACTACCTACGTTGGACTCACTAAGGAGGCAGATTTGGGTTCGATCGTGGACCTACTAGAATTATTGGAAATAGAGATCTATACATTCTTCCCCATACATCTTAACCATGAAGAAACTGATGCTCTGGGAGTCCAAGTGGCTTGCTCAGTTATCCCAGAGCCCAGCCCCGGGCAGAGCTGAGGCTGGGACTCCCCCCTCCCCCATTGCCTCTTTCAGTCTGTTGCCTGGCAACATTGTGTGATTGTGAATCTGATGTTTTCATCTCTTAAAAAACATTTTCCTTTTTTTGGTTTGTGCATTCTTCTTGAAGGACAGACAACATTCTATCTAAAAGGAGAATAAGGAAGAAAGTCACCCACAGTGTTTTTATCTCATCAAATGTTTTCATTTCTAATGCTTCTAACTGGCTGGGGGAGAGAGCACGAACAGGGGCAATGTGTTCACAACTGGGAAACCTACACAAAAGAGTCTGCTGTTGGCTGCATTTTTTTTAAAGTCTTTCCACTTTCTTTCCCTATAGATTTGAAAATTTTCAAAATTAAAAGGTTCCAAGGGGCTGGTGCTGTGGCACAGCGAGTTAAAGCCCTGGCCTGAAGCACCGGCATCCCATATGGGCGCTGTTTCTAGTCCCGGCTGCTCCTCTTCCAATCCAGCTCTCTGCTATGGCCTGGGAAAGCAATAGAAGATGTCCCAGGTCCTTGGACCCCTCCCACATGGGAGACCTGGAAGAAGCTCCTGGCTCCTGGCTTCAGATGGGCTCAGCTCTGGCCATTGTGGCTATTTAGGGAATGAACCAGCAGATGGAAGACCTCTCTCTCTGTCTCTACCTCTCTCTGTAACTCTGTCTTTCAAATAAATAAAATAAATCTTTAAAAAAATGAAAAGGTGCCAAGAAGAAGGGAGCAGCTGGCCTTCTGCTTCCCCGCTCCACCTTTCCTCCAACTGGGTTTAGAGACAGAGGTCAGCTGCTGAGGGAGGCAGAGGCAGCCTCCTAGGGCTGGCCCATGGGCCTCCTTGCTAATGCACAGCACATGCTGGAGCCTGCACTACGCGATGCAGGTGTCCCATATGAACACTGATTCAAGTCTTGGCTGCTTCACGTCCAGTGAAGCTCTCTGCTAATGCACCTGGGGAGGCAGTGGACTTTGCAGAGTGTTTGGGCTCCTGCCACACGTGTGGAGACCTCCACGTGGATGGAGTTCCAGGCTCCTGGCTTCGGCCTGGCCCAGCCCTAGCTGCTGCAGCCGTTTGAGGAGTGAACCCATGGATGGAAGACCTCTTTCTCTCCTTCTCTTCCTCTATGCCACTTCTGCCTGAAAAAAAAAAATACCCCGTGTAAAACCATGTGGAGTTACGCATGTGATTTCTCAAGCCAGGATTCCAGTAAAGACTCATGTAATCATTACATGTGCTTAATGTGTATTCCAATGCAACCATTAAATGCAAAACAAGTGGAGTGAGGATTGAAGTCAAACCTGTCTCTAAGGAACCCTAAGTGAGTTCCTACGGTAGAGGAGTCAGAGGAAGAGTGAGTTTTGTACTGGCTTGGGATGTGAGGTGGCTCCCCTGGCGGAGGTATGAATAAGTACTTGATGTACTAAACAACCTATAAACAGGCCATCAGGAAAGCAGGTCTGTTCATTTCCTTTTAGACTCCGGTGCTAGCAAAATCCAAGAAACACTCTGGGGCCATCCGCCTGGGCGTGCCTGGGTGATGCTGCTCTCACAGTGCGGGCCGCGAGGTGCACATGGGAGGCCCTGCACTGACAAGCAGGAGCAACCTCTGTGTGGTTTCCCTCGCTTCAGTTTCCCCATCTGCAGCAGGTGCTTTGGGTTTCAAGGCCCGGTTTGTCAGGTAAGACTGCCTGGAGGAGTGCTTCGCCTTCCAACATAGCTCGTTCACCATGGCCTCAGTGGTCCTTTGGAATGTGGCGAGCAGGTGTTTATTGATAAGCCAGTCCTCTGATGCCTGCTGACTCTGCCCTTGGCCTCCACTTCAGAGCCTGGGGTGTCTGAACAAAGACGTTGGCCTTCATTGTTCATGGGTTCTGATTGTTCATTCATTCATTCCATTCATTCATTTATCTATTCAATACATGCTTAGGTGCCAGGCCCTGTGCCAGGCACTGGGCAACCAGTGACCAATGAAAAGGTCACAGTGGCTGCCTCCTAACACTTAGAGCCTCAGAGGACACAGGCAACAGGCAAGGGCACCAACAGAAGTGGACAGAATTTCTCAGTTGTGCTGGGCATGCTGAAGGAAAGCGATGAGCTTCACTGGGTAGGCCAGCTGGGAGAGTCCCCAGGCTGCACGTGCACGCACTCATCCCCAGACCTTACAGGGCCAGCCCCACGATTGGGGAGGACCAAGGAAGAGGAGGGACCAGTCTGTGCAAAGCCAAGGTGCCAAGGGGCCGGTGCTGTGGCACAGCGAGTTAAAGCCCTGGCCTGAAGCGCCGGCATCCCATATGGGCTCTGGTTCTAGTCCCGGCTGCTCTTCTTCCAGTCCAGCTCTCTGCTATGGCCTGGGAAAGCAGTAGAAGATGGCCCAGGTCCTTGGGCCCCTGCACCTGCGTGGGAAACCTGGAGGAGGTCCAGAGGTTGTGCTGGTTTCCAGCCAGCACTGAGAACCAACCCTTCGTGTTTTTAGCACCAGCTTAATCTTCTGTCTAATGCCTTTGTGAAAAACAATATAAAAACAGAAAGCAAACCACACTTCAATACTAGAGAAACAAACGATTGTTTTAAAAAAGTTGGAAAGTACAGCTGTGTCCAGAAAGAACGGGAGAATTACACTCAGATATAATAATCACGCTATCTCGGGCTGGCTCTGTGTGTGTGGTGTCTCTCTCTCTCTGTCGCCCGCTATGGAAGTCTGCATCTAAGCCACATCTATTTCCACATTCATTTCCACAGCTGTATCTGTCTCCAAGGAAGCACAGAGCTTGCATTCTTCCCGTGAAGCAAATCCCAGCCATCATATCACCGCACCTGTAACTATCTCAGAATACACGCTTCGTTTTCCCTAGGGTGTGCATAGCACACTGAGGTGGTGAGGGAGGTGACAGTAATGGTTGTATCACTGCACACAGGACATGGAAAATAATGGGACAAGCTGTGGGGAGCAACTCGGACTAGACTAAGTTACTGGAATTAAGACTTATTCTATGCATCTGCTCTCCCACAATATGGCGCTGAGAAGGGAGAAACAGCTTCTACCCAGCTGCCTCTCACCAACTTGACAAGCTGCAGGAGCCGCTCCTGATTGGAGGAGAGCAGCGTACTCGGCGTGTGGGTAGCAGAGTTGGGATTGGTGGAAGAGGACTATAAAGGAGGAGAGAGACAACATGCACCAGGAACATCTAAGGGGAACATCTGAGGGAACACCTGTGCAGCCCCCGAGAGAGTTGGCCGGCGGTGTGCCGCTCCCCTGCGGAAGTGGGGAAGGTGGCCAGGGGGAACTGCCCTTCCACGGAGGTGGAGGGACGGCAGCCAACCCGGGAAGAACCAGCAGCAAACCCGGGGAGGGCCGAGCAGACGAAAGAACAGCGCAGGGTCCTGTGTCGTTCCTCCACGAAGACGGGGAGCGACATAATGGTGCCGTGACTCGGATATGAAGCCTAGGCAGGGTTTGGTGTCGTTCCTCCACGAAGAGGGGGAGCGACAACAAGCCATTCTTTTTCTAACAGCTTTCTAGTAGTTGCAACAATAATCACTAATATTCATGTAATGATTACAACGTTTTCACCCACACTTTGTCATTTCATCCTCTTACAAAGCATTTTTAGCCCTATTTTATAGATGGGAAAATGGGGACTCAGACAAGTGACCCAGATTTCCTTAGGGTGACCTAACAGGTGGCACTGCTTCACAGGGTGTCAGCCTAGGTCTGAATTCTGCACTCCTCTGTGTCTTCTGCTCCCTGAATGCGCCAAAAGCTCCCAAATTCCAGTTAACAAGATGCTTTGGGATTTTAATCGCATATTAATTAGCAATTTGAATTGCAGTGTTCTGCCAGCAAGACAGTGCAGATAAGACCTCAGTAAATATTTGATGATTCATTTAGTAAGATTTCCCTTTTAAGGACATACTGCCACATACACCATTTAAATTAATTATCCTTTCCCAATATTGTAAATACGCCCATCGGTTCTAGAAAAGACCGCATACCCACTGAGATGCCAGGCTTCATGTCTGCCCGTGAGCTTTTGGAGTTTCTTATAAAGTGCCTAGCAAGTTCTCTGCATATGAGTTTGAACGCCAATGTCAAGCCTCAAGTCATGTTGCCAGGTAGGAGCGCAGCCCTAGCTCTGTGATCTGTGGGAAGGTAGACAATGGCTGTGACGCCTCTCCAGTGGGGGGAATCAAGCCCTCTGCCTTGTTATTCGAGTCTATCAGAGCGAATGGATTCCGTGGATGCATTTTGAATAGCTCATCTAGGCTGACTCCAGGCGAGCAGGCACTAGAGGTTTATGAATAACCTTGGGGCTACTGTGGATCATTCTCATGCAGAGGAGGCGCCTTTGTCCGACTGGCAAGCACGAGTGGGGCTGCTGGGATTACGTTGGTCATTTTTGTGTGCTGTTAATAGAAAAGCTTTTCTATCTGGTCGCCAGATTTTTATAGAGATAGGGAAAAAAGCATTTTTTTTTAATCTTGCAAAGGTTCGATGTTACTGCCGGTAATAACAATTACCATTCCCACAGTTCAGAACGTCCCATGGTCTTATCAACAGCAGCTCATTGAATCTGGCGTTATTGTCACTCCTGTCTTTGCGACGAGGCCATTTCACGGTGGGAAGCCGCGCCTTCCAGACACAGGTTCCAGTGTTTTCTGTGGGAAGCTGTGGTCTGGCACGTGCGGCCGTCACAGGGGCAACACGACTGCAGGTCCCGAGTCAAGGGTGCTGTCCTTGATCACGCAGGGCCTCCGTCTGCTGGTTCTGTCGCCAGACCACCGGGTCCCGCTCTGCAACAACACAAGAACGCTCACCGCACACAGCCCAGAGGACGTGCAGGCTGCGGAGACCTCCACCCCGGAAGCAGTCTTTGGGGCGGCAAACTGAAGACAGGCATGGCTGCCAAGATCTCTGTCAGCGCTGCCCCGGGGTCGCTTTGAGTAGACATCCTGTGCGTGAGTGACTCTTAAGTGCCCGTGGGAGAGGACACGCGGGGCACGCCTGTGGCTGAGACGCTTGAAGTGGCTCCCACGCAAGGGTCACTGCTGTTCAGGGACGCGAGGTTTCGGTGCAAGGAAAATCCATTCAGTAGCTTTTGCTGTGACGGACCCCAGTGGTGATCAGCAGCTCCGCGCTCCAGCCTTTCCTGCTGCAGCCTCTCTCGGCTGGGCTCCTCGTCCTACAGGCATGTCGCAGTCTTCTGCGATACAGCCTGTCTTCTCTGAGGGGTTCTTGGTCTCCTAACCACGAGGAACGGGGCACATGGACAAGGAAGAGTGGGGGAAGCCATCCAGGAATCTTGAAAGAGGCGCTGGTAGGCGCTATCGCTCTCCAAACCGCTGGACGCTCCGCAGAGAGCTGCTTTTTCCGCGCCCCACCTCCAATTTTATGCGTTACCAGGGAAAGCTGGTCCCCTGATTGGTTGAGGTGTATGTTAATAAGGTATTCTGAGCCTGAATGTGATTCGTTCGACCAGGAGCCAATCACCAGTGGCCTGACGTGGAGCTCATTTACATAGGGAAGGTAGGGGTGTGCTCCAGCAGATGCAACATCTGGAGGTCACCTTTTTCCTGTTTGTCCCTTCTGCCCCTCCCTCAGGGCTTCTGGATGATTACATGGAATATGTTTCTTTTCATTTCGGGGGCCACTGGAGTCCTTGTCGTTTATCACTGCCACGTGGAGAATGGCAGAAGTCCTATGTGGGGAAATTAGGCACAAGTGGCAATTTAAAGATGGCGCCCAAAGGAAGTAAGGTGGGCGGTACCCCAAGTAGTTTACCACCAAAGCTGATTGGCTGCGCAGCATCAGGGGAAGTGACAACTGATGATGAGTGTACAGACATATGGCTGGTCCTGTAAAAAGTCACCCCGTTGGCCGGCGCCGCGGCTCACTAGGCTAATCCTCCGCCTTGCGGCGCCGGCACACTGGGTTCTAGTCTCGGTCGGGGCACCGGATTCTGTCCCGGTTGCCCCTCTTCCAGGCCAGCTCTCTGCTGTGGCCCGGGAGTGCAGTGGAGGATGGCCCAAGTGCTTGGGCCCTGCACCTCATGGGAGACCAGGAGAAGCACCTGGCTCCTGCCTTTGGATCAGCGCAGTGTGCCAGCTGCAGTGGCCAATGGAGGGTGAACCAACGGCAAAAAGGAAGACCTTTCTCTCTCTCTCCCACTATCCACTCTGCCTGTCAAATAAATAAATAAAACATTTCTTCCTGTTTCTCAGATTTCCTTCTGAAATAATTTTCTTTCTTGAGGTGCAACCTTTAGAAATCCTTTGTTGTGGATTTCAGGTTTGGTTCTGCTGAAATATTCTTATTTCATGAATGGCAGTTTTTTGGAGCCTAAAATTGTAGGTTCACAAACATTATTTAATTTTTTAAAGATTTATTTTATTTATTCATTTGAAAGTCAGAGTTACACAGAGAGAGAAGGAGAGGCAGAGAGAGAGAGAGGTCTTCCATCCACTGGTTCACTCCCCAGATGGCCACAACGACCAGAGCTGTGCCTATCTGAAGCCAGGAGCCAGGAGCTTGTTCTGGGTCTCACACATGGGTGCAGGGGCCCAGGGACTGGACCATCTTCCACTGCTTTCCCAGGCCACAGCAGAGAGCTGGATCAGAAAAGGAGCAACCGGGACTTGAACCGGCACCCATAAGGTATCCCGTATGGGTGTCAGGGGCCCGATCACTTGAGCCATTGCCACCGCCATAGTAGAGAGCTGGAACAGAAGGAGCAGCTGGGACTCAAACTGGTGCCCTTATGGGATGCCGGCACTGCAGGCAGAGGCTTAGCTTACTACGACACAGCGCTGGCCCCTCAAGGAAACTCCTTTATGGGCAACTTCTTTCTCCCCAGTGGAAGACTCTCATCATCTAACTTGAAGATCGTATCTGAGAAAGATGAGGCTGTTCTGGAATTTTGAGGTCAGGCGTCCCTTTCTGGCCTGCTGCGCTCCATGGCTTGGTGCTGGCCTTGCTGAGTGTGACCTTTGCATGGAGGCTGATGACGGTCAAGCCAGCGTTCAAGGAAGTGGCCCGTCCCCAGCAGGCAAATGTTTATTACTGAGCTCCGCCCACTGCCATCTGCTTAGTCCTTTGTCAAATGTTTATTTGTTTATTTAATTATTTAGTTGGGAGGCAAAGACAGGCTGCAGTCACAAGCTGTTGACTTAATTCAGGTTTTCCGTGTGGATGGCGGGGACCCAACTACTTGAGCCATCACCAATTACTTGGCAGGGTGTGCAGAGCAGGAGCCTGGACTTGAACTCGGGCACGGGGATCCCCAGTGGCATCTTAACTGCTACACCAAATGAAAATACGATAGTCACAGGGTCTTTGACTCACTTTGGCTGAGTCAAAGAAACCCAGTAAAAGACGTATGGGTGTCACAGGAGACATGCTGGAACGTGGCTGGGCACCAACCCCCCGCCCCAGCCTCCTGTGATTTAAAATAAGACCACCACCCTCCATCACTGAAAGAAGTCATACAAAAGGATATTTCTTTGGAGGCAGAGTTGAAGTACCAGGAATTGAAAAGCATATCTCTTGAGGGAAGTTTTGTAAAATGCAAAATTATTCAACAAATAATATGAGACAACTAGACATGCAAAGAAAGAAGTTAAATCTACCCCACACCAGACACAAAATTAGCTCAAAATGGGTCACAGACCTAAATGTAAGAGCTAAACACTCTAGAGTGGGCATTTGGCACAGAGGTTAAGATGCCACTTGGGGGCCAGCGTTGTGGCGTAGTGGGCAAAGTCACCACCTCCACCTGGGCATTCCATGAGGGTGCTGGCTTGTGTCCCAGCTGCTCCGCTTCTGATCCAGCTAACTGCTAATGGTCTTGGAAAATCAGCAGAGGATGGCCCAACTGCTTGGGCTCCTGCTACCCATGTGGGAGACTTGGATGAAGTTCCTGACTCCTGGCTTTGGCCTGCTTCAGTCTTGGCCATTGTGGCCATCTGGGGAGTGAAACACAAGATGGAAGATATCTCTCTCTCTCTCTCTCTCTAACTCTGACTTTCGAATAAAATAATTAGTTTTTTTAAATGGTGCCACTTGGGATCCCCACATTCCATGTCAGAGTGCCTGGGTTTAAGTTTGGCTCCATTTCCAATTCCAGTTTCCTGCCTGTGCACACTCTGGGAGACAGCAGACAATGGCTCAAGTACTTGGGTCCTCCTTGCTACCCACGTGGGGTATCCAGATTGAGCTCTGGCTCCTAACTTTGTCCCATCCCAAAACTAGCAGTTGCAGACATTTGGAGAATGAGCCAGCAAATGGAAGCTCTTTCTCTGTCTATCTCTCTCTCTTTCAAATAAAAATAAAATAAATAATAAATAAAATATTTTTAAAAGAACTGAGACCATAAGACTTTTAGAATAAGCATAGATGGTCTTGTATTAGATAATGAATTTGTTAGATACAACACTAAAAGTCCAACCAACAAGAGAAAAACAGATGAATTTGACTTCAAATAATATTAGACTTCAAATAATAATTGGACTTCAAATAAAAAATAAAAATTTTTTGGCCTTAAATGATATTATCAAGAAAGTGGAAAGGCAATCCACAGAATAGAAGAAAATATTTGCAAATCAAAGATCCTAAAAGGGATTTGTACTGAGAATATATGAAGAATATTTGCAACTCAATAATAGAAGATAAACTGATTTAAAAAATGAACAAAATTTATGAATAGATACTTCTCCAAAGAAGGTGTAAATGGTAAATGAATGCAAGAAAAAGTATTCAATATGATTAACCCTTAGAATCACATCAAAGCCACACTGAAATACCACTTCATATCCATTAGGCTAGAGGTATCAGAAACTAATAGGAACAGTTGTTGGTGAGAAAAAATTAGAACTGTCAGACATTGGTGACTGGTGGAGTGTGAGTGGGACAGCTGCTTGGGAGAACAATCTGGAAGTTCCTGAGCAGGGGAAACATAGTTTACCCTGTGGCCCGGCAGTTCTACTCTTACATATACCCACGAGAAATGAAAACACGTGTCCACACGAAAACTTGCACATGAATATTCACAGGAGCATCGTTCACAACAGCTGAGGAGTGCAACTGCCCCAGAGGTCTACGGCTGACGAGCAGATAAATCCAATGCGGTGTCTTCATCAGTGGGGCATCATTCACGAGTAAGCAGGAGTCCCAGTAACCGCTACAACGTGCCTGGGCCCTGAACACTCTGCGCCGAGAGAAAGGAGCCAGTACTATTCCATGTATGCAGAATGCCGAGAACAGGAAAAAATCCACAGAGAAGGACTGGGTGGGGTGGAAGGGAAGGTTGGAGGAGCAGGGAGTGACAGCTAAAGGCTTCTACTCCGGGTGATGGGAATGTTCTAAATTTGATTGTGGCAGTGGGCACATAACCATTGAACTGCACCCTGAAACGTGAATGTGAAATGTGAATCATATTTCAGTATAGTCATTATAAAGTACTTGCCAAGGCCAGGAGGAGGCCCGTCAAATGGAAAGAGTGGAGGGTTCTACAGTCAGTTCTTAGAGAGCCACACGTGCCCACGCAGTGAGCTCTCAGGAAACTAAGGGGACTGTGTAAGACAGGTGATCCCCTCACAAATGGGAGCAGCCTGTGCCACGTGCGTTGACAGTCATGAAGACGGATGTGCATGGGGTAGGGGCCAGAGATGGCTAAGGGCCCATGTGTCTGAATAAGAATGAAAGTGTATGTGTGTGTGTGTGTGTGTGTGTGTGTGTGTGAGAGAGAGAGAGAGAGAGAGAGAGAGAGAGAGAGAGAGAGGGAAGGAGGTGCGGTAATTTGCATTATGGATGCTAAGTGGGAAAACAGGCAGTTCACTAAGCAGGGACTAACCATTGCCCGCCTCGTCTTCCCTGTCCCTCTGCCTCTATTTCGGGGATCTGTCTCTGCTGACAGTTCTTCTAAGAACAAGGCCAAGGGGGCCACACTGTCTCCTAGTTCTCAGTTTGCCTTTGGTTCTTCTATTTTGCTACATCAGGCTGAATGTGGGGGAGCTTCCCTGCTCCCCAAGTCCCGCTGTTGGCTCCCTTTTTTTTTTTTACTTTTTTACCTGGGGACACCAGTTCTCCGTTCCAAGGCAAGCAGTTGGAGAAGGAACTTAACGTGGACCCCTTCCCCCAGCCACTGAAAGATCAGTCCTGTGACAGGGAAGCTTACTGGGTGCCCTTTGCTGCCTCTGATTGGGAGGTTAGAGAAAAGGATCCTGCCAAGGAGAGAAAAAGAAAGGGCTGTAAGCGCTTGGCTTCCATATCGAGGTGGTGCTCATTCCATTGCTTATGCCTAGTCACCAGGTAGCGCAGTGGTTGTTTTCACTGAGAACTGAGTCAGATTAATCTTATCCTGCATTTTATTACTAAACTCTTTCCGTGAATGCTCTGTTTTCAGAGGTTATTATTTGTGGCATGGTCATGACTTCCCATAGCTGAAAACAAAATGAAAGGGAATAATTGTGTGAAGTGTTTTTGATTAAACCTTGTAATTATTTTTCTTTTCCTCCGGCAGTAATTTAGGACAAAGTCTCAATATGGCAAATTTATACATGCTCTTTTATTTGCTGCTGGCCTGGAACCAGGAATGGATTCCAGGTTACAGATTTCTATGGTTCTTATAATCCGTTCCGTATGATGGCATAGGGGTGTCTTATTTGGAAGAAGAAGTCCTGGGATAGAAGCCTTGAGTTAAATCAGTGCCAGCTGGCCTCCCTGGTATACCCCAGAGAGGATGGATTCTCAGTGGACTCCATAGGTTGCTGCTCTTCCATTCTCTTTAGTTTTCTGTTAACTTTTGATCTACCCTCTCTGGTTGTAGTGGTGCTGTCCTTTAAAAATATATTTTTAAAAAGATTTGTTTTGGCTGGCGCCGCGGCTCAATTAGGCTAATCCTCCACCTGTGGCGCTGGCACACCCGGTTCTAGTCCCGGTCGGGGTGCCAGATTCTGTCCCGGTTGCCCCTCTTCCAGGCCAGCTCTCTGCTGTGGCCCGGGAAGGCAGTGGAGGATAGCCCAAGTGCTTGGGCCCTGCACCCCATGGGAGACCAGGAGAAGCACCTGGCTTCTGCCTTCGGATCAGTGCGGTGTGCTGGCCACAGTGTGCTGGCCGTGGCGGCCATTGGAAGGTGAACCAACGGAAAAGGAAGACCTTTCTCTTTGTCTCTCCCTCTCTCACTATTCACTCTGCCTGTCCAAAAAAAAAAAAAAAAAAAAATCCACAGAAAAGAAATCCATGGCAGAGGCGGCGAGACCTCAGCTGAGGGAATGGAATGGACAGTGGTCTGCAGATTGAGAAAAGCAGACTCTGTCCTGTTGAACAAGGCAGGCAGTCTCCAAGTGTCACACACTGGAAAGGGTCTGAAAGTTGTGACCCTCCTGGCAAGCTAGAAATCTACTCTGCCCGTATCAGGGACTCCTGGACAAAGAACAGCTTATTGTCCATGGCAACAGCAGCAGCTGGGGTATAAGCCATTTGGAGTGGGCTCCACAGGTGCCCGGTTTTCATAACGTAATGGTAATGGGACCAGACATCTGCACAGGCAGTGGGCTGCATCACAGGGAAGAACCCTGAGCTTAAGGAGCCCAAATAGTTTATAATGGACAGTAAGCATGCCTGCCGTTTCCTCCAGAGGGAGACACCATCTCCACCCTCCAAGACTTTCCATTGCCCAAACATTCTTGCACAGAGGATCTGGAACAAAGGCCGGTCAATGTCTTGCTCATCAGATGAGCAGAAACACAGGAGAACTGTCTCCCCACACCGAGAGCATGCAGATGTGTGCTGCTCTCTGCACTGACCAGCTGGCTGTGAGAGAGAGACACATTGATTGCACAAGTTGGCATCATTGTGAATTAGTAGCAAATGTTTTGAGACGTGTTTGCAGGAATTGGGGCCACAGGGCGAACAGTGTTGACAGAGGTATGCTTCTTTCTACCTGCCCGATGCCTGCCTTGCCTCTCAGCTGGCCTGTAGCCTCCCCGTGGATGTCTGTGTCTCATGAACAGAGCAGAGTTGGCTGATGATGCCCAAGACAGGGCTGGACTTTAAGGCTGGTTGTGATCCTTTATGGTCCAGAAGGCAGCCCTGCAGGGTGAAGATGGCAAGATGCTTGCATTTTCAGGCTAATACTGTTCTCTAGTGTTTCAGCTGCTGTTGCAGTTGCATTTCTTCTGAGAGGAGGAGTGTGGTGAGGAACAAGAGGCACAGAGTCACCACACAGACCCCGGGAGTCGGGTGAAAGCAGGCTTGAGGCGAGCAGCCCGCAGACTTGTTTATTTCACTTGCTACAGCTACTTATATAGCCAAGGCAGCCAATCCAGTCAAAGGGCGGTCTATGCCCCAACCAATCATAGCCTGTTGCCAGGCAGTTTCCAAAGCCATCCAATCACAGCCTGTTGCCAGTCAGGTTCTTGTTGCCAGGCAGTTTCTGAAACCATCCAATCATGGCCTGCTGTCAGTCAGGCTCTGTTGTCATGTGGTTTCCTCTGTTGTCATGTGGTTTCTGAAGCCATCCAATCACAGCCTGTTGCCAGGCAGATTCTTTTGTCAGCGGCCATCTTAGCATGACCTTTTCACCTCCGCATTCCACCACAGGCTGCATGCCTGCAAAACCATTTTCAAAAGGTGGCGACCTGGGAAGTTCATTCACTCTGGCCTGGTCAACTGTCTGTGCCAGCATCCACTCCCTCCCATGCTGGGAACTCCCACAGTTTCCCTCGGATCTCTTGAGTTCCAATCCCAGCTCTACCCCTTTCTAGCTGTGTGATCTGGGCTAAGCCGCTCAACCTCTCTGTACCTTTTTTTCTACCTCTATAAAGTGAAGATAATAGTCCCTTGTGGGGTATTTAGAAATTTTAAACACATATGGAGGGGACTCAGGCCATGTCCAGGGTGTGGCCAGCAATGGTTCTTGTTTTTAATCATTCCCGTGGTCACTGTCAGACGTGAGCCCAGTGCTCCGGGTCTGGTGAGTGCAGTTGTCACCGACTCCCTCGCCAGGGACCCTGACGCCTTGACAGCTCTGTGTACTTTGATGCTCGAAGGAGGAGGCTTCGTGTCTGCTCCCCTCTGCTCTGGGCTCACTGTCTCCTGGGCTCCGGGAGAAGCCACAGAGCCAGCCTGCTTTCCCGCCCCTCTGTCTGAGAGGCGAGGGCCCCTCTCAGAGGCGGCTCCGCCTCCCAGGACTGAGCACGGTTCCGGCAGGAAGGCTTTTAAAAACTATTTATTTATTTTCATTTTCCTGTTTCCCACTTTTCTCGGGTTTCACTGGAAATCTTTATTTTTTTCATTTTAAAAAATTATTTTCATTATTTATATATTTATTTATTTGAGAGGTAGAGTTACAGACAGAGAGAGAGGGAGAGACAGAGAGAAAGATCTTGCATCCGCTGGTTCATCCCCCAAAGTGGCCACAACGGCTGGAGCTGAGCTGATCTGAAGCCAGGAGCCAGGAGCTTGTTCAGGGTCTCCCACGTGGGTGCAGGGGCCCAAGGGCTTGGGCCATCTTCTATTGCATCTCCTGGTCACAGCAGAGCGCTGGATTGGAAGTGGAGCAGCCAGGACTGGAACGGGTGCCCAATGGGATGCCGGTGCTGCAGGTGGAAGATTAACCTACTGCGCCACAGCTCCAGCCCCTCCATGGGAAGTCTTTAAAGGTCAGGCCCAAGGGAAACAACAGAGAAAGGCTGGGGAGACCATCTGGCTCTGTTGACCAGGGTGCGAGCAATTTCCTGGGGTGTACGACATCGGTTCCTAAATCCGGGGCTGTCCCGGGAACACCGGGAGGGCTGGCAGTCCTTCATGGCGCTCGTCTCCCGCTCCAGGGCATCTGCTCCCGGGGCTGCTGCTTCCCCCTCTGCTGCCTCCTCTCCTCCCACACTGCTGAGACGTGCAGGCTGCCACCCTGCACTGCACATCCCAGCTCAGGTGCTGGGCAGGCTTCCAAGCGAGCGGAACGTGTTAGCCAGCGGTGGCGGAAAGAGGGGTCTTGAGCAGCCCCCAGTTCATCTAACGCTGCTGCAGGCAATCACACTGATTTCTTGAGGGGCTGGTGCCGATGGCAACGCGGTGCCCCGTCAGCATGGACTGGGAGCTGATCCCCTGATTCTAATCAGCTCGCAACTCTCTCTGAGCTGTGTGGCCTTGGACAGGATGCCGCCTGCCTTCTGTGGGTCTCCAGTGTCCTCAGCCACAAACCAGGAAGGCCTTGGATAATCCAACTCGGCTCATTCCCTGTGGCCAGCCGGACACTGCCTGCGCTGAGGGGATGAGCACGAGGGGCCTTGGCCTGAGATAGTCTTCCCCAGGCCTGTGATGTTCAGGTCTCCCATACAGGTGCAGGGGCACTTGGGCCATCTGCTGCTGCTTTCCCAGGTCACAGCAGAGAGCTGGATTGGAAGTGGAGCAGCCGGGACTCGAACCAGCGCCCATATGGGATGCCAGCACCACAGGTGGAGGCTTAGTCCACTATGCCATAGTGCTGGCCCTTGCTAGCATAATTCTTTAAAGGCCAAGTATCTGGATTCAGGGACAGATTTTCAGGCAAATCAGTTATCAGTTTTATTATTTTCCGTCTTTCGTAAAATCGTTACACAACTATTGAGCACCCACTGAACGCCAGCACTGAGCTAGTCTTTGGGGATGCAGTGATGAATGCAATGCAGTGCCGCCCCCCCCCCGGGGGGGGGCTCACGGGGCGGAGGGATTTCAGCAGGCCTCTCCTTCTTCTCTTCTTTTTCTTCTAGCCTCCCTCCCTTTCTTCCTTCCTCCCTCCCCTCCTTCCTTTTCTTTCTTTTAATGACTGTTTACTGAGAACGGGCATGGCAAAGATGGCTGGGTGTAATGCTTCCCTTCCTATTCATTAACAGAATCCCCATGTCACTGGGCAAGGTGTCCGCTGATGGGTTTTTGCCCCAGGCTGCTTTGCAGAGGTGTGTGTAGGGGTGGGGGCATGAAATGTACCAGGAAGTCCTTGAGCCAGCTGAGGGAGGCTTTCTTAGCGTTCTCAGGGGCGTAACTTAGCCAGTGGGCCCAGCTTGTCTTTCCCACCCTCTTCCCTGTGTGCCTAGAACACTGATGTAAGAACAAGAGTTTCAGAGCCGGCGCCATGGCACAGCAGGTTAACGCCCTGGCCTGAAGCGCTGCCATCCTATATGGGCACTGGTTCTAGTCCTGGCTGCTCCACTTCCCATCCAGCTCTCTGCTGTGGCCTGGGAAAGCAGTGGGAGATGGCCCAAGTGCTTGGGCCCCTTCACCTTTTGGGAGATCCGGAAGAATATCCTGGCTCCTGGCTTCGGATCAGTGCAGCTCCAGCCATTGTAGCCAATTGGGGAGTGAACCAGCGGATGGAAGACCTCTCTCTCTCTCTCTCTCTCTCTCTCTCTGCCTCTCCTTCTCTCTCTGTGTAACTCTGACTTTCAAATAAATAAATAAATCTTAAAAAAAAAAAAGAACTAGAGTTTCAGGGCCAGCTCCCTCTCTCTCTCTCCTCTCTCTCTCTCTCTCTCTCTCTCTCTCTATCTCTCTGCCTTTCAAATAAATACATAAAAAATTTTAAAGACTGCTCTAGTTTTCATTCCTTATGTATCAAAAAGGAAACAGATTTTCCAGAAACGTTGCTTAGATCTTCCCATGAGCGTGGGCAGTCTCCAGGAAGCCCTTCATCTTCAGGGATGGTGAAAGACGCCTTTGATGCCCTGGTAGTGGAGGCCACGCCGGGTGTCTGTGCTCTGCACGCCTCGAACGAAAACCAGCTGCCAGGGGCGTGCCCATCGGCCCTGTAGGGAGGCTCTGTGGTGTCCTGGTGTCGCCTCCGAAGAGAGGGAGCAAGGCCCAGATGGGCTGTGAGCACCAAGCCCTGCTGACTCAGCCTCAGGGGACTTAGATTCGGTTGGTTTGGGAGGAGGCCCGGGCAGCAGGAAGGTTCTCAGCACGCCTGGTTATTCTATTGTGCAGCCAAGACTGAGCCCCACCCCGCCACCTCTAGTCTGGGGGTGGGTGGGGAGGGGCCAGGAGTAAGTGAGGAAACTGGATCAGGTACTTGAGACTTCAGTTACCAATTGCAGGCTACCCTCCCTCCCTGGTCCTCGACTCCTCTGGTGCTCACCTGCCCACGGCTTGTCCTGAACCGCACGCTCATCCCAAGCCCTGCCCATTCCTCGCGCTGTGGGATCCTCACTGCCTCGCTGAATAGGAGTGGGGTTCCCAGAGTGTGAGTGAGGGTGGCGCGCAGGCAGCACCGCAGCCAAGGCCAAGGCGGGCAGGACCTGGCTAGGCGGCAGGAGGGACTCAACTTGCAGTTGCTGATTCCAGAGTCGGGAAGCCCAGAGGTGGGAGGGTGTTTTCTGGGTCGACCCATGCTGAGGCCAGCAGGCAAGCACTGATTGGTTGGGGGGGTCTGCCTCCCTCTCCCCCGTGGCAGGAGCACGTATGCCATCTGAGAGAGGGGTGATTCCAGGAGAGGGACTCAGCTGGGGTCTGGGAGCCCGGAGCAACACCAGCAGCAGGGCTGGTGAGTGCCGAGAGGTGAGGCCGGGATGGGGGTGGGGAGAGCAAGCAGAGGGCAACTCCAGGGTCTCCTAAGACACCTGCTACAGGCCAGCACCACGGATCACTTGGCTAATCCTCTGCCTGTGGCACTGGCACCCAGGGTTCTAGTCCTGGTTGGGTGCCGGTTCTGTCCCGGTTGTTGCTCCTCTTCCAGTCCAGCTCTCTGCAGTGGAGGATGGCCCAAGTGCTTGGGCCCTGCACCCGCATGGGAGACCAGGAGGAAGCACCTGGCTCCCAGCTCCTGGCTTTGGATCTGCGCATCGCGCTGGCGCTGGCGTTGGCGCTGGCTGTAGCGGCCATTTGGGGGGGTGAACCAGCAGAAGGAAGACCTTTCTCTCTGTCTCTCTCTCACTAACTCTGCCTGTCAAGAAAAAAAAAACAAACAAACCCACACACACACACCTGCTACAGAACAAAAGTACTTTTGCCATTGGTTCATCCCCAGGCAGCTGTGGCTGTTTCCCTCTCCTGCTGTTCCCTGAAGGCGCAGCACCCCAAGTTGCAGAGTGCGGGAGCAGTGCAGGAATGGCACCTGCTCCACCTCGAGAGCATTGCAGGCCCCGCAAGCTCGCAGTCCCAGACTCTCCATGGCGCTGTCTCCTGATCACACAGCTCGTTAGTCCCCGAGTCCCAGAGCTTTCTCTGGGGACATCTTGTCAAGACTCAGCGGAAGGCGGCACCTGGCTATTTTTAGCAAGTGCTCTCTCAGAGGCCTCCCAGCCCCCTGGAGGGGTTCTTGCTGCATGATGGAGGCCGTCTGCTAAAGACTGTATGTTTCACACACCTGTGGATTTCAGATTCTCACCACGTGCCTGCTGCCGAAAGGCGGGCGTGGTGCTGAGAGCGAGGTCATGCGCCCGCAGGCTCTGCAGCAAGCCCCCGCGGGGAGGCCTGGGCTTCCCCATGGCATGGGGGACATGCTCTCCTCCTGAGTGCTGCAGCCTCTGGGCAGGACCACTGTGGAGCGCACAGCGGGAGCAGCAGCTTCTGTGGTTTCCCGATCGCTGGAGAAGCAGCAGCTCATGCTACCATGTATTTGCCAAAAGATTCCCAGAAGCTCAGCTCAGAGTCTCTTTTTCTAACCTGTCCGATTCTGTCAGCACCAAATTCCCTGTGTTGCCAGCACCTAGAGCCTGGTCGCATAAAGCAATGTGCTGGTTTCTGTAATTTGCACCTAAACCCAGGATGAAAGATCCACTTCGTTCATTATCTCATTGACTTATGCACACAGTAGGTATCAACAAGACTCTCGTTTAAAAGCCCCGAGGAGGTGCTTGGTTTGTTGCAGATTCCGTGTTGGGGATTGAAGGTGCATAAAGGGCAACCTCTTCCTGTAGGTGGTCTGACTCTTGTAGGGGAGTCGACACATGGAGAAACAATCAGGATTCCGTGTGATACAATCAGCTGAATAACCCAGATGTCACCAACTGACCAGATAAAGATACTGTGGTATACATCCACGAGGGAATACTACTCAGCCGCATAAAAGAATGGAATCCCGCCTTCTGCAACAAAATGGAAGCAACTGGAGTGACCATCATGCTTAGTGAAATAAGCCAATCACAAAAAGACAAATGTCCTGTTTTTCCTCATTTGTGGTAACTAAGATACAGAATACAAAAAATGTATGTAGGAGTGAAATTGACACATTGAGATGTGATTATTATTTATAGCCCTTGTCTCTACTCTTGAAGAACAGTAGCTTCACTACTTACTACTTGCTGAATTCTTTATTTAGCGGAGGGGTTCAGCTTGTGATTATAAGGTAAATTAAAGTACATCATTGTGGGGCCAGCACTGTGGCGTAGCAGGTAAAGCCACCACCTGCAGTGCCAGCATCCCATATAGGTACCAGTTCATGTCCCAGCTGCTCCACTTCCGATCCAGCTCTCTGCTATGGCCTGGGAAAGCAGAAGATGGCCCAAGTCCTTGGGCCCCTGCACCCGCGTGGGAGATCCGGAAGAACCTCCTGGCTCCTGGCTCCTGGCTTCAGCTTGGCCTAGCCCAAGCTGTTGCAGCCATCTGGGGAGTGAACCAGCAGATGGAAGACCTCTCTCTCTCTCTCTCAGCCTCTCTTTCTCTCTCTGTATAACTCTGACTTTCAAATAAATAAATAAATAAATAAATCTTTAAAAAAAGAAAAAGAAATTATATCACTGTAAAAATCACAAGAAAAATCAGAAAGTAAGGAGGTGGAAGGGAGAGAGGGTAGGATGGGAAGTATCATTATACTCTTAAAAGTGTATGAAATGTAGTTATTCAGATCTTGACAATTTACATTTGTTAAACTTTTGGCTAGTCTAAACTTACACAGTCTGTTTTAGTTATTAACACTAAATTCAAGTCATTTGTCTCTTTTAAAAAAGTTGCAGTCACTGGTTCATATGCAGGGTCTGATCTCAAGTACACTAAGATGTGTAGAACCAAAAGGAAGCCTTCTCTGGGGAAACTGCTTTCACTTATGACTCATTGGTTTTGTACCAATATTTTTTAAAATACACTTCAGTGTAAGTTTTGTCAGTTAACCTTACTTTATGAGTAAGCTAAATAACCCAAATTACATTATTTAAGCCTGTTTTACTACTATGGCACTTTGATCAACGGTCAGTGACCCATTTCTTTACTGGCAAAGGCTCCATCCGCCACGTGCTGGAGCGTCTGTTCTGAATGTGGCGGTATCTATGGATGCTCATATTTCCTTCATGTAAGTGTCTGCTTAGAGTTTCAGACTTTAAAAATGCCAAATATTTTCATGGTCACTTGCATGTAGTAAATCTAGAAAATATTCAAAGAGATTTTGAAAACCAATTGTATTTAACCAGCCTCAAATTGTGCAACCATGATGTATAATAAAGAATTTCAAACAGAAAAAAAAAAAGTGTATGTATGAAATACATGGAATTTTTTTCTTTATATAAATTAAAAACAAAGAAACCAACGAAAATCAGTTGAATAAAGGTAAGGACAAGGAGCTGAAGGGACCTAGACGAGGGCGCCCCCTGGACTCCTGGAGGTGCTCCTCCAAGACAGCATGTCAGTTTTATCCCCATGGCCGGGGAGAATGTGGACTTTCCTCTGCCCCTGAGCTAATGAGTTACTATTCCCGGATGTTGGCAGAAGACACAAGACCCCCCAGGCAGGAGGAGTCACAACACAGCAAGCAGCATGAACAGGGGTCGCCCCAATTCTCTCGTCCTCCTGATCCAGTGGCAGGCCCAGACGGTGATGTGCAGGTGCGGGTTTGGGTCACGGCTGAGAAACACTGGGCGTGGGCCGTCCACCTCTCACATGGTGAGCCTGCTCCCATGGCCTCATCCGCCAGGGGTGCCCGCTGTCCAAGGAAAGAGTGGGCGGGGCCTGGCCACGCAGGTGGGGAGAGCTCCAGGACTTTCAGGAGGGAGGAAGAGATCCGCCCACTTTCCGAGAGTGTCTTCTCTGGACGCTGTCTCCTGGATTGTGACAGAAGTCATTTGAAAAAAGAAGCGCAAGCCAAATGCATGACACAGCTAAACATTCCGTAAACGAAATTTGGCGAGATTTTTTGTTTATGTATAACCTACAGGCTTCTGAGAGCCGTTAACATATTCATGGGCCCAGAGTGTAACGTTTCGCATTTGTTTTGGACCCTGGAGCCTGTGTTTGGTGCAGCACACTGAAACTACTGTATATCTGGTGGCTACAGGTACTAGGAGAAGGCCCCTCGTGGGGTTTAAGGAAGGTCAAGGGTGCTGTTTGTTTATCTGCATTTCCCTGGCGGCAAGTGATCCTGAGCGTTTGTGCCTGTGTCTGTTGTCTTCCCAGCTAGGATGATGTCATCCAAGAATAAAAAGTAGTAAATGCTGGCATGGATGTGGGGGAAAAGGTACCCTAATCCACTGTTGGTGGGAATACAAACTAGTACAACCATTTTGGAAGACAGTATGGAGATGCCTCAGAAATCTGAAAACAGATCTACCATATGACCCAGCCTGGGAATCCCACTCCTGGAATTTACCCAAATGAAATCAGCATATGAAAGAGTTATTTGTACCCTTGTGTTTATTGCAATTCACAATAGCTAAGATATGGCACATCCATCAGCTGATGACTGGATAAAGAAAACGTGGTATGTGGCCACTATGGAATACTACCCAGCCATAAAAAAGGATGAGTTACTATCTTTTGCAACAAAATGGATGCAGCTTGGATTAATATGCTTAGTGAAATAAGCCAGTCCCAAAAAGACAAATATGCTTTCTTTTATATGTAATAGTTAATATAGAATACAAAAAAAAAAAACCTGTAGGAATGAAATGGACATCTTGTGTTTGCTGTTTGTAGCCTTGTTTATATTCTTGCTTGTTGAATATTACGGTTAGTGGTGCATTAAGCCTGTGATTGTAGAATGGATTGAAATTATGTTTTTGCAAAAATTACAAAAGCGAAAAAAGAAAGGAAGGAGGGAGGAGGGATTGAGAGAGTGAGGGAAGAGGTAGGGAAGTATGGTTATTGTCTTAGAATTGTATCTGTGAGGGGCCAGCACTGTGGCGTAGCCAGTAAAACTGCTGCCTGCAGGGCTAGTATCCCATATGGACGCCGGTTCGAGACCCGGCTGCTCCACTTCAGATCCAGCTCTCTGCTGTGGCCTGGGAAAGCATTAGAAGATGGCCCAAGTCCTTGGGCCCCTGCACCCACGTGGGAATATGGAGGAAGCTCCTGGCTCCTGGCTTCCGATTGGCACAGCTCTGACTTTTGCGGCCATTTGGGGAGTGAACCAATGGATGGAAGACCTCTCCCTCTGTAACTCCGCCCTTTCAATAAATACATATTTTTTTTAAAGAATTGTATCCGTTAATTACATGAAATCAGTTCTTTTTGTCATAATAATAATAAAAAAAAGCGTGCTGCTCCTTGCCCACTTTGGAATCACCGAGAGGGAGATGTGAACTCCACAGTGATTACTGACAAGGCCTTGCCAGGGGCGCTCAGGGCACTTGCTTGGTGGGTCCGTGGGCTCCATCATTGTGTACTGGCAACCAAGACCTATGCACGCAGTCCCCAGCCTGCCTATCGTGGAGGGCAGGTGACACAGCCTCCTGCAAGGAACGTGCCAGCCCAGCGCAGCAGATGGGCCTCGCAGTCACCTGGGCATCCGCCCCTCGGCCGGGGATGCGGCTCTGAGGGAAGCTGACGGCTGTCAGCGCTGGGCAGCACATGCAGGGCACAGCCTGGGGATCTTGGTGCTAAGCCAGGCTCTGCAGCAAGTGTGTAGGGAGACGGCTTTGTCACAGGGCACCCTTTGTGGGGGACCGGAATGTGCTGGCAGGCAGAGGGCAGCTGCCGAGTCTCCTACAGCCCTGAGCAGACTGCAGGGAGAGCACGAGGCAGGGGCCGAGGTCACCCAGGGTGCTCGTGGCAGCCAGGGCAGGTGACTGTCGTGCACGTGGACAGAGGGGCCCTTGGCCTAGAGGCCCTGTCTCCATGGCTGGCAGAGGGTGGAGTGAACCATCCGTCTGCTCAGCACTCACATCTGCTGCAGGTGCCAGCTTGCCCAGCGAGTGGCAAGGCCCGCCCCTTTCTGCCCGGCGCTGGCAGTGGTGCTGCATGGGAGTCAGAGGCTGAGGCAGCCCGCGTCCCTGCACCCTGGCTGGGGTGAATTTGCACCTTGTTGTGTGAAGTCTCCTGGAGCTTGCAGCGGGCTCGGGCCTGCTGGATGACACAGCTCTCACAGGCGTTCTTCCCTCACCTGCCTTCCTTCCCTTCTCCCTGTCAGCACCTCCTGTGAGCACCTGCCAAGTAACAGTGCCCTTCTATCCTTGTTGCAGGGTGTGCTTCCGCGGGATCCAATTCTGCTTCATGTTTGCCACCACATCCCTCCCTCTGTCCGTCCTGGCATCCACTCTGCCTTCCTCCTTCCCAAGCTACCATATGCCCACATGAGATGTTCAGGATAAGAGAGAAATAATCCCATAGCCTCTGAACTGAATTACACTTGCTCCATTGAGTAGTCTGTGTTTCCCACATCGCCAGGTGGAGATCCTTAGCCACCGGAAGCCAAAGCAGCCTGGGAAAGACTGGAGAACCCTTTTCACAGACTTGAAGTGCCCTGTAAGCAGGGCCACCCCCGCCAGGCAGACAGGGCCTGGCCTGTGGTGGATGTTGGAGAAGCGTGTCCTGAATGCATGTTTTGACAGGCAAGGTCGGTGGATGGCTTAATGGCCAAGGTCAGGCTTTCCGTGGAAGCCATCTCCCTTGCTTTCTGAATCTTTGTCCCCAAACAGGGTAAATTCAACATTTCAAAAGACAGTCTCAGGCCAGTGCTGCAGCTCAATAGGCTGATCCTTCACCAAGTGGCGCCGGCACACCGGGTTCTAGTCCCGGTCAGGGCGCCAGATTCTGTCCCGGTTGCCCCTCTTCCAGGCCAGCTCTCTGCTGTGGCCCGGGAGTGCAGTGGAGGAAGGCCCAAGTGCTTGGGCCCTGCACCCCATGGGAGACCAGGAGAAGTACCTGGCTCCTGCCATCGCATCAGCGCAGTGCGCCTGCCTCAGCGCGCCGGCTGCGCCGGCCATTGGAGGGTGAACCAATGGCAAAAGGAAGACCTTTCTCTCTGTCTCTTCTCTCATTGTCCACTCTGCCTGTCAAAAAAAAAAAAAAAAAAAAAAAAGACAGTCTCAGAAAACCAAGAGACTCATTGCGGGATGAGGTGGGAATGAGATCCCCCTCCCCCAGGAAACATTTAACACTTGGGTTTAACACAGAGGTTTGGGGGTGGCAGCCTTTCTCGGTGCCCCTCAAAGCAGGAAAGTTCCAGGATGCGCAGTGAGTCCCGTGTTAGCTGTCACTGAGCGCAACCGTGAGCCCTCACTTGTGATCCCTGTGCACTGGGGAGCTCTCGACGCTGCAATCTGGATGGGGCCTGCTTCTGACAAGTGGTCAAGGTGCAAATAAATGGGCATTTACGGGCTGGCGCATTGGGTTAACGCCCTGGCCTGAAGTTCTGGCATCCCATACGGACGCCGGTTCTAGTCCCGGCTGCTCCTCTTCCGATCCAGCTCTCTGCTATCTCCTGGGAAAGCAGCAGAAGATGGCCCAAGTCCTTGGGCCCCTGCACCCATGTGGGAAGACCCAGAAGAAGCTCCTGGCTCCTGGCTTCAGATCGGCACAGCTCTGGCTGTTGTGGCCAACTGGGGAGTGAACCAGTGGATGAAGACCTCTCTCTCTCTCTCTCTGCCTCTCCTCTCTCTGTGTAACTCTGATTTTCAAATAAATACATATTTTTTAGAAAAGAGACAAAGGACTTATGTTTATTTAAAAAATGGGAGTTGACGGGGAAGCTCAAGCAGAGCTTGTTTGGAAGACTTTCTGGAGGAGGAGGGGCTGCTACGCGCCCCTGGAACTGGGATGGGAGAAGGTTGTAACTACCCTCATTTGCCAAGGGCTAGCTGCAGGCTCTGGGCTGAGGCTCCCCAGCAGAACCGAAATATCATCACCGCTAATTCAAAAATGGAAGATAGGGCAAATCATTTTCTCATATTAAAACAATACAGGCAGAGCCAAGGTTCGGATGCAGATGGTCTGTGTCCAGAGCCTACTCGTTCAGCGGCCGTTTGGAACAGTTCTGCTGCGGTGTTATTTCTTGGGTGGGAGCAGGGAGGAGGGAAGAGAGAAACAAGCAGAACAAGGCGAGTCCCCCACTGGCAGAGCCTACCCAGCACTTGTCTACGGGTGGGTGGCACTGCAGGTGGGACCGGGCCGTGTGGAAGCAGGGGCTGTCTCTGATCTCCTCCGTCCTTGCCTGTGTGTTTGCAGTGAGGGGTTCCTTTGGGGACATCTTATACGGAGAAGGCTTCCGCAATTCAGCCCGCAGGGGAAAGAGGTCGAACCCTTCGGCCTGACATCAAGTGCAGCCACGAGCTGTGGAGTAGGGCTGCCTCCCCTCTTTGCAAGGGCTTGAGCATCAAGTACCTGTTGTTCTGTGACCTTGCTGCCGGAGCAGTGGGGCTGCAGGCAAACGGACTCCACCCAAGCCTCGCTTTCCTGGGTATCTCATCTCTGGCCACCACTATTTCTCTCTTTTAGAATTTCTAATCGTGGTAACATTCACAAAACCTAAAACTCACCCTCTTAACTATTCTCAAATATATAGTCTGTTGCCATTGAGTACATTCACATCGTTAAGGAATCTCCAGCACTTTTTCACCCTGTGAAACTGAAACTCAGTACTTGGTAAACAATCACTGGTGTTCTCCCCGGCCCGTGGCAGCCACCACTGTGTTTTTGTCTTTATAGATCTTCCTACTTGAGGTCCCTCATACAAATGGAATCATGTGGTATTTGTCCTTCTGTGTCTGCTTTATTTCATTTAGCATAAGGTCTTCAAGCTTCATCCATGTCGTAGCCTCTATCCTAATTGAATTCCTTTTAAGATTGTATAATATTGGCTGGCGCCGCGGCTCAATAGGTTAATCCTCTACCTTGCGACGCCAGCACACTGGGTTCTAGTCCCGGTCAGGGCACCGGATTCTGTCCCGGTTGCCCCTCTTCCAGGCCAGCTCTCTGCTGTGGCCAGGGAGTGCAGTGGAGGATGGCCCAAGTGCTTGGGCCCTGCACCAGCATGGGAGACCAGGATAAGCACCTGGCTCCTGCTATCGGATCAGCACGGTGCGCCGGCCGCAGCACACCGGCCGCAGTGACCATTGGAGGGTGAACCAACGGCAAAGGAAGACCTTTCTCTCTGTCTCTCTCTCTCACTGTCCAACCTGCCTGTCAAAAATAAAAAAAAAAAGATTGTATAATATTTAGGTATTGTGTATATTCTATGTTTTGTCTATCCATTCATCCATCAGTGGACACTTTTTTCCCCAAGACTTATTTTCTTCATTTGAAAGGCAGAGTTACATGGGGGAGGGAGGGAGTTCGATCTTCCATATGCAGATCCACTCTCTAAATGGCTGCCATGGCTTGAAGTTAGGAGCCTGGAACTCCATCCAAGCCTCCCATATGGGTGGCAGGGGCCCAAGCACTTGGGTTGCCCCCTGCTTCTTTCCAAGGTGCATTAGCAGGGAGCTGCATTGCAAGTGGAGCAGCCAGGACTGGAGCCTGGGGCCCATATGGGATGCTGGCACTGCAGATGGCAGCTTAACCCACTGTGCCACAGAGCCAGCCCCCAGCTTCTATTTTTTGACTGTTCCAAATACTGCTGCTATGAATATGGCTGTTGAAATAGTTCTTTGAGATTCTGATTTTGATTCTTGTTTTTTTTTTTTTTTTTTTCTTCATTTGTATTACTAATTACAAACCCTTGTGTCGAGGGCTGCCTTTCAATAGATCGCAGCGAGGGAGCTGCTCTGCTACGTATGAAACCCCGACCCAGAAGCAGGTCATCTACGAATGGTTTAGTGCCAGGTTCCCCACGAACGTGTGGTGCGTGATGGGCGAGAGGGCGGCCCCCTTTCCGGCCGCGCCCCGTTTCCGGGGATGAAGGGCTCTCCGCACCGGCCCCCGACCCCCCTGATTTTGATTCTTTTGGGCATCTAGGCCATTGTTTCTTATATTTAGTGGCCACAGTAGAGGAGAAAGAGGGGCAAAAGTAAGAGACAGACAGATGACAGATAGATGGATGGATGATAGAAGACAGATGAATGGATGATAGATGATGGATGGATGGATGGATGACAGATGACAAACGGATGGATGGATGGATGACAGATGACAGACGGATGGATGGATGGATGACACATGATGGATGGATGAGAGAGGACAGATAGATGGATGATATATGACGGATGATAGATGACAGATGCATGGATGGATGATAGATGACAGATGGATGATAGATGACAGACAGATGGATGGATGATAGATGACAGATGGATGATAGATGACAGATAGATGGATGGATGATAGAAAACTTTGCCTGAAGTTCACAGATGGCTGCTTACAAAGCCATAGTCTACAAGCCACTCAAGGAGGAGAGGCAGCCTACCGCTTCAACAATTTCAAAGGCGGTTTTTAAGCCCGGTCTGGCTGCTGACAATCTCAGGGGAAGAGATTCTGGAGAAGCCACAGATAATTCCCCATGAATGCTTCTATCTGGCAGCACTGTTGGATCCCTTGCTCAGGCCCTGCTGTCACTCAGCTGGGAAATCATTTGGAATGTGTCCAGCCTTGACAGGAAGTCCTGCATCCAAGCCCCACAGCTGACTGCCCCCTGATTTGGTCCAGCACCCCAGAGAGGAGGCAAGAGGCTTGGGGGAAGCATTCCCAACCTGCAGCTTTCCTGTCTCCCCAGGGCCCAAGCCTGCACCATCCAGGCTCTCTGGGGGCACGTGGGGGTCGCCCCTGCTGGCTGCTCGGGGCTGGCTGCATAGCAACTATCCTTTGCACAGCCGCCATCCGGACCCCGCCCTCTGTGGGGACAGTGGACAAGGGCTGGTGCTCAGAGGTCCCTATGTCCCCCACAGGATTCTGGTCCTGGGCCAGCAGAATGGCCCTCAGCACAGGGCAGGCCTGCCCTGTCTGGCAGCGGCTGCCCCTTCCAATACTCTGAGCTGCAAGCACCACGCTGAAGTGTCTCCCCGGGTGGCGGGACGGGGGCAGAGGAGAGCACGAAGCAACGGAAGCCGGCTCAGGACTCGACACGCTTTTGCAGAGAGAGCCAGAGGGAGGCTGTGGCACCCGTTGTCCTACGTGGCACTCTGGGGGTTTCTGGTCGGCAGCCCCCTGTGCTCTAAGCGGAAGCAGGCCAGGAAGGACACAGAGTGGCTGATCGCAGCTGTGGGCAGCCCGGAGGCTGCGCTCTCTGGCTCTGGGCAAGGCTTGCTGTGGCAGCAGGAGCCGGGGGCATCACGGTGGGCCCTGCGGGGAGGCCTGTGCTGAGCATCCTGCTGTGCCCTGGAGACATCTCGTTCAGGTCATTTTATAGCTGTAGCGCAGCTGTGCACCTGCAGCGACTCTTCAGGCCGCAGGGTTAAGGAGCTCAGTTTCAGCAGGTCCCCTCCTCTGCCCTGCAGGGCCTCCCCAGAAAGGCCAGGCTGCAAACACAGTCTCCACCTGGTTGTCTCAAGTGTGACAAACCCAAATGTTGTTCAGGAATCCTGGGGACGTCACAAGGATGTTCGCTATGTGGGCAGGTGTGACAGTTGCATGCAGAAGTGGAAAATCTGGCTTTGGCTGGTTGAGGATTCTCTTCCTGCAATCTCTCTGGGGTTAGTTGAGTTCTCCAAGGATCTCTATCATCCCAGCGAGGATCTGTGGTCTCAGGACCCTGTGACCCACTTCCCGAGCTGACCAAACACCCCTGCTGGTCAGCCAAGTGAGAGCTCTCGTCTTAGTCTCTGAATCTATAAACCTGAACCTGTCTTCTCCGATCTGTCCTCTCTGTTCTGCTGGACTGGTGTCTCCAGACCCGAACAAACACATATGGCCCATCTGGGAGGAGCCACGCCGGTGCCTTCCACGGTCGCACAGAACTAGGCCAGCCTGGATGCTCCGACTCTCGGCAGCCCCTGAGCACCTTCTCTGTTCACATGGAGTCCATGCAGCATCCTCAATCTTCACAACAGTCTTTGGTGACAGCCACATTGTCAGGGGAGAGACTGAGCACCCGACGTGCTTAAAGTGAGAGCGAGAGCGAGAGCGAGAGCGAGAGCGAGAGCGAGAGCGATTTGTATCCAGGCCTGGCTGGATAGTATCCTTCTGAACTATGTCCCACCACTGCTTCATGGAGATTCTTGGGGAGGGGCCACTCAGTGAGACACGGGGCCCTGGAATTCATACTGTGCATAAAGGGAGCCCCAGAAACCGGGCAGCAGGCTCATTGGGATTGCCCAAGGCTGTGTCTGTGGACTGGGCTTTAGGATGAAAGGGGTTATGAATAGGTTTGTTCTGTGGTTCTTTCTTCCTTAAGGTTTATTGGAAAGGCAGAGTGATACAGTGACACAGAGAGAGGTCTTCTACCTGCTGGTTCACTCCTCCAAAAAAGCCACAATGGACCCAGGCTGGGCCAGGCCAAAGCCAGGAGCCTGGAACTCCATCCAGGTCCCCCACATGAGTGGCAGGAGCCCAAGTACTTGGGCCATGATGTGCTGCCTCCCAGGTGCATGAGCAGGAAACTGGATCAGAAGCAGAGCAGCCAGGACTCATATGGGAGCTCCAATATGGGATGCTGGTGTTGCCGGCGGCAGCCTAGCTCACTTTGCCCAGACTGCAGCCTCCATTCCGTGGTTTCTATGGGGATTTGAACTGGGGAAAGTCCGCCTGCCTCTGCGATCTCCCCCTACTGGAAGGATGGAGCCTAACGCACACCCCACTGTTGCTGTGGATTTGTTCTGAGAGGAGGAGCATGGTGAAGGCAAGAGGTGTGGAGTCACCACACAGACCCCAGGAGTCGGGTGAAAGTGGGCTAGAGGCGAGCAGCCCCCAGACTCATTCATTTCAGTTGGTACAGCAGCTTATATAGCCGAGGCAGCCAATCCAGTCAAGGGGCGGTTTATGCCGCAACCAATCACAGCCTGTTGCCAGGCAGGCTTCTTTGCCAGGTGGGTTCCGCTGCCATTTCCTGAGTAACTGACGCTCAATTGCCAGCACCATCTTGGCACGGCCTTCTCAATCCACCACACCCCACCTTGTCTTGGCAGGGGAACTCTCCTAAGCATGCTTGTGCCCCACACACATGTCCAGGAGGCAGCTGTGAGGCGCTGGAAGAGACCTTAGCCATCACCCAGACCAGTGGTTTTCAAACTTGTCTTCAGCTGCAACCGAAACTTTGTGCAAACAAGTCTTAAAGGGACACTGCAGCAGACCCTTGATGCCCCCTCCACACAGGTCCCCTTAGCCACTCATGGGTCACCTGTGCAGGTGCCAGATGTTGCAAAGGCATCTGCTGGTTGCGGCAGCGTGGTCAGCCTGCAGGAAGGCCAGGCCGGGGTGCTGGGAACTCTGCACCTACAGTGGTGACCCACCCCCGGGTGGCTGGCAGTGTGCAGATAAACAAGCGCTCCTGGGGGCACCCTGCTCTGGCTCTGAGGCAGGGGCGTGCTCTGTTATCCCTGGCAGTCAGCCCTGAGTCAATGCCCCTTGGCTGGCTCTCCTTCCATGCCTGCCTCATTTCCCCACTCCCACACTGTGCTTTCCAAGATCACCTCCCAGTAAACTAACTGCACCCAAATCCTTGTCTCAGAGCGTGCTTGGGAGGACCAAGCAAAGGCAGAGCCTGGAGCGCCCACTTCAGAGCCTCCTTGGGTTTTCCTAGCTCACTGGTCTAGTTCATGGCCTTCAAGAGACTCAAGGTCAGCCCGGAGTGTGATCTTGCCATCCCCAAGAACCTTGTGTGGTGTGGGTCACAGAATCAGAACTCTCTTAATTGTAATTGATAGGCAACTCAAACTGGCTTGAGCCCCAAAGAGAATTTACTTTCTTCTGAAAAGTTTAGGAGTTGAACCTGGGCCATTACCAGGTGGTGCTTTGTGAAAATTCAAAGAGAGTGTCTGTCTCCAGGTACTAGTCTGCCTTCCTCCTGAACACTTTAGCAAGTGTGGAAGCCTGAGTGATGGACGGGCACAGCACCCGTGAGGGTGATGGTGCAAACCCAGGACGAGGGGGCTCAGCTGCCCTGAGAGGAGCTGGCTTAGGCTGCATCCAGAGCTCATTCTCTCTCTCTCCGAAACTCCTTCTACAGTGTTCACTTTCAAGCAGGCTCCCTCCCCATGCGGACAACCTGTGTCACAGCAGTCCCAGGCTTCCATCCATCCTATGTTCTCAGCCTCTTCCAGCTGTTCCCAGGAAGGTCCTAAGATTAAGTCTCATTTGTCACGATCGGTCTGTCTTGTGTCACAGACACAAATCCTGAACCAATGACTACTCCCAAGGTGAACGCCAGGTTCCTGTTGGACCACAATTCCTTTGGAATGAAAGGGACGGGTTAGTTCTCCCGCCGCAGCCACACACCCCGAGAAGGGGGCTTGGAGTGGTTTCCTGAGGCAACGCCACAGGTGTTATTGGAAGAGGGTAGTGGTTGTGGATGCAGATCCAGCAAAAACAACAGATGGCAATTCTAGCCACTGGGAGGGCGGGTCAGACGGAGAACCCCGGGGCTCACTCTTAGAGATTCTAATTCGGAGATTCTGGGGTGGAGGTGTGTTTTGCACAGTGGTTGAGACACTGCAGGGGAAGATGCAGGCAGGAAGATGCCAAGCAAGGCAGAGCTGAGGTCCCCACCCAGCCCCTGCAGCCCCGCCTACAGCACCCCAAAGCACCTTCCCTCTGTGCAGTGCAAAACCACAGCTCCCACGGTTTTGCCATTTGACAGCGTCACTGGCTGTACATAACCAAGATGGCTGCCGGCTTCGGCCTGTGATGACCTCTCCTCGTTATAAAGTTATGATAATAAAATTACCATGATTGACACATCTACTCCCATCATGCACCTGATGCTGTGACTCTTCTGAGATTGCCAGAGAAGGGCAAGGGAATGGGCAGAACTCAAACCCTGCCCCGCCCAGGGCCCCTCCCCTGATGGAAGGGTGGACTTGAACCTCAGGAGCTCAGCTTCCTTGAGCATGCCTGCACCCATTCTTTTTTTTTTCTCATACAAAAGATTTATTTTAATTCACATAAAATACATTTAGAATAAATCTAAATTTTTAGCATCAAAATAGTTAGAAACGCACACAGAGAATCGCTGTGTTGTCTCCATTCTGTCCCAAGTTATTGATCATCACCTCATTGCCTTAAATTTCTAGGCTTTCCATTTTCAATTCTTCTCTTTTTGAAAATGGGGGCCCCTCCGTCTGCCACAACGCCAAGAGAAGTGACTTTCTTTCTTTAAATATTTTGGGTTCCCCATCATCACCGTCTGAAGTTGACACGTACTCATTTTCAGTGCTCTGGAGTTCCAAATCCACCTCTTCCTCAGACTTGACTTCTTGGTTACTTTCTTGCCGTTCTCCATAAGGGTTTGATTTTTCATGTGCTTTGGGTTTTTCTTCATTTGGAATTGATGAATTTTTTTGGTATATTTTTGTTCTTTCTGTGTTTCTGGTTTAGTTCCTTCACTATCTTTATTTTTTTCCTTAACTTTATTTTTGGCTTTGGTTTTCCTGTAGAGATGTCTTTTTTGCTTCCTGTTCCCCTTCAGAATCACTACGTGAACCTGATGATTTTGACTCTCTAGGGCGCCAGGTGACTTTTCGTTGACTTGATCAGAAAGCACGTTGTCGGCCCACACTCATTCTTCAGCGCTCTTTCGCATGCGTATGAATGGATCTTGCTTCTCTGCTGACCTTTACCTACATCTCAGCTTCAAGTCTTTTCTTGCACTGGAGACAAGGATCTGGGCCCAGACACCCCAGGACAGGACACCTGCCTCCCATACCAGGGTGCCTGGGTTTGAGTCCTGGCTCCACATCAGATTGCAACTTCCTGCTAATGCAAACACTGGCATGTAGCAGGTGATGGCTCAAGTCCTTGGGTCCCTGTCACTCACGTAGGAGACCCAGATGGAGTTCCTTGCTCCTGGCCTCAGCCCCAAGCAGGGGCCATTACAGGCATTTGGGGAGTGACCAGTGGGCGGGAGCTCTCTCTATCTGCCTGTCTCTGCCTCTGTCTCAATCTCTGCTTTGGTTCTCAAATAAAAGAAATCAATAACAATTAATTTTAGAGAAAAGAAAGTCTGGGTGGGATGAGGTGAGGCTCAGGGGCTGGCACCTCTCGGAGCGCTGCTGCTGCTGGTGCCTGGTCACCTGCTGTTGTGCTGCACCGTGGTGTTCACTGGTCATCAGGATTCTCCAGCTGCTGAAGCCGGGAAGCAGTGTGCCGTGCATGCAGCCCTCCTTAAGGAGTTTGCAATGCTGAAGTGAAATAAGTTTGGCCCTAACCGGCCTCCGTACTTGAATGATAAGCCTGGCCCCAAGTAACCTCTGTATGCTAACCTGCTGAATAAGCAAACTGTAACCTGCCTTCTGAGCACGCCCTCGTGCACGGGGAGGGTTCTCTAGGGACACAGACTGCTGGGATGTACGTACATACGAATACACGAAGGGTGAGTTCCGCTCAGGGGATTGTGGCAGCTGTGAGGTCCCTCGCAGCTCGTCTGCAGCGCGGAGAGCCTCAGGCGCTGGCAGCGGGACTCAGCCCAAGTCCAGAGGCCTCCGAACCAGAGAACTGAGATGTGAGTCTTCACTGAAGGTCAGAAAACCTGAGAGCCAGCCGGATGGCCGCGAGTGTAGTCCTGCAGACCAAAGGCCAGCCGCTGACACGGCTACAGGGGTCCGGGGTGTCCCAGCGCTCGCTCTCTCTCTCTCTCTCTCTCTGTGAGAACCCCAGATCCTTTTCCCATTGAGTCTCTCCAGAACCCCAGCCCACTGATGATGGCCGCCCACTTCAAGGCCTGTTCTTCCCACCTCCTGCACCCACACTCGCTGATGTCACTTGGAAACACCCTTGCAGACAGCCAACAGAACGCTCTTCCAGGTCCCCAGGTACTCCTTCATCCCGTCAGGTTGAAACCCTACAACTGACCTTCACACCTTGAAACAGAGCCTCCCTCAGGCACAGGCTGCCAGCTGATCAGGCCGGGCCCTCCAAGGCCTGCTATGTCACAACACTGGACCCCAAAATATTTTTCTTTAAAAGCATTTTTAACAGACATGTGGCAATTACATAATGTCCAATCAGGGTATGTACATTTATCCTTTCAAGCATTTAACTTTCCTTTATAGTGAAAACACTAAAAATTCTGTAAGTTGTTTAATTTCCATGTAGTTGTGTACTTTCTAAAGTTTTTGTTGTTACTGATTTCTAGTTTTATGGTGTGTGGTCAGAAAAGATCATATGCTTTCTACTCCTTGACATTTATCGAGACTTGTTCTGTGACTGACCACACGGTCCATCCTGGAAAATGTTGCATGTCTGTTGAGAACACGTGCATCAGGCAGCCGTCAGATGGATGTTCCGTAGGTGCCCGTTAGGTCCAGCTGAACTAGGTAGGGTGCAGTTTCACTCTGCTCTTGCTTCCTTGACTTTCTGTTTAGATGATCCGTCCACTTCATAAAGTCTCCCATGATAGATTATGCTTGTGTTGGTCCATTTACAAGTGTATTTCCTTTTGCTGGATTGAATGCTTTGTTGTTATTTAATAACCTTTCCGGTCTCTTTTCACTCCTTTTAATTTTTTTTTTTTTTTTTTTGACATGCAGAGTTAGACAGTGAGCGAGAGAGAGAGAAAGGTCTTCCTTTTTCCGTTGGTTCACCCCCCAAGTGGCTGCTATGGCCGGTGTGTTGCGACTGGTGCGCTGCACTGATCCAAAGCCAGGAGCCAGGCGCTTCCTCCTGGTCTCCCATGCGGGTGCAGGGCCCAAGGACCTGGGCCATCCTCCACTGCCCTCCCGGGCCACAGCAGAGAGCTGGCCTGGAAGAGGAGCAACCAGGACAGATTCCAGAGCCCTGACTGGGACTAGAACCCGGTGTGCCGGCGCCGCAGGCAGAGGATTAGCCTAGTGAGCTGCGGTGCCTGCCCACTCCTTTTAACTTAAAATCTATTTTACCTGTTAGAAGTATGGGTACTCCTGCTTTCTTTTGGGTTCCATTTGCTGGGAATATCTTGTTCCATACCTCAGTCTATATGTGGCCTTAGAAGTCTAGTTATCTTTTTAAGCAGTGTAGAGTCGGCTCCGGGTTTTTAATGCCTTAGGTCACTCTGCGGTTTAGTTGGAGAATTTAGTCGATTGACATCTCAGGTAATTGTTGGTGGGTAAGCTCTCGCTTCTGTCGCTTGGATACTTGGTCTGTATTTTTAGTGTTGTTCCTTTCTTTCTCTCTTACAATCTTCATTTGTGCTTAAGTGACTTTCTCTAGTGGTGGACTTTGCTTCCTTGTGTATTATTTCTGGCAAATCTGTTATGGCATTTTGCTTTGTGGTCACCCCAAGGCTTACAAAAAACTCCTCTGGCTGTTAAAGCTATCTTAAAGTGATAACAACTTAATGTTGATGATAATAAGATGAAACTAAAAGGAAAAGTATAAGAAATCCTAATAAAGCATTTGTACACTATTCCTTCCTACATTTTGAATATTTGATGTTACCTTTGACCTCTTTCTTTATTGCCATTTAATGTAGTAATTTTAGAATAACTTTTGGCCGGCGCCGTGGCTCAAATAGGCTAATCCTCCGCCTTGCGGCGCTAGCACACCGGGTTCTAGTCCCAGTTGGGGCGCCGGATTCTGTCCCGGTTGCTCCATTGTGGCCATTGGAGGATGAACCAATGGCAAAAGGAAGACCTTCCTCTCTGTCTCTCTCTCTCACTGTCCACTCTGCCTGTCAAAAAAAAAAAAAAAAAAAAAAAAGAATAACTTTTTATTCTTCACAGTAAAGATATAAATGGTTAATTTTTATGCTTACATGTAATGTTTACCATATCACAGCATTTTGAGTTTGTATACTTACCCATACATATCAGTGAGTTTTCTACCTTCTGATGTTTTCTTCTTGTTAGCATCTTTCTTTCAGTTTGAAGAAATCCTTTAACATTTCTTGAAATACCTGTTTGACGGTGATAAATTCTTGTAACTTTTGTTTGTCTGAGAATGTCTTTACTTCTCTTTCATATATGAAGATAGCTTGCTAGATACAGTATTCTTGGCTAGAAATTTTGTTCCTGGGGCTGGCGCTGTGGCTTAGTGGGTAAAGCCACCCCCTGCAGTGCTGGCATCCCATATGGGTGCCAGTTCAAGTCCTGGCTGCCCCACTTCCAATCCAGCTCCCTGCTATGGCCTGGGAAAGCAGTGGAAGATGGCCCAAGTCCTTGGGTCCCTGCACCTGCGTGGGAGACCTGGAACAAGCTCCTGGATCCTGGCTTCAGATCGACCCAGCTCTGGCCATAGCAGCCAACTGGGGAGTGAACCAGCAGATAGAAGACCTCTCTCTGCCTCTCCTCCTCTCTCTGTGTAACTCTGACTTTCAAGTAAAAAAAAAAAAATCTTAAAAAAATACAAAAGAAATTTTATTCCTTCAGTCCTTAAAAGTCCCATCCCTCTTCCTCCTGGCCTGTAAGATCTCTGCTAAGAAGGCCGCAGTCAGAACTGGGGCCCCTTTTGTATAATTTTCTTCTATCTGCTTGCAGTTTCGAGAATCCCCACTTTATCTGTAACCGTGGAGAGATGGATCACTGTATATCTTGGAGTAGACCTGGCTGGGCTGACTCTGACTGGTGACCTTTGACCTTCCCGTCCCTGGATGCTTGCATCCTCCTCCAGGTTGGGGAAGCTTTCAGTCATTATTCCACCCCTGTTGTCGAATCTTCGCTCTTCCTGTTCTAGCCCATGTTTCGTGTAAGCTTTCTCCATGTCTTGTGATTCTTTTTTCTCCTCCAACCGTGTATTTCCAAACAGCCTGCCTTTGGGTCCACGGATGCTTCTGTTTGATCTGTTCTGCTGTTGATGCCTCCTATTGATTTTAAATTTCACTCAGTGTGCTTTTCAGTTGAAGCATTTCTGGTTGATTTTGTTCAATGACTTCCATTCCTCTATCAAAGCTCTCGGCTACAAAACGGAATTGTTTCTCTGTGTTCCCTGGAATTTCACTGAGTTTCCTTAAACCCCAAACATTTGGGGATTCAGTTGCTAGATGGTTGGTTTCTGGTGCTTGTTTTGCTCTCCGGGTGAGGCCAGGAAGAGCCTGATGCCTGTGGTGCACGACGTCTCCTGCACACTGAAGGCCGGGCTGCAGAAATCTGGCTTCCCTTCTGGCTGTGTTCCTGGATACCCTAAGCGGTCTGTTTATTTCCTCGGAGCCCGTGGCCCCTTCTGCCGGTTCGGCACTGGATAGCACTACATGTAGAGGTCTGCCCCAGGTCTGCCCTTGCTTTCTTTGTACTGATTCGGTCTTACCACATCCCCAAGCTCAAATTTGCCCCCAAGTCATTTATGTGCGGCTTAGTACGAACCGGGGAAGCACCTGTTCAAAAGTAGTCCATCCTTGGAGGATTCTCCTTGGGTGTGGGACGGGCTCAGACTCCTTGTCCTGTGTCCAGTGCTGTTGGATCACAGCTGCAGCCCACAGCCCTGAAAGAGCAGACCAGCAGGAGGGCAAGAACGAAGCTCACCTTGCTATGGGTGCTGCTGCGGGTGTAAGGAGTCAAGTAGGTTAACAGGCAGTCAGCGTGGTCCCCTGGTGGAAAACTGGGGTTGCAGGATGCTTCCTTCCCCCAAACAGCTTATCTTTGGCAAGGTCAAAAGTACCTGCCGGCCCTCTCCTTGGAAACTTCCTATCTTATCATGAGAATCGCAAGAGAGTGGCCCTTCCATCCTCCTGAGCTCACAGTGTACTGTAAACAAGTTACCCATCCCCATCCTTCTGATGGTCTTTGTTTTATCCTGAGCAAGCCAGTTAGGATACAAGGTCGCAAATCAGGTCTTTTGATGGGTTTTGTCCTCACCTAGTAACTGACTGTCAAGCTGATGTTCCTTTCTTCCCCAAAACTGAGCTTAAAAATCCCAGTACCCCCAGCTGCTTTTTTTTTTTTTTTTTTTTTTTTTTCCCTCCCTTGGAGTCCTCCTCCATGCTGCTCTGGCTGGAGGTCTTTGACTCTTAATAAATCTTGCTTTTAAATCTCTCTGCTTGTCCGCTTGGAAATGCTTCTTCCATGTGAGACAAAGAACCAAGGTATTAATATCTTCACCATTACCATTTCACCCATCACAAAGGGAGCTCACTGCCTGATGCTATGCCTACCTGCCATGGGTAATGCTTGCTGGGGTGTAAGACTGCTCACCTGGGACCACGGGACTCCACTGAGGTGCTGCAGCAGGTGCAGAGGCTCTGACTACAAGAACGGGCCTGGGGACTGGGGCCATTAGGCGCTGCTCACTGCTATGTTTTATCAGCTCAGCAGAGTCCCCAAACAGTCCTGTGATTCCTTGCTGTCTGCCCAAGGTGATAGAGACAGGCCCTCAGCTACTGAAGCAGGCGCTGTGCAATCCTGGGGGTGCACACCAGGCCCACGAGAGGCTAGGGGCGAGCCACACCAGGTGCAGGTCTCTGCCGGACACAGGGGCAAGTCCAGAGACTGCCCCATAGGACTGGGGCACTGTTGGGCTTTACCACCCCAGTCCTGAGACCCAAGACACTGTCCTGTGCCCCTGTGCTGAGGTGGGCCTGGCCCTGGGGCTGCGCTGGCTTCTGCTCTCTGTAAGGCCACCACAAAACACACCAAACTCCGGAGTAAGGGCAAGGGTTTATTGGTGGGGAAACCCGACAGAGCTGAGGGAAGAGGTAAAGAAAGAAAAGAGGGAGAAGGAGAGCAAAAGAGAGACATCCAGGACAGAGAGAGAGACAGAGATCAGGAGACGGAGAGAAAGGGAGCCACGTGTTCAGGAATAGGTCCTTTTAAAACTTTGCCAGGGGATGGGCAGAGAAGTAGGAGCAGCGAATCCTATTAGGATGGGAGTGGAGCTGACACGGGTGGTTGAGCCGTGTGGTCACCTGGCTTCCAGCCATGATGGCGGGGGTTAGAGCCTAGGATGGTGTCGGGACTGCGCCATTTTACTAACACAGGATGTGGGACGGGGGGAGCAGGAGGGCTCTTAGAGGTTACAACATACCACTGAGTTTGCAAAGTCTGGCTCCCGTTACCCACGTGGGAGACCAGGGTTGAGTTTCTAGCTCTGGCTCCAGCCTCAGCCACTGCAGGTATTTGGGGACTGAACCAATGGATGGGGGTTATTTCTTTATCTCTCAAGCTAAAAAAATAAACAAAGTGACTCAGACTGGTTTTCTCTTTCTTCCTTTCTTTCTCTCTTTCTTCCTCTCTCTCTTTCTCTCTCTCTTCCTTCCTTCCTTCCTTTCTTTCTTTTTTTTTTTTTTTTTTTTTGACATGCAGAGTTAGACAGTGAGCGAGAGAGAGAGAAAGGTCTTCCTTTTTCCGTTGGTTCACCCCCCAAGTGGCTGCTATGGCCGGTGTGTTGCGACTGGTGCGCTGCACTGATCCAAAGCCAGGAGCCAGGTGCTTCCTCCTGGTCTCCCATGCGGGTGCAGGGCCCAAGGACTTGGGCCATCCTCCACTGCCTTCCCAGGCCACAGCAGAGAGCTGGACTGGAAGAAGAGCAACCGGGACAGAATCTGGCACCCCAACCAGAACTAGAACCCCGGGGTGCCGGCACCACAGGCGGAGGATAGTCTAGTGAGCCATGGCGCCGGCCTCAGACCGGTTTTCTGCAGCTGTGAGGGGTCCCTGTCTGCTGGGTTCTGGCCCTGTCAGAGTGTAAGGTGGTGAGTTTGGCTTTCCTGGGACATCCAGGGAAAACAGGCTCAAGCAAGTGAAAGGTTTCAGATTCTCTCCTATGCCTCCCTCTTGCCTCACTCTTGGCTACGTTTTCAGGTGTATGTGGATGTCCTGAAAAGTGACTCACAGGACCTGAGTGAGGTGACCTCTGAACCTCTGTCTGGCCCCACAGCCGCAGGCAGAGGCAGCCACCTCAGGTCCCACTGTGGGTGCTGGGCCGGGAGAAATGTGAAATGCTAATAACCCTGGTAAAGCCTGGAAGAAATACAACGAAGATGCAGTGTGTGCTGTCCATGCAATTTAGAATTTTCTAGTAGCCAGATTATAAAAGTAAAAAGGATAGGTGAACTTGATTTCTTTAAGAAGATTTATTTATTTACTTGAAAGTCAGAGTTACTCAAGAGAGAAGGAGAAAGAGAGAGAGAGGTCTTCCATCTGCTGGTTCACTCCCGAATTGGCTGCTTTGGCCAGAGCTGTGCGGATCCGAAGCCAGGAGCCAAGAGCTTCTTCTGGGTCTTCCCATGTGGGTGCAGGGGCCCAAGGACTTGGGCCATCTTCTACTGCTTTCCCAGGCCATAGCAGAGAGCTGGATAGGAAGTGGAGCAGCCAAGACTAAAATCGGCGCCCATATGGGATGCCGGCTCTGCAGGAGGTGGCTTAACCCACTACGCCACAGCAGGTTCTATTTATTGATTTTAATATATTTTATTTAACCCAATATACCCAATATACTCTTCATTTCAACATATACTCAATTAAAAAAAATCACTGAACTATTTTACACCCCCTCCCCCCGGCTCTCCCTCCTCCATACAAAGTCTGCAATCTGCTGTGTGTTTTAGCATAGAGCACGTCTCAGTTTGGAGTAAGTGCAGGTCACATGCTTGGTGGCCTCATGGGACTAGGGGCTGCTGGATTCTGAGGGCATCTGTAGTCCCAGGAGGCCAAAGCTGTCCGTCGTCTCTTCCCCATTTTCTTCCTTTTCCATAGTATGGTCGGTGTGGCTTGGGTGCTGACTAGAGTCGGTTCCTGGCTCAGCAGGGGCTTTGCTACAATAGGGTGGTGGCTGTGAAGGCTCAGCAGGGAGCTTAGCAACTGGCTGGCCGGGGGTGTGGGGTGGGGGTGGGGTGGCTCTCTTCTGTCTTGGTTGCTTGGTGGCTTGGAGTGATGAGTGAGATACTGTGAGGGGCGGGCAGGTAGGGGGCCCTGGGGTCGTGGGGGTGGGGGATGGTGGATGCAGTGGCAAGGGGGTGTCTGCGTTCACAGAAATAGATCTCGTCTGTGGGGTGCTTCCAGAGACTAGGAATGTGCCTTTCCTGTGCGGGGAGGAACAGGACGTGGGAGACGAGACAGAGCTCCGGCGCCATCCTGATTACAGTTCCCAGGAAGGAGAAGGAAGACCGGGAGGTGCTTCTGACAGCTGGGCCCTAGAATCACCTCATTTTGCTGGTTTTGCTTAAATAGCCATGTTTCCCCCTGTGTCACACATCGTTTTCAGTCCTTCCTACTGGATCGAAACATTAAGAAAGCCCCTGCCTCACGTATCAGCTTCCACGGGCTTGCAGAGTGTGCAGGTGCACTGTCTTTGGAAAGCTTCCGGCCAGGACACGGCCACAGCACTCAGTCATCTGGGAAGTGGGCCTTGCCCCCAGCAAAGTGGCCGTGACCTCCAGTGACCCCTAAGGACTCATCAGCTGTCTGGCTGGGTTTGGCACCATCCTCTTGCTTATTTTGCTTCTACCCAGTTATTTGATTTCCCTGAAGCTGTGATCTTACCTCCTGGAGATGGTGGGAGAATCAAATAGTTTAAAAAAGTGTGAGGATAAGGGAAGGTGTTGTGGTGCCTTGGGTCAAGCTGCTGCTTGGGACGAATGTAGCCCATATGGGAGCACAGGTGCGAGTCCTGCTACTCCACATCCGACCTGGTTCTCTGCTAGTGCACCTGGGAAGCAGAGATGATGGTTCTAGTGCTGGAGTTCTTGTTACCTGCATGGGAGACCCAGATGGAGTCCCTGGCTCTTGGCTTCGGTCTGGCCCCGCCCTGGCTATTGAGGCCATTTGTAACCAGTGGATGAAAGATCATTCCCTTTCTCTCTCACTCTGATATTGGCAGGCAGATAGGGTCAAATTGATTAGATTTGTGAACTGGAGACCACGCCTTCACCCCACACCCCCTGTGTGATCTCACACCCCTATCTGACCCCACCTGGACTCCCACCTGCCCATCACACTACGTAACCACGCCCCTTTGGAAGTGGATAAAAGGCCTGGAGCACGGTGGGCCCTCCCTTCTTGTCCAGCACTGCAGGTGTGTGGCCTTCTGACCACCTGCCTCTGCTTTCCCGCCCAAATGCTTGCTCCACGTGGCACCCGGCCTGCTCTCTGCCTGCTATGGACCCAACTTAGCTTTTAGACTTCCTTCTCCCCTAATTAAAGCCCTTGTTTTTCTGTGCATTTCTCTCACTGAATAAAATGCTTAAAAACTTACCACATTGCTGGGCCTATTTGAGCTGATATTCAGAATTCTCTGAATAGACAGTAAGAACCCACAGGATTAACACCTACAACTATTAATAAGGCTGGACGATACCGACTCTGCCTTTGAAGTAAATAAATAAGCCTTCTTTTAGACTGAGTGTGTGCCGTGCTTAGCACAAGGGCTGACCCAGACCATCTTGATAGCTATCTTCTCTGCAGGAAGCACCACTCAGCTCTGGGTCAGACAGCACAGTGCTTTTTTTTTCCCCCCTTAAGATTTATTCATTTATTTGAGAGGCAGAGTCACACACACAGAGAGAGAGAGAGAGAGAGAGATAGAGAGAGAGATCTTCCATCTGCTGCTTCACTTCCCAAATGGCTGCCATGGCTGGAGCTGGGCAGATCCAAAGCTAGGAGCCAGAAACAACTTCAGGGTCTCCCACGTGGGTGCGGGGGCCCAAGCACTTGAGCCATCTTCTGCTGCTTTCCCGGGTGCATTAGCAGGGAGCTGGATAGGAAGTGGAGTAGCTGGGACTCGAACCAGTGCCCATATCGGATACTGCTGCTGGAGGCGGTGTCTTTCCCCACTACGCCACAATCTGGTACCATTCTAACCAACCCAATGTAGAGTGCTCTAACCAGTTCTAACCAGCCCCAGTGTAAGGCGATCCTTGACTAAGGTGCCCTGCTGTAAGTTCGATGGTGTGACTCACAGATGTGGAAGAGGACTCATGGACAAGAGGGCTCTGGCCACAGCTGCTTAGGGAATCTGTGGCAGAACTCGAGGCAAAGCCCAGAATTTCTGTTTCTCAGTGCTTATTCAGCAGGGTCCTCTGGTCTCAGAAGCAGAGTGATGAGGTTCAGAAGGCACAGGGAGGACATAGGGGAGGCAGGGGTCAAATATGC